>NW_023494801.1:36132622-36862202 GCF_904425465.1 Colossoma macropomum
CTGTATTATGAATTTGTGAAAAATCTTACCGGTCAGATCTTCACTTACAACAAAAAGATGGGAAGTTTCTATAATATGGCGTCTGGTTCCTATCAGCACCACTGTGAACAGTTCTGACTCAGTAAGTTTATCTAGAACGGAGCGTTTCACACCAAACCAGTCGGAACCAGTCTGTTTACATATGTAACACAAATACTGAAGCACAGAGCAGCTGGCTTTTATCTTCAAAGGCTGCACTGAACTTCCACGTTAGAGAGTGAGTGTGTGTGTGTGTGAGTGTGTGTGTGTGTGTGTGTGTGTGTGTGTGTGTGTGTGTGTGTGTGTGTGTGTGGGTTATATGTTATCAGTGGAGTGTGTGTAGCTCAGTGTTATCCTCCCCCAGTAGCTCTGGTTCAGAGTGAAGCCCTCTCTGCTGACCGGCTCCACCAGCAGCTCCAGCAGCCCCGGAGCGCCCGGCACCTCCAGCTCCACCAGGCGGTACAGTGTGGAGTACGAGCGGCCGATCAGAACCGGCGGCCCAGGGGGCACCCGGGGGTCTGGACCACGCAGCCTCCGCCAGTGTATGCGCCAGTGACGGACCAGCTGTGGCGGGTAGCTCCAGCGCAGCGTGGCGTTCAGAAGGACCTTCAGAGAACTTCCATCTCCGTCTCCAGCTCCTCTCTGCCAAACCACGTCATACACACAGACGCTCCGCACGGGGAGAGGAGGCGCAGACAAACTCTCCGCATCCAGCACCTGCACAAACACACAGAACAGGAATTTACCAACAAATATCCATCAGTGTTTGGTGGAAATTCCACCAAATGTTCAAACTTTACACATACTTAAAGGGTTGAAATGTAAACAAAGTTATTCAGAGTGGAAATAATAGTGGTGATAGGAACCAGACGTCTGAAGAGTTAAAAGGGAAATTCCACTGATAATTTAAAAAATTCCCCCATAATTCAGTGTGTGAGGTGTAAACAGAGTGATTCAGAGTGGTTTGGTGTGAAATGGTTCAGATGTCTTTACAGTGGTGGTGATAGGAACCAGGGGTCGCCATGACTACAACACAAATATAGACATTTTATTTACTATCCAGAACCACCAGTGAACCTACACGAGTCTTCTGAGTTTATATGGAATGATGATGATGGTATAATTGAGACAAAGCTTTTAGAGGTGGACGTCTGGTTCCTATCACCACCACTGTGAACAATTCTGACTCTAGAACAGAGCATTTCACGCCAAACCGCTCTGAGTTACTTTGTTTGCATTTTACCATTTAATTATGCGTAAATTGTGGAAAATTGGTGGCATTTCCTTTTAAAAAGAATAATCCACTGTTTTTAACCTCTATCTGCTCAATCTGTAGCCATTTTGTACAGTAATTACAATGTTTGTCTTTTCACACTGAATCAGACAACAACAGAAGTCAATGGGGAGCTTCTGAAGCTACCGTACGCCACATCAGACAGAGATGAAGAAATTTAAAGTAATCTGGTAATTATTACAGTTCACATGACAAAAATGTAATCTGATTAATTCTGGACTACTTCATTTGGTTTCACACTTGTAAATTTAAACCTTATGAAGATACAGATTAATATCCTCATCTTCTTTTTCCCAAAATCACACATGATTATTCATATCAATCATAATGACAGAGTTGTTACACAGTTTATGGGAACACTCAGGCCCTGATTACAACTGGTCACTTTAGGCATCTTAAGTATCAGGATTCTATTTGATGAGGCCACATAAAAATGCGAATGTAAACGCAGCCAAGACGCATTTAAACATACAGATCTGATCACTGAAACTTCAGGAGGTGGACTGAGACGCATTTGAGGCACATTATAGCAGCGTAAACACATCAGTCTCTCCAAGACACACTCAACAACCGAAACTCCTCCCAGTACAATCAAAACCCCTCCCAGTACAACCAGAACTCCTCCCAGTACAACCAGAACTCCTCCCAGTACAGCCGAAACTCCTCCCTGTACAACCGAAACTCCTCCCAGTACAACCAAAACTCCTCCCAGTACAATCAAAACCCCTCCCAGTACAACCGAAAACTCCTCCCAGTACAACCGAAACTCCTCCCTGTACAACCGAATCTCCTCCCAGTACAACAAAACTCCTCCCAGTACAACCGAAACTCCTCCCAGTACAACCGAAACTCCTTCCAGTACAACCGAAACTCCTCCCAGTACAACCGAAACTCCTCCCTGTACAACCAAATCTCCTCTCAGTACAACCAAAACTGCTCCCAGTACAACAGAAACTCCACCCAGTACAACCGAAACCCCTCCCAGTACAACCAAAATTCTTAACCGTAATTCATTAATCATTAATGATAAATGGTCAGTGCAGCTGTTCTGTACCATGATCTCTCCGATCCTGCAGTTAAAGTCCAGATCCTGTTCTGCTCCGTCTCGATCCACGTTAACCAACACCTCGCTGAGCGCACAGCCGTTCAGATCCAGCTGGAAACATCTGCACACGCAAAACAGTGAACAATTCAGAACAGAATTACACTGTACTGTACAAACATACGTCTGAATATTAATACTCAGACACCAAAAGCTATATTGTGTTTTATTCATCTAAATTTACGAGCTTCATTCATCTTTTTTTCTAGGGAAAAAGTTATTAAACAATAATTAATAAACATCTACTTTTAATAAGAATTACTTTAAAATGACAAGATAATCTGGATGTTAATATTATTAGAACTTCATTCTGAATATTAATTTTATTACAACTTCATTCCAGACATTAATTTTATTAGAATTCTATTGTAAATATGTCCATTTTATTAGAACTTCATTCCAGACGTTAATTTGATTAGAATTTAATTCTGAATATTAATTTTATTAGAATTTCATTCTGGATGTTAATTTTATTAGAACTTCATTGTGAATATTAATTTTTAATAACTTCATTATGAATATGATTTTTTTATAACTTCTTTCTGGATTTTACATTTAGTAGTTGGTTTTATCACCACAGAGTAAGTCTCTACATTTTGTACTGGAATCTTCTGAGCAGTACAGTGTATTTATTATGAAGGTGCTTCAGCTGAGAACGTTTAAAATCCCTCCCTGTACAGGTTATTTACTCTGCTGGATTTAATGTGTCATTTTCTTTAAGCCATTTAATGGATTTAAATCAACCCAACATCTCCACACAAACTGTCCACAAAGTGTCTCACCTGGTGGTCCAGCCATCTGCCGTCCAGTGACCGCAGCTCTGAGTGAACTGCTTCACCAACTGATGATCCTCCTTTAACATCACTGGAGACACACGACTGGCTGATAAACACAAACACAAACAGAGTCACTACTGGAGGCAGAAGGACTCGTTTACTTAAAGCAGTTTAAATACTGTAAAAAGTGTGATATAAAACATGAAAATGTGTCTTCTGAGTTTATATGGAATGTTGATGATGGAAAATAGAGGAAAATCTGAAATAATAAGTTTTCTTTGGGGACTATTTTGCCTCACAGCGCCCTGCATGTATCCCTCCACCATGAATGGAGTTTAAGTTCTCTAAACATCATAAAACAGAGTCTCAGACATCAGGCAGTGAATTCAGAACCATTTCATGTAGGAACTTTCTGTGAGGGAGCTTTTAGAGGTGGACGTCTGGTTCCTATCACCACCACTGTGAACAGTTCTGACTCGGTAAGTTTCTCTAGAACAGAGCGTTTCACACCAAACCACTCTGAACCACTCTGAACCTCTCTGTTTACATCTTAACCACTTAATTAGGCAGAAATTGTAAAAATTGGTGGAACTTCCCTTTAAAAACACTCTGAAGTAGTGAGGCGATGGGCAGCATATGTGCAGATATTTTATCCACAGGGACTTTTAATGCACTCACATATTATTTCCTCTGTTCCTGAGTACGTACACAGACCAGCGTCTGTGGTTTTCAGCTCCAGAGACACGTTCACCCCCAACGACGGCTTATAGACGAAGGAGATAAACGTCCTCGTGGCCAAAGGAACGTGGAGAGAAAATATCCTACAGGAGGAACCAAGAAGGCAGAACTTTACTGATATTTAAAGGAACAAAAACTAGTTCACTCCAGATGTAGCTGATCAGCCGAGACTCGTTTGGTGTCTGAAGTTTGCTTCTTTAGTTTTAGCGCTGGAGCTACGAGGCTAATGTAGCTAAAAATAGGGCTGTACGATACGGACATAAATGCGATGTTGAATAAAGCGCTCAGATATCACGATGTTAGTATGAGAAGTGATAAATTCTTATTAAATTAGTGAACCTCTAACTGGATGTAACACAACTACAGACTTTTCTTTGGATGTGTGAACAGAAGTCTAACTATCCTCTCCATTATAAAAGCCATTCACTACTGTGCAAAATAAAAAGAAATGAAATACCAACAGCTGCTCACATCAGAACTGACAGCACCTTTGTAGTGCACTGAAAGAGAAACAGACCACAACTCAACAGCTTTTCTACAAAGGCTAAACAATGAAGTATATAATTGTTTTTTTATTGGTAATTAATAATAATTGTTTTTTTGTTTGTTTTTTTTTGTTGTTATGAGAGTATCCACTTCATGCCCATAGACCAGCAATCAAGCAATGAAATTTAAAAGAAATATTAAATCAAATTAACCTCTTATTGACCAGGGTATATTTTGGTTTTTCTATCTGAATTTACATGACCAAATCATAAGGCAAATTATTCAGTAACTGCATGAAATAAATGTAATTTTTTTTTATTTGGTAAAAGCTCCCCTCAAATTAACAGAACATGTGTTTTATGATCTACACATATTGCTATATGCTTATAATTTACTGCTGAAAGCCAAAAATCTTAGACGCTCTTTGTATTATTTTATAAAAATAATGTTTACAGAGCAGATCACTGAAGAGACGCCATCTGTTTATAGTTTACAGCCCAGATTTGTGGAAAAATGGGTCGACTTTCAGTAGAAAAAAAAACTGAGTTCAGCTTCTTTTATTATAATGGTTTAAAATTACATCACCATCTATTTGACTGGAGAGAAGACAGTTACAGCTCTCATACGACCCCCACCTTTAGAATGTAGCTTATGAAATATGAAAGTTATGACGAATATGACGAAAGTGCGTTTTGGAACCACCGGTGGTCCCAAGGAGTTGAAGAGGTTAAAATACTCTGGCCCTTTAAGGCCTTGACAAAAGCAATAGCATTTGACCAGTTCTGAATTGTGGCAGCCTTCACCTTGGGTATATACTTATTTTTGTACAAACGCACACAAGAACAAATACATATTTTTGTCCAATCAGTTATTTATTTTGTTTATTTCTTAAATATGTTTGTTGTGACAGCAGCCATCACTGCCTCACACACATAAAACACTAGATGTGAGAACAGTGTGTTTCAGCTGCTGTGTGTATTTTGGAATCGGCTGTTTAGCCTAATGGTTAAGTCACTCATCCCCACTCAGGAGAACAGAGTTTAATCCCAGTGCAGAGAAGCTCTCATTAGGCTCCTAATGGTTTGTGCTGCAATGTAACAACATCTCTCTGGCGCTGGGTGTTTCAGGTCATTTTAATCTAGATTTGCTACATTAGCCTCGTAGCTCCAACTCCGGCCTGACTGAGGGTTGGGGGAAGATTGTTACATTTTTTGGTCACAATATTCCTTTAAAACATGTTAAACAGTGATGTGGTGCTCACCTTGCAATAATTCTGGGTAGTGATTTTGGTAATTTTCCCTCCAGCAGCAGCGAGCTGCCCCCGGCCCAGGCGTCCTCGGGGCAGCCGCGGGTTCTCCACCAGCCCCCATCCTCCAAACTCTGCTTAGAGTACAGAGGCTGGAGCTCCTGAGCGTTCAGATTGAACCAGCTTCGCTCCTGCACCACCTGCAGACACACAGCACGGTGGTCTCACGCCGCTGGCCTTAAAGAGCCCACATTCTGCTTTTTCTTGTATTTGTTTTTTCCTGAGCTCCACTTAATGTTGGTTTTATATCCCAATGGATCCAATGGAAGCTGTAGTGATCCATTCACTTCCTGACAGCCAGGAACAGCACAACGTTTAACTGTTTTCCCACAACTTCCACTCCAATAACTCTGATACAGACTGTCTGCAGGAACAGCACTCCACATCACTTCAATGGGAATGGGTGGGGCTAAACTGCTGTAGGCTGAATGGGTGGGGCCAAAGTGCTGTAGGCTGAATGGGTGGGGCTACACTGCTGTATGCTGAAAGGGCAGGGTCTAAACTGCCGTAGGCTGGGTGGGTGGGGCTAAACTGCTGTAGGCTGAAAGGGCAGCGGCTAAACTGCTGTAGGCTGGGTGGGTGGGGCTAAACCGCCATAAGCTGGGTGGGTGGGGCTAAACCGCTGCAGGCTAAATGGGTGGGGCTAAACTGCTGTAGGCTGAATGGGTGGGGCTAAACTGCTGTTGGCTGAATGGGTGGGGCTAAACTGCTGTAGGCTGAAAGGGCAGGGGCTAAACTGCTGTAGGCTGGGTGGGTGGGGCTAAACCGCCATAAGCTGGGTGGGTGGGGCTAAACCGCTGCAGGCTAAAGGGGGGGCTAAACGCTGGGCTAGGGTGGGGCTAAACTGCTGTTGGCTGAATGGGTGGGGCTAAACTGCTGTTGGCTGAATGGGTGGGGCTAAACTGCTGTAGGCTGAATGGGTGGGGCTAAACTGCTGTAGGCTGAATGGGCGGAGCTAAACTGCTGTAGGCTGAATGGGTGGGGCTACACTGCTGTTGGCTGAATGGGCGGGGCTACAGAACCCAGCTGCTGGAGACATTAAGGGTGAAGCAGGACCCACCTGCCCTTTCCAGTAGACGCTCTTGCCGAAGCCCTGACAGAAAGAAGACACGAAGGGCAGAGTGGACACAGGACGGTGGATGTAGAGGTGATCCGCCAACAGAAACCAGAACCTGAACAGACAGAGAGAGCTTTACGGGCTGGTTCTGACTGAGGACTGTGACTGTACACACTAAAAAAACATGGTCTAAAGTTCTTTAGTAAAGAAAACGGTTCTATATAGAACCATTACTTGTGTATTCATTTTCATCTGTTGATTAGGAAGCGAATCTGAGCTCTGGGCTGTCGAGAGAGGAGAAATGAAACAGCCACGCAGATCACGAGAGCAGCGCGCTGCCGGAGAAGAACCAACGCTGCACAAGCTGCCGTTTAAACAGCTGTCAGCCTTAGCTGGCCAGTTAAACCAGCTACATGAAACTACATTTCTTCTGAGTTGTGCAACGTAAAGCAGCCTGCAACTCACTTGAAACTCAGCCGCAACAGTGGCGACCGTCTCAAATTCGTGAGACATTTCATGAAACAGCCAATCGAAACACTGTAGACCAACGTCATTTAAAGGGTCCTGTCATTCAAAAACAGCTCATTTAGAGTTCAGTGAACACTCTTAAAAAAAGACGGTTCTTCAAGCGTTCTTTAGAAATATATAGAACCATGAACACCCAAAGAACCCTGTGCGTGATTAGAGGGTTTTTACATCATGAAGTGTTCTTCAAATTGATGGAAAATGTGCTGTAGATGGTTCTACATAGAACCAAAAAGGGTTCTTCTATTGTTATAGGTTTGATATTGTCACAATAGAAGAACCCTTTTTGGTGCTATATAGAACCCTGTTCAAAGGGTTTCTATGTAGAACCATTTTCTTTACTAAGAAACTCTTAAAGAACCATCATTGTTCACTAATAACCTCACCAGGCTGAGTGCATGTACAGTAATAAACCTACGCTGCCCATTAAAACCTCAGTTAAACTCAATTGTTCAAACTATTTTTAACCCAAATCTTAAACTAAATCTATAATATACCATTAATTGAATAAAACTTTTATTTATTAAACATGTTCTGAAAGGCTACATTGCTGATCAAAGGTTTGTGATCAGATTAGTAAATGTTATTCAAAAATAACTTCAACAGTGTAGACTGAAATGTGATTAACCAGAGACTGAAAAATAAAAAACAACTGTCTATTCACAATTCATAGCACTTTGGGAACAACAACAAATTGACAAATTTTATTCTGGATATTTTTGTATTCTGTTAATTCTTTATGCCATACAGCTTTCTCAATTATTACAGAATCATGTACTGCACCATTCATCACCAAATATGTTGTTGTTTATAGTTGGAAACCTATTATTAGGTGAGGTATTAACCTATTACCATCATATTAGTCTCATTTTATGCATGCGCTTGCAGCAAAATTGGTTTTCTATGTTTGAAAACAGTGATTTCAACTGTTGAGCAGTACCGCAGGTGTCCCCAAACTTCTGAACATTGATGGGTGGTTCTGTGGACTCACTTGTCCTGGTTTTGGCGGAAGTCGGCCTTGTCGTGGCACTCGTACACCCAGCCGGGAGCGAAGATCGCCGTGGAGAAGCCGTGTTTACGCACCAGCTGAAGTGCCTGAGAGAGCAGGAGCACAAAATCACGGCCTCTTAGTGCTCGAGACACACGGACGGTCAGTCACAGTAACAGTGCTTCTCACACACAGGCTGTATTTGGGCAACCAACTACACAGTAATATATGCAAAAGTTTGCACACCTCTGGTCAAATTCCATGTTGTTGTTGATTTTCTGACTGTAAATAAGTGAATACGTTCCCCACAAAGACACACCTCTGCACATTTTAATACACAGTTACCGTTTATTTGCTGAACTTGATATATTAAAACATATAAAGCATTACATCTGGCCTGTGCAGAGTTACGGCACAGTTATGTTGTTTTATTTTTTGTTTGATGTTAAAATAAATAAAAAAATTCCACTAAAATTTACTGAAAACTTCCACATTTAAGTGTATTCAGTTTTAAGGATGTGTTAACCAACAAAATGCAATTTGTCAAGGGGCTTCCAAAGTTTTGCATACAAATGACTGTCCCATTTGAACATTTTCTAATTACCATTTTGTTCTATTGTTGATAAATTCCTGAATATTTTATTTTGTTAGGTAGAAAGAAAGGCAGATTTTACCTTATATATATATATATATACATATATATATATATATATATATATATATATATATATATATATATATATATATATATATATACACACAAACACACATACATTTATTTATTTACTTATTTATCCCCCCTTTTTAAAACATGCCTGTCGCCCTTTACATTACGTGAAAATTTCATGATGAATGGACCAAAAGAAACGGCCCAAAATTACTGGGAAAAAATACATTATATTACTTTTAATATGGGTACATATATATATATGAAGAGAGAGAGATTAATTTCAGACCTGTGAGAAACACTGATTACTATGAACATCAGCCTGAGTAACTAAAAAGATTTAAATTCCATTTCTACTCCAGGACCCATATTAGAGAAACACCTCAACTCTGAACTCAACTTCAGTACTGAATTCAGGACAGTATCTATTCCAGAACAACAGTTCCTACCTTCATAATCTCATCATGAACTCCAGATAAGAAAACAGCATCACACAAACATCCTAACTAGACTAAACCTCCTAAATCCTGTCCTAACTTTAGGATGAACCCCAACAGGGTCCTCACTTCTGTTTAAGGTCTGTTTCTCTGGTTTTTAGGCAGCTGAGTCAGCAGCATAGTTCACTACCAGCATAATGAGCTCCATTTATTTCTACTGTAAAACGCTGCTTTCACTGTGAGATGATTTTCTTTTCTAACTCTGCGTTTTAAAGATCTCAGACGCTGCAGACTCGATCTCCACCGCCCCTCTGATCACCTTCGTGTGTTAATGTTGATGATGAAATATTACAGTGATGGTGGTGAATAATGAGGAGACGGAGCTGAACGTGTGTCTGTTTATTAGGAGGAGTAGCGTTAGCGCGCTCGGCTAAAGTGTTTGGGAAATGGAGACTGAAACTGGGGAGCGGCGACGCTCTGATAAACAGCAGGGGGCGCTCTCACAGTATTCACAACTTACAGTCTATCACTCTTTAGTTTAGTTTGACCTTTTTTACACCAGTAACAGCAGCTGTCTGACTAAGTTGATTAATCTGATGACGTGTTTAAGATAAGATGCTGTAAGATAAGACTCCTAAATTAACATCAGATTTGCTTATGTAATGTATATTTGTGATAAATCTAATCTTGACCTGTCAGATCTTAAGATAAAATGATAAGAGGTTTCTGTACTACGGCCCCTGAACCACTCCAGGAATAAAGGTTCTCTGACCTTGTTGGTCTCGAACATCCCTCCCACCACCTCTCCTCTCGCGAACACGTCAATCCCAATGTAAATATCAGCCAGACGACCCTGAGCTGCGGAGTAGGAGGCCATTCCCTCCAGGCTGCTCTCCGTCCAGTTATAGTTGGTGAATATGCCGTCACAGGCGTCGAAAAACACTCTGATGGAGAGAGAAAACATTATGACACACTGCATAGATAAGAGAGCATCACCCTGAAGAGCGAATGCTGTCTGTACTTTAGTCCATGTTTATAGATAACAATACGATACAGTCAAACACAATGAATAGGAATACATTTTACACTTCGTGGCCTTTTATTGTTGCTCTGATGAGAAAAAAGCGTTTCAGTACCACAATACTGAAGGACATTTTTATGATAAACAATAAGTATCACAATATTTAGTTGATGATGTTTAAAATATTGGAACAGAGGAAAAAACAGAAACGCAGCATTTGAAAAATACCATCAAAAACTATAAATACAGTGATCTCTATTCAGCATTTCACACCCTGCACTGCACTAAATCCAGTTAAAACAGGACTAATTATGCCCTCTTACTAAACTTAACATGCAGTTTTATTACTAAGAGATTACAATCATGCTTTTTCTGTTCTTACATATTATATCATACATAAGAATGAGTTTTTTATTTTCTGAATAATCCAGTGTTTGAGGTGTAAACAGAGAGATTCAGAGTGGTTTGGTGTGAAATGGTCCAGATGTCTTTACAGTGGTGCTGATAGGAACCAGGGGTCGCCATGACTACAACACAAATATAGACATTTTATTTACTATCCAGAACCACTAGTGAACCTACACGAGTCTTCTGAGTTTATATGGAATGTTGATGATGGAAAATAGTGGAAAATCTGAAATAGTAAGTTTTCTTTGGGGACTATTTTGCCTCACAGCGCCCTGCATGTATCCCTCCACCATGAATGGAGTTTAAGTTCTCAAAACTATCATAAAACAGTGTCTCAGTCATCAGGCAGTGAATTCATAACCATTTCATGTAGTAACTTTCTGTGAGGGAGCTTTTAGAGGTGGACGTCTGGTTCCTATCACCACCACTGTGAACAGTTCTGACTCGGTAAGTTTCTCTAGAACAGAGCGTTTCACACCAAACCACTCTGAACCTCATCTTATCACTTGATTATGCAGACAATGTGAAGCCCAAATGTTCAGAGACAGCCTCTCAGTGTCTCTCAGGTGTGTGTACTCTCACCTGTTGCTGTTGTTGACCTCGTTCTGCCATTTGAGCGTCCCGTTCTCCAGCACGCTGTCGTACCAGATCACCAGACTGCCGGGCACTCGCTCGTGCAGCTGATCGGTCAGATATCGGAGGAACGGAGCCATGTTCTTCACCGCGGTGGCCTGCACAACCAGGAGTGGACAGTCAGCGTGGGCGGAGATGTGTGTGGCTGCACGATATGTTTATCATTATCATATTAACCTTTGCAAAACTGGTACTGCAGAAAGCTGCAACTTACAAATGAACTATTCACAGCATTTGCAGTGCTGATCAAACAGATCTCCAGAACACTAAAAGATACACGTCTGTAATCTTTTATTCATTTTATACAAAATAAGCTTCATGCTTGCTGTATAAACTCTGTTAGTATTGCAGTAATACATTTATTTCATCGTTTAGTTTTGGTTGGAAACAAAAAGGTTAATTTCTTGAAAACACTCAACAGAAAACTGTCCAATCAGGATTGTTCTCTCTGTGGTAATTAAGTAGATACAGCAGGTAGATACAGCTGAGCTGCTCTACCATTGGTTAGGTCACATTAACTACCAACACGATTACGAACTGACAGAGGAATCAACCAATCACGCTTTGTTTTATAAAAGGACCAATTTCATGACTAAACACATCACTAGTGCTTCTGACAGTTCTAGATACATCACTGACTGTAAATGTGCTGTAGTCTAAGCAGTGTTCCGGTTAGTTGTTAGGAATGTTAAACAGTGGCAGCAGCTCTGTGCAGGACTCTTTACTGAGACAGTCACAGTAACACTGATAGACACAACCTCAGATACATGATAATGACTGATACAAGCTTCAGATAAAACACATTGAATGACTTCTACAATTTTCAACTATAAAGGACCGTTTTTACTCTAGAATGACTAAAAATGTTCACGTGAACTGTTATCAGCTTAGTGCTGTTATAACTTTAGAAATTTCATTGAGTCTCTACGAGAAATTAGCATTATCATAAAGGTGGTTTTTTTCCTTGATACCAATATTTGACATCTGTGCCCCAAATTAATTATGGGAGGCAAATCCAGCCAAAAAAGATATTAAAATTAAAACAATAAAATGTAAATGCAAACCTCTTTTTGCCATTTCTTTTTCCAACATCTGCGCAAATATCCTGCCAAAATTGAAAATGAAATGCCTACATTTGCAATTTGATTTTTCACATGAGCACGAGTCAGTTGTGACAAAAATAAAAATAAATGTAAAACAGCTGTTTGTCATTTCATTTTAGTCGTTATTCTGGTTTTTCATGGCCAAGTCTAAAATGAAAAAGCTAAAAGAGAAAAGAAAATCCAAGCTTCTCTTTGGCTTTGGCTTAACGACTTCAGACCAAACACCGTCAGACCAAACGGCCTCAGACAAAAGGTATCAGACCAAGCGCAGGCCTGGTCGAGCACAGACTGGTTCACATAACTTAGAAAACTATTATGTATCTCGATATAAATGCCAGTATAACATTTCCAGTTTTTTCTGACGGTGTTTGGTCTGACGTTCAGTTTCACCAGATCTGAGTCATGATGATGGTTTTCCTGGAGACTCGAAGTCGTTTAGCTTGAGGAATGATGCCATTCTGACTCGGAGGTCTAAGGATGTCCTAAAATGTACCCCGTAGCCCCGCCTAGTGCTAATTAACATATATTTGCATGTTGGTCAGTTTGAAAACAAAATCGAAAAGTGGAAAATGTAAAGTAAATGTCCAGCAGGTGGCGCTGATGTTCGTTTGCATTTGCCTTTTCATTTTGACACCTAAAGCGCATCGACGCCGAAAACTGAATCACAAACCGTCACTTTGCTGCTGATTTATCAGTTTTGCATTTTCATTTTGTCAGATCTGCAGCCGACTGCTGTGAAAAAGAAATAAGAACATAAACACTGCATTCTGATTTTAGTTTTGACCCGTATTCTGCACTTCATGAAGAAAAGCCAAAGCCAAAGTGAAGCTTGGATTTTCTTTTCTCTTTTAGCTTTTTCATTTTAGACTTGGCCATGAAAAACCAGAATAACGACTAAAATGAAATGACAAACAGCTGTTTTACATTTATTTTTATTTTTGTCACAACTGACTCGCGCTCATGTGAAAAATGAAATTGCAAATGTAGGCATTTCATTTCATTTTCAATTTTGGCAGGATATTTGCGCAGATGTTTGGAAAAAGAAATGACAAAAAGAGGTTTGCATTTACATTTTATTGTTTTAATTTTAATATCTTTTTTGGCTGGATTTGCCTCCCATAATTAAAGGCCCAGCTCTCACAGTCAAAGAGGCCAACAGCACAATTTGGTGATTTTCCTGTGCGAGCACACCAGACTCAGCTCATTACTTAATCTATGAACCTGCTCATAGAATCAGTCACTCTGTCTGTGGGGATTCACGGAAATGAGTTTTACTGCAACCTGCAGGTTTCTGGTTTCAACTTCACTCACACTCAGTACGTTCTCGATGTTGATGAGCCAGCCGTCGAAGCCATAGCAGTGAGTGATCTGCACCAGTTTATCTGCAGCGGAGCGATACGCCTCCTCCTCCGCCAAGAACACCTCACACATCTTCCCCCCATCCGTCCACTCTGTGATGAACGTGCCTGAGGAAGACAGAGAAAACACACCAAACCCACACAGGTATCTTCAGCTGCATCACCATGAGCTTTTTTAGAAAGCTGAATATACTGAAGCTTTAAAAAGCACCTGTTCATCCTACAGCAGTTTAGCCCCATTAACATTACAGAGCATTATGGAGTCTTTTTAAATGAAACAGTAGAAGCCATATCGCCCCCTACACTTCCTGTAGTGTATTACAGTCTGTCAGAGTGACTGTGTGGATCATATGAACATTACAGAGGCTTTTTAAACGAAACAGTAGAAGCCATATCGCCCCCTACACTTCCTGTAGTGTATTACAGTCTGTCAGAATGACTGTGTGGATCATATGAACATTACAGAGGCTTTTTAAACGAAACAGTAGAAGCCATATCGCCCCCTACACTTCCTGTAGTGTATTACAGTCTGTCAGAGTGACTGTGTGGATCATATGAACATTATAGATCTTTTTAAATGAAACAGTAGAAGCCATATCGCCCCCTACACTTCCTGTAGTGTATTACAGTCTGTCAGAGTGACTGTGTGGATCATATGAACATTATAGAGGCTTTTTAAATGAAACAGTAGAAGCCATATCGCCCCCTACACTTCCTGTAGTGTATTACAGTCTGTCAGAGTGACTGTGTGGATCATATGAACATTATAGAGGCTTTTTAAATTAAAAACACGTGGAGTAAACAACTTTGCTGGCGAACTATTGCAGCTCAGGTAAGAATGCAGGTTTACACAATCTCAAACTGAACTCTTACCTAATGAGAGAACACCGTGTTTATGAGCTGCGTTAGTCCACACTGCAGGAGGGATGGTGACCATGTGGTGGCTGAAGTAGTTAAAGATGTCGATATATTGCCAGTGATAAAAGACATACGGAGCCCCCACCTCAGTGCCCTGAATAAACCTCAGAAGAAAACACAATGACATGAATATACAGCCAATAACAGTGAAGGAAAGGTCTGCAAAGCCCTTCTTAAACTATGAGATAATGTGAACTCCGTAACTCTCTGCCTAATACATTTGTAACACAATGAATAGTTCCCGTTCTAAAATCACACCTTAACTGAATTATGACTTTTTTAATGAGATTTTCATGCTTGCAAATAGCCTGGAGATTATATTCTTACCATAACAGCATAATTTATTCAACATTATTGCAATAATCAATTAGACCACAGTGAAATCACTGCATTTAAAGGGATTTTTACACCTTTACTTATTGTGTCTGAGTATGTGCACAATATTTAGTAGAATTTGTCACTGCTGCATCCAGATTTCCACTCAAGAATCAACAAAGTACATCAATCCATCCATCTATCTAGCCAAAAGTATGTGGACACCTGACCATCACACCTATACGAGCTATGGGCATCCCATTCCAAACCCTGAAAAACAGCCCCAGCCCATCATCCCTCCTCCACCAAACTGTACTGTTGGCTCTGCATTCCGGCAGGTAACGTTCTCCTGGCATCCACTAAACCCAGATTCATCATCAGACTGACAGATAGAGAAGCTGATTCATCACTCCAGAGAACACGGTTCCACTGATCCAGAGTCCATTGGCGGCGCTTTACACCACTCCAGCCAACACTTGGCATTGCGCATAGTGATCTTAGGCTTGTGTGAAGCTGCTCAGACATGGAAACCCACTTCATGAAGGTCCCGACACACAGTTTTTGTACTGAAGTTGCTTCCAGAGGCAGTTTGGAGCTCTGTAGAGAGCGATGCAGTAGAGGATAAGCCCTGCTCTACCACTTTATACACTCTTAAAAAGACGGTTCTTTGATAAAGACAATTGTTTTATATAGAACTACGAACACTCAAAGAACCATTTACTTGCTTAAATGGTTCTTTGCGTGGTGAAAACGTTCTTGTTGTATATGGTTCTATACAGAACCTTTTTAACAAGGGTTATGTTGCACAAAATGTTGCACCAAAAACTTCTTCTAATGTTACAAGCAGAACCCTTTTTAGTTCCATTTAAGCATTCAGATGGTTATTTGAGTGTTCATGGCTGAGCTGTTGTTGTTCCTGGACTACTCTATTTCTTACGATAGCACTGACAGTTGGCTGGGGCAGATCTAGCAGGGCAGCAATTTCACAAACTGACATGTGGCAACGGTGGCATCCTACAACGGTGGCACTCTTTAAGTCACTGAGCTCTTCAATACATTCTACTGTCAATGAGCGTTGTCAATGAATCACCTGAACTCAATAATTATGAGGGGTGTCCACAAACTTTTGGCCATATAGTTTATCTGTGTATGACCTGACTCTACCTGTCCTCCAGGTATCCTCCCATCATGTCATGGCAGACCAGTGTCCTCCTCAGGGCGTCGGTCAGTGGCGGCTGTCTGCTGGCCAGAGGCACTGTGGCTATGTTAAAAGGGCTCGCCTCGCTTCGTTTCCACGACAACAGTTCATCCAGACTCTTCAGACTGGAGCTGATGGGCTCCGTGGTGTCGGGGTCGTAGTGCTGCGCTGTCAGACAGACAGAACAATCAGGACTTTGGACAGAAAAGCATGTTTAATCTGATGTCGTTCACTCAGTTCCTTATAGTTTTTTATGGTACTTCTCAGAGATCCGGTACCTGGCAGTGCAGGTGGGTCATAGGTTATGACTTCATGAACGCTCACATCTGCAGAATCATCTAAGCAAGACTCGAAACTGTGAAGAAAAAGACAACCTTAAAAGGGGAATTGCACTGTTTTTTTTACAAATTTCTGCATAATTACAGTTCAGACGTAAACAGAGTCGCTCAGAGTGGTTTGGTGTGAAACACTCCGTTCTAAAGAAACTTATCGAGTCAGAACTGTTCACAGTGGTGGTGATAGGAACCAGACGTCCACCTCTAAAAGCTCCCTCACAGAAAGTTCCTACATGAAATGGTTATGAATTCACTGCCTGATGACTGAGACACTGTTTTATGATAGTTTAGAGAACTTAAACTCCATTCATGGTGGAGGGATACATGCAGGGCGCTGTGAGGCAAAATAGTCCCCAAAGAAAACTTACTATTTCAGATTTTCCACTATTTTCCATCATCAACATTCCATATAAACTCAGAAGACTCGTGTAGGTTCACTGGTGGTTCTGGATAGTAAATAAAATGTCTATATTTGTGTTGTAGTCATGGCGACCCCTGGTTCCTATCACCACCACTGTAAAGACACCTGAACCATTTCTCACCAAACCACTCTGAATCTCTCTGATTACACCTCAAACACTGAATTATACAGAAATTTGGAAAATTCAGTGGACTTCCCCTGCATTTGTTTATTCCTTTTAATGTGCCAGCACAACTCGGTAATAACCCACTGTCTAAATGCTGCTTTTTGCTGCTTAAGTATATCAGAGAGTAGTTCCTAGTTTTATTTTGGACCAAAAGGATCCAAAAAGAGAAGAAATAAAGCCGAACAAACCGAAAGCTGGAGGGCCTGAGAAGTTTCACTGCTATTTTTACTCCTGAAGTCGGCTTCCTATACGAATTTTCCGTTCCACCTTAAATGGTGCAGCAGTTTCAGTTGCACCATTTAAGGTGGAACGAAAAATTCGCGTAAATAGTCAACTTCAGCCTCATATTCATGCCCAATTTCCATGCAAAGTAAACCTTCCTGTCCGGTAAGAACAACACATGTCCTGCTGAACTCACTCGGTCTCGCTTCTTTTCTGAGTTTTCCCTCCTGCACCCTCAGAACTCTCCTCTCTCTTTCTTCTCCTGTTAACAACACTCCCATCTCTCTCCACACTGTCTCCCTCCATCATCATTAACCACTAATCAGGAGAAAAGACTGTTTATCACTGCTGCCTTCACACACACAGACATACAGACATACAGACATACAGACACACAGACACACACACAGCCCGCTGCCTTCCGCGTCGCCTCTGACTGGCTTAACGGCGGGATGACGTCACGACGCGTGGGAGCTCCTCCAGGAGTCTCCGCTAGAGGTCGCTGAAGAAGCGCTTAAAAATAAGAACCGCATTTTTCATGTGAATCATTTACGATACACTACATTGCCAAAAGTATTCACTCACCCATCCAAATCATTGAATCCAGGTGTTCCAATCACTTCCATGGCCACAGGTGTATAAAGCCGAGCCCCCAGGCCTGCAGACTGTCTTCTACACACATTAGTGAGAGAACGGGTCACTCTCAGGAGCTCAGTGAACTCCAGCTGTCAGTGGGATTATAACAAAGTGGAAGTGATTGGGAACGACAGCAACTCAGCCACGAAGTGGTCAGCCAGGTAAAATGACAGAGTGGGGTCAGCGGATGCTGAGGTGCATAGTGCGCAGAGGTCGCCAACTTACTGCAGAGTCAGTCGCTGCAGACCTCCAAACTTCATGTGGCCTTCAGATCAGCTCAAGAACAGCGTGGAGAGCTTCATGGAATGGGTTTCCATGGCCGAGCAGCTGCATCCAAGCCTTACATCACCAAGCGCAATGCAAAGCGTCGAAAGCAGTGGTGTAAAGCGCCGCCACTGGACTCTAGAGCAGTGTAGACGTGTTCTCTGAAGTGACCAATCACGCTTCTCTGTCTGGCAATCCGATGGATGAGTCTGGATTTGGCGGTTGCCAGGAGACGGTACTTGCCTGACTGCATTGTGCCGAGTGTAAAGTTTGGTGGAGGGGGGATTATGGTGTGGGGTCGTTTTTCAGGAGGTGGGCTCGGCCCCTTAGTTCCAGTGAAAGGAGCTCTTAATGCTTCAGCACCAAGAGATTTTGGACAATTTCATGCTACCAACTTTGTGGGAACAGTTTGGGGACGGCCGCTTCCTGTTCCAACATGACTGCGCACCAGTGCACAAAGCAGCTCCATAAAGACATGGATGAGCGAGTTTGGTGTGGAAGACCTGACCTCAACCCGATAGAACACCTTTGGGATGAATCCGAGCGGAGACTGCGAGCCAGACCTTCTTGTCCAACATCAGTGTATTATGGTGTATTATTGTATGCGTAAGATTTTTATCTTTGCTGCAAAAAAGCCCGTTTTCTGAGTCGAAGCCAGTCTAGAATCTGCCTCTCCATCCCGCTCCTATAGCCCTGTTCTGCTCAGTTTTACCATTTTACCCTTACAGAAATCTGATAAATGGCCCTATATGCAGGTATGTCATAGAGGGTCAGGCGTATTTTTCAAAATATATGTACATATAAGTGTGCACATCTATGTAAGCATAAAAAATTAGACAAACATGCATAACATATGGTTCACACGTATATGCCTGATTGGTGGTAGGTAGGCGGCCACAAAATTTTTGGGCTAATCATATACATCTGATACATGGTTGAATATAGCCCTGTACAGTCACCGTTCATACTATGTCATGTGTTTACTTGAAATGATTTAATATTTAAATGTAAAGTTAAGTAAAGGTGGGCAGCCGCCCCCTCATGAGCCAAGAGCCCCATGAAAACAAAATCAGATACACTCAGAGGTGAGTAGAATAGCCTAAATCAATACTCTTAGAACATCCAGCGTCTGTCAGCACAGGAACTGAAGACTGTTCAGCTCTATTTTTCCTTTTTGGGATTATTTTGGTCTGAAATAAAACACTAAAGCTCTGAAATCAGAGATGTGACCAATCACAAAACAGCACAGATACTGTCACCATCAAAACAGAAGAAAATGAAACACAAAAACGGAATTAGAAACTCAATATGAAGAGCTGAAATATAACTGAGTAAAAGTAGATTCCTTTACTCACTAGTATACTTGAGTAGAAGTAAAAGTATTATGATACACACCGATCAGGCATAACATTCTGACCACCTCCTTGTTTCTACGCTCATTGTCCATTTTATCAGCTCCACTTACTGTATAGGTGCACTTTGTAGTACTTTGTTAGCCCCCTTTTACCCTGTTCTTCAGTGGTCAGGACCCCCACAGAGCAGGTACTATTTGGGTGGTGGGTCATTCTCAGCACTGCAGTAACACTGATGTGGTGGTGGTGTGTTAGTGTGTGTTGTGCTGGTCTGAGTGGATCAGACACAGCAGTGCTGCTGGAGTTTTTAAACACTGTGTCCACTCACTGTCCACTCTATTAGACACTCCTACCTTGTCAGTCCACCTTGTAGATGTAAAGTCAGAGACGATAGCTCATCTGCTGCTGCACAGTTTGTGTTGGTCATTCTCTAGTCCTTCATCAGTGGTCACAGGCCGCTGCCCACAGGACGCTGTTGGCTGGATATTTTTGGTTGGTGGACTATTCTCAGTCCAGCAGTGACACTGAGGTGTTCAAAAACTCCAGCAGCACTGCTGTGTCTGATCCACTCAGACCAGCACAACACACACTAACACACCACCACCACGTCAGTGTTACTGCAGTGCTGAGAATGATCCACCACCCAAATAGTACCTGCTCTGTGAGGGTCCATGGGGGTCCTGAGTACAAATCCATCAGTATTTTACTGAAGTACATGGAGTTTTTTTTAAATAGCTGCTATTTGCAAATGTAGTGATTATCTTTAAGAATCCCAGCGCAGCCCCTCCCTGCGGTCATGGCTATGATGGACTGTTCCGTGCTGTTACGTGACGATGTAACTGTGTAAAGACGGAGCGGTATGGAAGCAATTAGGAGATAATGTAGATTATACAGAGCAGCTTCCTTCGTGTGATCTTCTCTGTGATTACATTCCAAATTCAGCTGGGAAACAGGGAGAGCAGAGCTCAGCACAGGATCAGCAGACTGTACACAGATAATAATCCAGTACAGTTACTGATCACTCGAAATGTACTGACTGCGTCTTGGATGAAGTAGAATCTCACTGCTCATCACTTTACTTCTACATTACTCTGCACCAGAATGATCTCACTGTGGTAGCAGATCGTTCTGCTTGTTTAAAGTGTTACTTTTTAAAACAGTTGAGATGATCTGATCATTCAGAGCTCATTTCTCTTAATTAAACACTGAAAACAAGTTGAAAATGTCTAGAAATAGATTAGCTAATCTTTTAATAATCTCACAACAGTCCCGGAATGAGAAGTATTAGACACATCCGTTACACTGAAGGTGATCAGCGGCTGTCGTTATCTGATGTTGTTCTTCTTCTTCTTCTTCTTAGTTTTCTGCCGGATTTTTTGTCTCATTCAAGATATCAACACTGTTCCAACTCCGGAATATTTGATCTGATCGGGAATGTTGTGCTTGTATACAGCTTTTTGATTGGGTTTTCGTACAATCATCATTTTTTCCATAGAAATGTATAGTGTGCAAAAATGTGTGCACCCAGTTTAAATCTCAATGATAGAACCTCATAAGTAACACCTTATTAACCACATAGCATATTATAGCAACCACCAGAAACCACCTAACAACTCCCTAGCAACCATCAGGGGTACCAAAGCAACCGCCTAGCAACACCCTAGCAACCAACTGGGATACTATAGCAACCGCATAGCAACATCCTAGCAATCATCTAGGATACCATAGCAACCGCCTAGCAACCACCTGGGATACTATGGTGACCACATATCAACACTCTAGCAATCATCTAGGATACCATAGTAACCGCCTACCAACTCCCTAGCAACCACCTGGGATATTACAGTGACTGCGTAGCAACATCCTAGCAATCATCTAGGATACCATAGTAACCGCCTTCCAACTCCCTAGCAACCACCTGGGATATTACAGTGACTGCGTAGCAACATCCTAGCAATCATCTAGGATACCATAGCAACCGCCTAGCAAAACCCTAGCAACAACCTTGAATACTATAGCGACCACATAGCAACACCCCAGCAATCATCTAGGATAACAGAGCTTCCACCTAGCAACTCCCTAGCAACCACCTGGGATACTACAGCAACCGCAAAGCAACATATTAGCGAGATTAAGCTGCACAATCACTCATTTTCTTCAGGAAATGTGCTTCTCTAGTTTCACTTGATATCATTTTTGGAAGGGTAAGGATGTTTCGCTCAGCGGCCCCGAATCACTTTGAACACTACATTAAACTCATACTTTAAGAAATGCTATAACATAACAACCCAGGTCCTTTCTGTCTATGTAAGCCCCATCAGTGCTGGTGACTGAGAGGCTTTATCAGGACATAATGTAGCTTGTTTGCTCACCGTGATTTGAGTACATACAGAAGTAACAGATAAGCCCACAGTAACGCTCGGAGACGATGCTATGCAGGCTGCATATCTCGCATCTCTGTTAACAGCATGTAAAATATAACGTTATTACACAAGGAAAGACTGAATACAATACATTTTCTCACAAATAAGAACTGTTTTCCTTGTTCAGTTTTAAAAATGAACCCTTTAAACTCTGTATGTGGGTCCACAAATCCATTATTCACTCTCTTAACTGCAAAACACACACATTAGTTTCATGGTAAATACTGAATAATTTATAGTAGTTACTAAATAATGAATTTTAAAGACTATTTTCTCTTTATCCCTTAATAATTAAACAGGCTTTGTTACTGATGTATGTACATGAGCTAAGTAGGCCGGGCAGAAACATTTCTTAAACGCTCTACACCTATGTGGTCACCCCTACTAATTATTGAGTTCAGGTGTTTCAGCCACACCCATTGCTAACAGGTGCATCAAATCAAGTACATAGCCATGCAGTCTCCATAGATAAATAGATAGAGGGTCACACTGGAAAGCTCAGTGACTTTAAACATGGCACTGTAATAGGATGCCCCCTCTGCTACAAGTCAGTTTGTGAAGTTTCTGCCCTGCTAGATCTGCCCCAGACAACTGTAAGTGCTGTTGTTGTGAAATTCTCACTACAGAGCTCCAAACTGCCTCTGGAAGCAACATCAGCACAAGAACTGAGCGTCAGACGCTTCATGAAATGCGTCTCCATGGCTGAGCAGCTGCACACAAGCCTAAGATCACTATGCGCAATGCCAAGTGTCGGCTGGAGTGGTGTAAAGTGCCGCCACTGGACTCTGGAGCAGTGGAACCGTGTTCTCTGGAGTGATGAAGCAGCTTCTCTATCTGTCAGTCTGATGATGAGTCTGGGTTTGGTGGATGTCAGGAGAACGTTACCTACCGGAATGCAGAGCCAACAGTACAGTTTGGTGGAGGAGGGATGATGGGCTGGGCTGTTTTTCAGGGTTTGGGCTCCTCAGTTCCAGTGAAGGGTGATGTTGATGTTGCAGCACAAAGACATTTTACACAGTTATCTGCTTCCAGCTTTGTGTCAGCAGTTTGGGGAAGAGCCTTTCCTGTTCCAGCATGACTGAGACCCTGAGCACAAAGCAGCTCCATAAAGACATGGAGTGACCAGTTTGGTGTGGAGGAACTCCAGTGGCCCTCACAGAGCCCTGACCTCAACCCCACTGAACACCTTTGGGATGAACTAGAACGGAGATTGTGAGCCAGACCCTCTCGTCCAACATCAGTGTCTGACCTCACAAATGCTCTTCTGGATGAATGGACACAAATTTCCACAGACTCTCTCCAACATCTTGTAGAAAGCTTCCTGGAAGAGTGGAGGCTGTTACAGCTGCAAAGAGGGTCCAACAAGCTCATGCAGGTGTGATGTGATGTAGGTGTCCACATACTTTTAGCCATATAATGCAACTTCAGTGTGAGTAGGTGAGTATACGTTAATGTGTTTGTGACATCACAAAAACAGTGAATTTAAAACAGGCTGTTTTTCTGCTCAGTTTCCATATACAGACTGTATGAACTGGGAAATTACATTTTTTTAAACTTTAATGATCAACTTCAGGTCATTCAGTTTTACATGATATGGACCCTTTAAGCCCGAAGTCTGCCTGTCAGAGACACTTCTTCTGGAAACTCCTCACTTTGGACTCAGGTTGTCCAGCTTAACTGAGAAATCTGCTTTCTGAAATACTGACTGTAAACACAGTCCTGTAGTGTATCACCAAATATGGTCAGTCATGCCTGCTTTCCTACATGTGCCAGTGGTTCCGTTAAAGAGCCGGGCAGATCCAGTCAGAGCAGAGGCTAAATTAAGCTCTCCTCTGAGAACACTCACAAGACGCCTGCGTAAAGCATACATCACCCGCCCACCCACACTCAGCCTTCCCCCCGAGAGCAGCCGGTAGCAGCGGATCGTAACTGTAGAGCACTGCTCTTACAAAACACACTGAACATTCACCTTTATGTGTGGATATAAACTCACTCTATCTTTAATGTGTATAATTCTTTATGAGAGAGGGAGATAAACTGTAAGTGAAGTCTATAATGTTTATTACCAAACGCATTATTAAATAATGCATGTAGTTTACATAACCCTGTTGGCCCACTGAGGGTGTTACAAGGCTGGCAGTCCACTGGTGTTTGGGTGGCCCACCGGAGGTTAAGCAGAGTGTTAGACAAAGGACGTGTCCCAATTCAGGGGCTGCATCTTTCGGAGGCTGATTTCAAGGCCGTCACACACATCACAGCAGTGCGACTAGGCTGTCCCATTTCGAAGGCTCTTTCATATGAGGCCGAGAAATGTGTCCTTCTTTTCCATGGCAACAAAGGATCCAATGGGTGGATCCTTCACCAGCCAACGTATCCCAAGGTTCACTGTGTGCCAGCGAGGATTCGAGAACATGGCGGCATCAGCAGAGGAGCGAACGGTGACTGAGGAGACACTTTAAATGTAAGTATTGGGTTTAAACTGAGCCGAATAGCTAAAGATAAACCAATGTGGTCTGAAGCTAAGCTTACGCTAACGTTTCATTTTGTTTTAGGGAGCAAAGAGCCGACAGAGAGAAGCATCTCCAGCTCTAATAAATGAAAAAATAAAAAACTAAACTCAAAGTTTCTCCGTCTTTGAAGAACTTTAAAAGGACGTGACAGGAGCGGCGGTCCGTGACGCAGCGATAAGGGCGGGAACAGCGGTGCTGTGATGTAAACAGGAAATCCGCCGTAGAGCAGACCGGCTCATTTCAGTTCAGCCTTCACGGGTCTAAGTAGCCTTCGAAGGACACGCCTTCGTAGACCGCATCCTTCAAAGGATGCAGCCCCTGAATTGGAACACAGCTAATATGCTCCTTTTCATCCCTCCTTTTCCTCTCACAGTCCAATTTACTGATTTCTCCTTCTTTCTTTTCTTCAGTTGTACTTTGTAAATTAGTAAATAATTGAATCCAGCTCAGTGTCAGAAACATATTCTATAAAATCATAGTAATCTTAGTTTATTTACCAAAATAAAAGTCTCTGTGCATTTGAAATCTGTTAGTTAAAACTAGTTAGATCTTCTGTGCCGGACGATAGTCTGGGTGGTCCGACTGTTTGGACCAGCAGTGGCAAACCGCCAGCGGGGTGCCAACCTCATTAATCCAGTGGATCGATAGATGAAGTAAAAGGCCTGTAAATACGAATAAAAGAGAGTAAAACATAAAGGTCCCATATTCTACATTTTTCTTGTATTTTATTTTTTATTAAATACAATACATTTTTTAAGCTTGGTGTAGTTTATTCACCAAAAACAGTCATAATTCAATTTTACATGCTCACTCTCTTTATCCTTTAAGATCAAACAGGCTGTCTTTGTTACTGCATCTTTAAAGGAGCTGTTTGTAAGATTTTTAGTTATAACATTCCAAAATGAACTAAAATTATCACAGAATGTAAAGAAATAACATTTGACTAATGTCAAAAACATCTATGTATTGTCCTGCAGAAATATCTACTAAAGTTAGCATGCTAACCAGCTAGCCCCGGCTCGTCTATTGTACCTCAAGAGGCAACAGTGAGTCACTGTAGCGTCCGGTCTGCCATCGGTCCAACATGAAAAGAAAAACCACATAGAAAAGAAGTTCAGAATTAACAGAAGCAGATCAAGAGTTAGCATCGGCGCTGCTCTCCACCTCTCGGCCAGGACAGGGATGAAGTTTGATGCTAAACTCGCATCTTTTCTTCTAGACTGGTAAGGAGGGGGAGGAGTGAAGAGGGAGGAGGAGGGACTGAGTGAGGTATAAATTCAACAGGTTGTCACCTTACATAGTGTTTCTTTAAGACTAATATATGTAAATGAGCTCTGTTCTGATTGGCTGCCCTGGGTTGTTCCCCCTTTAAAAATTTAGCCATGTGGAAACACTCCTTACGCTCTAAAACCGAAAGTGTGTGGACACCCCTCCTAATTATTGAGTTTATGTAAATAAATGTAATTGTATATGTAAATATCTTCATTTTTTTCTTTTTCATTTTATCTATTATTTATTTTTATTGGTTTCTTTTTTTGCAGTTTTCCAAGACATGTGTCCTCTAACGTAAAAAAAGAAAAGAAAAAACAGACAGACCTGATTATATGAACAGTTACAATCAAGTCTGTTCCAGCACTACATGTGATGAAAATAATGCTGTTATTATTTTGTTTCTTCTTATTATTATTATTATCATTATTATTATTATTATTATTATTATTATTATTTTGTTTATTATTATTATTATTATCATTATGTTTATTATTATTGTTATTATTATTATTATTATTGAGTACTAGAGCAGTGTTCCCCTCCGTTGACGTGCAGATGCAGCAGGTGTGTCCAGTTTGACTGGTTAGTGGAGGGAAACTGCTGAATCATCCTCATCACATCACATTCCTGTCTGTCTGAGGAATTACATCATCATCACCTCGTCCACTGAGACTGGTTAACCAGCACATCAGCCTCGAACTGCAGCTCAACACTGAATAAACACAGCACATCTGCCGTCATCACTACCTGCTGACTGATCTGCCTTGGAACAGTTTAAAGTTTAAGCTCTAAACTTGTTTACAAGATTATCACTGATCCTCTAACAGACTTTAACCCTTTAAACTCTGAGGGTCTATATGAAGATCCACACTTCAGTTCATCACCATCACTACATACTGAATAATTCATAATAGATATTGAATGATTCATAGTAGACACTGAACAATTAACAGTAGATACTGAATAATTTACAGTAGATATTGAATAATTCATAGCCGATACTGAATAATTCATAGCAGATACTGAATAATTCATAGTAGATACTGAATAATTTGTAGTAGATACTGAATAATTCATAGTAGATACTGAATAATTTGTAGTAGATACTGAATAATTCATAGTAGATACTGAATAATTCGTAGTAGATACTGAATAATTCATAGCTGATACTGAATAATTCATAGTAGAGGCTAAATAATTCATAATAGTTACTAAATAATTCATAGCAGATACTGAGTACTTCATAGTATGTACTGAACAATTAGTAATTCTAATCATTTATAGTATTTCTCTATACTCAGAGTTTATGTACAGTGATTGTCAGTCATAATTCATTTCTACATGATCGTTCTCTAACCTCACTTTGTCCCTTAGAAATAAACAGGCCGTTTCCATCACTGTGACTTTAAGGATCTGAACACATTAAGCCAACATCAAAGGAAAAATAGCAGTTAAGGCCTCCGACCACTCCTCCATCAGCTCACCATCTCCTCTCACTTCCTGTGAAAACACCTGAACAAAGACTACAGCTGACGGCTAACGCGTACATACTCTCCACTCTGGCAGGAGAGGAACTGACTCTCCACGGCAGGAGGGGCAGTAGTTCGTATTTTAAATCCAATAAAGAAAACTGGAAGACCCCCAAAGGGTCTGGTCTGTCCAGCTCGACCGACAGCCATGAGCTAACAGGCTTCTCCAGTAGAGTTAGGCTTTACTGAAGGACTAAAGAAGACTTGCAAGCTTCCAATGTAGGACAGTGACAGTACACCACTGTTAGCTTGGTGCTAACATAACACAGAAGTTCTCATAAGGGCGTTAGCTGAAATTAGCTTCATTGGTACAGTAGATAAAAGGGCAGTGATGTTCATAACTGTATAAACAAGACATCACTGAAACAACTGAGAATCCCATGAGATGAATAAGATAACTGGTTCAGTGTGTTCACACTTAATAGTCCGATCACTGAAGAAAATCAGATTGTGTCAGTAACTGGTTCAGTGTGTTCACACTTAATAGTCCGATCACTGAAGAAAATCAGATTGTGTCAGTAACTGGTTCAGTGTGTTCACACTTAATAGTCCGATCACTGAAGAAAATCAGATTGTGTCAGTAACTGGTTCAGTGTGTTCACACTTAATAGTCCGATCACTGAAGAAAATCAGATTGTGTCAGTAACTGGTTCAGTGTGTTCACACTTAATAGTCCGATCACTGAAGAAAATCAGATTGTGTCAGTAACCGGTTTAGTGTGTTCACACTTAATAGTCCGATCACTGCAGAAAATCAGATTGTGTCAGTAACCGGTTCAGTGTGTTCACACTTAATAGTCCGATCACTGCAGAAAATCAGATTGTGTCAGTAACCGGTTCAGTGTATTCACACTTAATAATCCGATCACTGCAGAAAATCAGATTGTGTCAGTAACTGGTTCAGTGTATTTACACTTAATAATCCGATCACTGCAGAAAATCAGATTGTGTCAGTAACGTTCAGTGTGTTCACACTAATAATCGATCACTGCAGAAATCAGATTGTGTCAGTAACGTTCAGTGATTTACACTTAATAATCCGATCACTGCAGAAAATCAGATTGTGTCAGTAACCGGTTCAGTGTGTTCACACTTAATAATCCGATCACTGCAGAAAATCAGATTGTGTCAGTAACCGGTTCAGTGTATTTACACTTAATAATCCGATCACTGCAGAAAATCAGATTGTGTCAGTAACCGGTTCAGTGTATTTACACTTAATAATCCGATCACTGCAGAAAATCAGATTGTGTCAGTAACTAGTCTAACTAATTTAGTGGTTGAGTTTGACACCCCTGATTTAGAAGGTGAAGAATGCAGCAATGTGCAGTTGCTGTCAGTGTTACTCCAGTAGTCCCTGACACCGTTTCGCGGGTGCTGTGTTAAACCCTGCTTGCTGTTTTCCAGAATGAGAGCGATAGAGATCAGCGTGAGGGTGAGCACGCGCTGACAAACCCGCTTAATGAGCTAAAACCCAGAGAACAGCCTTAATCCCATCTAAGGAAGCAGCGTGCTGTTTACACAACCACTTGAATAATCAGATAACTGCAGAAATCCGATTATGATCGTGTTAATGTTGTGATCGTAAACACACTCAGTGACGCTCACAGGTGGACTGACGGTGTCCAATGATGTAAATTAGATCTGCTCTGATTGGCTGCCCTCCATCATGTCCTGTTCAGAAAGCAGTCCAGGCTGAAACACTCCTTATAACGTCAGTGAGAGTGGGCGGGGATAATCTGCTGTAGGCTGGATAGGCAGATATATGTAAAGGTATTGTTTTGTGACATCACAAAAACAATGAATTGAAAAGGAGCTGGTTGTGTAGTGTTTTGTTGGCTCCAGCATCTGCTTGAGCCGATCAGCTGACTGAGCTCTGAGCTGAGCTGAGTCAGAGTGAGTAAGAGCCAGAAAAACACCACGACAGGGAGCGAAACTCCTGAGATTCCCTGCACTCAGGACGTGCAGGGCCTGCGGGTGTGTTCAGAGTGTGTAAAGCATTATGTACTCAGCTTAAAGTGACAGTTTCACAAAAAAAAAAACCAAACGCAGTCAATCAGCCGAGACACGTTCGGTGTCTGAAGCTTTTTAGTTTTAGTGCTGGAGCTATGAGGCTAATGTAGCTAACAAGTAATCATACCTTATACCCACCAATTAGCATCAGGCCTAAATCATCACATATCTGCCTCAAACCGTGTGGAGATGTTCACTAATCTGAATGCTGAGTAGGTGAATATACAGCAATCTGCAGATGTTTCAGGAATTACATTTAAAAAGAAGTTGTTTATCTTGGAAAATCAGTGCTTATTTGCTCATAAAAGCTAATATTCCATGTGCAATATGTGTAAAATACATGTAAAATATCTTTATAGTGTAAAGATCTTTTGCTCTTTTGTTAACAATGTTCATATTGTTAATTTTGTGAAGGATAGAGTTTATATTTTCATCTTTTTTATTATATATATTATCCATATACTATACTGCTATCTATATATAATCTATTTTGTATTATATATTATATTATATATATCTATGTATATATATATATATATATATATATATATATATATATATATATATGCCTAGCTCAGTTTCCCAGTTGTGGGACTAATAAAGGTTTATCTTATCTTATCTTGCCTTATCAGAATACATTTTTATTTTTTGGCCCACCACCCCCCTCATGGGAAGGCTATTAAAACTTTACTATTATTCACTGAAAAAAATAGTATCCTGTCAAGTGAAATGATCTTAAATCCAGTCAATCTATCTATTTCTAGACATTATTTTGCTGCTATTTTTTCCTTGACAGGTGAAGGAAAAACCCACAACACTTTTAATGTAAGTCAATGGAACCAGACGTCTTTCCAAAACTGAAAACGACAAAAATGGAGATACGAGGTTTTCTTCCGACAGCAGTGATTTACTTCTTTTAGGTGATTTTATCAAGTAAAATTATTTCACTATACTGGCAGATAATTTGGTGGTTTCAAGCTCTTTTCTTACAACAAGCAAGATAATCTGCCAATATAGTGAAATAAATGTAAAATCACTTAAAACAAGCAAAAATGTCTAGAAACAAGGCAAATAATCTTAAATGAAGCTTACAACAATCTCAACAGGAGAAATATTGGATTTATTGACTATATTTAAGAGTATTTTCCTTGACAAGATACCATTTTTTGCAGTGTTTGTAGTGTTTTTATTAGAGTGGACATGTTAGCATAAACAGACAGACAAACAATGATAAAATAAAAAAGAAAGACAATATAAACGTAAAAAATAATATTGAGAAAATAAGCAAAGGTCTTAATGAGAAGCAGTTGTTAACAACACCAGTAGTGCCTGTGATATGGTCCTGTACAGGGACAGAATGTTGTGTGTGTGTGTGTGTGTGTGTGTGTGTGTGTGTGTGTGTGTGAGAGAGATAAAGAAGGGGAAAGACTTTATGATTAATAGGAATATTTAATACCGTAGCAACTCACTACTGACTGGCGCTGCTCCGAGAGGCTCGGGAGGCGTAGCCATGCACGTGCCACGCTGAGAGGCTCATGGTAGGTGCACACCCTCCTGAAAAGAGACTTTAATGTTGTTTAATTGTCATTATTTGTTAGTGTAAAGCCGTGTGGTGTGTTATTTGTGGTCTATGGGGTCGTGTGGGGGTTTTGTGTTGGGGGTCAATCACTGTGAAGGTGAAGCCTGTGGCTGGTGGTCTCCTCGAGAAAGCCCAGTATTAATCATAATTATTATCCAATACCCGCTTTTTCTGATCAAAACTTCATGGAATTAAATCAGGTGATGGAATTGCTGGAATGCAGCGAGTGTGCTCTTCTACCCAGCTCATAAGACGCATCTTTAAAAACAAGAATGTTGTACTGTATTTATGCTTATTTATATTTATTCTAATGCTATATTTGCTTAGGTGTTTAAGGCCTTTGCACAGCACGGTGTGTAAATGTGCTGATGCTTGTGACATCACAAAAACAGCAATGTTTACATCAAACTGACACTGTAAAGTCCAGGGTTTTCCCTGATATGGGCCCTTTAATAAAACAGCCGCTGCTCCCACGCTGCATGACTCCTGCTCTCTTTAGGACCCAGCGGCGCGCTCCTCCCAGTACTGACGTCTGTACAGTCATACGTGCCCGGATAAACGTGAGAGTGAAAGTGGAGGAGCATCAGCAGCAGCAGCAGCAGCATCCGGAGGAGGTAAGATCTCTTATTAACACACACACACACACTGCCGGACACACACAGAGAGAGAGAGAGAGAGAGAGAGCGAGAGAGAGAGAGAGAGATAAGAGAGAGAGGACTATGTGTTAATACTTAATGAGGCTAATTAACATATCAAAGTTAGGCTTATTCATAGAAGGAGTGATAAGGCTGGTAATCTAGGAATCTGTCGGCTGGACGAGCATCAACTCTGACATGTAGTTACAGTCTGGACGTTATTTGTCCTCATTATTTATCACTCAGCCATTTGCCCTTCAGTGTCCTTGTTTCTCACTGGCTGATCTGAGAGATGCTACAGAAGCTCATATCTGTATGGTTATTAAACATAAACACTGTTTAAGGAGAATCCACTCTTTAGGCTGTGAATGTCTGCAGATGATTTGCTCTGATCAAGCCACCTGTTTGTGTTTGTGACAGCAGAGTGACACAGCAGCAGCATCCAGAGCGTAAAGTCAAGTCAAGGTGAGCAGCTGCTTTGTTTATTTTTCTCTATTTTCGTGGCGTTTTGTGACTTAACAGTGTTCGTATTATGTATATCTCATACATATGTATGTACTCATATATACATATGACCAAATAAATAAATGATTTAAAGATACTTTACAAAAAGGAGCTTTTATTATGTAAATATAAAGAAATCTAAAACTCTACAGGCAAAATATACTCATTCATATAGTCATTGATTACTTGATTGATTGATTGATCAGTTGATTGCGACTGAGCCGCCGCGGTATATCCAGCAGGTGGCACTCCAATCAATAATCAATAACTACAGAGCAGTAATAATGAATAATCACAGAGTGATCAGTACTAGTTTAGTTTGTACAAACACATCAGTCTGACAGGAAACAAACTATTGATTATCAATCTAAACTCTGACCAGCACCATCAGCAGGCAGATCCCTGTTTTAGGAGGACAGTAATTATCCTGGTTTGACACTGGAGTGGAAACAGTTCATAACATTGCATTAAACATTACATTACATTTCATCACATTGTATCCTAAAGCTATTTAAGGGTTGTATTTTAAGCAGTAACGAGCTCCAGCTGCGTATTGCTTAATTTCCTGCGGGTTTGTTTTCGTTGTATCATTCTGGGTCTGTTTTGTTGTAGCACCATTTTCAATCAGTCAATCAATCAATCAGCCTTAATTTCCACCCAGAAATACATGGAAGGTGACCCTTATTTTCAGTGCAGCTGAGCATTTACAACATTGAAGGGATTGAAAAAGAAATTAAAATGTAATTTAATCAGGTTAAACTAAAATGAACGAAACTACAAAAACAAATTAACAGAAAATCCAGATGAGAAAAATGGCAAAAGGATTAGGAGAGCAGTTAAGATTTGATTAAAAAGGAGAAATAAAATAAAACCAAGATAATAAACCGATTAATAGGCAAACGAAAGTTTACAACAGTCAAGTGAAACATTTTTAAAAGGAAATAAAAAAAACAGTAATAGAATTGAGATAAAATGAAATAAATTAGAAGAAAAAAGTAGATAAATATTAATAAAATAATAATAAAATGAAATAAAAAGGAGGAAGGAGAAGTTAAACGCAGCTAAAACAGTGTCAGGCTGTCTGAAGGAGGTCAGAGACTAAGTCTAAACTGACTGAGTGACTCAGTGAGTTTTAGAGACTCCTGCAGTGACTCCAGCTCACTGCTGCTAAAAGCTAAAACCTCTCAGTACCTGACAGGTGATCCAGTCACCGAGCAGGTCTGATCATTGCTGTTATTTATCGAGATTTTTTGGAACCTCCAGTCCCCACATGACTTATAACTGGTCCCTTTGCATGTCAGCCCCCCTCAGAGTGGGCGGTCCTTCACCACACTGAGCGACGAAACCTACCACACTGTTTGCTGCGGTGGCCAATGTGACCCAACAGCTGCGCAATGAGAATGATGGCAACATGATAACGTGCTGCATTTTACAAACACTCTGCAAACTCAGACAACACCTTTATTAAAATGAGGACGCCAGAGTTTTACAGTGTAGACAGCAAAAACATTCACCGGTAAAGTAAGTTAGCTTTCATTGGAGCAGATAACTGACATCACTGTGTTGCGATGAGAATCAGCTGCAGAGCCTGACTAACATTTCGAACAGAACACCAGATGTGACATAACCACCGCAGTGCAGCTGTGCTAGTAAACCGAGATCTGTTTGCTGATCTTATCAGCTGAGGTAGCAACTTAGCCAGCCAAGCTAACCCTGAGCTTCCTGACCGTGAGTGTCTGTGGTCTCCTCAGCTCTGTCAGTGACTTTCCATCGCAGATATTCCGTCCCCTTCCCGAGTCTTCCAGACACGTTCCCGCTGTGCTGTGACTGAGGCTGTGGTGTTTCGGAAGTCGAATGTGTTCTCTGGGTTTTCAGTGTGTGTGTGTGAAATGTAGGTCAGGTGTAGTCAGGATGATGACAGTGTGTTCTGAGTTTGCATGGGTTTTATTGCGCTTGTCAGTCAGATATCTGGCCTGCGAGGCGACACAATCAAATCAATCAATTATTTATTTATTCCTCTAAAAGTGTATGCATGAGTTGCAGGGGTGGCGACACGCCTCCAGACGTGGCGGGGCAAAACAAAAAATAAAAAAAGCGCCTGGCTGAGTGACGCAATGCAATTAGGCCACTGACTGAAACTGCCTTTCATGTCAGACTACTGATGTGTCTTTATAAACCTGTTCAGAGGTGGGTAGTAACTGATTACATTTACTCAAGTACATGTACTTCAGTAAAATACTGACTCTGGATTTTCACCTGAGTGTTTCCAAATCATATTACTTTTACTTCTACTCTACCAGCCGTTCGTATTTGGACACTGATTCCGTTTTGTGTGTTTACATGCTGAGATGTATACCATACTATATAAACACTGTTAAGTCCCAAAATTAGTGTATTTGTTTGAGGAGACTTAGAAGCTTTGGAGTGGATCAGAAGCTCATGATCCAGGTCCATAATATTGTTTTAGAGAATATTTTATTATCCGTCATTTCAGTTTGGTTTGGTGATCTTTCAACACAGATAAAGAACAAATTAGTGTTGTTGAAACTACTTGCAAGGTCAATGCTGGTGACCAGCACTCCTGTCTTAGTGCAGTCTATGGGCAGCCTGTCATTAGACCGGCAAGAAGAATTATATCTGATCTGGATCGTGTTCTTTTTCCAGAGTATCAGCTTCTTCCTTCAGGCAGGAGATTTAGAATAATAACGTGTAGATTAAAGGCTCAGAAACTCTGATGTTCCTACATCTGTTACAGTTCTTAATTCTATTAGGAGAGCGATGCGTTTTCTTCACTATGTCTTAATCAGGGTGTGAGGTTATATGTCCGCTGGCTCTTTTATGACATGCAGTCTGGTTTGCCCAAGAAAAATTTCCTCTGGTGCGACAATAAAGTTAATTACATTTACGGCGTTTGGCAGACGCTCTTATCCAGAGCAACTTACAACTTGATCAGTTTACACAGTTAGTGAAGGCAGTGTTAGGAGTCTTGCCCAAGGACTCTTATTGGTGTTGTATAGGGTGCTGGACTAAATGGGGGATTGAACCCCAGTCTGCAGCGAAGAAGGCAAATGTGTCACCCACTACATTATCAAATAACAAGTCAAATAAGAGTGAGACTGGAGAAAAAATACTAAAATACTGTAAAACTGATTCTGACTCGACATTTCCTTTAGATTTAGAGTGCAGTAATAAGTTATCATAAAGTGTCATTACCTTGTGTGTCAGGCTCCAGTCCTCGCAGGCCACAACACTGCAGACTTCAGCACACTGCTTCATTAAACACACCTGATTCAGCTCAGCAGCTAATTAAGGTTCATTAACTGAATTCAGAGCGTCAGGTAAACACTAATAACTGCAGCACTTTGGCCTGTAAGGTCCCCAGTTTGACATGCCTGATCTGTAGCAACACTACAGGAGTTTCTACAGGATTTATATAGTGAATTCAGACAATTACTGTAGTTTACAGGACACTGCACAAGTACTACTATTAGAGCACTGCAGGAATATTGTAGTGTTATACTATAGTTAGATGATCATAGATGTATTTTACACTCTTAAAGTCGGTGCTTCAAGGTTTTCTTTGATAAAGACAAGAATCAATAGAACGTGAACATTCAAAGAACCATTTTCCGTTATTCTCATGGTGAAATGATTCTTCAGATTGATGGAGGATGTGTTGTATGTTGTTCTATACGGCACTGTTTTGAAAACGGTTCTATGTAGCACCAATAAGGTTTACAAGTTTGACATTGTAAACAGTAGTCAAACCCATTTTGGTGCTATATAGAACCGTATACAACACATTCTCCACCAGTCTGAAGAACCACTTCACCATGCAGAGAACCACTTAATCATTCACAGGGTTCAAAGTGTTCAAAGAACCTTGAAGAACCATGTTTTTAAAGAATGTACAGTGCTGTAGTTTTTATAGTGCTACTATTAAAGTCTAAGTCATGTTAATAAGTGTGTAAAGTGTCATGGGGGCAGCCTTGTGTGTGTGTGTGTGTGTGTGTGTGTGATGATGATGGTGATGCTGCATGTGACTTTACTGACAACAGGCTTAAAGGCCATCAGCTTAGATTACAGGACAGTAAACATGGGCGTTACTGTGATGATAAGATCAGTAAGAGTACTCATTTCTCAAGAGGCGTCATTCAGGCGCTTTAGAACGTTCTTAAGCTCTCTGTGCTGTTCTTAAATGGTTCTGATCATTCGAATGTGATCTATCTATGCTGTACACTTAAACTATCTGACTTTACCTTTTAAAAACGTATGCAAACGTATTACCTTGAAAACAATTCGTTTCTTAACAGGTTCCAGCTTAAATAAGTTTATATTTGAGTGATAGTTCCACTGTTAGATTATATAGGCTTTAAATAGCTTCCACAGCCAGTAAGGTGAACTCAAACAGCCTGGCCATTTAAAACACTCTTACAAAGATGGTTCTTCAAGGGTTCTGCTATTGTTACGATGTCAAGTTTGTTACACTAGAAGAATTTTTTGGTACTATATAGAACCATGTACAACACACTGTTCATCAATCTGAAGTGACTGGATTTATGAAATGAACAGTGGGGACGTTTCTAGTTCAGCAGTCAGTATATCATTAAAATATCCAATGTTTTTATCTATAAAATAAAAAATGGGGGCAGTTATAGTTTCCTGTATTTTGTCCATGGTAACTGCTGTACTGCAATAAACTCTGGGTAAAACTGGGTTCTAACTAACCCTTCTGAAAAAACCACAAAGTGTTTCTGTGGTTCCTGATGTTTTCAGTCCCGTAACTCCACCCCTGCTTTAACCCCTGGGTCACCCCATGTCCTGAAAAGATGTCTGTGGTGATGCTGGACACTTGTGAGCTTCTGGAGGAGTTTTACACAGCAGTGTTCTGTAAAACTAGGCGAGAAAGTGGTAGAAGTGGTCAGTAGAGAGCAGCAGCGCCCTCTGCTGGACAAAACAAGCTCAACACAGTATGTCTGCCCGTCTGCTCTGCTGCAGGACTTACTTAGGACTTTCTGCTGTGTTTTTAATCCACAGTTAAAAACAGGGACAACTCCAGGCCAGTACAGGCTGCCAAAAACAGAGAATGTCCCTGGGAAATGGGGACATCTGGCCACGCTAATCTGAAGAACCATTTCACCATGCAGAGAATGGTTCTATATAATACTCATGGTTCTAAATACGACCATTGCCTTTACTGACCCTTCAAGAAGCATCTTTTTTTGCGAGTGTAGGTTAATTAAGCTGGCAGTGCTGTCCTCTTTAGAGGTCACTCTCGTTTAAGACAGGTTAAACTCTCATTTAACTGCACTAATATTCATCTGTGTGCTGTGTGCTGGTGTCCACTGTGTAACACCTCCATTACTGTAAATGAATTGTTTCTTACATCACACCATTATTGAACTTATTTCTGTACATTATTTGCTTGTTTTGATTTAATAATTTAATCTGGTGAAACTGTTTTTTATATTGGCAGATCATTATTATTTTCTGAAATAAACAAAATTATTTTCATTATTTCTCAAAACCTCCCTTGACTAGATTTACCTCAGTCACTAAAGCATCATGCAAGAAATAGTATGTGTTACTAAATTTGCATTAGTGGGTTTAAGAGATGAGTAACGTAAAACCAAAACAAATGAAGTTAGTGCAGCTGTTCCGTTATACAGTGAAAATGATCCATATCATCCATAAACATTCTGAATCCTTTTGAATTATTCCAAACACATTCCCAATTGTTTCAAAACGGTCTCCAGCAGAGATCAGCATGGCTGATCACCAGCATGTTGTTGTGTTTTGGGTGGTGGTATGCTGGTCAACCAGCATGACCACACTGGGTGACCAGCTAAACCAGCACTAGATCAGTATAGACCCCCTTAGACCAGCATGGAATCAGGGATGTTCCAAGTAGCTTCCGGTTGTTCTAAACGTTCTTAATTCCTTAAAGTTACACCTCCTTCTGATGTTCTTAACTACAGAGCCCCTAAGACGACATGGTGATTATTCTGTAATGAAGTGTGGCCACAAATCAACACCTTAACAGGCCATGGGCCACAAGTTTCTCATGGGTACGTGGTCTCGATATATTAATTTGTGGCCTTAATATATTAAATTATGGACTCAATATATTAACTTGTGGCCTCAGTATATATATATATATATATATATATATATATATATATGTGTGTGTGTGTGTATATATATATATGTGTGTGTGTGTATATATATATATATATATATATATATTATATAGTCTCAATATAGTAATTTGTGGCCTTATTATATTAACTTGTGGCCTCAATATAGTATAGTAAAACGTCCCGGGATGTTCTGAAACATTCCTAAACTAGTCTTTAATGATCCAAATCGTTCTTAAACGTTCTTAATTGTTCTAATGGAGGTTCTAAGACCAGCAGCTGTTGCGTCTGGCTGAGTGGTGGTAATAGGTGCTGTATGAAGTGCTGTAAGTAGAGCAGAATGTGTGGCTGTTGCTGAGCAACGGTGAGAGGGGCTTCATCAGCCTCTTTATATCCCACCTATATTCCTGCAAACCCCGCCCACCTGCGCTTCAGCTGGGGGGAAAATGTACCATCCGACAGGGTTGCCAGATTCCTGGGGGAATTTAGGTTGAGTTAATGTAAAGAGGTTTTACTCCAAGTGATTTTGGAGCTTTTCTATTGGTCCATTCATCATTAAATTTTCTCTCAGTTCAAACAGTGTAGAAAAATAAAAATCAACAAAAATGGAGATACATGTTTTTATGATATGCAGTGCCTATCTGCACAGTTTTGAAGACATCAGTGGTTAAATTCTGTGTTGTTTATCATTATGGCTGAAAGGCTCTCCTTCCACTGGGTTTTGCTGCATTTTGGTTTATTTTGTTAGACTTGCACATATAGGAGCAATCTGGCAACCCTGCCATCTTCCCTGTGTGTTTACCCTTCAAGGTCTCCAGGAAGTGACCCGCTTAAGAGAAGTGACTCCTCTTTGTTTTGCTACTGCATGACGTTTATTTGTCTGATTAGTTTGCCTTGTTACACTTGTTATTTCAGAGCACACAGACCATAAACCGCCTCCGAGGACCAGCTCAGCAGATCTGAGTTTAGAACCAGGACCAGAACCACTTTATTTGGCCAAGTATGTTACACATACACACATATTAGTCACACATGTGTGACATTAACACACTGAACAGACCAGATAAGCAGACTATTAACAAATATTTAACTATGCCCTTAAAAACAGGGTTCTACAAGGGTTCTTTAGTAAAGAAAATAGTTCTAGCAAGAACCCTGAACACTCAAAGAACCCTTTGCATAATTGAAGTGTTTGTTGCATTATGAAATGGTTCTTCAGATTGATGGAGAATGTGCTGTATATGGTTCTATGTAGAACCCTTTTCAAAAAGTTTCCATATAGAACCATCTATAGCACACTCTGAAGAACCCTTTAATCATGCAGAGGGTTCTTTGAGTCTTCATGGCTCTTTATAGAACCATTTTATTCAAGAAAGAGACAAATACAATAAAAACAGAATAAACATAGTAAAGAATAATAAAGAGCCAAAGTGAAAGGAGCCGAAGAGAAAATCTGTACTTACGCAGATTTGAGGATGAATAAAATATAATAACTGCTATATATAAAATATTAACAAGGGATATGAACATTTGCAAAACTTAACACTGTTGTGCACATAAGCATTAAATTACAGAGGAGCTGTAGCGTGGCCGTCTTTAATGGCTCTGAATCATAGCTATGCTATTATGCTATTAGCCATGCTAACATACTTTAAGAAATTATATTTTCATGCAAAATTAGAGAAACACAAAAATTTAGTTTTGTTGTTTTTAAGTCAAAAATAAATCATGATTTTTTTGTTTATTTGCTGAATTTGACATACTCATACATACGAGTGCAAAAGTCTGAAATATTTTATATTTTATGTTTTTTTGTTGTTCTAAAATGTTAAACTCTGCAAATAAATAGAAATTGTGCACTAAATTTTGCAGAGAAATTTACATTCACATTTACGGGATTTGACTGACACTCTTATCCAGAGTGACTTACAATGTGATCATTTTTACACAGGGAGGTGAGGGTAGTGTTAGGAGTCATGCCCAAGGACCCTTATTGGTATAGTGTAGGGTGCTTAGCCAGATGGGGATTGAACCCCAGTTTACAAGGCAGAGGTGTTACTCACCACACTACACCAACCACTATAGTCAAGTTCTCTATATAGGATGTTTTCATTTAATTCAGTTATTTTCACTTAGAAAATTAACAAAACATGAAAATTGGGGGTGTTCAGACTTTTGCGTGCTGATGTATCACCACAGACACAAACTAACAAGATAAAACAGGGTTAATTATTAATAATTACAGGTTGAGTTTAAAGCAGGTCAGACAGTTGGGAATAGACTGTCTGTCTCACCTGAGAGATTACAGGCAAATCAGCGCCGTACGTCCATTACAGCTCCCTGTGGAGCCCTGCAGACTGCAGCCTCAGCTGGGGTGTGGTTTGTCATCAGTGTCCTACACGGTGGTGATCACATCAGGATTAGAGTCACAGGCTGTTTTTGTCCAGCCCTCGATCAGACGCTCATTTGAATATATCACTGCTGTCGGAACAAAACCTTGCATCTCCATTTTTGTTGTTTTTCAGTTTTTGACATAATTTGAAAAAATCTGTTGGTCTTTACATTGTGGGTTAATTTTATGATGAATGGACTAAAATAAATGTCCCAAAATGACTTGGAAAAATGTCTGGTTCCATTGACTTACATTAAAAGTAAAGTGTGTTTTTTCCTTCTCCTGTAAAGTTACCATTTTGGAGATTCGAGGTTTTGTTCCGACAGCATTGATATGCAGAACAGTCCCACTAACTGACCTGCTCATCTGCACTTTGTTCCATGTTTAAATGTTGAACCGCATTAGATAGTTGGTCTTGGATGCTGATGTCACTTCTCAGAACATGGTGCTAAATGGAGAACCATGTAAAGCCCTCCATTCAGTCAGTATCCGAGGCTGTAATTACAGTGGATGTGTCTTGGAAATGATTACTAACCATGACTCATACGTTTGATTCATCAGTAACAAGCTGTGCGAATGCTGATTGGCTGGCGAATTCTAAATACAGCCAGATCTGTTCTTTTAACAGACGACTCCTCAAATGAGAATCTGCTGCTTCTCCAGATATAGATACACAGATTTTATTCCCACTGTGGTTTTATTGCTAAATACACACTGATCACCCGTGATATTATAATCACCCCCTGTTTCTACACTCATTGTCCATTTTATCAGCTCCACTGACCACATAGTTTCACTCTGTAGTTCTACAGTTACAGACTGTAGTCCATCTGTTTCTCTGATACTTTGTTAGCCCCCTTTTACCCTGTTCTTCAGTGGTCAGGACCCCCATGGACCCTCACAGAGCAGGTACTATTTGGGTGGTGGATCATTCTCAGCACTGCAGTAACACTGATGTTGTGGTGGTGTGTTAGTGTGTGTTGTGCTGGTCTGAGTGGATCAGACACAGCAGTGCTGGAGTTTTTAAGAGTCTTTAGAAAATGGTTCTATATAGAACCATGAATACTCAAGGAACCTTTTGCATGATTAAAAGGTTCTTTGCATCATGAAAGGTTTCTTCGGATTAAAGGGAAATGTGTATGAATGTGCTGTAGATGGTTCTGTATAGAACCTTTTAAAAAGGGTTCTTCTATTGTTACAAGCTTAACACTCCTATTGTTACCGTGTCAAGCTTGTAACAATAGAAGAACCCTTTTGGGTGCTATATAGAACCATTTTCAAAAAGGTTCTATGTAGAACCATCTACACCACATCCTGCTTCAATCTGAAGAACGCTTTCACTGTGCAAAGAACCATTTAATCATGCAAAAGGTTCTTTGAGTGTTCATAGTTCTATATAGAACCATTTTCTCTACTAAAGAACCCTTGAAGCACATCTTTTTTAAGAGTGTAGTAAAGGCAATGATTCTATTTAGAACCATGAGTCCTATGTAGAACCATTTCATGCTTAAATTGTTCTCTGCATGGTGAAATCATTCTTCAGATTGATGGAGGATGTGCTATAAATGGTTCTATATAACAACAAAAAGGGTTAAGGGTTCTAGTATGGTCTAAGTTATGGTGTCAAGCTTGTAACAATAGAAGAAACCTTTTTGGTGCTATAAAGAACCATGTACAACACATTCTCCATCAGTCTGAAGAACCATTTCATCATGCAGAGAACCATTTAAGCATAAAATGGTTCTACACAGAACTCATGGATAGAGGATTTGAGAGATATCATGCTAAAAAGTATTTAATGTGAATAATAAATAAAGAATGAATACATGTATTTCTGCAGGCATCAGCAGAGCATCATGGGAGGTGTAGCGCTGGATGAGGGGCCGAGTGGTGTGAAAGCCCCCGATGGAGGCTGGGGGTGGGCCATTCTGTTCGGCTGCTTCATCATCACGGGCTTCTCCTACGCCTTCCCCAAGGCCGTCAGCGTCTTCTTCAAAGAGCTGATCAGAGAGTTCGGCGTCGGGTACAGCGACACCGCCTGGATCTCCTCCATCCTGCTCGCCATGCTCTACGGCACCGGTGGGTCTAATTAAAGCGACAGTTGGTTTAACTGGTCACCCAGCATGGTCATATTGGTTGACCAGGATACCAGCATCCAAAACATATGCTGTTTTTTTTCTAGCAGAGATACTATTATTAATAAAAATTGACAAAATGCCCAAATTCAGGCTCCAGAATGGCTGCTACTGATTTTAACTATGCTTATGTACTTCATGCTCATGTTAACAGATAACAGTGTCATACAGTGTCAGCACGGTTTGAGGCAAGCGTGTGGGGATTTAGGCCTGTGGTTAGCACAATGCTAATTCCTTCCATTACTATATAGTAGCCTTTTAGCTCCAGCGCTAAAACTAAGAAGCAAATTTCAAACATATAAAACAATAAAACTAAGAACAAGATTGTTCGATTGTCTTCTGTTGGTGTAAATATGCATGGATAAATTTACCACTGCGTCCTGGCCCACAGCCAAAAAAAAAAACATAATTCTGTTCCTAAAATCAGATTGTTTGAACTGTCTTTTAAAAAAGTTAAAATACTTAATAGATACACACCAATGACTGCATCACAACCACCGAATACTACAGTCAGATCAACTGAAGTAACAACCCTGTTCTGTTTAAACTGGAGAGCTGACAACTTATTGTCTTTACAACGGGGCTAAAAGCTTGCAGGCTAAATAGGCTAAAAGGTAGCTAACAGTCTAAAACAGGCTAAAAATAGCAGGCTAAACAGGCTAAAACATCACACACTAAACAGGCTACAAAATAGCTAACAAGCTAAAAGATTGCAGGCTAAAACAAGTTAGAAGACAGCTAACAGGCTAAAAGATACCAGGCTAAACAGATTAGAAGATAGCTAACAGGCTAAACAGATTAGCAGGCTAAACCATCTAAAAGTTAGTTAACAGGCTAAACAGGCTAAAAGATATCAGGCTAAGCAAGCTACAAGTTAGCTAACAGGCTAAACAGGCTAAGATATCAGACTAAACAAGCTAAAAGTTAGCTAACAGGCTAAGATATCAGACTAAAAGATATCTAATAGGCTAAAACACAGCTAATGGGCTAAAAGACAGCTAATAGTAAACAGATTTAACCTCTCCTACAGATTTATTTAGTGTTGGGCTTTGACGTGTTTACTGAGCGATTCAGTGTAGAACTGCAGTATAAAAAGTAAAGAACGCGTTATCTGAACGTCGTCTGTGCTTCAGATGTCTTTTTAGTGTTTTTAGCAGATCTGATAGCGTTAAAGTAGCGTTAAACTTAGAGCATAAAAACTAATGTGTGGCACTATTAGCTTGATGCTAACACAACACAGAAAATCACCTCGAAGCACTGGATGCTTCTTCGAGGGTTCTTCAGTAAAAGGAGTGGTTCTGTTTGAAACCACAGGTTTGATATAGAACAATTTCATGCTTAAATTGTTCTTCACAGGGTAAAAGTGGTTCTTTATAGCACCAAGAAGGGTTCTTCTATTGTTACAAGCCTGACATCGTAGCAAAAGTAGAACCCTTTTTGATGCTATACAGAACCATTTTCAAAAAGGTTCCATACAGAACCATATACAACACAAGCATGAAGGAACGCTGTTTGTTTGTGAGCAGGTCCTGTATGCAGTGTGCTGGTGAACCGTTTCGGGTGTCGCCCTGTGATGATGGTCGGGGGTCTCTTTGCGGCTTCTGGAATGATTTTGGCATCGTTTGCTACCAGCATCATCCACATCTATTTAAGCATCGGAGTGTTGACAGGTCAGTGCTGAAGGCCTCCTGCACCATAACATGGCCAACGGGTTCACATCACAGAGACTGTTCACATCACAGAGCTGAAGTGGTGCAAACCTGATTTTCTCCTTAAATGTTTCATTTTTAAGTGAGATGTACGTTACAGTTTTTGGATCTAGAACAGACAGCTGGATCTGATGGGTGATGTTGGATGCATTACTGGAGGAGACTGTTGTTTGTGTTCAGAGTTGTAATTCTAAATCCAAAAAAAAAAAATCTGCAAAATTTAACGGTTCAGATGTAAACAGAGTCGTTCAGAGTGGTTTGGTGTGAAACACTCAGTTATAGAGAAACTTACTGAGTCAGAACTGTTCACAGTGGTGGTGATAGGAACCAGACGTCCACCTCTAAAAGCTCCCTCACAGAAAGTTCCTACATGAAATGGTTATGAATTCACTGCCTGATGACTGAGACACTGTTTTATGATAGTTTTGAGAACTTAAACTCCATTCATGGTGGAGGGATACATGCAGGGCGCTGTGAGGCAAAATAGTCCCCAAAGAAAACTTATTATTTCAGATTTTCCACTATTTTCCATCATCAACATTCCATATAAACTCAGAAGACTCGTGTAGGTTCACTGGTGGTTCTGGATAGTAAATAAAATGTCTATATTTGTATTGTAGTCATGGCGACCCCTGGTTCCTATCACCACCACTGTAAAGACATCTGAACCATTTCACACCAAACCACTCTGAATCACTCTGTTTACGTCTCACACACTGGATTATGTGGGAATTTTGAAACATTGATGACATTTCCCTTTTTCTAAAGCAGGCAGATACAATCTGTCAATTGATTTTCTGCAAAAGTTTCCAAAAAAAGTCTGAAACCATATTTGTATGTGGTTTTGAGTCTGATTTAAATCAGTTTGACAAGTTAGATTGGATTTCATCTGTTTTTTATTTCATTACTTGTATGTTTCACCTTTTTTCTGCCCCGCCCTAGTGAGCGTACATGTGCCTGCATCGTTACTATGAACACAGCTGAGAAAATGCAAGCACTACATTCTGGTGGTCCAAATCAGATTTGGTCCACTTGCAATGTGAACGCTCAATTAAAAAATCTGATCTAAGAAACAAATCCAGTTCCTCCTCCTGTGCGAACAAAGTCTTATGCACACGGATGAGAACGGCTGAGGCAGAAAAACTGAATCAAATTTTTTTTTTTAAAAATCACAATTAGGTGACAATTGTTGTGAAGTGAATGTCTCAGCAGTGATGGACCCTGAGCTAAGGTCATCTGATTGCAGGTCTTGGATTGGCCCTGAACTTCCAGCCATCCCTCATCATGCTGAACCGATACTTCAGTGAGAAGCGCCCCCTAGCGAACGGCCTGGCGGCTGCAGGCAGCCCCGTGGCTCTGTGCTGTCTGTCTCCACTGGGTCAGGTTCTGCAGTACCGCTATGGCTGGAGGGGGGGCTTCCTGATCCTGGGGGGCATCCTCCTCAACTGCTGCGCCTGCGGGGCCTTGATGAGACCCCTCATCCCCCCAAAGAATGCAGAGAATTCTGGGATTGAGGAGGCTCAGGAGCATGAAGAGAAGGTCCAAGCCAAACCCAAGGCCAAGCTGCTGGACTTCACTGTGTTTAAGGACAGAGGGTTTGTCATCTACACTGTGGCTGCGTCCATCATGGTCCTGGGTCTGTTCGTGCCTCCAGTGTTCGTGGTGAGTTACGCCAAGGAACTGGGCAATGAGGACACCAAGTCAGCCCTGCTGCTGACCATCCTGGGCTTCATTGACATTTTCGCCCGGCCCACGTGCGGAATCATCGCAGGTTTGAAGTGGGTGCGCCCGCGGTGTGTTTACCTCTTCAGTTTCGCCCTCATCTTCAACGGCACCACCGACCTGATAGGCTCCCAGTCCAAAGACTACGCCTCGCTGGTGGTCTTCTGCATCTTCTTCGGCATCTCCTACGGCATGGTGGGAGCTCTGCAGTTCGAGGTGCTCATGGCCATCGTGGGCACACAGAAGTTCTCCAGTGCCATCGGTTTGGTGCTTCTCTTGGAGGCCATAGCTGTCCTAGTCGGACCTCCTTCTGCTGGTGAGGCTTTTTCAGACTACTGATATTTTTAAAGCTGCTGTAGGATTTTATTATTAGGATGTAAACAGAGTCGTTCAGAGTGGTTTGGTGTGAAACGCTCCGTTCTAGATAATCTTACAGAGTCAGAACTGTTCACAGTGGTGCTGATAGGAACCAGACGTCCACCTCTAAAAGCTCCCTCACAGAAAGTTCCTACATGAAATGGTTATGAATTCACTGCCTGATGACTGAGACACTGTTTTATGATAGTTTTGAGAACTTAAACTCCATTCATGGTGGAGGGATACATGCAGGGCGCTGTGAGGCAAAATAGTCCCCAAAGAAAACTTATTATTTCAGATTTTCCACTATTTTCCATCATCAACATTCCATATAAACTCAGAAGACTCGTGCAGGTTCACTGGTGGTTCTGGATAGTAAATAAAATGTCTATATGTGTGTTGTAGTCATGGCGACCCCTGGTTCCTATCACCACCACTGTAAAGACATCTGAACCATTTCACACCAAACCACTCTGAATCACTCTGTTTACGTCTCACACACTGGATTATGTGGGAATTTTGAAACATTGATGACATTTCCCTTTTTCTAAAGCAGGCAGATACAATCTGTCAATTGATTTTCTGCAAAAGTTTCCAAAAAAAGTCTGAAACCATATTTGTATGTGGTTTTGAGTCTGATTTAAATCAGTTTGACAAGTTAGATTGGATTTCATCTGTTTTTTATTTCATTACTTGTATGTTTCACCTTTTTTCTGCCCCGCCCTAGTGAGCGTACATGTGCCTGCATCGTTACTATGAAAACAGCTGAGAAAATGCAAGCACTACATTCTGGTGGTCCAAATCAGATTTGGTCCACTTGCAATGTGAACGCTCAATTAAAAAATCTGATCTAAGAAACAAATCCAGTTCCTCCTCCTGTGCGAACAAAGTCTTATGCACACGGATGAGAACGGCTGAGGCAGAAAAACTGAATCAAATTTTTTTTTAAAAAAATCACAATTAGGTGACAATTGTTGTGAAGTGAATGTCTCAGCAGTGATGGACCCTGAGCTAAGGTCATCTGATTGCAGGTCTTGGATTGGCCCTGAACTTCCAGCCATCCCTCATCATGCTGAACCGATACTTCAGTGAGAAGCGCCCCCTAGCGAACGGCCTGGCGGCTGCAGGCAGCCCCGTGGCTCTGTGCTGTCTGTCTCCACTGGGTCAGGTTCTGCAGTACCGCTATGGCTGGAGGGGGGGCTTCCTGATCCTGGGGGGCATCCTCCTCAACTGCTGCGCCTGCGGGGCCTTGATGAGACCCCTCATCCCCCCAAAGAATGCAGAGAATTCTGGGATTGAGGAGGCTCAGGAGCATGAAGAGAAGGTCCAAGCCAAACCCAAGGCCAAGCTGCTGGACTTCACTGTGTTTAAGGACAGAGGGTTTGTCATCTACACTGTGGCTGCGTCCATCATGGTCCTGGGTCTGTTCGTGCCTCCAGTGTTCGTGGTGAGTTACGCCAAGGAACTGGGCAATGAGGACACCAAGTCAGCCCTGCTGCTGACCATCCTGGGCTTCATTGACATTTTCGCCCGGCCCACGTGCGGAATCATCGCAGGTTTGAAGTGGGTGCGCCCGCGGTGTGTTTACCTCTTCAGTTTCGCCCTCATCTTCAACGGCACCACCGACCTGATAGGCTCCCAGTCCAAAGACTACGCCTCGCTGGTGGTCTTCTGCATCTTCTTCGGCATCTCCTACGGCATGGTGGGAGCTCTGCAGTTCGAGGTGCTCATGGCCATCGTGGGCACACAGAAGTTCTCCAGTGCCATCGGTTTGGTGCTTCTCTTGGAGGCCATAGCTGTCCTAGTCGGACCTCCTTCTGCTGGTGAGGCTTTTTCAGACTACTGATATTTTTAAAGCTGCTGTAGGATTTTATTATTAGGATGTAAACAGAGTCGTTCAGAGTGGTTTGGTGTGAAACGCTCCGTTCTAGATAATCTTACAGAGTCAGAACTGTTCACAGTGGTGCTGATAGGAACCAGACGTCCACCTCTAAAAGCTCCCTCACAGAAAGTTCCTACATGAAATGGTTATGAATTCACTGCCTGATGACTGAGACACTGTTTTATGATAGTTTTGAGAACTTAAACTCCATTCATGGTGGAGGGATACATGCAGGGCGCTGTGAGGCAAAATAGTCCCCAAAGAAAACTTATTATTTCAGATTTTCCACTATTTTCCATCATCAACATTCCATATAAACTCAGAAGACTCGTGCAGGTTCACTGGTGGTTCTGGATAGTAAATAAAATGTCTATATGTGTGTTGTAGTCATGGCGACCCCTGGTTCCTATCACCACCACTGTAAAGACATCTGAACCATTTCACACCAAACCACTCTGAATCACTCTGTTTACATCTCACACACTGAGTTATGGAGGAATTTTGAACATTTGGTTTCCCCCCGTAGCCCCAGTTATTCAACCAACCAAGTCATATTTGGTGTCTGAAGTTTGCTTCTTTGGCTTTAGCGCTGGAGCTACGAGGCTAATGTAGCTAAAAAGTAATGGAAGCTTATGCGAACACCAGTTCTTTTAAAATCAAACAGACCTGCTATCACAGATGAATCTTGCCATGTTTATAGAGAACAGTGAGTCATACAGTGTCAGAAACCACATAATCAAGACTATTAGAGACTCTGAACAACTACACACAGTTTGAGACATTTAGAAATGTGGTTAGCACCATGCTAACTAGCAACCAAGCTTTCCTTATTTGTTAGCAGTGGTGAACTGTAGCTATAAGAGCTAAACTTCCAGTTCATAATGTAAAAACACCTCTATGGTAAAGCATAATTCCTTCTAGCGCCTCTTTGGGGTTTCTAATAGTATTTTAGCACTAAGATTTACAAGAACATTTTTTTGGCTGTTCTAGGTTCAATTAACTTTTGAAGTTTGCAACAGACATTATCAGATATCTGAGCTTGTATGTATCAGTGTTACAGTCACTCTCTCAGTAAAGAGTCCTGCATAGAGCTGCCACCACTGTTTAACATTCATAACAGCTAAGCAGAACCTGCTTAGACTACGACTCATATTCACAGTCAGTTATCTAGAACCTCTAGAAGGACTAGAGTGATGTTTTCCTCTCATGAAATTAGTCCGGAAAGTGTAATTGGTTGGTTCCTCTGTCACTTTCCGATTATGTTGGTGGATAATCTTATGTATAAGGCCTTCAGTCCAGCTCCTGAAGTCCTAACCAATGGGAGAGCAGCTCAGCTGTATCTACCTAGATACCAGAGAGAGAACAATCCTGATTGGATCATTTCCAATTTGGGCATTTGATGGTTTTAACCCTTTTGTTTTCAACCAAAACTTAACAATGAATTCAGAGTTTTACTGCAGTACTTATGATATGAAATAAAATATGAAATAAAAATGAGCTAATATTTACTGACTGAATGAGATGCTGACGGAAATACTGGATAAATCTGATTTGACTGCAGACTATTCTGTTCAATTTGTTTATATTCCGAGGACACAGTCGTTACATCTCAAGACCACCCAACTAATTATATCTCCATCTTCCCATCCCTCCTCTTCTCCTTTCCTCAGGCCGTCTTCTGGACTACACCAAAAACTACATGTTCGTGTTCCTCCTGGCTGGTATTGAGGTCACTCTGTCTGCTGTGGTGTTGGCCACATGCAACTTCCTGTTCATCAAGAAGAAGCCTCAGGAGGCGGATGCTGCTGTAGAAGCTGGAGAGGTGGCTGGAGAACTGGAGCAGCTCCATAAGAACCACACAGAGGAGCCGAAGGAACCCGACGGAGATGCAGAGAAGCAGAGGGACCTGGATGACCAGGAGGCTAAAGAAGAGACGGAGGGAACGTCGCAAGAAGAAACAACCCTTCAAGATGGGCACGTGCAGAACGGCGGCGTCGGCGCTAATCCTGAAAGCAGCCTGTGAGCGGAGACGCTGGACGAAACATTAGCCAAGGACAGAGGAGGAGGTTGCAGATGTCCAGATTAGAGCAATAGACCGTCCACAGTATTAGCGCGAGCTGTCTAGATGTTGTCTCGGTCCATTATCCACCAGAACACTACTGGCGGACTTGTGCAGACCAGAATGACCACGAGTTTCCACTGTGTACACGCCTGCACTGCCACAAGTAGAAAAGAACAGGCCTGTAGTGAGCACAGGTATGGAGATGCAGAGGTCAAAGGTCACGCCATCACTGCTTTTGCTTGTTCTGGTGCCAACACAGCTGTAAAAACCAGTTTAAGTGCATTAGTGTCCCAAGGCCTTTAAACATCACGTTCAGTCTGATATGATAAACGTGCTGCTATCTGTTTGTGTTGTAAGTGCTTTTCTGTTAGCGTGGGCCAGTTTCCTGCACGTGGATTAAGCCTAGTCTTGGACTAAACTGCATAGCCAGTGCTGATCCATCACTAACAATCATTTAGCAAGTGATAGGTCCGGTTCTGATTTTTAAATATTTGTTGTATAACTGTTGGTTAATCTGAAGCTGTGCTGCTATATCGGAAATCTGTTTATCTGACATCAATTTATTTCCACCATAAGTGTGTAATTTCACTGACCAGCAGTTCTTCAGTAATAACAATGCTGGAACTACTTTTTGTGGCGGAAGAACTCACTAACATTGAGGCCTTTTATACACCGAACATGATTTATTTGTGCAATTTATTCAGATTTATATTAAATGTGGAAGATCTCAACATTTCAGCTTCTGAATGAAGTGGTGAAGCTGTTTATGCTACTTTCACTTTTCCAACATGGACAGTAGCTCAGCGTCACCGTTGGTTTGTTCTGCTGGGAGCAAAGAATCAGGAACCGTATTACAGAAACTTCCATCTTTTTGTTCTAAATTAAGATCTGACAGGTGATCTTAATTTAGGACTTTTATCTTATCTTACAGCGTCTTATCTCCAGTTAGGAAATCTTAACCTACTCAATCGAAGTTGACAATCAGCTGTCATGTCTGTTTCCTAGCAACCGACCATAAACACACACAGCTGAAACGTAAACACAATCAAAATAATGTTAAAATGTGAGTTACGCTGCTGTTACTGATGTAAAAAAGGATCAATTATACTAAAGAGTGATAAACCGTAAGTGGTGAATACTGTGAGAGCGCCCCCTGCTGTTTATCAGAGCGTCGCCGCTCCCCAGTTTCAGTCTCCATTTCCCAAACGCGTTAGCCGAGCACGCTAACGTTACTCCTCCTAATAAACAGACACACGTTCAGCTCCGTCTCCTCATTATTCACCACCATCACTGTAATATTTCATCATCAACATTAACACACGAAGGTGATCAGAGGGGCGGTGGAGATCGAGTCTGCAGCGTCTGAGATCTTTAAAACGCAGAGTTAGAAAAGAAAATCATCTCACAGTGAAAGCAGCGTTTTACAGTAGAAATAAATGGAGCTCATTATGCTGGTAGTGAACTATGCTGCTGACTCAGCTGCCTAAAAACCATAGAAACGGACCTTAAACAGAAGTGAGGACCCTGTTGGGGTTCATCCTAAAGTTAGGACAGGATTTAGGAGGTTTAGTCTAGTTAGGATGTTTGTGTGATGCTGTTTTCTTATCTGGAGTTCATGATGAGATTATGAAGGTAGGAGCTGTTATTCTGTAAGAGCTACTGTCCTGAATTCAGTCTGTACTGAAGTCAGAATGGAGACTAAACACATCAGATTTCAGAGTTAAGGTGTTTCTGTAATACGACTCCTGATCTTATTTGTACTTCAGATGCTTCGTTTAATGTGGAGCTGCATCTAAAAAATCAGCTCAAACTCAGCTGAGATCCCAGCTGTGGGTGAAGTTCTCATGCAGTTTCAGCTCCTGAATGAGGTTTATTAATTTATTGTTACTCCTGGACCTGATTTAAGGGAGGGTGGGTTGCAAAGGTGATGGTATGATTACTTATAGTGCTGCTGGAGTCCACTCACTGTCCACTCTATTAGACCCTCCTACCTTGTCAGTCCACCTTGTAGATGTAAAGTCAGAGACGATAGCTCATCTGCTGCTGCACAGTTTGTGTTGGTCATCCTCCAGTCCTTCATCAGTGGTGACAGGACGCTGCCCACAGGACGCTGTTGGCTGGATATTTTTGGTTGGTGGACTATTCTCAGTCCAGCAGCGACACTGAGGTGTTTAAAAACTCCAGCAGCACTGCTGTGTGTACGGTTAAGCGTCTTAAGTCTGTAATACATTCCGTCACACATTAATTCCATCCAGTTTTAAGACTGACATGCGAAGTTGGCTTGATTGTATTTGGAGCAGCTCCACTTAAAAACCCACTGTCCACCTTCAGTTTGTTAAACAATTGACCTCCATATGACGTACGACGCACAGCCTCCAGTTACTGCTGTAGTTCAGTCTAAGCTCTGGTTTAGTCTGGGTCTGAGAAACTGGCACCATGGTTTATAGAATAAATCATCACTGTCCAAAAATAACAAAACCTCCATATTCCAGTTTTTATTAGTCCACATCTGTTGACCTGAGCAGCTGCCCAACACATTGTGTAAACATTTCATGAATGGACCAACAGAAATGCTCCAAAATGACTCGTAATAAAATCATTTTACATTGACTGTAACAGTTAAGAGCGTCTTCGCTCCCTCCTGTAAAGTCATTATTTCATGGGTAACGTTTTTATTTGGACAGTGATGATATTTGCTTGTATTGCCTTGTTTTCTCTGATCAGCTCAAACAGTCCGATACGCTCTTTTAACTGTTTTTTATTTATTTATTTTAAATAAATAAACAACTCACTGTTCCCAGCATTGTGTATCTCCCCATCAAATATTAGGACGTTTTAAACTAGCTGTAGATGTGCGTCAGTATTAGTTGTCATGTGAGAGATATTTATTTCTGCATCTGTGTTTGTTGTTGTTTATGTTTGGATTGAACTCCTGCTGCTATATTGCTGAGACATTCATTATGATATTTGGATCTAGAGCAGACAGACACTGGATGTGTTGGGTTTTATGGTGTATATGATGCTTTTTATGATATGACTTTAGACAGCCAGTCATATTTTTAATCATTTATAAGTCTTAAAGCAAAAATGTTAAAAAATTCTGTTTAAAATGAAATGGTTAAGATGTAAACAAAGTCGTTTGGTGCTTTTTCTGCAGTCCTTAGCTGTGTTGGTTTGACCTCCTTCTGCTGGCGAGGCTTTTCATTCGGTGTCTCTAAAGGGGAATTTCACTGTTTTTTCAAAAATTCCTGCATAATTAATTGGCTAAGATGTAAATAGAGTCATTCAGAGCGGTTTGGTGTGAAACGCTCCGTTCTAAAGAGTCAGAACTGTTCACAGGGGTGGTGATGGGAACCACACGTCCACCTCTAAAAGCTCCCTCACAGAAAGTTCCTACATGAAATGGTTATGAATTCACTGCCTGATGACTGAGACACTGTTTTATGATAGTTTTGAGAAGATTTTGGCCTTAAACTCCATTCATGGTGGAGGGATACATAATATGCAGGGCGCTGTGAGGCAAAATAGTCCCCAAAGAAAACTTATTATTTCAGATTTTCCACTATTTTCCATCAACATTCCATATAAACTCAGAAGACTCGTGTAGGTTCACTGGTGGTTCTGGATAGTAAATAAAATGTCTATATCTGTGTTGTGTAGAAATTGGTGGAGTGCTCCTTTTAAATTCCCAGTGATTGGAGCGCGATGTCTCTGTCTCTGTCTCTGTCTCTGCTTGTGCTGGAGATGATCTGAGCACTGTGTCATAGAAAATCTTACAAGAAGCCACAAAAGCAGCTACAGTTTCCTAAATTTAGCAGTTTCCATAATTAGAGGAACGTCTGTCACAGCAGGACGCTCTAAAGCTCGTCAGTTCTGCTTCAAGGGCAGGAGAAGTGACAGCACTGCCCGGCAGCACTGACCACGAGAAAACCACACTGCAGTTCTGCCCCCACAACAGCACTACAATATCAAATTAAAACACAGCACCGGTGCTCAGTTGGTGACTCAAAGCTGTATGAGACAGTATATAAAATGCAATGAGGACAAAAAGATGTTGTTTGTAAATCCACTTTGGACTGTTTTTAAACGAAAAGCAGTACAAAGATTTAATATTTTAGCACATTTTTTGTAAATATACACTAATTTGGAAACTGAGGCCTGTAACACACTCCAGAAAAGTTGGGTCAGGAGTAATTTAAGAGTAGGATCGCTGTGAAATGTTGATCTTTATGAGCGAGGGACGGCTCGAGGCCAAAAACATGCCAGCGAACAATTCGACAGTTTAAGGATAACGTTCCTTAATAAGCATTTGCAGGGATTTAAGGTATTTCCCATCTTCACAGTGCACAATATCATCAAAACATGCAGAGAATCCGGAAATCTCTGTACGGAAAGGGCAAAGCTACTGACTTTTGACCTCTCGGATGGCACCGCATTAAAAACCAGCATCGGTCTGTGATGGAGATCACTGCATGAGCTCTGGAACACTTTTTTAATAAACACCGTCCGACACTGCATCCACACATGTAAGTTGAGGCTGTATTATTGTTATGACCCGGTCTAGGGTCAAGCAGCAATTTATGTTTTGTGCAAGTGTGTGTAGAGCACATGTATCAGGCTCCAGTCCTGGTGGGCCAAAACACTGCAGACTTCAGCTCACTGTCTCATTAAACACACCTGATTCAGCTGGTCAGCTGATTAAGGCCTTACTGAACTGAACTCAGAGCGTTAGATGAGGGGAAACGCTGATCTCCACAGCACTTTGGCCCGGAACGTCCCCAGTCTGACAGGCCTGGTGTAGCTGTTTAATAATGAGTCAAAAAACCACTAAAAGCTGAAAGCATATAATACAGTAGAACAGTTAAACACCAGTCTGTCGTCGGGTTTGGCCAAAACAACAAACAACCACAAACTGACTCTAAGAGAGACACTAACTCAACTCAACCAAACAAAATAACTAACAAAAGACAAACACAGACAAGAAAACCCCAAACCCAAACAAACCGCCTGTGGAACCGACACCTGAAACCATTCACAAAAATACACAAAAAGGGACTATAATAAAAACATCGCTGCTGCCGGAACGAAACCTCGTATCTCATTTTTCAGTTGAAAATGCCGTTAACCTTTACATTGTCTGCAAATTTCATGATGAATTCTGGTTCCATTGACTTGCACTGAAAGTAAAGTGTGTTTTTTCCTTCTCCTGTACAGTCGGAGATACGAGGTTGTTGTTCCGACAGCAGTGATATGTGACGTCTACATTTTTCTACTGGCTGGAATTTGAATTTAGAATTGAGGATCACACAAAGCAGCTCTGCCTCAAATGCTGATAAAGGCAGTTTATACAGAGAAGCGAGAGCCGCAACAGCAGCGGTGATAAATACGGCACAAACTGAGCTGTAAAGTTCAGCTTATCAGAGGAACAAGAAACGCAGGATGTGATGCAGCAGCTCAGTTTTCCTTCCGCATTTAAAAACAAATACAGGCTGCACAAACACACTGAGAACATTTCTGGGCACTGAGGTTATTAAAAACTCCCCAGGGGAGGCTAATATGATACTGTATTGTTACCGTGATGAATTATGTCACAATACACTGCAGAAAATAACATCTCACCAAGTGAAAACATCTAAAATGTAGTCAGTAAATCTAATATCTCTCATTATGAGACTGTTGTAAGAATATTATGAGATTATTCCACCTCTTTCTGTACATTTCTACTTCTTTTAAGTGATTTTATCCAGTGAACGTGTCATATTCCATTAGCAGATTGATTTACTGCTTTCAAGACATAATGCTAAAAACAAGTAACATGATCTGCCAATGGAATTAGACACTTTTATAAGATAAAACTGCTTAAAAACAGGTCAAAATAGCTATAAATAAGTAAAATAATCTCAAATTATTCTTACAAGTCTCATAAGATATTCACTACATTTAAGATGTTTACACTAAGATATCATTTTTGCAGCGTACGCTCTCCTGAGCACACTGCGGATCATATCGTCAGTGCTTAAAGAACATTAATTAACTCCATGCTTCATCACTAAGTGAGCATTAGGCCTTTAAATGGATTTAGTGCTTTGACTAGAATCACTGTAATTGTAGGTTTATTATTACTGAGTTTTTGTTTTTGTCAGTTGAGGTTATATTTTATCTTTTCCAACTTATTTAATCTCTGAAAAATGAAATATCATGATGCGTACAGTGAAAATGTCTTTAAACGTCGTGACATAATGTTTTTGTCATATCGGCCACCCCTACTCCTCCCTGAGACTGGCCATTTTATCAGAAACACCAACCCTACAGGTCCATTATACAAGCTTAAAGTTACAGACCATAGTTCAGTGGTCACCTTCAGGAGATCCGCTTTGCTGCACAGTTTCGTTTTAGCCGACTCCCCCTTTTATCTAAGAGTAATGAATCTGATCCAGCCAATCAAGACCTTCTGAGGAAGTTGATTAGCAGGAGCAGGTGTGGCAGATTGGCACTGGATGGAAGGTAGATCTCCAAAACCAGGGTTGGTGACCACTGCTGTGGGCCATCTGTTGCTGCACAATGTCTCTACAACATTCCCCTTTGGAAAAAGACCACCACAGCAGCATCCCTGCGAGGTTGGGAGTGGTCCACCACCCAAAAATACCCAGCCAGGAGTGGCTTTGTGGTCAAAAAACTTACTACTGGTAAAAGACTCTAGGTTGGCTAAACCAGACTGTATCACATCTACAGCAGTGGTCACCAACCCAGGTCCTGGAGATCTACCGCCCTGCAGGGTGTAGTTCCAACCTGCTCCAGCTAAGTACCATCTTCAGACATCTGTGATTGGCTGGATCAGGTGTGTTAGTGTTAGATAAAGGGGAGGGGCCTTAGAACATGTAAATGATCAGAATTTATTTAGTTTATTGTAGATTTAAATGCTGAGCTGATTTTTCCATGGTTTTAATATCGATCTCTGCTGTTAGCAAATGTCTACAAACACCTGTGTTCTTAAATAAACATTCACAAGCTGTACTCATAAGATACATAACCAATTCTGTGGTTATTAACCCTGTTAAATGTCCAGGGCCCACCAGCAGGCCCACAGTTCTATTACACGTCTATAATCTAAGAGCAGCTCAGCCAGTTTGCACTGAAGTCACTGTAGTTACTGAATAATAAGCCCTAGTATGTAATAAGACTAATTGTAAATCTATAATAAGAGATTTTAAGGGAATTTCACTGTCAAAAATACCTTCAGATGTCTTTACAGTGGTGGTGATAGGAACCAGGGGTCGCCATGACTACAACACACATATAGACATTTTATTTACTATCCAGAACCACCAGTGAACCTACACGAGTCTTCTGAGTTTATATGGAATGTTGATGATGGAAAATAGTGGAAAATCTGAAATAATAAGTTTTCTTTGGGGACTATTTTGCCTCACAGCACCCTGCATGTATCCCTCCACCATGAATGGAGTTTAAGTTCTCTAAACTATCATAAAACAGTGTCTCAGTCATCAGGCAGTGAATTCATAACCATTTCACGTAGTAACTTTCTGTGAGGAGCTTTTAGAGGTGGACGTCTGGTTCCTATCACCACCACTGTGAACACTTCTGACTCATTGTATGGGAAGGTCTTCACGTTCACTGAACTATTTCATTCTGCACCTCTGATTCCAGTAGAAAAGTATAACGGAGTCAGTTCTACTAAGTTACATCAGCACCCTCTAGTGGCCAGTCTGTGAACGGCCAAGTGCCTGAACCAGTGACTGATATGATGATGCATCATCTTTGTTCCAGAACACTGAACAACTGCACAGATCATAACAAAAGACTAAAACCAGTTATAGAGTCTGTGAACAATCACCACCATGCGTGTGTACAGTAACCACAAACTGCATAATAACAAGTAGCTGATTGGACAGCAGCCAATTATGGCTTTATTTTATTCATTTATCTTTTACTAAATGGTAAAGGGGACCTATCGTGCTCATTTGCAGTGTTCATAATGGTATTCTTAGGGTCGAATAGATTTAGATGCTTCCAAAAACATTCATTTCCCTCATACTGTACATCTCTATTCACCCTCTGTCTGAAACACTTTTAGAGCAGAGCCGGTTTATGAGGAGTCTGGCCTCTTCCTATTTCCCCTGTTATATCAAAAAAAGTCATTCAAGTGACATTTTTAGACTTTAATACTGCAGTTTTACAGTGAATCATACCGTAAGTACTTTAATTCAAGCCTGTGATATTAATGATGGAGTTGTTTCAGCCTGTTGTCTAGCTGAGCAGCCTGGTTCTAGATCAGAAAATAAGTTATGAGTCCCTCAGTATGAACAGAACCAGGGTTCTTACTTCATCATAACACTGTGCTCCATGCGATCAGCATTAGAGTCTAAGATTATTCATTAACAGCCCCAGGGTTTTTCGTGACGTGGCGCAGTGATACAGAGCTCAGCTGCTGTGAGGCGGTCATAGGAGTGTGTATATCATGGATTTTACAGCGGTTTGAACATGGCTCAGCCAATCAGATTTTAGAACGGGGAATATCCAATTTATAAGAGTTTAAATGCAACAAGCACTATAATTATATGAAATAAAAACTAAAAATAAGCTAAGATCTACTGCGTCCTGAGGGTTTCCACCACTAGTTAAAAACTACTGTGATATTTACGCCACACATCATCCACCCTGACTCTGCTGATTCATTTCAGCCCTTATAAAATCATAACTCCACACAAAAAACATGACTAATGAAGATACAAGTACTTATTAATTTATTTACACAATTTAAAATACACAAATACAGTGGCAATACAAATGAGGAGAAAAAAAAAAAAATCTTCCGGAGTGGGAAGATTTCCCATAATTCCATCTGATACAGCACAGTGTGGTGATTGGGTGATGCGGCTCAAACGAACCAGCAAAGAGAAAACTGAAGATAAAAACAAAAAAACGAAACGAGAGAGAGAAACCCAGAAAATCGGCTGATCCCAAAGTGACGCTGAAAACTACACCAGTACGGGAGCTGTTTGTTTATTTATTCATTTTTTTTGTTTGTGAGACCACCGGAGAGAGAAAACGTCTAACTTAACAAATCTAGAACGGAACAAAGTCCCTCTCATCCCTCTAAACGCTACCATCTTCCCCCACACACTACACACAGACAGACAGACAGACAGAGACAGACAGACAGAGGCTATGCTGTAAAAATGGTACCTCGCCATCACTAGAAACATCCTATATACATAACAGAATTGAATAATTTCATTTTCACCACTACCCCCCATCCCGACTACGGAAAACGCCTAAATGCTCTACTAACGATGAACTTGGAGAGGCCGTGCGCGCCTTTCTGCTTCTTCTACAGCTCGAAGCACCTGGAGAAAACGAAAATAATGAGACGAGGGGGGAAAACGGTACTAAAAGCCTGGATAACACTCAGTAAATAAAACTCGATTTAAAAAAGAAGACATTTTTAAAAGAAAGAAACCATGACACGCTGGATGGGCGTCTCTTTAAAGGGTGCTGACGACTCGCGTTTCCGTCTCGGAGGACAAAACTGAGCTCGATCAGCTTCGACTGGCTGAACTCATTCATAACCGTGTAATTACAAATGCATAACTGGCCGCAATTCAGCAGGATTTTCAAGTTAAATGCTGTTCCATCCTGCGCAGAGCCCCAAAATCCACACACGCTGGAGTCCTTTATTAAAAACAAACAAACAAAAAAAAAAGCCAAAAGCAAAAACAAACACCCCCCACAAAACAAAAAAAAATATATTTCCACACAACACAGAGCATCCTACACACCCGCACTCGTCCGCACGCTCGCCTGTGCTATGGACTCCATCTCTGACTGCAAGTTTGAAACAAACAGTAACATGAACATGAACGTTTCCACAATACAGGCATTTTCACAGCTTTCCACAGCTTCAGGGAATGCAATAAAAAAAAAATAAAAAAAAACAGTGAGCAAGTGGACAGAGAGCGCCAGGCTGACCGGGATCAAGAAATTATTTTTTAAAAAAATTTCACCCAAAATGCATGATGCTAAAGTGGTATTGGTGTGTTTACAATCCCCGATTCAGAGTTCGTTATTTTTTTTAATTCGTCTTCCCTCGGCTGGCCTTCACTACACAAACACCTAAACTACACCAATACCTAAAGAACAAACCGGCCTACAGGAAATAAACGAGTCTCAGAGCTGGCTTCGTTCAGACGAGCAGCCAAATCAGATCCTCCCCCCCATGTACCAGATATGTCTTCGCTTTTGACGTCTAAAAACCCTAAAATTCTGATTTGGACAGCGTCAAAGCACTCATAAATCTGATTTAAAAAAAAAATAAAAATCTACTCTCTGGCTTATGCAAACCACCTCAAAGCTCAAACTGCAGTTTCCATAAGCAGTTCTAGAAGCTCTTAAATGCATTTTCGATGCAAACAAAAGGCCGCACAGCCTGCGAAAACTGAGTTTAATCATTGTTAAACAAGAAAAAAGGAAAAAAAAAAAAAGAAAAATGTATAGAAGCACAACGTCGATGGCTATCGGAGCAGCTCCATCCTGAGCTGAGTACTTTTTATCTCATTTTTTTTTTTGCAACAGGTGAGGGTGAGCTGGAGTATCGTATGTGTTTGTTTACGTGCGCTGGGCTGTGGGTCACTCCAGGACCGCATAAAAGACGGACAGATGCTGGAAAGGCCACTTTTGCCCACGCAGAGCCGTGAGAAAGAGCACAGCGGTCGAAGTGCTCCGATTCATTTTTATTTTTTGGAGTGTTTGCGTTTGGTGGGTGAGAACGTGTTTGTGTATGTGAGCGAGAGAGAGAGAGAGATAGAGAGAGAGAGATAGAGAGAGTGAGTGTGGCTGTCCATCCCTCCCTCAGAGTGACTGGATTCAGTTGCGCTGGAAAAAAGAATAAAGAAATAAAGTCTGTCTGGCTTTGATTTGCTCAGGTTTGACTGCAGATGCTGGAGAAGTCCTGGTGCAGAAAAAAGGGCTGCTGGCGCCCCCTGGTGGCCTGTGCGGGTCTCATCGAGGTACAGCGGACTGCAGGCCACTGGGGGTGACACGAGAAAGCGCCTGCGGAGGGAAATAAACACAGTTAATATCACACACACACCACTCAGTTACACACACAGTAAAGCTTTATTAGAGCTGGATTAGTTTTACAGGACACAAAATGTTAAAGCACTTCCTTTTTTACAGTACGTCTCACCAAAAAGGAGCAGGAAGGGAAGCACAGATACAAGTTTCTCAATACCTCAGGATATCAGCTCAGACAGTATTGATTCAATATTTATTTCATCAGCTTAAAACTGTATATATATATTATAATGTGCTGTTACAGTCAGAGATCATTCCAAAATGTGTATTTTAGAAATTTCAGTCTTATTTTAGGGCCACAATGTCTAATTGATCACTGCAGACACCTTTACCATCACCTTATTATCTCAAAATCACCCCACAAAATTAGAAAATCAAAATTTTCAGCCTACATTAAATTCATAAAACGGGCATGTTCTCCTTAAATAAAGAGGTTTGTCAGTAAGGTAATCGCTCAAACTTGTTAGCAGTATACAGAAAAATCAGTTCTATTAATAAAACAGTGAAAATTTGACGTGATGCATTTTGGAACGAAACGATTCAGAGGACAGCGAGTGAACAATAAATACTGTATTCAGTTTTTAAACTGCTTCGTTTTTGTCAGTTCAAACCTCAGAAAAACAAAGCACTGATGTGTACAATGTATCAGGAAAAGGTATTGCATTTGTAAAAGCATTATATTTTTCCCATATTGCTCAGTCCTACCTCGACATGCTCATTTTCTGAACATCTTTAACACTGTAGGGCGGCTCAGCTGAGCCCAGAAGCCTAAAATACTACTTTCTGAGGATAAAAAAGGCCAATAATTATCAAACCAGAGCAGGGTGAGGGAAGCCAAGAGGCCCTAAGGGCATGTGAGCTCTGATCTGGCATTAAAGGAGTTTGTTTATGAGCAGCGTAATTAAGTGCGCATGCATGTATGACTACTGAATTTATTTTAATTGGATATTTGGTGGGGGCTGCCCTCCGAGCCCCTCCCCCACAGTCTGTCTCATGAATATTAAGCATATGGAAAAGAGAAGGGGGAGGGTGTGAATGATTATATGTTGAGATAATATAAAGTAGTAAATAAATGTATATCAAAAGCAGAGAAAAGGCTCTTCTGAACTGAAAGGCATGAGTGGGCCTTTTATCTGCGGAACAAAAAAGATGGAGAGATGACCAAGTGCTGGAAGGAGAAAAGGAGAATACATTTTTCATGATGCCCTGACAGAGCGAAGAGAGAACAGAAGGCCCAGGAGGATCGGGGCTCAGGCCTCGGCCAATCGAGTGCCTTCTCTCCTTTAGAGGGCGGCGGCAATTCATCTCTGCCATTACGGAGGAAACAAAAGAGCTGCTAAAGGTGAGACACTCAAAACTAATATTGAGCCAGACAGAGTTGAGCTGGGGGATTTAAAAAAGGGTTAAACTGTCTAAGAAAAAGATCATTCTGGAAATGTTTTTGTACAAAATAGCTGAAAGGGGAGACAAAAATACCAAAGAACTGTATTAAAACAAGAAATATCCATATGATAAATATAATAAACTGATACAAATTTAAAAAGCTACTTTTAAACTTTTAAAAAATTCAGATCAGCCACTGACTCAGGTGCCAAAAAAGGCTCTGAGCGTAGGACAACTTACAGCTTCCTAAAAACATGCTCGATAAATATTTGAGAGAGAAGAACCTGTTATAGGTTTAAAATAAACCTTCACATAATGTTCACAGATTATGGGCTCTTTCTAGAAGAACCATGTATTGGAAGGTGCTTTTAGGAACCAAAAGTGCTTCTTCTAATCTACGGTACTGGGTGTTTAACCTTTTTGGGTGCCTTTATTTTTAAGAATATAGCAAAAAGAAAAAGAAAAAAAAAAAATCTAGAAATGTAAAAAAACCTTCTTACAACACGATACAGACAAAAATATTTCATACATGATAAAGAGAAAAACAATGAAAGCTGTTCTCTTAAACACCAAACAGAAGCAATATTTACACATCAAACACTGCAAACGTGTAAAAACAGTGCAGGTGGCAGCAAAGGCCGAGCACACATCACATAATGCATGCGTGAGAGAAAGAGAGAGAGAGAGAGAGAGAGAGAAAGAGAGAGAGAGAGAGAGAGAGAGAGAGAGATCAGCACTCCAGGTCCAAGCACTGAGTTAAAGGGGAAAAGAAGGGCTGTGCTCCAATCTTCAGACTTCCAGACTCAGAGTGCATGTTCCAAATGTGCACCTGAAGCCTGCAAGTAGAGATTGTACTAAGGTTAGAGAGAAACCAAACCACACCACACCCAAGCAGCTACACAGGCCTACGGTATTACACCAGCACACAGGCAGGGGGCGCTGCAGAGCAAACCTGCACAGCAGAATATCACATCAATATTCTGAGCCACACTCAGGGGTGGAGTTTGGGTTCAACATTAAAGGGAAGAGTTTCGTGAAAACATCTAAACGGACACAATATTCATTCTGATGCTGGATGTAGTCGGTCAGCCAAGACGTGTTCGGTGTCAAAGCTTTAACTGCAGAGCTTAATCATCACACGTTTTTGTGTTTTTATACCAAAAACAATAATATTATTATTACATGACCATTTCTCAGCCTCTCTTTATCCCTCAGAATTAAAGGCTACTTTGTCTGACTGATGCATGTAAATGAGCTCTGTTCTTATTGGCTTCCTTGTATTAAGTCCCACTTAAAAAAAGCAGTTTACTCCTTATGACATTAGCATGAATGGGCGGAGCTAAACCACTGTATTCCACTAAAGCAATAAGCCATGAGAGGCTGTGTGTTACTGTGATTCTATAACGGGAAGGGAGTGTTAAAGCTCCCTTGCCCTGTGATAACATCACTAACACACTGCCTCAGGTGGCTTACTGCTTTATAAAACGGTGACCAACATAAAAAACAAAGTTTTGCAGAAAATAATTTAAGCTATTATTAATAATAATCGGCATAAACAAGTTTTCCGCCAAGAAACGTAGTTCCTCTAAGGTATGGCGTCATTGCCAAGCAACCATGGACCACTGAAAGAGGAGAATGTACAGCTGTCCCATCGTTGTGCGCTGCGGTCATTTCATGAACTTTTACATTTTTTGTCCTATAATAATGAACATATGATAACAGCACTGTTTAATGTAAAAACCTTCGCTTTATAAGCACTTTTTGGTCACTTATTTAGCACCAATCCAGCAGCCCCTCTTCTCACACTGGGGCTGAGTCTCAAACGGCTCCCTGCTCCCTACAAAGTGCACTATGTAGGAGTTTAAATACTGGATCCTGCAGCCCAACAGAGCAGAATACAGCTAAGAAGTCCTCATTTGGGACTCAGACACATCCACACTCCATAAACGATGCACTGTTTGGCTGAGAGTCTAGAATTTCTAAACGTTCATAGCTAGAACACTATTTAGGGAGTACAGAGCCGTTTGGGATTCAGCCTGGGTCTGACACGACTCCTGACTGAAACACCGATGTTTGAAGCATGTAAGACATTCAAGTGGCATTTTTAGGCTTTTATACTGCAGTTTTGCGGTAAATCACACTGTAAGCGCTTTAATTCAAGCCTGCAATATTAACGATGGAGCTGTTTAGCCTGTTATCTAGCTGACCAGCCTGGTTCTAATTAAGAACATAAGGTGCCAGCACCTCAGTTTAAACAAAAACCGGGTTCTTACTTCTTCAGTACACTCGGTGCTCCGTGTGAGCAGCATTAGAGTCAAAGATTACTCCATTCACAGCAGAAGGGTTTTTCATGCTGTGGCGCAGTGATAGAGTTCAGTCACTGTGCAGTGGTCAAAGGTGAGCGTATATCGTGGATTTCACAACGGCTTCAAACGCGGCTCAGCCAATCAGATTTTAGGACCTGAACTAAGAATTTTATAAATAAACGCAAATGTGTTGGTTTTCATGACATCACAAAAACGATTACTTCAAAACAGGCCAGTTTAGATTCCATATATGGACTTTATGGACTGGAATGTCTTATTTAAAGAACAAACATATAAACAAACTCACTCAGGCCTCTAGATACACCTCCAGTAGAACCGTCTGAGACTTTTACTAAAAAGGCCAATCAGTTACGCAGTGAAAGCTACAGATGGACAGATTCCTGGCAGTTGCTGTTGAGTATTATTGGATAGACGCAGTTCCAGCAGATGGGCCGGGGGGAACGCATGCCCATGTAAAGGCAAAATGCACAGAGTGCACTGATTAATTTTTGTTCCCACGCTACGCATTACGCCTTAAACGCGTCCAACACAAGACCTATGTTTGCATCAGAGTCCGGAGAGCAGAATGAATGGATTTAATCGAGTATCACTGCACAGGATGGCCCGGTAAAGCCTCTCCAACAGTGCCGGTTTGAACAACACAGCCGAGTGCTAATCTTCTGGCTACGCAAAGGAAGCTGACCCAGTTCCACTGGATCCAAACTGCCTGTGGAGCGGGCATATGGTCAGCTCTCTGTGGGCTTCTGCCTTGCGTAAAGACACATTTACATCACTATAGGAACAGTCTAAACCTCCAGAACAGTCAATCTGCATCCAAATCTCCCACAGCGAAGAGAACGGCACTGAAATTCAGTAATCAGCTCTGAATTAAAGTGGTAGTTTAAAAGATAATTTACACGGTTCCACCCTTTACCCCAGGTGTAGCCAATCAGCCTTGCCATGTCTGAAGTCTTTCGTTTTAGCACTGAAGCTATGAGGCTAATGAAGTGGACAGGTAATACAGGCTCATTAGCAACTAGCTTGATGCTAAATGAATCACATACTTGCCTCAAACTGTGTGGAGTTAGAGAGATTAAGTGTTCTTTGCGTAATTCAGTGTGTGAGATTTAATCAGAGTGATTCAGAGTGGTTTGGTGTGAAATGGTCCAGATGTCTTTACAGTGGTGGTGATAGGAACCAGGGGTCGCCATGACTACAACACAAATATAGACATTTTATTTACTATCCAGAACCACCAGTGAACCTACACGAGTCTTCTGAGTTTATATGGAATGTTGATGATGGAAAATAGTGGAAAATCTGAAATAATAAGTTTTCTTTGGGGACCATTTTGCCTGCATGTATCCCTCCACCATGAATCGATTTAAAAAAAAAAAATGTAGAAAACTATCATAAAACAGTGTCTCAGTCATCAGGCAGTGAATTCATAACCATTTCATGTAGGAACTTTCTGTGAGGGAGCTTTTAGAGGTGGACATCTGGTTCCTATCACCACCACTGTGAACAGTTCTGACTCGGTAAGTTTCTGTAGAACAGAGCGTTTCACACCAAACCACTCTGAACGACTCTGTTTACATCTTAAGCAATTAATTAGGCAGAAATTTTGAAAGATTCCCCTTTAAGTAAACTCAAATTGCTTGGCACTTGCCTGGAATTCTGTTATCTGTAAACATTGACTAAAGTAAAGACAAAAATTAGGCTTCAAAAATCTACAAAAAGAAAAAAAACAGAAAAAGGAAGCAAACTTGGAACACAAAGCATGTCTTGGCTGATCAATTATATTTAACACAAGGAGGAAAAGTGATTTTTTTTTTTTGAACTATTGCTTCAAAAGCTGGAGAACATTTCCAGTTTGAGCAGGAACTGTAGCTCCATCACTCCCTGCAGAAACCCCGTTACAGCCCTCAGCGTTTCTGTTCAACTGCATTTGGCTCAACAGCCAAACACTCAGGTTAAAATGGAGCTTTAATATTGGTGATACTGAAGAGGGGTAATCCAGCAGTATTTCAAACAGGGCCCATCTGTGAAGAGTAACAGCCGGCATCTGGTGCAGCGAATTTATTTTGTTCACACGCTTTAATTTTTTCCGTCTGAGTCATTTGCGTAGGCAAGAACCCACAAAGCAAAACTGGCAAAAAGAAGAAAACTAAACCATCCTACGTACGCGAGATAACAACCCCATCTCATGTAGATACGAACTGTCTCAACCAAAATCAACCACAAATCCAACTTAAACAGCTTTTCCACCAGCAAGGTTTCGGTGCACAATTTCGAGGAGGGGAGAAAAAGGGAAAAAACCCTCAAAACCTGCAGATCTGGAACCAAAGAAGCAGCGATGCAAGACGTCGTGAGGAAAGGTAACGTCGTCGTCAGATGAAGTTGTTTATAAGAGTGGAGCTGCCATCTTCCATAGAAAGGGAGGAAGAGAAGCAGCAGAAGAAAAACAACTTATTTTCCATGTCTCTTTGGAAAAAAAAAAAACGAGTGAAAACAGCAGCAAAACGGAACCGACTGTGGTAGAAACCAGACTCAGTTTCAAGACAAATTGGAAAGTTGTTAAGGAAAGTCAGAGGTGTACTTGGATTAACGCAGTGCTGGACGGTGCGTAATTAAAAACGGTGAGCATGATGTGCTGAATTCTTGGCCGAACACCACCGACTCCCAGTTACATAATCTTTCGTCTCGAAAGCCGGCGGAAACGCGAGACGGGGTTCTTAAAAAGCACCGGTTCTGGCACCTTATCAGTGGAAAAGGGGTTACTCGAGGGCCTTCATTCGACACTTGATCTATGCCTTCCCTCGTATCTACAAGAAGTGGGTTCTGCTATGAGTAGAGGCGTAAATCACTGACTTCAACAGCTCATTGTATCAGGAAATCTCAAACTTAATGATTTTTCTTGCTTTAAATAAACTTTAAATGCTATAAAAATGGAGAGAATTTAATCTGCAGTAGTTTTTAAAATGAAGGAACCACTAAAGCCCTATTGGAGCAGGATTAGTCTAGAATTTCAGCAGGTTTTACAAGTAAGCTAAATAAAAACCTGAAGCTCCTTTGGTAACAGCAGCCCTGCTTGACCTCACCTCATGGTAGTGTCATTTATATGGGTATGTATATATATATACACACCAATCAGACATAACATTCTGACCACCTCCTTGTTTCTACACTCATTGTCCATTTTATCAGCTCCACTTACTATATAGGTGCACTTTGTAGTTCTACAGTTACAGACTGTAGTCCATCTGTTTCTCTGATACTTTGTTAGCCCCCTTTTACCCTGTTCTTCAGTGGTCAGGACCCCCATGGACCCTCACAGAGCAGGTACTATTTGGGTGGTGGATCATTCTCAGCACTGCAGTAACACTGACGTGGTGGTGGTGTGTGTGTTGCGCTGGTCTGAGTGGATCAGACACAGCAGTGCTGCTGGAGTTTTTAAACATCTCAGTGTCACTGCTGGACTGAGAATAGTCCACCAACCAAAAATATCCAGCCAACAGCGTCCTGTGGGCAGCGTCATGTGACCACTGATGAAGGACTAGAGGATGACCAACACAAACTGTGCAGCAGCAGATGAGCTATCGTCTCTGACTTTACATCTACAAGGTGGACTGACAAGGTAGGAGAGTCTAATAGAGTGGACAGTGAGTGATCGGTGTGTGTGTGTATTATATATATATATATATATATATATATTACTTTTTTGGGTGAATAAAATGGAGCTTTGTCCTCAAATTTACCCGAGAACTACTGTAACTTAAAACATTTTCTGGCGATGGGCAAATTAGAAGGTGAAAGATTCCTCTCACAATGAGCCCACTTTACTAGCCTAACACTAGTATTAGGTTCAATTTTGTTGTTTGAATCAGTTTAATTCTAAATCTCGCTGAAGTGAACATTCCACCTTTGACGCTTCAATCCAGGCTATCTTGGGTAATCACACATACTTTATCCCGTACGCATCACCTACAAATTACAGTACCAATTGAATACGCAAGAAAGACAAAAAACAAACCCCTTTCTTTAGATATTACCTATAAAAACAGTATTTTAGAAATTGTATTTTGCCAAAATAATAATAAGTACCAATTTAATTGAAGGTTTTATTCAATTGTGCTGAATCAGTTGAATCACCACCTTCAAACTGACACATCACATTTTTACGGCCCTATCCGTAATGCATCCCTGATTCTGCACTGGAGGGGGTTCTGGGTGGGACGGCAGCAGTAGAGAGAGAAAGGAGGGCAGGGAGGGCTTTACTGAGTGCAGGGAGGTGCAGACACACCAGACAAGATGGCACCCGACCGTCACTCACCCGGGGCTGCCCCGGCCTCTCACAGCAGAACGTGGCGAGCAGCTACTTGCCGTGATGATCGAAGGGAATGCTATTCTGAGGTGGGCGGGGTGGAGGGGGGGGGAAAAACATTTATATGTAAAGCAAACAATGACAATGTGGCAAGCACATCACAAACAGCGCTCTGAGTAGGAAAACGAACGGCTCTCCAGAAAGCTGTACTGCTTTATCTGTGAGTGTTTGTATCAGCAGGGCTGGGTACGGCGGCTCACTGACTGACTCCGGGAGTCGGCTGCACTGGCTGCACGCAAGTTTAAACATAGGCTACTGAACACACCAGCGTTTAGGTTCGGGTTTACACATCACTACAACAAAACGGGTTGCACCACACAAACTAGTTTCAATGTTGATTTCAGTGTGTAGTAAATATTTACACCTACACCTGAGCACCTGAGGTCCAAGTGCTGGAGAAACCAACGAGAAGCACAGAACACGAAGACCTATAATATATATATTTTTTTTATCAGACATTCACCTAATTGCAATAATTTGAGACGGTCTCAATTATTTAAGCTGACTGCAATCATTTGCCAAAGCAGCTGGATCTCACAATCATATCTCTGCTGTAGGAACAAAACCTTGTATCTCCAAAATGGTAGAAGGAAAAAACATACTTTACTTTTAATGTAAGTCAATGGAACCAGACTTTTCTAAGTCATTTTAGGTCACTTTTGGTCTGTTTATCGTGAAATTTACATACAACGTAAAGGACAAGACATTAAATTATATAAAGAACTGAAAAACAACAAAAATGGAGATGAGGTTTGGTTCCGACAGCAGCGATATGCTGCGAAAAGTGTCAAAACAAATATAAATTAAACTGTAAATTGGAAATAGGGCAACAGTGGAGTATATTAATGTGTATATTGTGTGTGTGTATATTTAGAGTCTAATGTATATTTATTTTTCTTTTTTCTTATTTTCTTGTATTTAAGTTCTATAAAGGAACTACACACCTAAGATTTTTACTCACCTTCACACCTGTCTAACTGCGATGTGACAAATAAATGTGATGAGATACATTTACAAAAACACATCACTAGACTTTAGGGCTGAACAATTTGTGGAAAAGATCTAATTCTGACTCTTCTGCTCAATATTGTGATTTAAATGCAGTTATGTTTCTTTAAATTAAGCTCCAGGCCTTTTTTCAAGAACCGCAGCCCATTCATTTGTTCGGGCTCCAGTCTTGAACTTAATGTAGTTTGCCAGAAAGTCACTTCACAAGCTCTGTTATTAGGCTGTTTCTCCACTTAACACTTGTAACTGTGATTATGATAACGTAGGATATGATTAAAACTGCAGTTTGTGATTTGATAACTGCTCTTTAAAAGTGCAATTCGATATAAAAATGATTAATCTTCCAACCCTACTGGACTCATTGTTAAAAAAAAATTAATAAACAAATAAATAAATAAAGCTCTAACATCTCACCTGGCACTCCAACACATTAAGGGCAGCACTGAGTAATGTTTATTTGGTAGCTATGTAGCCGATTTTTTATGTTTTTAGCATGTATGCTAGCAAAACAAGTTATTAGTTTCGATCTCAAAGAAAAAACTGGTGCAACCCAGTCCTGAACACTACTTTTTCCCGCCAACATCTTGTTTTAATGTAGACTTTACATTAAATATAAATGACAATTAAATTACAATTACATTTTAAACCCAAAGCTGGTGTGGCTTAAACCAGAAACGTGTGAGCGCTGCTGTAAAGGAGATATACATAGCTATATTTAACGATCGGCACACTAAAAAAGCAGCACTGACAAACAACAAGCGTATAATGTAATTTAGATGGAAAATCAGCAGCAGATTCTGGAAAAAGCGTTTGCTCACATTCGATGAGATCAACGACTGAAATTTGGTACTGAATGACAATTATTTTACACTCAATAGTACTGAAGTACCTTAATGAGTATTGTAAAAGTACTAAATGTATCAATCGGTGAACTGAAATTAACAACACTGTATGTGTGCCCATCATTCCTTGCATCTCCTTAAATACCTTTATTTTTGAAAATACTAGCTGCCCTTCACACCGTTAATGTAATAATGGACCAACAGGAACGGTCCATAATAAGTTGAACTAAAATCCCACCATATTAATGTACATTAAAATGTAACATTTTGGAGATTTTGTTTCATATGAAGCTTCTTTTTCAGTTATTATTTTTTCACTCTTTGTTAATGTCATATTATATGTCTGCATTTACCAAAACGAAACTCCCTGTATGTGTAACGTCCTGGCTGAAATAAACATGATTCTGATTTCTGAGTTTATTTTGAAACTATATTTAGCACGAAAGTTCACAAAAGATATTTACACAACAGTATCATCTCCGGTTTCTCTGCAGGAATGCGAAATCCTGCAAAAACTGTGCATATTATAATACACCTACTTATGCCAGTGATTACACAATACATATCCCATGAAAACACTAACTAAGCCGTGCACAAAGCCAAGTCAGATGTTTAATAAACTAAGAATGAGCACAGACGAGATGAAGATATATTTACCCCACTATTATTCACATCTTAGGATTTTTTTTTTTTTAAATTTGCATAAACAAAGGCTTTTGTGACTCAGTAGCACTTTCTGTAGACTAAACATTTAAAACCATTTATGAGGATCTGAACCCACCAACTTTGCATGCTAGCAGCTTTGAAAGCCTGGAGGCAGCACCAGCATTTCCACGCCAGCCACAGCAGACGTATGGTGCACCCGAATGGCTCCCTTGAGGCTCCCTAGAGTTTGCCCTTCATACTTGAATAAAAAGACTCAATTTTCTGATTTCCATCCGATCACAGGGAGCCATGGACGAGCACCAAGCTCAGAGACCAGCACTGTTGCCACAGATAGCCAGCCAGTGGGCAAAAATACTCCAGCTACAGAACAACAACGAGGATATGAATGATCTCAATGCTTTCTACCAAAAAAGCTTCAGATCAGGGCTTTTACCTGTGATGTGGACATCCGTGAAGTGTCCTGTCGGCCGGTCAGGTCAGATGAGGAGATGTTAACTGGAGCTCCGCGATGTAATCTCATACTGACCTTCCTCTCGCGCTCCATTCCTGACACACAAACGACAGAAACACATCAGCATTAGTGTGGAGCTGTGCACAGACATCGGCAGGGTGTTTTCTAAGGCAGGGTTTCCTCAGTAAGCTGGATAACTAGAGCTTAAATTGACAGCCGGCCAATAGCTGGCCACCTCCTCTACAGGACAGGCTTGACTTTGGGTTTAAGTTATCTGGCTAAAACCTTGGGTTCACTACATGACTTGTAAAGTCTGAGCAGATAATAACAGACTGGACGTCTCACAGATTTTTTTGGGTGACAAATACTGGGGACCCACACTAAACAATCAGGGATCAGACACTACAACTTTTAATCTGCTGCTGAACCGAATGGAACCCACAGAACTCTTGCGTTTTCCTGTTACTTGGAGACCCAAATAAACAAACGTGGAGCTGCTGCTGCTGTTTTCCCTGCTGTTTGCACTGATACAGTGAAGAAGCAGCAGGTAAAAGTGTATTTGAGGCTCATGGACTTAAAAATGTGATCAGCTGGTATTATTAGAGTTTTAAATGTACATAAACTCCATTGTGCCTTAAACTCAGTTCACTAAAAAGCTTCGCTCCACATGTGAGAGACTTTTCTCCATTTTTCTTTGTTTACTTGCATTTTCTTCTTTCGTGCTCTCAGTTTTCACTGGCTGTTGCAGGAGTCTGTTCAAATTGGGCTGTAAACCTATTTACACTAGTTTACGGTCAGAGTGAGGTCAAAATGCGATCAGGAGGCAGTAAATCTGAGTCTGCACCCCTCACACACGACTCTCTCCAACTGTCGGCTCTGACTCAACCAGAAATCTGCAGACTAGAGCCGACAGCCACCGACTTGGCCAGACTGAGAATCAGGGCTAAAATCAGGGTTAAAGTCGTGTAGTGTAACCCCGGCTTAACAGCAGCCCCGCTTTGCTAAACTGGCCCGAGTTTAGGACTATGGAACAATAGTTACCGTCTAATTTCCAACCATTCATTTTAGTGAGGAAACTGAATGTTTCTTTACAATTAAAGTCGATTTCACATCAACTTTGATCAAACCATCTCTAACTGATCTACCAATGGCTCCTCAAACCACTGCAGCATGTGGCCAGACTGTCAAGCGAGTTTCAACCTGAACACTCTCTCTAATTTTTTAAAAGTTCACCGCAGATCACCCCAAACGTAAACGCCACACGTACAGTTTGCTTCTTTAGCTTTGCACTGGGCCAACGAGGCTAATGTAACTACTGATTAATGGAGTCTTATACCCCACCAACCAGCATCGTGCATAACTGCATGCCTAACTTCACACTCCTCAAAGTGTGTGGAGCTGTTAAGTAACCTCTAGCAAACTTGTTAATGTGGTTTCTCACACTGTGATCTATAAACACGGACTAAATAACGTCATTTTGTTCTGAAGTGTCCGCAGCCTCCGTAAAGCCTGAATTTTTTGTTTATACTTTTGTCCATTGTTGTTTGCAGGACGCCAATTTAATCACCCCCAGTAGTAACTAGTTACACTTACTCTAGAACATGTACCTCAGTAAAATGTTGATACTAATTGTAATACTTCTAGATTAGTAAGTAAAGGAATCTCCTTTTACTTAGACAATCATATTCATCCCATATCAGACTTGAGGTTTAGCATTTTATTTTAAACCAAGAATAGAGATGCACAATCTTCAGTTCTTGCTAAAAGATGATGGATGTATTAAGAAGTTCCACTGCAAGTTACTCAGTATCTTTAGTAGCTTTTCTGACCCGATACTTTGGTACTTCTACTCATTTTTTTTTTTGGATGGTACTTATATTTTGGTCATTATTTTAGCCCAAAAATTAAATTTTACCCAGGTATGGGTTCAGGCTGCTCTACCTCTGCCCATATAATATTTAAATACCAGCCAAACACAACACACTCCAGCTAAAGGAGCTCATTAAAAGGCTGGTTCCACATCAGAGCCCCAGTCACAATATCACCTGACAAATGTGGAAACATCAGTTCTTTTCTGAACACAACACTTGACGTCATGTGATTTCCTTTCTAGAGGGAACGTGTGCAAGTGCTTTACCACTTCCCCTCAGCTGAGAACACAAACAAACTCAAAAAAGAAAACCTGCTGCTAGACGCTGCTACTGAAGAACACAAACAGGAAATAAAACCGATCAGCCAAGACAGGTGAAGACAGACAGGACGCACTCTCCAAATCAAGGACTCAGTACTAGCGCCAACACAACACTACTAAAGAAGTCATGTGCCTTATCGCCATCATCTACACTGGAAAACTGATAACACTACACAGAACACCTCAACCAGGAACAGAAACTGTTCTAAACCATACACTAACTTTACACAGTGAAAGAGGTTCCACACAGGGCATTATGGGGATTCCAGGGCTGTCAGGGTACAGCGTGTACACCTTGGAGCATTACAGGATTTTAAGAGTGAACTGGATTTTTTTTTAACCATGTCTTGAAATGACTATGAAATAATTTCTGAAATAGTGCACTACATAGTGAACAGCGCTCACTGTTGGACACTGTCCACAACTGTGCACTATATAATAAGGCTGGGGTCGTCAACCCAAAAGTTAAGAGCCTTTTTTGTGTTTTCAGCAAAAATCAAACCACATTGGAAGCCACATTTTATGTCCAATTTACAGCCAAGATGGTAAATATGTCTCAGTATGTGCTGATGTGTTAGTATAGACTAAAAAATATAAACAAAAACACAGACTTACTTTGCTCTGCTTTAAGCTTTAGCTCAGTTATAGCTTTTCTCGCATCTCTGACAGGAAACTTTTCCACAAAAGTAGAAGTTTCTTGTAAAACGCTTCTCCATGTTTGATTTTTTTACGAGGCTGAAGTCGCTTCTCATTCGCCAGCTCCTTGCTCAAACTGTCCCACTCCACCTTACATGGTGCCTGAGATGTCAGAATGTAACTGCAGCACCATTTAAGGTGGAGTGGGACAATTCGAACGAGAAACTGACTTCAGCTTCGAGACTTTAGTGTTTGACAGTTTCTTGTTGCAGATTAAACATATCAGGAAACCATCTGGATTGACTGTCAAGTTGTTACTATGGTGACCAGCTGCATGTTAAAACGAAGGCTGGCGAATTAGCATGTATACGCTATATAAACTCCAGCTTTTAAGACCATCTATTAATAAACTGTGTCAGAATGAAAAGCAGAGCTTTATTTTACTGACTATTTTATTGTTGCCTAATCATCCAGTTCTGTTGTGGAGCCCATGTTGCCAAACCCTGTAAATAGTCCAAAACAGTCCACTATATAGTAAATAGGGCATAGTTTAATACAAAAATTATCAAGTTAAAAAAAATTAATGCACTATCTAGGAAAATGGCATTATATGGGACACAGCCCAAAACAGCGCTATGTAGTGAATTGGGCACAGTTTCAAACCCAGTCCATAACAGAGCACTGTACATCGAATAGGGGATCATTTGGGATACAGTCCAAATTAGCATACTATATAGCAAACAGGGTATCAGACAGCCCAGAATAGTACACTGTATACCAAACTGGGCACACCGAGTCCAAAACAGTGCATTATATATAGTGAGTCCAATTTAGTGCACTTTATAGTGCAGAGGACACCAATGTTATGAGGTGTGACTGCAGGTTTTCATTTCATACACGAGTACAAACAAATCAACAAGTAGAATCGGGAAAATGTGTAGCCACACCAGCCCATTCTGGGTAAGACTGGTGACCCTTGACAAAGTCAACAGGACCATTCCAGGCACAAAAGAACAAAGCACGCAGTGGACAGGGCTATATAGTCAGTTTGAGACACAGCCAAGGCCTCCTCTGTGCACTCACCTGTGTGTGAGGTTGGGGTGAGGGGTGTGGGCGGTGCTACTTCCTGCGTTCCTCTGGGTCTGCTGGAGGCCGATGGCATGCCCCTGGCGGCTGGATTCCTGCCGTGCCTCAGTCTGTCCTCTCGGTCTCTGCGCTCCCTCTCAGCATCTTCAGCCGCTCTGTTTGCTCCCTGAACACCAGAGCACATACCAGAACGTCAGTGACACAGACACAAAACGACCAGCTCTACCCAACCTCACCAAACCATAAGGAGAGAAGGTGTAAATTTTTGATTCTTTAGGAGACGATTCGATATCAGGAGCTATCATGGATCAGCAGATGTGTACAGGAAACCAGTGTAACCCTCCAGGACGGAACGGGACACCCATGAGACACCTGCTCTTCTCTTGTTCATACTCACGAATTTCAACATGTTCCAGTCAAACACGTAGTCGTAGGAGAATCCCTGTCTGTGGAAGAGGTTCCTGAAGAGCTGTCTCAGATACGAGTAGTCCGGTTTGTCGTCAAAGCGTAAGGAGCGGCAGAAGTTGAGGTATGTGGCAAATTCGGCTGAGAAAGACGAGGAACAGCACAAGTTATTTCTCATAAATGTGTCGAATCACATGAGAATAGCTAAAAGAATGATGGGAAATACAGCAAAAATACAACACGATGCGCCTCACGATATTTCCTTTCCCTGAGATAAATTTCTCTTGATAAATAGGAACAGACGCACCAGCAGTGCCACATTTAAAAAAATAAGATTTTCTTTACTCATTGGTTTATTATATCCAATCAAAAAGAACTATTCATGCTACCCTTTAACTTCAGGCGTCATCATGATTTTAAATCCACAACTGCACAGAACCTCAGACTATTATGCCACTTTAGTCCTACATCTCTTAAATGAGCCATGCAATTAAATACGGACTATCGGCCACCCTAACAGAAAACTTAACCTACATGGGTATCCTTTGCAGAGAACTTCGATGGGGGTGGACATTTTCTTCTCGCTGATGCGTTCGTATTTTTGCCTCTTGGTGGCGGCTTTCAGGCCCTGCCAGGGCAGAGAGCCCAGGTTGAAGTACATGAGCACGTAGCCAAGAGACTCCAAATCATCTCTTCTGGACTGCTCTGTAGAAAGGAAGACAACAACGGGGAAAACGTCAAGAAATCTCATCCACGGTTTACATGACACAGATAATTAGACTCGTTTCAGGCTGCAAACTAGCTTTGAATGGGGATGCATGGCATAGAACTAAACATCACATGCAATTACACTGCATTCGTATTGAGTCTTTCAGTATGTTGGTCTGCACTTCACCAAATTAAAACATACACTGACCCTCAATGATATTAGTATTTGCGAAGGGCGATACTGTAATGACTAACAATTGATATATTGTGCAGCCATACTTTAAAGTAATTATATTCAATTAAAACCACATTATAAAGCCAAAAAACTAGCATGTACAAGTGAATATGTATGCGTGAAGTGAAAAGGGGGGTGTACCGATGCCGAGGTGCGTGTTGATGGAGGCGTAGCGAGCAGTGCCGGTCAGGTTCTTGTTCTCGCGGTAGGGGATGTGCTGGTGTGTGCGGGCGTCTCTGTATTTCTTGGCCAGGCCGAAGTCGATAATGTAAACAAGGTTGCCCTTCTTCCCCAGGCCCATCAGGAAGTTATCGGGCTTCACGTCTCTGTGGATGAAGTTCTTGGAGTGGATGTACTCGATACGGCTGATCTGAGGGCGAAACAGAGGACAGGTTGAGCAGGAGAGGCGAGAGAGAAAAGAGTCTGGAAGTGAGACAGAGAGAAAGAGAAAGCATGAACAAGTAAGAGCAAGAAGAGAGAGAGAAAATATGACAGCAAGCAAGAGAGTGGAAAAGAAGAAAAGACAGCAAGAGACCGACATTGAGTGAGATGGAGAAATATCGAGAGAGAAAAGAGAAAGAGGGGAAATGAGAAAGAAAGGAGAGCAAGAGTGAGAAAGAAAAGAGCAAAAGAGAGGGACAGAAAAGAGAATATAGAGGAGAGAGAGAAAACATAACAAGCAGGCAAGAGAGTGAGCAAGGATGAAGAGAGTCCAAGAGACCAAAATAGAGTGAGATGGAGAAATATCAAGAGATAGAAAAGAGAAAGAGGGCAGGAGAGAGAGGAAGCAAATGAAAAAGAAAGGAGAGCGAGAGTGAAAAAGAAAAAGAGCAAAAGAGTGGGACAGAAAAGAGAATATGGAGAGAGATAGAGAGAGAGAGAGAAAGAGAAAACATGACAAGCAAGCAAGAGAGTGAGCGAGGATGAAGAGTCCAAGAGGCCAAAATAGAAATAAAGAAAGAGAGAAGACACAAAGAGGGCAGGAGAGAGGGAAGGCAAACGAGAAAGAATTGAGAGGGAGAAAGAAAAGAGCAAAAGAGAGGGACAGAAAAGAGAATATATGGGGGGGTGAGAGAGAGAGAGAGCAAAAGCAAGAAAGAGAAAGAGTGAGCAAGCAAGAGCGAGACAGTTAGCCAGCAAGAAACAGAAAGAGCGAACGAGAAAAAAGAGCAAGAGAACGAGAGAAAAGGGAAAGAAAAGAGAAAGACTGAGTCTATAGGCTGTACGTGACGTCTCAGCTAAGGTGTAGTGCTCTCGACATTAAATCATCATCACCTATTCTCCGGTCAGTTCACTACACAGTAAAACTAAACAGTGAACAACGACCAGGTTAGCGAGGGAGCCATCGTGCCAACAGCGAGAGAATGTGTTGCCATGATGAAACCCAACAATGCAAACAAGGTGATGATGCAATGACTTAACCAGAATAATACGTCCTTTCATAACTGAAAAGGCCTCGGGCCGTCAAAGCTCTATCTGTCAGCCGGTGGAGGAGGAACTACAGCGCTGATGTAAAACAGCAGGATTAAATCTGATCCTGGAGGTGAAGACCGGTCCCTTTAACCGTCACTGCGCTGCAGAAGCCCTCTGTAATTAAGCGGAGCGCTCTGCGACAGGAGTGGACGCGGGTGAGCGCGCTGCAGCCTTACCATCTGGTCAGCCAGCAGCAGAACAGTCTTCAGGCTGAATTTGCGGGAACAGAAGTTGAAGAGGTCCTCCAGACTCGGACCCAGGAGCTCCATCACCATCACGTTGTAGTCGCCCTCAGCGCCGCACCATTTAATCGTCGGGATCCCAACTAGGGAAAAGGAAAAAAACAAAAAATGTTAGGGGCTGATATGTAAATGAGCTCTGTTCTGATTGGCTGCCTCATTCAAACAGCACTCAGTGTAATTGTACAGAAGAAAAATGACTGACAGACATTTCAAAACCATAGAAGCCATTTAGGGCTTAATTTGTGTCCAACAGCCAATCTTGCACCAGGTTCACACATCACCGCTGTCAAAAAACAACAGAAAAAACAAACATGTCTGTATTTTAATTCTTCTACATCATTTGAACACAGCAGCTGCCCTTTACACTGAGTGAAGCTCACGATGAATGGACCAACAGATATACTGCAGAACTGCTTTGAACAACAGCTCTAAATATTAATTTACATAAAAAGTAAAAAAGCATTTTTGCCCCACATCAGTACAGACGTAATCTCCTCCTGCCCCACTGACCTGAACAGCCAGTCACTGCTCACTAGCTAGATTTCCACACACGTCTTTATTCAATTTCACAATATGAAAAACACCAAAAGCTCGTATGCAGGCTTGAGGTGGATCAACTGTTTTGCTGACAAAAACAAATAATAAATTAACGGAAACACATTTGCTGACTCAATAAATAAAATTACAGAATTATGACTGATCAGGCATTTGCGTTTCTGCCCGGCAGTGAATATAAAACATGATAAAAGGGCGGCATGTACTGGAGAACTGAAATCTTGCGAAAGAAAAACTATTTTAACTTAGGTAAACAGTAAATAGACATCAGATGCCTGAGGCTGATTCCTTGAGCCGTTGTCGGCCAACGTGTTCAATCTTCATGCTCTTATGATGTAAAATACAGCCATAAAATTGACCCGAACAGCTACATGAAGTTCCGGCGTGCAAAGTTCTTTATTTTTAATAAAAGTGACCACTTTATCATCTTTGTTCTTTTATTTTGCTTGAATGTAATTCGACAGCAAAATGTAAACCTTATTGATAAACTAGGCTCTGACTGTCTGCTTATCTCCAAGTTATAACTGATCGTCAGAGATGGCGTCATTATAGATCATAAGACACCCGGAGAGTGAAGGTGACCTCCACCGTGGATGATATTCTCCAGCTGGTGGGTGGGGGTGGGGAGGCTGTTTGATTCAGTTTTAGGACGGCAGCGTGATAAAATGCCACACGGCGGTTCGGCTCGTATAAACCGCCGGCCCTCGGTCGGTCCGTTCAGGCAGAAGATATAAAGCAGCGGCTATAAAGCACGGCTGCGGGGCGACCTTGAAGGTGGCGCTGGGGTAGAGGATAAAGGCCTCCTCAGCAGGAGAGCACAAAACCAATCAGATCAGAGCAACACTATCGCTCCTGCTCTACACTGATTGCCCTCTCTGCCCCCGCAGCCATGTTTCAGCCACCGACACGCCGGCTGACACGGCGCTTTCACGGGTAATATATAGAGTTTAATACGGTCTAATTGAGTTTGTGCCGTTATCTGTGGATGCTGTACGAGCTTCATGTATCCATAAGGGAGGGCTCTATTAACCAGAAGACTAAACCGTAAACATTTCCAGCGCGGCAGGGCATACTGCTGTCTACACAAACTGAAAACTGTCTATTTTTAATGCTATAACTGCGTCATAGTGTCCAAACACCACATAATCGAGTCTATTAGACAGTGCTGAACACCTCCACACTGTTTGAGATGAGTGTGATGGTTTAGGCACGCAGTCAGCATCATGCTAGTTGGTGGGGTATAAATTTGTTAGTTTTTTTTAGCAGTTCCAGTACATATCGTGTCTAATCAATCACATCTGGCATAAACAAATCACCAACTACATCTCTGAAGGACTCACAAGCATCAGAATGAGGTACAAACTAATTACGACTTGGCAAAATAGATGATGAAGTCAAGCTGACTTGACTAACTTGGCCGTTACCTTCTCTATTACAAAGGTAGAAAGATCTAATTAGCAAAAAAAAGTGTATAATGTTCATATGATCCACTCAGTCATTCTGAGAGACTGTAATACACTACAGGAAGTGTAGGGGGCAATATGGCTTCTACTGTTTCATTTAAAAAGCTCTATAATGTTCATATGATCCACACAGTCACTCTGACAGACTGTAATACACTACAGGAAGTGTAGGGGGCGATATGGCTTCTACTGTTTCATTTAAAAAGCTCTATAATGTTCATATGATTCACACAGTCACTCTGACAGACTGTAATACACTACAGGAAGTGTAGGGGGCGATATGGCTTCTGTTTAATTTAAAAAGCTCTATAATGTTCATATGATCCACACAGTCACTCTGACAGACTGTAATACACTACAGGAAGTGTAGGGGGCGATATGGCTTCTGTTTCATTTAAAAAGCCTCTATAATGTTCATATGATCCACATAGTCACTCTGACAGACTGTAAAGGAAGTGTAGTGTACAAAAAATTGCTTCGAATAGTGGTGGCGGCAAAGAACGAGAAACTGAAGAAGGCAAAATATATAGATTATTAATCTAATCTACAGATTAAGTGTGTAGAAATAATCTAACACAAATAGCAACACAGATATTCAGTCTTCCTTTTTTCCTTTGGAACAGTTTTGAACCTTTGCTCTCTAGTAACCAAAGCAGATATTCTGGGTGTCTAATGGTTCAGGTATTTGCGCCCCATGTAGGGACTCGAGCACAGATATTTGGGGCCACAGACGGAAGGCCCATCAGGGCAGCTGCTGACTGATCAGTGGTGCGTGTTCCCTTCCACAGCAGAGCTTCTGCAGCTCAGCATTTCAGCACACACATCTTCCAGGTCAGCTATTTCTGAGTGCGCACGCAAGGGTAAATATATCTCCCAGTCTGGGTCATCCTCCATCTACGAGCCGCCCTGTTCCCCAGCACTGGCGTCTGGACTTTAATCCTGAACAGGTTTAAATGAATGAACGCACGTCGATGGATACGCCTGGAGAGATTACACATTCGTTAATACAATAAGATCAGTTACGTATTGCGCTTCAGGCTGGTTTCTTTCCCTGAGAGAGTGACACACAGTATAGTCATGCAAAGGCAGCAGCTTTTCAATTAGGGCATAAAAAACAAGCAGAAACACATCGATCTGAAGGCGGGAATTCATTTTACAACCTTAGAATTAATTATTACCGATAATGCACTAAGTTCGCACTCATTTTGGGCCAAAAAATTCTCAGGCGGTTTTAAATGTAAAAATGCTCGGCGTAGTTTTTAAACTATTGTTGACTAAATCTGAGAGATCATGATTCACCGACCCGATTCCGGTGCGGACTGTAATGGAATGGAAGTGAGGTCAGAGATTTACAGCCCTCAGTCGTGAGCATGAATATTGATGCTGTGCTGAATAAGGCTGGGAGCGAAAGAACAGACCCAGTTAAGGAGGAGAAATGCAGAGACTCCACCCCTCCGTCCCCCCTCCCTCCCCCAAACTCACCATCTGGACACTACTCACCATGGGATCAGAGAGAGAGAGAGAGAGAGAGAGAGAGAGAGAGAGAGAGAGAGAGAGAGAGAGAGAGAGAGAGAGAGAGAGAGAGAATAAAGAGAAAGGTAGACATTTGAAGAGTGCAATACAAAGAAAGAGAGAAAGAGAAAAAAAGAAATGAGGCAGTGAAAGAGTGAGCGCATGAGGAAAAACAGGGAGGGAAGAGAAAAAGTACATGAAGACAGAAAAACAAGGAGTAAAGAAAGAGTGCAAGAGAAAAAGGAACAGGCCAGAGATGGACAGAAAGCAAGGACAGAGAAAAAGGGGTAAGGGAGACAGCCAAAGAACGAGAGACAGCAAGAGAGTGAGAGAGAGCAGTGAGCGAGAGCAGAGAGCGAGCGACAGTGAAAAAGAGAGAGAGAGAGAGAGAGAGAGAGAGAGAGAGAGAGAGAGAGAGAGCGAGAGCGCAGTATATGAGTGCTGTGCATGTTCAGTCATGCTGCAGTCAGTGAGAGCGAACAGCGCTAAACAGAACCAACACCGCAGGGTTACGCGGGGCGGCTGGCAGCGTGCCAGGCCCTCGGTGCCACTGGCATGCACTTACCCAGCTACAGTACAGACACTGGGGGCATTCAGGGGGAGGGGATGGGGGTCCTGCACTGCAAACATCCTTCAGGACCCTCATCCATATTCACATCTCTGATTTATGACCAGTAATGATGAAGGACTGAGAAACTGAGCTCCAGGACACGAAGATCAGAGTCTCAATTCACTCTGAGCTCAACCACTGATCACATCAAACACATCAGGGCTTTACTTTACACTGTGTTTATATCTGTACTACTGCATATATGTTGGTTTTGCTCTTCATTCTTGTGGCTTTTCTGTGTTCTTGTTTCAACTATGTGTCAATCTGTAAAGCTCTGAATTGGAACTGCATGTATTAAAGGTGCAGTGTGTAAGATTTGGGAGGATCTATTAGCAGAAATAGAATATAGTAAACAAAACCATGTTTTCATTACTGTATAATCACCTGTAACTACGAATCGTATTTTCATTAGCTTAGAATGAGCCCTTCGTATTTACATGGGGAGCAGCTGCTCTTCCAACAGAGGCGTGCCACCATGTTTCTACAGTAGCCCAGAACGGACAAACCAAACGCTGCCTCTAGAGGGCGTCTTTAACGATTTTACACTTGAATTTGGTGGCGCTGTAGCTCCGGTTGGAAGACGTAGAAGGAAGAAGAATCAGTGGTTGCTGGTGGAGCTGCTGATCATTTTGCGTTGTGAGAAGTCTGAGAACCCAAATTTTGAAAAATAGCCCATCAGATTTATGATTTAGCACAAGAAAAAGCGAGGGAGAGTGAATTCTCACCGTCAGAGAAGAGAAAACAAAGCAGCAAAACAAAACGAGGACACAAGACGGCAGAAAACCTGACGGCCACCGTGGGGCCTACTACACGCTTGGAAAGGGAGGGGTGAGGGAGGAGGATTCAGCTAGTTGTGATCTGCCAACCTCACCACTAGACGCTGCTAAAGGCTCATTTATACGCTCTTTACGTACACAAATAATTATGTTTATTTCAAACAATGCAGCCATCACTGCCCATGTTCTTTCCATATGTCCTTTACATTGGCATGGATGTTAAGCAGTACATCCACTAGAGGGAAGTCCAAATGTTTGACAACAAGCATGACGACAGTGGAGGAGGTCATATTAATGTACCGTTACAGAAAGCAATGATTTGTAAGGCGATTAAATAATTTGCGACATGTGAACAAAGAATTCTTTTCACCTTTATTACCAATAAAAGAAATTAACTGCGTTTTGCTTGAACCACTGGCTACACTGACCCCACGATTTCTGGCGGTACGGCTCTGTTTCGTCCGTATCCGTAAGTATGGACGAAATGAACGTGGAGTACAGACTGAAGACTCCATCTGTGTTCGTATCCATATTTAACACTGAGCACAAATGAGCCTAAAATCTAACACATGGCACCTTTAAACGGTACCAAACACTCTCAGAAATAAAGGTACTAAACTGTCTCTGGGTCAGTTCCCCTCTTGTCATCTTTACCTTTAGTCAGGGAACATAACTGAACCATAATCCACTGAAATGATATGTTCTAAGCTGTACTGACTCCACACACCCCGTCTCGTCTCCAGGCTTTTATTTTACTGTTCTGTTTTAAATCATCCGGTTATGAAAAGGTACAAATACGAACTTTTCACCTGGAGAAACTTATTTAAGGTTGACAACTGAACCTCTGATAACAGATATATAAATATCAGATCAGTATGGGCCCCATAATCAATACTGTACCAACTCTAATCAAAATATTTTACCATTTTGAAAGCACAAAAAACTAACACATCACTTTTCTCCTCCAATTTCACAGTCGGGATGTTCAGGCCAGTCTTACTAAACAAACACACCTGCACCTTCAGCTTCCTTCGAAAGAATAAACACGAAAGGTCTTCAGGTGGAGTCCAGGTCGAGTTCAGGTTCCAATCCTACTGCTAATCTGTTCAGTACAGATCATGTTGCCTATTGTGTTGAAGCATAAATTGGCTAAAGTGCCTCATTCAGTCTGTAAGTGCAGGGCATCACACAGTAAAGCTGTTTGTATCCTCCAATACGCAACCAATGGACATCTACAGGAACCTGCTCACGAGTGTTTCTAGGAAACTTCAACACCAAGAATTAAGCGATCAGTCATGTAAAGTGTTGTTCTGACAGTTTCCAGCCTCCGTAAGTGAAACAATGGAGATTTTACTGCTGCAGTGAGCGAGAGAAAGCTTTAATATCACAAGATAAAGTTCAATCAGAGGCTGTTAAGGGACTGTCCACCTCAGAACTGCTTTCAGACTGAGAAGACCCCCAAAGTACAACTCAGCAGTGGGCAGAATGGCCAAAAGTTTATATCACAGCATAATTAAAATCAGTCCGTTTTTAATCTCATTATTCTGGGATGCTCCTTCACTCCTTCATTTTTAACCTGAATTAATCTGAATTGCTTTTATGCGCAGTAACTGAACATATGGATGGACCCGTCAAAGTTGCTTTATTAAAACGCTAACCTAGCAAAAATGGTGCTAAACGTAGTTTCATGTCTGAATTTCTACTAAGACTGCAGCACCGAGTCAGGCAGCTTGAAGGAAAATTGATTGCGGCGATCGTTCTGGCGTCCGTGTTAAGCTCATGCTAACCCTAAAAGACTGGCTGTTCCTTTCTGTCCATTGCATTGTAAACTAAGTCGACATAGAGGGTCTGCTGCGCTTTAAATTTAATCCAAAATGTGACAAACATCCCTGACACAGCACTTCAGCTAAATGGGATAACATTAACCTGGTTTGCACTGTTCGTATGTCACGTTATCCACGCTGATTTGTGGCTTACCACCATTACGGTTCTGACAAATCTCATGCCTGAGGAAGCATTTCAATCTGTACACCTGAGGAACCAACCATATACAGCCCACTATCACGCTCACAAACAGAAATCAGGAAAAAATGGTTTGCTTATATTGTGGCTTACTCGATTTACTGCTGTGTCAATATATTAAAATCAGTGACATCATTTCAGTTAGTTTCACACTTTCATTTTTAAGCAGTTTTTCGCAAAAATAGGAAGCAATTAATTTAGCCATGTACTCATATTTGGGGAAAAAATCAATAGAAAAACGAGAAACAAAAGAAGAACAGAATAAAACCTCAAAAAAATCGGAAAAAACTGCCTGGTGCAAGAATATCCGGAAAGCCTTGCGCTCTGCTGTATAACTGACACTACCATTTCATAAACATGTCATAGAGATCATACGCAGCCATGATAGATTTTATTCAGTAATATTAGTGTCATATTACTGTTACTCTTAACTGTCATGACAGACGTCAATGTCAAAATGGCCAATAGAGCACATTTAAGAAAAATCAGCATTTAACAAGCTATCATGATCATACATATCACTTGTATTAATGAACTACACCGGTCAGGACTTCTGCTATGATGCGTATGACAAAGTCCATATCAGCTCATAAAGCGCTGTTTGAGTTCAACTACTGAGTGTTGAATTTTGGCTATAAAGTTAAATCAGCCCATTTTATGAGCTACAGCAACATACAGCTTCTTTAAAATCACTATCAGTGACCGATTTCATATCAGTCAGGTTAAAACGGTTCTGCAGAAATCGAGGGAACGTCAGTCGGCTCTTGGAAACGATCATGTTCAGTGATTTTCTCTTAAAAATCATCTCCTCTCTGGTTCGACCGTCTCTGAACATTATGCAGGGCGAGTCCGACAGCGAGCATGTGTGTTTGTGTGTTTAAACCCCGTGACGACGCGCTTCGCCGAGTGTGGTGTGTTGACTCACAGCGTGAACAGAGCGGTCAGTCAGCCGCCCAAGCAGGAGAACAAACGCTTCTTCAATAAAGAAATATTTACAATAAAGCTCGCTGATATAGATATAATAACGGTCAGGGTAAGGGGCGATTTTGGCTCTCGCTGAAGTGGACAAACCTAAACTTTAACAGTAACATCCATATCAGAAACGTAACATTTCCTTTGGTCCATATGTTCTCAGAGCACAAATCTTTTCAACTCCTTGGGACCACCGGTGGTTCCAAAACGCACTTCGTCATGTTCGTCATATTCGTCATAACTTTCATATTTCATAAGCTACATTCTAAAGGTGGGGGTCGTATGAGGCTGTAACTGTCTTCTCTCCAGTCAAATAGATGGTGATGTAATTTTAAACCCTTATAATAAAAGAAGCTGAACTCTCAATTATTTTTTTCTACTGAAAGTCGACCCATTTTTCCACAAATCTGAGCTATAAACTGGATCTCAGATGGCGTCTCTTCAGTGATCTGCTCTGTAAACATTATTTTTATAAAATAATACAAAGAGCGTCTAAGATTTTTGGCTTTCAGCAGTAAATTGTAAGCATAAAGCAATGTGTGATCATAAAACACATTTCCTGTTAATTTGAGGGGAGCTTTCACAAAAATAAACAAATAAATAAAATAAAAATGTACATTTATTTCATGCAGTTACTGAATAATTTGTCTTACGATTTGGTCATGTAAATTCAGATGGACAAACCCAAATATACCCTGGAGAATAAGAGGTTAAGAAATGTGCCAAATCCATCAAAATAGATGTGTCAATTTATTTTTAGGTCATCTGATAAAATGGAAAAGATAAAGTGGTGCCACACTGAGGAAGGAAAATAGTCAAAAAAAATCCAAAAATTACCAACACAGTGATCAACATCACATACTGTGCTGCACTCAATCCAATAAAACAGGATTAATTATGTTCTTTATAATCAAACTTGCAGTTTTTGTGTTTTAAGTACTGATGATATGCTCTGTAAAGCATATTGTGACATCTTGATGTAAATTCTCAATAATGAATCAATAATAAATTCTGACAATATTCATGATCTACTCAGAAAAGCATATTGTTACATACTGTGATTCAATTTATCACGATATGTGGCTCAAATCTGAGGTTTATCAATTCATGTTAAATGCATTCATCCATATCTGATTCTAAAAAAGTCAAAAATTAAAAGCACTGTTAGATGGTGATCCAAGCAATAACCATACCAAATTCAACCACGTTAGTCCATTTAGCTGTTCAGGCATGAATGTGTTAAGTGAATAACAGCAACAGCAGAAAATGTACACATTAAGCAGTGCATAGATTCACCGTCCAGTCTATTTTATTAGAATACAGAAAGGGATGGACTGAAACTGAGGCTCACATTCTCATATAAGGAGTGGCTGCTTTATTACCAGCGACAGTGACGTTCATTCACACTGACACTGCATTTACAGGTTCATTCATATTGATTTATTACATGTGAAACATTCTGGGGGCTTTTTTGCACATTTTTGTCCCACATTTTTGTCTTTTAATGGGCAGAAATATTAAATATAGGAGCATTTCTGCTCCGACACTGATGAAAATACATCAACGAGAGCACTTGCTGCGCACTGCCTTAGCACAGAGGCAAATGCGGCATCAGCGAGTGATGTTGAAGTGGGGGATATCCCAGCCTACAGCTGACTTCAAAAAGGCCGCCCCCACTAAAGCTAATTATCCCGAATTAAACAAAGCTTCGCTCCACCAGAGAAATCAATAATTCAAATGGCCTTAAAATGGCCTGATCCCAGACTAATCCACGAATATCAACCCCAGGCACATCGGTGGGAAATGTAAAATAACTGCTTTCTGAATTTAGCTGAGTCTCTGCGGCCTTGCTAAGCAACATCCTGTACATTTTTACACTCTGCTGCGTTTTTCCTCCTCTTGCACCTTCAGTGATGTGGCTATTTTAACAAACTGTATAAATATAGCTTGTGTCAAACAGGTGAAGCTAACACCTCGCTATTTTAGCACTGCACATGGGAGGTTACTGACCAGGGTTTATTTTGGTTTGCCCATCTGAATTTACATGACCAAATCATAAGGCAAATTATTCAGTAACTGCATGAAATAACTATTTACTTTTTGTAAAAAGCTCCCCTCAAATTAACAGAACATGTGTTTTATGATCTACACATATTGCTTTATGCTTATAATTTACTGCTGAAAGCCAAAAATCTTAGACGCTCTTTGTATTAATTTATAAAAATAATGTTTACAGAGCAGATCACTGAAGAGACGCCATCTGTTTATAGTTTATAGCCCAGATTTGTGGAAAAATGGGTCGACTTTCAGTAGACAAACAAAATTGAGTTCAGCTTCTTTTATTATAAGGGTTTAAAATTACATCACCATCTATTTGACTGGAGAGAAGACAGTTACAGCTCTCATACGACCCCCACCTTTAGAATGTAGCTTATGAAATATGAAAGTTATGACGAATATGACGAAGTGCGTTTTGGAACCACCGGTGGTCCAGAGGGGTTGAAAAGGTTAAAAACATTATTTGACAAAATCATTAAAGCAGAATTTAAACTTCTGGGCAGCTGACTATTATAGCATATTACTCAATATTGTTTGATATTTCATTTCTTTGTGATCTAATTGTGGCTAATTCCGTCGCTATGTTGTAACCGGCGCTGTCCTGTCAGGTTTTATTTGGCACTTTGGGCGATGGGCCGGGCCGGGCCGGGCCGGGCCGGGCCGGGCCATTTTGGGACAGAAATGTTTTTATACTCATGTCATGAAGTGAGTCGGTTTGGGGTTCCTTTATAAAGACAATGGTTCTATTTAGAACCATGAACACACAAAGAACCCTTTGCGTGTTTAAATGGTTCCTTGCACTTTGAAATGGTTCCTCAGAATGATAGAGAATGTGTTGTAAATGGTTCCGTATAGAACCTTCTTGAAAATGGATCTGTAAAAGCACCAAAAAGGGCTCTTCTATTGCAACGATGTGAGGCTTGTTACAATAGAACCACCCCTTTTTGGTGCTACACAGAACCATTTCACCACACAAACAACGATTTAAGCATGAAATGGTTCTATACAGAACTGATGGCTCTAAACAGAACCTTTCAATGCTTCAGCGTGACTTTTTTGTGTTGTGTTAGCATCAATAACATTTGTCTTTGCACACTAAGTGTAAACACCCAAAAAGGGTTCTTCTATTGGTACAATGTCAAGCCTAAAACAGAAAAGGTTCTATACAGAACCATCTACAGCACATTCTACCATCAGTCTAAAGAAACACTTCACAGTGCAAAGAACCATTTAAGCATGAAATGGTTCGATATAGAACTCATGGTTCTACACAGAACCACTCCCTTTCCTAAAAGAACCTTCAGTGGGATTTTCTGTGTTGTGTAAGCATCAAACTAACGGTGCCGCACATTTGTTTTAGGTTTAAACACCCAAAATGGGTTCTTCTACTGTTACAATGTCAAGTCTGTAACAACAGAAGAACCCTTTTTGGTGCTATATAGAACCCTTTCAGAAAGGTTCTATATAGAACCATACATTCCCCATCAATCTGAAGAACCATTTCACCATGCAAAGGATTATTTGAGTGTTCATGGTTCTATATAGAACCATTTTCTCTAATAAAAATGGTTCTTTTAGGGTTCTAAGAGTGTACTTTTTGACTGTCTTATTAGAATCATCAAAAAGAGTAAAATCGTTTGTCATTTGAATTAAGTACTGTTAAAATAATCAATATTCTATTTATTATTGAAAATAGGCAACACATCTCTACCAAGAGGTTGTCATTTTTGTTGTAGCATCAAATGGCTGCTCCCTCTCGTCCACTGATCAAGGAACAGCGAGCTAAACAAGTAATTTAACTCAAATATCACTCAGCCTTCCCCATCTGAGCTAATCTGACATTACTAAAGAGGAACAACTGTTATTTTCCATAAGACTGACTTCCATATATCATATAACATCACAGTATGACAATAATGACCTACTAACAGAGGAACTTCAGCTTGTCACGTCATTTGTCATGTTTTTATAATAAATAAAACATTTCCATTTGGATTATACATCACATTTCAACAGAACTGCTTGCGAAAACTATTTTAATGCATAAAAACAGTCAGAGTTCTTTCCTAATGCATTAGTAGTAGACGCATGCAGAGTGTACAGTAATGTATATGTGGATTTTACACTAACGTTCCCTTGTAAAGTCACAGGAAATCCACTAGACAGTCTGAAAGCTGCAGTGCATGCTGAGAAACCTGGAACGTACCTCCTCCTTGCATCATCTTGTAGATCTTGCTCTCGATGTGCAGCTGAGGATGCTTTGTTTTCACACATTCTAGCTTAATGGCGACTTCTTCCCCCACTGAGATGTCTGTGCCTGAAGAACAGGAAGAAGTGGGTCAGGCACACAGGAAGTCGGCTTAGTCAGAAAGGAAACGTGGACAGAATAAACAAATAAATAAAAAAGAAACCAGCTGGAAGTGAACAGAGAAAACAGAAACGAACGGCTTTCGGCAGCACGCTGCCGTATATAGGAGAGAACATCAACCTAGTGTTCCTGTAACTTTCATAGAGCCTCTGAGGCGGAACGACATTTATAAACTCATTCATAGTTCAATAACGGACTGATCTGGGTACTCTGGACCGGCACCCATGAAAATGCACGTTGGCCTTTACGTTCTGTGTAAATTTCGTGACGAACGGGCCGAAAAAAGTGACCCATAATTACTTGTTCCCAAAAATCTGGTTCCATTGACTTACATTAAAAGTGAAGTATGTTTTTTTCCTTCTCCTTTAACCCTTCTATGTTCTGCTCAACCATTCAGTAGAGCACACTGAGTCACTATATGTGCCACAAAAGTGCCATTTCGGCCGCTTGGTAGATGTGAATATTTTAAAAACTGTGGGGTCAAAAAAAATGTAAAAAAATAAATATAAAACACACAAAAACACACACTAATTGTTTTTATTATTGCAACAAATAAGCACTGCTGTGTCTGATCCACTCAGACCAGCGCAACACACACTAACACACCACCACCACGTCAGTGTTACTGCAGTGCTGAGAATGATCCACCACCCAAATAGTACCTGCTCTGTGAGGGTCCATGGGGGTGCTGACCACTGAAGAACAGGGTAAAAGGGGGCTAACAAAGTATCAGAGAAACAGATGGACTACAGTCTGTAACTGTAGAACTACAAAGTGCACCTATATAGTAAGTGGAGCTGATAAAATGGACAATGAGCGTAGAAACAAGGGTGGTCATAATGTTATGCCTGATCGTTGTCTATGAACAAATGCAGTAAAATGAATAAGGTGAAGATTCCAGGGTTCATATAGAAAATCAAATACTGGTTTGAAATCTGTCAAATGCAAATATTTTGAGCATATACACAAAATCTGTGATAGTCCCTAAAGCCGCACAGCCTATTTGCTGTCTTATAGCCATTTCACAGGTGCAGAACCTAAAATTAAAGACCGAATACTTCGTCTCTTGGATTATTAGGCCAAACTACCAAATATAATTGTTTTTCTCCTCCTCTGAGAGGTGTTTTTAGTGCAAATGCTTCCCTGTTACAGGAACAATATAGTGCTAATATGTTGCATCATCTACTTTAAAACAAGTCAATGGTCTCCTTTACAAAAGAGACCACCTCCTGTCCACCATTTGGCCCCTTTTAACATCTGAGAAGGCGGCGCAGCCCAAAGAAATGCATTCGATCTGAACCCCCTGCAAACGCAACACGACACCACTCTAACAGAGTTACTATCAAACCAAAGACCTCAAATAACAGCAGCAGCTTTCTCGGGAACTCGGCATGCACGGTGTGCCTGAGGGACGTGACGCAGAGGGCAGGATGAATGGAGTGGGGTGGGGTCACCGGCACTCCCCTCCCCCATCACACACACACACACACACACACACACACACACACACACACACACACACACACCAACCACAGGCTCAGGCAGGCAGGACCGCAGCTGACAGCACTGCTTAAGCCTTAAATCAGATCCAAACCGGAGACAGCAGTTTCCATTGTTTGTAACCATTGTTTCATTTAAAAAGCCTCTATAATGTTCATATGATCCACACAGTCACTCTGACAGACTGTAATACACTACAGGAAGTGTAGGGGGCGATATGGCTTCTACTGTTTCCATTTAAAAAGATCTATAATGTTCATATGATCCACACAGTCACTCTGACAGACTGTAATACACTACAGGAAGTGTAGGGGGCGATATGGCTTCTACTGTTTCCATTTAAAAAGATCTATAATGTTCATATGATCCACACAGTCACTCTGACAGACTGTAATACACTACAGGAAGTGTAGGGGGTGATATGGCTTCTACTGTTTCATTTAAAAAGCCTCTATAATGTTCATATGATCCACACAGTCACTCTGACAGACTGTAATACACTACAGGAAGTGTAGGGGGCGATATGGCTTCTACTGTTTCATTTAAAAAGTGCTCTATAACATTCAAATGATACAAAAGGTCAATATGGCAGGTTTAGAACACCACAGGAAGCATCAATACAGCTTCTATTGTTTTGCTGCACCATAAATAAAATCACTTGCTGCACAGATGGAACTGTGCCTGATGCACAGAAAGCAAAGAAAGCAGAATAAATAGTTGCTTAATCAAATAATAGTTAGTAGGATATAAATTATGAAATCTCTTACTGCCCCACACTCAGTCTCTGGTTCAACACACCAGAGTTGCACAAACAACGCAAAAAAAATTCTCCAAGCCTGCCAATAAATGTTGTTTATGAACAACTACCACTGTAACTAAATGCTTGCAATGCCTTCAAGGTCAGGTGTAGAAAAAGGGGCGTGGAGGAATGCTAGCCGAGCTTCTGCTGCACTCGCTAAACCAAAAGAGGATAAACACGGGCAACTGAATGCTTGTGTAACAGCTGATGAGTGTGAGCATCCCACTAGCCTCCACTCATCAACGGGTGCGCTCACCACTTCATAAGTGGCACCAGTCCAAGATATCAGGAGTCGTTTGCATGGAGCTGAAGCATGTAATGGAACAAAATTAAGAAACAGCTGGATTACATGCATGCTTTGCGCCCAATACTAATTTAATAGAGCTGAACTTTATAATAACTGGAAATATTGACTGAAAAATTGAACTAGCGCCAATTTAAACTGATTATGGGAGACAGTGCATTGTCTAATATGTCTGTCGGTTCCCTATTGTCACATGTCTTAAATAAACAGCACAAACCCAATGTAAATATTGCATCACGGGGGTGGAGCTTCCTAGCTTTCTTAGCGGTTTTGTTGGCTTCTACTAATCAGCACCTGTTCTCTTCACAGACAGTCTGTTATGACATGGTATCCTCGTGTTAAAGATGTGGATGTACTTTACATTCGTTTCAACCAAGACCTCAAAGTTAGCCAATATTCTGAACCAGCCGATATCAAACGAGGCCATAATACCAAGCTCCAGGTAAACAGCTCAAAACGTCTGGCAAGTTCCCCCAAATGTACGGCACACCTTAAAGCATTTAACATTAAACGAATTGTGCTTTTTGAAATGTGCAATGTGCACTAATCCTACTGCGCTGTCGTCTTAATGCAGCTCAATACTGATATTCATTAGAGAAGCAAGGAAGCAGTCAGGTCAGTAGGTCATTAGCATTTGAACAAATTTAAAAGGTAGACATCTGGCCTGTGGCGAACGGCTATTTTCATAATAAATTAGTCCATTATGACTGATTATCCGCTCAGTTGGGAAACGAAAACTCATATCAGTCAGGCAATAATTTGACAAATTAATAACTGAACTGAACTCAGAACCATTAGCCAACTGTGTTTTGCACACAGAGGAATTAGACCTCCGTATTTAACCCATCCATGCAGTGAAACACCCAAATACATGCACACTACTGAACACACACACACTAGTGGGCAGTGCCCGGAGCGGTGGGCAGCCCTATCCATGGCGCCCAAGGAGCAGTTGGGGGTTAGGTGCCTTGCTCAAGGGCACCTCAGTCACGTACTGTCGGCCAAGGGGATCGAACCGGCAGCCTTCTGGTCACAAGGCTGGTTCCCGGCCCACGACTGCCCCACAGAACTGTTCTTCCTTTATTTAAAAAGAATAAACACCTACCCTATAACTGTCGTCTTAATCGTATTTTCTAAAAAGGCTTTCATCAAAGGGACAGCAGCAGATTTCCTGCATCGCTCCTGAAAACTTTCTGAAAGGCTCAGAAACAATAAAGGAACAACGCAAACAAACGTAGCAGTCTGAAAGGGGCTGCTTCATTGAGTAACAACCTATAAGACGAACACAAGGCCCGTGGTACAACCCAATTCGGCCCACAAAATTATTTTAATTTTCTATTAACGTTAGTCCTTTTCACCATCAGCTGCACTACAGCTCCCAAAATGCACTGCAACATATTGTGTGCTCCAACTTGCTTCCCCCAAAAACAAACAGGGGTTACACAAAAAGAGAGGACGCCTGGCGTCCAGCTTTTGAAAACCTGCCTCCTGAGGACTTTTAAAGAAGTTTAACAGTTATATGCCGATAATGTAGCTTATTTTATATAAAACAATTTGATTTTAAAATTATCTTTGAACAGTTCAAGTATTCCATGCCTGTTTTGCTGCAGCAGTTTTTGCATATTTTGAATAAAATTTTGAATGGCCAGTTCAGGTCACAGCGCATGTTGAGTAACAATAAAATAAACACAGCTGGCCCAAAGATCTGTTGAGATCTTTTGATATGGCCCTTTTAGTGGTTCGGTTTGACACCCCTGAGGCAACTATATCTGATTACAGATCACACTAACAGTCCAGTCATCAGACTTGTTGGATATGGAGACCTAAAGCAGCTCATCACACGGAAAATGGCAATAACCAAGCACATTTTCAAATATACATGTTTCAATCCTGAAAAGAAGAGTTTAGAAAAGTTTCAGGGACCTACAGTCGTGTTTTGCTGTGGACGGGCGGCGAAAAACTGGAGAAAAGCACCACAAACGCCCGAGCTGGTCTGCGTGTGCATCAAGCTCGGCTACACTACACGGCTCAGACCAACACTTTGAACCAGAGGATCAGCCAGCGCTGCTTATTCTGTCTGCCAAACGAGAACACAATCAGCTGAAAAGCAGACAGTGACGCTGTGTTTTCCTTCTGATGGTGGTTTTGATAAGATTAGTGTCTCGCTGTGCCGAGTTTCTGCCACGGATATTCTCTCATACTTGCGCCTGACGGTCATGATGCCTGCTGAGCTCAGTTTTACACATCATACAGGAAACCATCTTTTAGGACAACATTAAAAGTGTAGCATATTCACAGTTCTTATTTTGTGGTTCGTGCACAATGCAGTGCTGCAGTCTCCGCTATCCACATTTCACTCTTTCAATTACACGACGTAAACAGGAAGCGAAAAGGATGTCAAGCCAGCTAAGCGATAATGATTCGTTGCCAATATTTTTTGATGTCAGTAAGTTGTTCCAGCCCTAGTACAGGTGTGGGCGATACGGCAAAAATAAATCACAATACTTCATGATCTTTCACAATACGTGATATTTATCACAATGTTTTTCAACTCTTTGGGACCAGCGGTGGTTCCAAAACGCACTTCGTCATATTCGTCATAACTTTCATATTTCATAAGCTACATTCTGAAGGTGGGGGTCGTATGAGAGCTGTAACTGTCTTCTGTCCAGTCAAATAGATGGGTGATGTAATTTTAAACCCTTATAATAAAAGAAGCTGAACTCACAATTTTTTCTTCTACTGAAAGTCGACCCATTTTTCCACAAATCTGGGCTATAAACTATAAACAGGTGGCGTCTCTTCAGTGATCTGCTCTGTAAAAATTATTTTTATAAATTAATACAAAGAGCGTCTAAGATTTTTGGCTTTCAGCAGTAAATTGTGGTTGTGAGGTCACAACACATGGAGGTTTGGTTGCCTCTGATTGGTCTAACTAATTTACAGACATTTCACATGCTCTTATTAGGTCGAACTTCCCCTCTTAAAACTGAAAACTTTTTTGCCAACATACACACATGATGTTTTTCAAGGGCTTTTTAGTTAAGACAGTGGTTCTTTAAAGAACCATAAACACTCAGCGACCCATTTGAACGCATAAAAAGTTCTCCGCACGGTGAAATGGTTCTTTAGATTGATGGGGAATGTGTTGTATATGGTTTTACACGCACCTATTTGTAAAGAGTTCTCTAGAGGACCAAAATGTTCCTCTGTTGTTACAAGCCTGACATTGTAACAATAGTACAACCCTTTCTGGTGATATATTTGACCATATACAACACGTTCTCCAATCTGAAGAACCATTTCACCCAGTAAAGAACCCTTTAAGCATAAAATGGGTCTGAGCATTCACGGTTTTATGTAGAACCACTGTCTTAACTAAAGAACCATCTTTAAGAAACCCGAACTATTTTAAGAGTACAGGCTATATTTTTCAAAAAACTTCAGCTCAAATTGCGATTGATATAAAAACAATTAATCTTTCAGCCCCACTGCCCACTCCTACTCTTATACACACTGACCAAAATTGCCCGTTGTCCATGTGATAGGATTTCTCACTGCATCATGTGCTGCTGACAGAACCCAGCCTCAGATATCAGCACCGTAAAGGCCAATATCATGATACGATTAACCCAACACACTGTGCTGCCTTAGATGCCCTAATATTTCAAGCACAAAACAAAGGAACCAAACACTGGTAATAAACTCATTGCCCAATCAGCAGATCCTGAGCCCCCTGTTCAGAAAGGAGCTGGCAGAGGACCTCCAGTATTTACGACGGTTTGGAAGCCACAGCAGCCCATTTCCATCTAAATTGAAAAGTCCATTGTTCGAGGCAGGGTAAGAGATGAGGGTAAAAGCCTCTTCCGTCACACATGAGTGACGGCTGAACCCCGCTGGCCTTTTTCAGCCTCGCATTAAGACGGCAAAGAGACAGAGACGACACCCAGGCCTAGAGCTGGGCGGCGCTGCTAAAATTCAATCAGAGCTCCGGAACAGCTGGGAGAAACGAAATCAAAAACCAGAAGTGAGCAGCACTTTACCAGGAACAAGAACAGACCCGAAAACAATCAGCTGTTCCTGAACAGAAACGTTAATGGTGTGAGTGTGAGCTCGTCCTAATCAATACCAACACAAAGCCTAGTTAATAACATCAGGCCTGCATGATTACCGCCTGACATTTTTACTGGACCGCTCTGCGATCTTCTCTAACAATTACGTCACACAGCATTGCAAACTTCAGCCAGACAAAACCAGCAGCCCCGAAAGAAAAACAAGTTAATCTGTCTACATTTTGAACTGTTTTTAAAGTCAAAACAACGACATGCAGAAGAAGCAAACAGCGTGTGCTGCCAGTTTTATTATCCATCAATATTGCCAAATCTAAAAATCAATATTATGTGCACAAGCAGTAGTGCACAAACAACACCCAGCACTACAGAGGCCTAATTGTGCAACACCGTTAGTTAATTATAAACAGCCCCATATAAAAACCAAGTAATTAAAAGAAATACATAATATAATTTTAAAATGCTGGCTTTTACTGTTGGATTCTAACATAATGGAGTCTACTGAAGACTAATGGAGGCAAAAAGGGCCCATAGAGACTCTTTTCCCTGAGCTCCACTTACAATGTTGAGAGTTTATGCACAAAAACAGGCATAATTAATTTATACATGTCCATTTTCCATCCTCTCTTCATCCCTGACAATTAAACAGGCTGTTTGTGTTACTGCGCCTTTAAGACATAATAAATAAGACCCCAAAAACCGTTTGGACAGGATAAGTATAAACACCCAAAAAATCTGGAAAACTCCAAAGCACTCTCTTCTGAAACAATTAAAAAGCCTCTGCTTAGTCAATGTTAATTCATTATCAATGATCCCTTCGTCAGGAAGTCAAACGACAAAGACTTGTTACTGACACAGACTTTGTAAAGGTTAAATATGACCAAAAACATTTAAAATGTGTTAAAGTCCTTTGGAGTTTCCCGGCTTTTTGATGCAAATAAGTTCTGCTCTGATTGGCTGCCTTGTATCGTGACTGCATCCAGGCTGAAACACTCCCTTTAACTTCAGTGTGAGTGGGCGGGGCTAAACTGCTGTAGGCTGAATAGGCGGATATGTAAACGTCATTTATATAGTTCGGTTTCCACATATGGACTAAAGAATGAAAGTGTTCACATAATACATCAAATTCTTATTTCAAAAAAGCAAGGAAACTCATTTTTCATGATACGGACCCTTTAATTCGTCGCAGGTGCTCCTTAGCCGTAGGTGGAAAATTCCGTAAGTAGCGATGTAAGGGGTGCAATAAAGACGTTAGGCACGATTGCCCCACCGGCGCTGCTGGTAGTTACGCCACCGCACACGCCACATCAGATACTCCACAGCTCGTTATCATAATGAACAGGAGCGGGTCTAGACAAGAGATCAGTCTTATCGCCTCAGACGAAGTCCGCGCTCCGGGGGGGAGCACAGCACCAGCATAGAAACATCTTCCGTCATGCATTCGGCCTTTAAAAGCATGCTTGTCAAACCCAGAATTACCTGAAATGATTTCTCAGAGTGTGACGATAATACAGCAAAATTGAAGAAGCATTAGAGCGGAAAAGGCGCACAATTAAAGGGCAGATATCATGGATAATTCAAACTTTTGTTCTTTTCCAAGTTTGAGATACCACAAACATTCCTAAAGTTTCATATGGTTCACTAATCCACTCCCGAAATGACCTATACGTGGAAATTAGGCAACAAAAACAGCCTTTTTTTTAATTCGTCATGGTTGTAATGTCACTTTCGGGACACACAAACATGTTGTGCACAAACGAGCATAAGAGGGAATAAATTACATAATACACAAGACAGGCCCTTCCACACATTTTCATAGCACTCATACATTTTACCTTGGTTCTAGATACATATCAAAGCTCCGGAGTTAAAAAGTAGCAGCCCTGCTATCTTTAGTGGAATTCAGATCTTGTCTAGACACATTCAGCAGAATGAACTCTCCCCATTAGCACAGCTGTCAGAATATCAGGCATGTTGAGACACATTCCTGCTACACAACAGAAACCAACACAGAAACTCCAGCTCGCCTAATTTGAATACGGCCATTCAAACTGTTTACACCGTGTAAACAAGACCAAGATGGACATGAAAAACTATTTGGCAAAAATTTCAATGTATGATTTTTTCCTTTAGTCCGAACATAGTCAACAAGACAAGACATGTTCAGGGTCAAATCTAAATATGCATCTATACTTCACCAAAAGTATGTTTCTTCAGTAGAAACTGCACCAACAGCCACAATGAAGCCTGAGTTTTGTCTGTACTTTAGTCCATGTTTATATAAGAGCGTCAGTTTTATAAACCAGGTAAGTAAAACACGACTGGGACGGGTTAGTTTATGCGCAAATTCAACACAGGACGTTTCACACCGACTCATGAGGGATAAGAAATCTCAGTATGAATGACAGATGAGAGTCGTTACTCGATTTACACACCACCTTTATTCATGAAAAAAGACAGAAAATATGGCAAAATACTTCATTTAGCCCTTATGTTTACTGAAGCCATGTTTAAAATAATCGCGCCATCATTAGTATAAAAATTATTTTAAGAATTTAGTCAATACTCAGCACCACATAAAATTGTTAGTTTTTTATTATTTGGCTCTTGTTAATTTTAATGTTGCCAAGCTATTGTTCTACATCTATTCCTTTATTTCATTAATTTTATTTGTTATTTATCCGTATTTTATCATTTATTAAGCTACTACATTGTTGTAATAACGGTTTATTGATTTTTTTTGTTTACTATGATCATTATTACTTCTTTACTTCTCAATCCCTGATCTCTGTATTAGCTCGGCTACACTGTAAACGAGGGTCCCCGTTAATGTACTCCGAGATTAAATAAAGACTGATTGACAAACATGTTCAGAGCGGGACACTTGCAAGGACAGTACACGTCGGCTTGTTTTTAGCCACAGAACACAAACAAATGCTTTTTCTAAGGACTAAAACTCCTTTTTCCAGAAAATACGATTGTTTTTACTACAATACTAACAATTACTTCTACAGCTTGTTTTAAAGAAGGTAAAAGGCACTGGAATCTTTATTGACACAAAAGGACGCAGTTCATAAAAACCACTGACATGGCACGTTTGGGTGGGACTAAAATAACTGAGAAAGACTAGTAAACATTACCCACCTCCTCAATGCCAAACCAACCCTGTCTGAATAATGCGCAGACGTCTGTTCATGATTATCTGCACACAGTTTGAGGCAAATATCAGATTTAGTCACGCAGTGAGCACCTTGCTAACTGGTGGGGTATGAGTAGGGGTTGGCAATGTGACAATATTTTATCGTTATCGTGATATATTACATTACAACATGCTTTTCTGAGCATATTCTGGATGCCGTCAGAGAAGCGGCTAACCATGTTTCATTGCGAAACCAGCATAATTACTTAGAGCCGGTCCTGACCCACCCCGGAGCAAAATTCTGCAGAGGGGCCCTCCTTCCTGACCTGTGAGCCATGCAAAACATTTGCATTTACCACACAGTCACACCTGACACCACAGGGCTCCCACTACAACCTGCCCCCCTTTAAACCAGGTTGCTCCATCTGTCACTCTGACAATAAGCAGATCTATATAGAACAGAGTGAGGTATAAACAATGCTTACTGAAAAGGACATTTTCTACTGAATCTTAAAGAAAACATAAATACTGACTTGTCACAAATCACAGCACCTGAAAAATTTGAGAACGCCATTATTATTTGTATCTGCTGCATCAGGTCCATTCAAACCAGCTTCCCCCGATCTCCTTTTATAGATTCTCAAATATCAAATACTACTTATTATACTGTTTGGCTAAATACTTTATTATTTACTGAGAGATGTTGCCAAGAATGTCCAGCTAATCAACATTTTAAGCTCAATATTTAATCAATAACCAATGTCAGTCCATTGCTTTCCATCCTGCATCAGTCAGAGCTGTAACTAAACCCCGACTGAGAGTCGAGATCATCGCTGTCTGTGTTTACATGCAAAGATTTTACATTCTGATTACAGACGAACACTGAGGCGTTTATTCGCACTCTACTCAACGTTCTGATAGAAAATCTGTTTACATGGTCACTACAAGTAATCAGATCCAAAGTGACATGCATGCGTAGAGAACCGCTTAGTGTAGACGTTACCATGACAGCGAACATCATGTGAGCCCAGTCACAGTGAGATGAGCAGCAGTGAGCAGCGCTTGTGTTTTTAATGACTTTAAAATGATGTCAGACTCAGGAAAACGTCCTTCACATGTCCTTATTAAAGAAGGCCGAGAGGAAGACGTCGTGTTCTGAGACACATAAGCTGGACGTCCGTCCCACCGCCGTCTTTTAAAGATCAGAGCATAAACTTCGTCTCCTCTGCAGACCAGTTTCTGCTCCACCATGCTGAACGGTATAAACTTTCACTATGACGTGACGAACATTATCAGAACGGACTTAAACTTTCCGATAGGGAATGTAATCAGATACAGGCGTTTACACGGATATTATTATTCTACTTAACGGATTATTTACAGGATTGCCCACCTCGATCAGTCGGATAGAAACTGTATTCCGAATGGCCTCAATCTATTGAGACTATTCCGACTGAAGTGTATACATGGTCGTATTGAGCTATTAGTCGGATTATTAACGCATTATGAGGCTGCATGTAAACGTTGCTGCTGTCTCCTATGAGGAGTGAGCATCACGCCCAGATACTGTCTGGACTGGACTCCACAGAGGCTGCTGCAAAGCGCGAGCTCCATTCTGCGCATGTGCATATGTATACAGGTTTAAACACAAAGCGGTTATCTCCTCAGAGCTGTAGCTGCCGGCTGGCGTTCATAAACGTAATAAATAGCTGAATTCCACTTTCCAAACTAGAGAGAAGTGCAGCTCCGCCAGCACAGCTACTGTTATTCGTTAAACATTACTGTTATTCACTGACATCAAACTTGGAGATTAAAGAAAACAGTTCACCGGAATGCTGTTCACTCTTGATCTGATTTCTAAATGATTAATTTCCCTTGTAAATCATTACAGATCAATGCAGTAAACTGTAAATGGTTTAAATGAGCACAAAGTTTATTATGTAACTGTACAAGGTCTCAGTCTGAACCTCCTCCAGCTGTACAGACATCAACGCCATAGTCAAACTCATCCCATACTGGATTGAGCATGTCGGGTGTCGCTGCACTCACGGCTCTTTCAGTGCGATTTCGGAGATCATCCAGTGTTGTGGAACCAACGACGAACGCTCTGAGCTGCTGGAGCTTCACTGCCCACGAAAATCACGCTGCACAGTTATGACGGATTCACTCTTATTGGAGTGGTGAGCGCAGAACGCTTTCTGCTCAGGGGTCTCATCTCCTCTCAGACTGAAGGAAGCCATCTTCCACTGACGGTCAGAAACTCTATGACCCCCTCTTTCAATTGGATTGTGATTGGTTCCTCAGCACCTCACGGTTGGAAAAATATGGCGCTTTGAAATCGGATTAATCTCTTTGAATCACCGTGTATTTTTCCCCCCATTTTTCCGACCTCTAAGTATAAGCATTCATTACTCGTTGGCTACATTAGCCTCACGGCTAGAACTTCAGCAGCTAACGTCAGACACCTCATATGTCTTAACAAAACTACTACATTCGGAGTAACTGTGCAAATTTGATGTTTTTCCAAATGATTCCTTAATTAATAAATAAATAAATAAATAAAAACAAACAAACAAAAAGCACCAAACGCTTAATTTTCTCAAATGCTCTAGAGGAAAATGTTCTGAAGGCTGAACTGAAACTTCATATGAATGATACATTTGCTCAGTCCTGCATGGGGCTTTCAAACTCTCCTAATTTCAAATGTTAGGTTAAAATAACATCGATAAGACTACAAGAAAGAAACCTGGGGATCCTGCCGAGCCGCTTCCGGCCCCTAAAGCAGCTGGCACATCTCACCCCACCCACATCAGTCATCGCAGAGCAGGAATCTCCAGGGAAATCGGGGGTGAGGCCTGCCTGAAGAACGATCTGGATGCGCACAGACGTCATCAATGTGCATATGCTTGGCTTAATGTCGCATGGCAACCAGCTTATAGGTTAGTTTCAACAAACTGGTGCTTTGGTAACCAAACACCAAAATAATGGAATAAATATATGACAATATCTTTACTGTTATTGCGAAAAACACTGTTCAGTCTGTGACTTCATCTGATTCTTATGCAGAGCACAAAGAAGTGAAATAGACTCAGATAGTAAAACCTGTCGTAACAATAAACAACAGCTCCAGAAAGGTGACTGTTAAAGAGAAGGAGGTATGTTAATGTAGAGGTGGGTGATGTGGCAAAAATATAATATTGCAATACTTCATTTCCACGATACATGATGTGGGACAATATTCGAGACGTCTGATCAGCTGGAACAGAGAACCAGCAGTGCTACATTTTAAAAAAAACATCAAAAACTGAATTTTTTATTGAAATATTTACACACTGTTACACCAAATCCAGTTAAACGAGACTAATTTTGCTCTCTCTATAATGAAACATGCAGTTACAGTCAGCGTCTGCAAGTTCTGACTGTATCCACAATATCTTCATGGAAAGCATATTTACATAATTTGTCATAATAATGATACTCAGTCATATCGCCCAGCCCTATGTTAACATAAGGTTTTAGTCCAAGTGATTTTGTACCATTTCTAATCAATGTTTTCAGCTGGCATTTTTGAACATGTTACATTTTCAATAAATGTTTGATTTACACAAAATCTAAACAGTATATTAAAGTTAGAATTAACTGATCTGTTTAAGCAATTTACTGGAAACGGCTGTGCTTGGAACACAGGGAATGGTGGAAGGAACCGGGAGGTGACTAACCCCATAAAGCCTCGCAGGCTTTTTAGACGAGGATCACTTGAAGGTCACAGCAACAGGCAGAGTGATTAATAACAGGGGTGACTAAACAATTAGACCTGTTTTACAGCCACCCAGAGAACTTCTATAATGAAGTGAAGCGTGACGAGTAAACTGCACTCGCACTCATTAGCAGAAACACAGCGACACATTTTTAGTCCAAATCCGTTTCCTATACTGAGGTGTCTACAGAGGTGACTCTACAGAGATCTAACTCTCAGGTACAAATTAAAGGAATTTATTAGCAACTTCAGATAAAAAGCCCAGTTATCTGGATGTGTCCCACCCCCCAACTGCCCCAGATATGTCCAGAATGGTACACTCATGTCCATATGGGCATAGAAACGCCCACCAGCAGCCAGAAGAGAGATCCGGCGGGGCAAACACAGCAAAAAAAGTCCAAGTGGACACGTACTGTTGGAAACACCCCAAGAAGTAGGCATAAACTCCGAAGACCATGAGTCTTTGCAACTAGAAAGGGCGGAGCTAAAGGTTTAAATTGTGACAGGCAGCGGTTTTCTTACTATGGACTAAGCATAAGTGGACTGAGAACTACTGAGAGTTATGCTTTACTTGGAAAAATAAATATATACCCGTATTTTTTGTTGCAGATTATTGTAAGTATGTGGTTTCGCATCTCTATTCTGTTTGTATGCTGTTACCACGTTTGTATTACTTCTGTTAAGCTCTATTCGAGCGGGATTAAAGGAGGTACAGTAAGGGAAGCTCAATTTCACACTTGTGCCGAATACCCGAGTCCGCACCGAGGACCGATGCTGGACTCGTTTTGGGGAAGAGGCCCATTAATACTGTTTTGTTCTGACACACATGAATTCCACCGAACCGTGAATCGACTGCATTATTCCGCAATTGCGAAAGTAGCCTCATCCGTCTGCTGCCTTATTTATTTTCTCTGGATACAAACAATCAAGGGGTGAAAAACAGCACTTTTTGTCCACAACAATTCTGTCCCACCATCATAAAACTTTAAAAGGGAAGTGACGCGATGAGTCGAAGCAGCCACGTTACAAAATGATCACGTAGGTCCACACGTGGCGCTGGGAGTGGAGAGCATCCTCACACACAACGGACCCACCAGAGTTCCCCCAGACCACCAGTTTCAGGAGGAGCAGAGATCTGTGAAACAGCTCTCACACTCAACCTGGATCTGGATAAAACTCTATTGTGAAAACGTCCTAATTTGTGTGTGATTTGACTGGCTGATGTGTAATTTTGCCAAATTACCCCAAATAACCCAGACTGAAACGTCACTGTGCGGACATTCAGGTCAGCATTACACAACAGTAGCCACACTTCCCAATACCACCACCACTCTGTGCAGCTAAACGGCAAATATGATGATAAATCTGAGGATTAAGGAACTGGATCAAATCCAGCTCCATTAAGCTGTTAGCCTTGCCTTCAGATCGCCACAAAAAAAGTTTTATATTACTCTTTCTTCATTACTGTGAAGTCGATTTGAACAGGATTATTATCACTAAGGGAGTTCAGTGAATTACAGAAGCGAATTCACTCTAAAATGATTACTTAGCAAGTACAGACACTGCAGATTCATACTGGATTAAAATCACAGATCTTGTCAGTAATCACTCAAACTACAGCAACCCCCAGATAACACTAATCCAACTCGAATAAGGCTTTAGTTGTTCGTATACGTATGTTTATCCTTCACTGCTGAATCGTGTTCTTACTTAGATCGTACATATTTTGTTTGTAGATAAAAACATCCACATCCTCATTCTGACTCCTCTTAATCCCCACTGTGATCCACATCATCTGTACCACACTGTCTGTTCAATGCTATTAAGTTTAATACAGAGCAACTATTTCTCTCTGCATGTTTCTTCGTCTTCCTGTGTTTTAATGGACTTTAATGTCACAATAGCTGCTCACCCACAACTCTAAGTTTAAGGAAGCGACGTTCTGCTTTGTTTACCGGTGGCCGTTGCCTCACAGACGTGTATGACACAATCAGACAGTTCCGGGTTATCCTGTGCTCCGTGAGTAAAGTCTCCCTGATCCGGTTCTTTCCACGTGGGGAAGCCGACACTGCACTTTTTTAAGAGGCTTGTTAAGTGCGTATGTTATTGTTCAGCCAGGCTGGCCCCCTCGGCCCCAGCTGCACCTCATCGGGCCCGGGCAGCCCAGGTGTGGGGAGATTGGAGCCTTTACATAAGCTCCACGCTAAGCAGACGGACGCGACTGTTTCCAGCGCACCAGCTGAATCACCAGCGTTGCATAATGTTTAGCCACTTCGCAATGTGCAAAACTTGGAATGTACCGACACCAAGGAACGACGTTGCGACACGGTTGAAATCTGCCACTTTGCAGCGCCAGCGCTGAGCTGGAAGGGTTACGGTTCTGCAAAACAAAAAACTGGTCATTCTCACGACAGCACCTCAAAACATGTCCATACATATCTGAGTGTCAATCACGCGAACAAAAAGAACACTCATATGATTTAATCCACCAGCTGAAGCTTTATATGGATAGCTCAAAGCACCCACACACACTCTTGGTTCTATGCAGTACCAAAAAAAGCGTTCTTTGGCTTGTAACAATAGTGGAACCCTTTTTGGTGCTGTATATAAAATCGCACTATGAAACCGTCTACAGCTCATTCTCCATCAATCTAAAGAATGCTCTCATGATGCGAAGGTCTCTGAGTGCTTATGGTGCTATACAAACCATTTTCTGGACTAAAGAACCCTTGAAGAACCATGTTTAAGAGTGTAGTCTCATTACAGATATTCAGCTTTTTTATGCTTTTTTTAATTTAAAAAAATTAGTTTGCATTACTTTTAACCACCGAATCTCTTTAGTGTCTCCCTTGTAAACTGTGAGGGTGGGAACCAAAACAAAATGTTTTGAGGTACAAGCAAAAAATGAAACACCTCATTTTGCTAACAGTATTTGTTTTTATAATTATCCTTTAAATGCTTAGTCCAACCACAGCATATAGACTGATTTTATTTTTGGACAGGTCGGTCTTCTACTCATACTGCGTCACTCTCACAGAACCGGGTCACTTAAACTGAAAAATGTTACTAATTTATTTTTACTTACTCAGCACTGTTTACATACCCAAAAAAACAATATCCTTGAGTCGCTTTAATTTTTTCACAGTCTCAGCAACTGTCATGTTTGTGAGAACAACCCAAATAGAGAAACAGAGACTATAAAGGTCTCTACAGTTTTCATCAAAGACCCTTTATCACTTAAAAACCTCAATATTAAGAATTTGCATTGTGATTCATATTTTATGCCAGAACAAACCTGAGATGGCAGAAAAATTAAAGATTTTCACCTTTCTATTACAAAAACAATGACATTTCTGATAATTTGCAACATAAACTAATTTGTTCCATTAGTTTACGTTACTAATGCAGCACTTTATTATAATCACAATACAATCTCAATGCAGGTACTCATCCCACAGCCCTAATCAGCAACGCTTTATGATGTAACAAACTGTGGATAAACACGAGACGCAGCACGTCCAGCGCTATTACACAGTTACGTTTAAGACTGTAAGGCTTTAAGTAACCTCAAAGGGCTTATGTATGAACGTAAACAGTCCTGCCCAAGCTAATACACCTCCGGTTTTCCATGATAAGGCATTTCTCATGGTGCTTAGGCAGAACTGTTTATGTTTATACCTTTAGGCCTCTTCAGGGTCCTTTAAAAAGACTTATAGTCTTAAAACTGCAGCAGCGTAACAGCACTGGATTTACTCTGTGTTTGCATTGAACCTGGCTCACTTAAAGGGCCCATATGCTACATTTTCCTGATTTTACGCTTTTTTATTTTATGCACGAAAAAGTCATAATTGTTTCTTTTAACATGACATTAACTTGCTTTAAAATTAACCCTCACAGAGCAGGTGCTGTTTGGGTGGTGGGTCATTCTCAGCACTGCAGTAACACTGACATGGTGGTGGTGTGTTAGTGTGTGTTGTGCTGGTCTGTGTGGATCAGACACAGCAGTGCTGCTGGAGTTTTTAAACACCTCAGTGTCGCTGCTGGACTGAGAATAGTCCACCAACCAAAAATATCCCGCCAACAGCGTCCTGTGGGCAGCGTCCTGTGACCACTGATGAGGGCCAAGAGGATGACCAACACAAACTGTGCAGCAGCAGATGAGCTATCATCTCTGACTTTACATCTACAAGGTGGACTGACAAGGTAGGAGCGTCTAATAGAGTGGACAGTGAATGGACACAGTGTTTAAAAACTCCAGCAGCACTGCTGTGTCTGATCCACTCATACCAGCGCAACACACACTAACACACCACCACCATGTCAGTGTTACTGCAGTGCTGAGAATGATCCACCACCCAAATAGCACCTGCTCTGTGAGGGTCCATGGGGGTCCTGACCACTGAAGAACAGGGTAAAAGGGGGCTAACAAAGTATCAGAGAAACAGATGGACTACAGTCTGTAACTGTAGAACTACAAAGTGCACCTATATAGTAAGTGGAGCTGATAAAATGGACAATGAGTGTAGAAACAAGGAGGTGGTCAGAATGTTATGCCTGATCAGTGTATATGGACTGGGGGTTTGAACAGTACATATCTAAACTTATGTTTACATACCAAGTCAAACTCAGTCAAGAAAGGAAAACTCAGTTTTCCAGGATACGGGCCCTTTAACAGTATTGAGCAACCCTGCAACAGTGCAGAGAGCAGCTTAACAGCGCGAACCTCGCGACTGTTCTTTGGCACCGATGTTTATGACGTTCTTGGAAACGAGTACAGAAGGCTGGATGAGGTTTTTTTAACTGAACATACCGCCGTTCCGCAAAAATCTCCTCAAATCACACAAACAGAGCACTGGCCAGGAATGACCTCATCACTAACAGCCCCAGTGACCACATGAAAAAGGAAAAATGAGAAAGTTGTGCAGAAACTGGGCTGCAATGTTCCTGCTGCGTGGACCTGCACAAAAAACAACAAAAAACTAAAATACATGAGCTGAAAATGGCATTAAACGTTCTTAACTCCAGAACAATACAAATCGCACACACTGGGGGTGAAGCGAGTTCATCTGAAAAGAGCAGCTGCCTGCAACGATACTCCATGGCCTACGGCCGCCAGTGACGAGAGTAAATACTGTGTCATCATCAGTGAATGTTGACAACAGGAACAACGAGACCTGCATGCAAAGATAAACTGTCACTCGCCAAATAACGTGATTAAAGGAATACTTCAGCATTTCACAACCGAGCCCGTATTCGTTCTGCATCGCACTATTGATTAGCACTGACTATCATTCTGACACGTTTCCCAGAACCAAGAAAACCCACAGTCTCAAAAAACTCACTTATAAAAGAAGCAAATGGGCAGCAGCATCTTCAGCAGCATCTCTTACGGATCGACTCAGCTTGGTATTCCATTAGACAAAGGTTTGTACCAAGTACTTGTGGGGTACCCTGTACTTTTTTGGTACCATTTCTTGTTGAGGTTCCAGGCGAGCTGAGCCAATACCGAAACGTGATGTAAAAAGGCTACAGACTAGTGCTGGGCGATATGACCTCCAATCAACATCACGATTAATTGAACACTGTACTCGATTACGATTAATAAACGATTATTGTTTGTTTGTTTTTTGCACTCACAGTTCAGTGAAAAGGTCTATACTGTAAATTTGCTCTGCATATCTTAATGTAAATGGTCTCAACAGCCAGATCGGAATTCATGCGACTTTTACGTCAATCCAACTCGACATTCGTCGTAATTTCGTGCTGCTGAAACCTAAAACATCTGGGCTGATGTTTCTGTACAAAAATTAGAGACTCATCCAAACTGCTCTGTGCTTGAAGAGATTTCTAAAGAAATGTCCGAACGCGGCCGCACGAGAACGAGGCTGCAGACCAAAGAAGTGACCGCGCCCTTTTTACGGCTCGAACTCATTCTGGGTGATGAGCCCGGCTGTCAGTCAGTGAAGCTTCATGACGCTCTTGTGATGCTGGTGAAGATGAAGCTGATCCTCCGGGAGCGACTGGCGTTCGTTGGCGGTCGTGATTGTTTACCTCTGGATGAGCCGTGAAGCAGCGTGACCCTCTGTTCTTTTACACATGCGGCACAGTTTAGGAGCTGATCTGTTCAGACTGATGATACAGATCACATTTAAAGATAATCTGCACAGACAAAACAACAAAAATCAGATTTGGTGAGAAAATCAGATTTGGGCCACTTTCACCTGCTGCATGAACATAGCTTTAGCTTCCATGTTGCAGACTGGACGTGGCGGAGTCACGTGATACGATTAATTTCGATTAATCGTCCAGCGAGAATCGCTAAGCACACATGCTAACATTAGCTACCAGGTTAGCTCAGCCTCTTGCGTCGCCCTGAGCAGACAGGACCGTCTCGTCGTCTGAACTCTAGTTTTTCACAAACTCTCCTGTTTTGGTCAGCAGTCTTTTGTCTTGCTAATCAGCCTCTCCTGAACAAAATCTGCCTCCTTCATATCTCGGCAGTTTTGTTTGGTGTCGCTATGACGACCAGCTGTCAGATAAGGGTCTGTATCTGTGGTGGAAAGCGAAGTAGCCGATACCATGTGGAGTCGAGTCGGTACCATGTAGTGGAAAAGCGGCTTTAGGGTGTTTTTACATTTTTCCTGAATACTTAAGAAGCCAGGACTGATTCCGGGCTCGTTTGGGGGAGGGGCTTATTATCGTATTATTACCTTATTGCTGGTTTGCTTTCACACACAGGAATTCAGTCCAAATTGTGGAACGATCGCTCAATTAAATACGTCACTTTTCCGCATGCAGGTCCGCAGAACGGTCAGCAAGGCTTCACCCGTTTGCTGCTTTTTACCATTTTCCTTGGATACAAACACTAAAGCAGTGAAGAGCAGCGCTTTTTGGATACATGGCATTTCATCGTCATCACGAAACTTGTGACGCAAGTCGAAGCAGTCGCATCACAAAATAAACCAATCACGCGGCACCAGGTGCGAACAGCTTCTCCGCACTCAGCGGGCCACACCAAAGCTCACTGGAATACAAATCCCAGCCCACCGATTTCAGGAGGACCAGAGAACGGTTCTCTGTTCCGCTTCCAGGCTCGAAAACTGCTTTCACATTCGACCAAACGTACCGAGCTGGCAGAGCAAACAGTCCCGGGTCTGAAAAAAGCTCTAGTGTGAAAACACCCCTAAAACACAGCCAGAGTAGACTATAAACTACATTTACAGCGCTGTGTTTAAAAGACATCTGACTACATTATCAGACCTGCCATGAACACTGAGACCAGGTTCTGTGAGAGACGAGCTCATCAGCCAGCGTGGAAGATAACGATCTGTAAATTCCCAGGTGACAGTCTGCACAAAATGTTCCAGTAACATGTAATTTTCATGTCTGTAATAACAAGTTAGTTACATTTCTACAATCGATTTTGCTTTTCAAAACAATCTGTGCATCAATCCCTATAATCGCCTCTTATTCATTAATGATGCATCACATTTCCCCATCACCGTCTTATCTGTCTGAGCATTAATTGACGAATAAGGATTACAGCTAAATCTATTTCAGCAATAATAAATAGATAATGGTGTAGGAATGATAAAGTAGGGGTGGGCAGTATAACAACGTTATCATTATCGTGATAAATTACACTACAATATGCTTTACTGTGCATATTGTGGATATCAAGACTACATACATGATTCATAACTAAATTAGCGTAATTAAGCCTGTTTAATTGGATTTAGTGAAGCTTCTAAAGTATTAAATAAAAATGATTACGGTTGTAGATTTATTATTAGTATTATTAGTGATAGTACTGTTTGTTCATGTGGCAATACAGGCTCCATTTTGTCTGGTCCAACTTTTTGAATCTCAGAAAAAATAAATATCATAATGCATATTGTGTATTATGAACACGTCTTGAAATATTGTGATATATTTTTGCCAAATCGCCCACCCCTATGATGCGTATAATCATTTTAGGTCATAAAGTGTACAAATAATCCCCAGACACAGGACCTTAGAACCCATAATCGGCCTCTAGATGCATTTTATCTTGGTATAAATAAAGCTATCTAGATTATAGTCTGTGGGCAGCCACAATTTCACAGACAATGAATTATAATCTACTGCCATTCAATACTCTCGTACTAAGATGGCTATTCAAGGGTTCTTTAGTAAAGACGACAGTTCTATATAGAACCATGAACGCTCATTTGCATGCTTATATGGTTCTTGACATAGTAAACTGGTTCTTCTGATTGGCGTTGAATGTGTTGTGTATGATTTCATATGCAACCTCACTGAAAAGGGGTCTATATAGCACCAAAAAGGGTTCTGCTATTGTTACAAGCTTGAGGCTAAGACTTTTTTGTGCTACATAGAACCAAAAATGAACCATCTGCATGCTTAAATGTTCTTTGCACGTTTAACTGGTTCTTCGAATTGATGTTTTATACGGTTCTATATAGAATTAATGGTCCATTTACCGAAGGATCCTTGAAGAACCATCATTTCTAAGCTAATGTAGATGTAACACTGCAGGTATTCGAGGTTTTTGGGTTAAAACTAAACCCCAGCTAACTGTCATTCAGTGTAGAGTTGCATTCTGAATGTCAGGCAGACAAAAAGCTGTGATAATCGATCACTTTGGTTAAAAAAAGGCCCCAGCTGCTTTGTAAAACGAGCAGAATGATCTCCTAGCAGCAGCTAACAAGCTAACACTGTCTACAAATGACTGACCAGCTGGGTTAAATGTTGGTTTATCTGACCTACAGCTAAATAAATCGTCTTTTCGTGCAGGACGTGTCACTGTAAATTAAAAATAAGATCAGGAAAATCGGTGTACAGACCGCCTTGTCAATACGAGGCTGAAGTTGGCTTCCTGTTCGAATTTCCCCGTTCCACCTTAAATTGTGCAGCAGTTAAGCTACATTTCGATTATCACAGCTTTTTTGGCTGCTTGACATCCGAAATGTAACTCGATACGGGTTGACAGTTCGCTGGGGTTTAGTTTTAAACCCAAAAATCTCGAGTACCAGTAATGTTACACCTCCATCAGCAGCGTAACTGCTGCGCCATTTAAGGTGGAACGGGAAAATTCGAACACGAAGCTGTGGAATAGCTCACTGGGAAGACTGGAAAACGTCAGCTAGCCGTCACAAATGTCGACCTGGGTAAATAAAGGGACAGTCGGCGCTTAAACTGTCTTATCTAAGAAATGCTGAAGATCGGACTTACCCAAGTAAATGTCTCCAAAAGATCCAGAGCCAATCTTCCTCCCCAGCCTGTATCTGTTCCCCACTCTCAACTCCATCGCAAACGACTAAACAACAGCTAGCAGTGTGGCTAGCTCCAACAGCAGTGCGTTTCTGAATGTATCCGGACGACGATTTCGATTTAAAAACGCGAACAAATGAGGGAAAACGCTGAAAAAATGAGCAAAAAAGTCAACGCAGTCCGTCTGTTCGCCCTCAGCCCTCAGCCAGTCTCCCGCTAGCTAGCCGGCTAATTCTCCTCCAGCAATCACCCAGTTTTCACCATTCGTTTTCTAACATACCGAACGCGATACCGCCGCAATATCGGGCTCGTTGGGAAGTTTAAAGTGTGAAGTTTGTGTTCTGGGTGGTTTCGTGTTAAAAAGCCGCCGTTTAAACAGAGGATGAAGACGGATTTTCACAGATGAACCGATCCTTCTTGCTCCTCTTCGCTCTTCGTTTTCTACCATTAACGCTCCGCCGACGTACGGCTAGATCGAAGCCTGATTGGTCGAATGGTGGAAACGTGAGGGGCGACGTCACTCGCGGCTGTGCTCCAATATGCTCCCTTGTGCCCTAACTAGGGTGCATAGACGGGTATCGTTGTTTTTTGTGTTTTTGTGTTTTGTTTTGATCATTTTAGACTGAAACCACTCAGAATCGAAATAGTTAAGACTTAACAGCCCGATGTTGCGACAACTATGATAAAATACCAACACTAAAAACTGTATGATTGATGATGAGGAATTAGCCAGCTTGCTAGCAAAGCCTTGTAACAGGAGATTGGCTTGGATTTGTGGAGAATGGATGATCAAGATGATGATTTTTGATCATTTCCAACCCATTTGGCTGTATTTTTTCAGCCAAATAAACAATTAGAATAGTCATGATATATATTTTCAGATAAATGCTAACCATGTTGTTAGCGTTCATTTAGTCCACAGTGCACTAAAGACTGATTACACGTTTGCCAGTGTCATAGTTTCCCTTAAAAAACTGTAACAACCTGTTTATTTATCTACTTCATGTGTCGAATTGAAATGCTTAAAGTCTAGCCAGTGAGCTAAGTGAGCTAAATGTTGGCACACCAACGTTTAACCTTCAGATTTGCAATCGTGTTGTACTTTGTTTTGCCTTGCTGGCCTAAAGAGCAACCAGAACTATACGCACTTGTTTGCCGCCCTAGCTAGTACACAAGTGTGCATATTGGAACGCACCCCCTAGTGGAGACTGTAAAACAAGGGGGATTCGTGTGGGAGGGCACCGAGAAAGGCTGCACAATAACAACAAAAGGCATTTCTTTTGTTCAGATCGTGCCACTGAAGTCCAACTTTTAAAACAGTGATTTCTGAATCTCTCAGGCTGTGAAAAAGGTTCCATAAATGTGAATAAAAGAGATGTATAGAGAGTGCAGGTGGATTATGTAAGCAGTCTCGTACGCATTATTGTCGTATGTAGGCTTAACGTGCTCATGTTACAGAGAGGAAGGATATATTACTCATAATGTGCAGCCAGGCTGGACCCCCAGTGCTGGAGTGATTCATATGCAAAACTAGAGAGTTAGTCCTGCTTTGTACAGGTTTAACCTGTCACAGAGGCCCGCATATCCCGGACTCTCAGAGGAAACGGCTGAGCGAGAGGTGCTTTCAGAAGATAAATGGGTTACAGTCACTGATACACAGCTGGAGATTCTGGTAATTATCAGCGTGTTACACAACACAGAGGCCTGAAGCTGTTCCTAAAGGCATTAGGCCTGCTTTTATAAGAGAACTTCCTTTTTACTCAGGCCTGTGGTTTACCTCTCATCCACTGGGACAAACTCCAACTGCACGGCAGCCAGTCGGGGACTCGTGAGTATCCCCACACCCGTCCGGCGCCTCTCACCCTGTGCAACTCCTGAGTAAAAGAGGGACCAACCCCTATGGAGGCGTTTGGTTCCAGAGCTGACACTGTGGGTGGATGTGAGTCCCAGCTATGTCTGGTTGGTACCTCTCAACCTCCCGGACAAGCTCCGGCTCCTCCCCCCCCAAGAGTACCAAGAGCCAGTTTCCGCTGCAGGGGTCCATGCCACCAAGGGCCTCCCTGCTATCTCCCACTGCCTATACAGCACTGCAGTGGTCCCCCATGCTGGACCTGGTGAGTGGAGGCCTCACATGATCCCCCCATGTTGCCATTCGGGCCAGGATACGTGGGCTGCCCGGCCACCAGGCGCTCGCTGAGGAACACCACCCCCAGGCCTGGTTCCAGGCGTAGGTCCCGGTAACCCTCTCCCAGGCAGGGTACACGACTTACCGTGCCACTTAGTCATGGAGGATTTTGGATCGAGTTAGTCTGGGTCTTCACTCCTGACCTGCTCGCCTTGGGAGACCTTCCCAGGAGCATCCTGCTCCAGACGACTTAGCTCTGAGACCCCTAGACCGCACGAGCCCCTCCGCCACGGCAAGGCCCCGATCCATATTTATTATAGTGTTTTTTTATTAAATGTACATTTATGTTGTACATTCTTTGAAAGATGGTTCTACAAGGGTTCTTTAGTAAAGACAGTGGCCCATTTTTATGTAAGAGCACTGATCTAAGATCAGCTTTTATGACTTCATGTAATTCTATTCAGCATTCTTTGAGAACTCTGTGTTAAAAGCTGTTAGCATGTCTGGCTGTGCTGGTTTAGATGGTCCCGAATCTTCTACCAGAGGGGCGTGTCTGGAAGAGGTGATGTCCAGGATGAGAGGGGTCAGCTGTGATTTTGCTGACATCACTCTGCTTCGTCACTCTGCTCCAGTGATCATCTCCACTGTCCTGATTATGCACTGCAGTTGTGGTACTCCAGCGCTGAGGGTCTGGGGGTCTGACATGTGTTTTCCTAGCCACACCTGCTGTTCCCTGTTTGTCAGGAAGCCCATGATCCACCAGCAGATGGGATCTGGCACAGACAGCCTCCAGAGTGCAGCAGGTCTGGCAGTGTGGTGTTGAAAGCTGAGCACAAGTCCACAAACAGAGCTTCAGCGTAGGGCCTTGGATAAAAATCGGATAAAAAGGATACAAAAATCAGGAATTCTGCCAAACTATTGATGCTGAGGGGAATAATAACTCTAATTTTAGGCCAGAATGACCCTTTAAGGACCTGCTTTCATTCATATAGCACTTTTAGAGAAGCACACATTGAGGTTTCCTCAAATAAAAGACTTCAAAGAGGTCTGTATTTATTCACATCATTCACTGATGTAGCTGTAAGAGTGACCGTGGCGCTCCTGTGTGAGTGGACGTGTGGATTCCCGTCAGCCGTGACGTGAGTGACATGACTCAGATTAAAGCGATTAAAGGAGTTACTCAGCATTTTACTCACCGTCAGGACTCGTCCGGACGTTGTTGCTGGGAACAATTACTAAACGCTAATTAGACGGTTACAACACAACTCAGCTTTCCTCTAAAACACCTCACCGCTGATTATACGCAGTACATACAGTCAAATGCACAATTTTAAGCACCCCTGAGCAAATTCCATGTTTTGTTGATTATCTTCTCTGTAACATATTGGAAATAACAAAAATAATTAAAAAAAAATAATAATAAAACACAAAATATAAGATGTGCCATGACAGTAATGATGCACTGAAATGTGCAGAAATGTGTCAGAATTACTAGATTATTAGAACATGCTTAAATGGTTCTTTGCATGGTAAAAGTGTTCTCCAGATTGATGGAGAACGTGTTGTGTATGGTTCTATATAGAACCTTTTTGAAAATGGTTCTGTGTAGCACCAAAAAGGGTTCCTCTATTGTTACAAGCTTGACACTGTAAAAGTAGAAGAACCATTTTTGGTGCTACAAAGAGCACGTTCTCCATGAGTCTGGAGAACCCTTTCACCATGCAAAGAACCCTTTAATCATGCAAAGGGTTCTTTGAGTGTTCATGGTTCCATATAGAACCTTTTCCTTTACTAAAGAACCCTTGAAGAACCATATTTTTTAAGTGCGTAGGCCTTTGATTATTTTAGACTAAATTTACGTAACTCACCACAAAGACATTTGGCAATGTACCAATTAAATTGGTCTTATTAATAATAATAATAATAGTAATAATAATAATAATAAACAGAAGAAGTGTAAGGAGCAGAAACAGCAGTACTTCAAATAGACACATTTTTATTATTGTTTTATTTGTTTTATTATATCATGGTTAAAGCTTTAGGGGGGTGTATTTAAACATTTAACTATACATTTTACTTTATATCTGTAATATATTATCAATACATAACTCTTCTTCCAGGAATGACAGTGCAGCGCGGAGAGATGAAGGCTGCTGTGATTTGTACTGTATTTTGAAAACATATCACTTCATATCTTCGTTCTATCTTTGAATAAACAGTGAATATTTAGTATCACGTTGTTCTCAGTGCAGTGAGCGGAATGTGAGCACAGATCGTAGCCCCGCCCATATTATAATCCGTGCTCTGTGGTTGGCCGGTGCGCAGCCAATGCCTGTGCCCGCTCTTGCCGGTCACGTGGTGGATTTGTCCTGCTGTTGTGAGCACGTGCGGAGTCACGTTGAGTCGAACATGCGCGTGAACGCCCACCACGAGCTCATGGGTGTTTTTACAGCACGCGCGCGCTCTCTGGAGTATTACTTCCGCGAGGAACAAAAACCAAAACAAATACAAAACTCGATGAACAGTATCAAAGAGAGAGAGGGGAGCGCGCGCTGCTGATCTGCGGACTCATAAATAAATAGACCATTAAAACCTGATGGTTTTGCTTCCTACTTGGAATTGGCTTAATGATTACCATTAGGGATCCACTAGCCTCCTGTAGGACACCTTTAGATCCCATTAGGAACCATCAGATGCGTCTAGATCATTAGATCTGTGATATCAACCCATCAGGAAAACACAGAGCACCATTAGAGACTGGACACCAGCAGAACCTTTTAACGGTCACTATGATGTTTTTAGCAGGGTTTATATACTGGTTCTTCAAGGGTTCTTTAACTAAGGAAATGGTTCTGTTTAGAACCATACATTCTATATAGAACCCTTTGCATGCTTAAATGGTTCTTTGCATGGTGAAGTGGTTCTTCAGACTGATGAAGAGTGTGTTTTATATGGTTCTGTACAGCACCAAAAAGTGTTCTGCTATTATTACGGTGTCAAGACTGTAACAACAGAGCCCTTTTGGGTGCTTCATAGAACCATTTTTAAAAAGGGGCAGTACGGAACCATATACCATACATTCTCCATCAATCTAAAGAACCTTTCCACCATGCACAGAACCATTTTGGCACCTAAAACTACTATTGTTTACTACTATTGTTCTACTATTGTTTACAAAGTCAGGCTTGTAACAGTAGCAGAACCCTTTATGGGTCTATATAGAATCATGCACAACACATTCTCAATCAATCTGAAGAACCGTTTCACCATGCAGAGAACCATTTAAGCATGCAAATGGTTCTATATAGAACTCATGGTCCTAAATAGAACAGTTTTCTTTATTGGAGAACCATCTTTTTTCAGCCTGAGCCTGAGGTTTCACAGTGAAGCGGTCATCCTGGAACACATTTAAAAGAGCAGACAACATAGGTTTAAAACATGTTCTGCTAAATCCGACCAGTGGAGGTTCATATTCAAACCTGCGTTTACCTAAACATATATCTAAAAATGAACACAGATATAATTTACAATAAGCCCGTGGGAGAAAATGCCTAGATTATTATATGCATGTGAGCATACATTAACAAAAAACTTTGAAAATAAGAAGAAACACAGTGCTGTTCTAGATAGCACCATATCACCTATTTGATGTAGTCAGTCTCAAGACAAAAATAAGAAAACACATGTGAGTGTTAGTAAAATGTGTATATAGGGCCTGTATCTCACACCTGTCTTGTATTTTGTGGTCACAGTTTTAAAATCAGGCATCACTGATGATAAACAGGAACGCACTGGAGTTCACAGCACGACAATAATCAATAATTGCTCCTGGATTGGATCCAGTTTCAGAGAATACTTTAAACAAGGCAGATGGACTGTCGTTATATCAGTGAGCGCCGGTCGGAGACGTTAACCTTGAGGACGAAGATAAGCCAGAGATTTGAGACGATCATCAGAGAGAGCCGCTGGGAAACACTCACCGCAGGATGAAGCTGCTTCTGTGTGTTTATGGAGATACTGTGGGGAGCGGTTTAGGGTGAAATACACTGAAACACACACACACACACACACACATGCACACACCTCTCGTACACTGCTATCTGTGTCTATATGTGTGAGTAGTGTGTGTGTATGTGCGAGTAGTGTGTGTATATGTGTGAGTAGTGTGTGTATGTGCGAGTAGTGTGTGTGTGAGTAGTGTGTGTGTATGTGCGAGTAGTGTGTGTGTATGTGTGAGTAGTGTGTGTATATGTGTGAGTAGTGTGTATATATGTGCGAGTAGTGTGTGTGTATGTGTGAGTAGTGTGTGTATGTGTGAGTAGTGTGTGTATATGTGCGAGTAGTGTATGTGTGAGTAGTGTGTGTGTATGTGTGAGTAGTGTGTGTATGTGTGAGTAGTGTGTGTATGTGTGAGTAGTGTGTATATGTGTGAGTAGTGTGTGTATATGTGCGAGCAGTGTGTGTGTATGTGTGAGTAGTGTGTGTATATGTGTGAGTAGTGTGTGTATGTGTGAGTAGTGGTGTGTAGTGCGAGTAGTGTGTAGTCGAGTAGTGTGTGTATATGTGTGAGTAGTGTGTGTATGTGTGAGTAGTGTGTGTATATGTGCGAGTAGTGTGTGTATGTCGAGCAGTGTGGTTATGTGGAGTAGTGTGTATATGTGTGAGTAGTGTGTATATATGTGCGAGCAGTGTGTGTGTATATGTGAGTAGTGTGTGTATATGTGTGAGTAGTGTGTGTATGTGTGAGTAGTGTGTGTATGTGCGAGCAGTGTGTGTATATGTGTGAGTAGTGTGTGTATGTGCGAGCAGTGTGTGTGTGTGTGTGAGTAGTGTGTGTGTATGTGTGAGTAGTGTGTGTATGTGCGAGTAGTGTGTGTGTGTGTGTGTGTGAGTAGTGTGTATATGTGCGAGTAGTGTGTGTATATGTGTGAGTAGTGTGTGTATATGTGCGATCAGTGTGTGTGTATGTGTGAGTAGTGTGTGTATATGTGTGAGTAGTGTGTGTATGTGTGAGTAGTGTGTGTGTATGTGTGAGTAGTGTGTGTATGTGCGAGTAGTGTGTGTGTATGTGTGAGTAGTGTGTGTATGTGCGAGTAGTGTGTGTATATGTGCGAGTAGTGTGTGTATATGTGCGAGTAGTGTGTGTATGTGCGAGTAGTGTGTGTATATGTGCGAGCAGTGTGTGTATATGTGCGAGCAGTGTGTGTGTATGTGTGAGTAGTGTGTGTGTGTGTGTGTGAGTAGTGTGTGTGTGTGAGTAGTGTGTGTATATGTGAGTAGTGTGTGTATGTGTGAGTAGTGTGTGTATGTGTGAGTAGTGTGTGTGTGTGTGTGAGTAGTGTGTATATGTGCGAGTAGTGTGTGTATATGTGCGAGCAGTGTGTGTATGTGTGAGTAGTGTGTGTGTATGTGCGAGTAGTGTGTGTGTGTGTGTGTGAGTAGTGTGTATATGTGTGAGTAGTGTGTGTATATGTGCGAGCAGTGTGTGTATGTGTGAGTAGTGTGTGTGTATGTGCGAGTAGTGTGTGTGTGTGTGTGAGTAGTGTGTTATGTGGAGTAGTGTGTTAATGTGCGAGCGTGTGTGTGTAGTGAGTAGTGTGTATATATGTGCGAGTGTTGTGGTGGAGTAGTGGTATATGTGTGGTAGTGTTATATGTGCGAGCAGTGTGTGTATATGTGTGAGTAGTGTGTGTATAGTAGGTGTGGTGAGTAGTGTGTGTATGTGTGAGTAGTGTGTGTGTATGTGCGAGTAGTGTGTGTATATGTGTGAGTAGTGTGTGTATATGTGTGAGTAGTGTGTGTATATGTGCGATCAGTGTGTGTGTATGTGTGAGTAGTGTGTATATATGTGCGAGCAGTGTGTGTGTATGTGTGAGTAGTGTGTGTATATGTGCGAGCAGTGTGTGTATATGTGTGAGTAGTGTGTGTATGTGCGAGTAGTGTGTGTATGTGTGAGTAGTGTGTGTGTATGTGTGAGTAGTGTGTGTATGTGCGAGTAGTGTGTGTGTATGTGTGAGTAGTGTGTATATGTGTGAGTAGTGTGTATATGTGTGAGTAGTGTGTGTATGTGCGAGTAGTGTGTGTATATGTGCGAGTAGTGTGTGTATATGTGCGAGCAGTGTGTGTGTATGTGTGAGTAGTGTGTGTGTGTGTGAGTAGTGTGTGTGTGTGTGTGTGAGTAGTGTGTATATGTGTGAGTAGTGTGTGTATATGTGCGAACAGTGTGTGTATGTGCGAGTAGTGTGTGTGTATGTGCGAGTAGTGTGTGTGTGTGTGTGTGAGTAGTGTGTATATGTGCGAGTAGTGTGTGTATATGTGCGAGCAGTGTGTGTATGTGTGAGTAGTGTGTGTGTATGTGCGAGTAGTGTGTGTGTGTGTGTGAGTAGTGTGTATATGTGTGAGTAGTGTGTATATATGTGCGAGCAGTGTGTGTATATGTGTGAGTAGTGTGTGTATATGTGTGAGTAGTGTGTGTATGTGTGAGTAGTGTGTGTGTATGTGCGAGTAGTGTGTGTATATGTGTGAGTAGTGTGTGTGTATGTGCGAGTAGTGTGTGTATATGTGCGAGTAGTGTGTATATATGTGCGAGTAGTGTGTGTATGTGCGAGTAGTGTGTGTATATGTGTGAGTAGTGTGTGTATATGTGCGAGTAGTGTGTGTGTATGTGTGAGTAGTGTGTGTGTATGTGCGAGCAGTGTGTGTGTGTGTGAGTAGTGTGTGTGTATGTGTGAGTAGTGTGTGTGTATGTGCGAGTAGTGTGTGTGTGTGTGTGTGTGAGTAGTGTGTATATGTGCGAGTAGTGTGTGTATATGTGTGAGTAGTGTGTGTATGTGTGAGTAGTGTGTGTGTGTGAGTAGTGTGTGTGTGTGTGTGAGTAGTGTGTGTGTGTATGTGCGAGTAGTGTGTGTGTGTGAGTAGTGTGTGTGTGTGTGTGTGTGTGTGTGTGTGGTGAGTAGTGTGTGTGGTGTGTGAGTAGTGTGTATATGTGTGAGTAGTGTGTGTGTGTATGTGTGAGTAGTGTGTGTGTGTGAGTAGTGTGTGTGTGTGTGAGTAGTGTGTGTGTGTGTGAGTAGTGTGTGTGTGTGTGTGAGTAGTGTGTGTGTGTGAGTAGTGTGTGTGTGTGTGAGTAGTGTGTGTGTATGTGTGAGTAGTGTGTGTGTGTGTGTGAGTAGTGTGTGTGTGTGTGAGTAGTGTGTGTGTGTGTGAGTAGTGTGTGTGTGTATGTCTGAGTGTTTCAGTGTATTTCACTGTAAACTGCCCCCCATAAATGACTCACGTTGGTCAATAACTGTAAAGCTCTCTCAGTTCTCGTTAACAGAGGCGAGGCTGAGCTTTAACATCCGTTCAGTTTGTTTTGCTTGCGTTGGCTTTTCTACACTAGGAAAACACTGAAAAGCACCTACACACTGAGGGCATTACAGTATTCACTGTTATGCTCTTTGTGAATTACTGTAACTTTACTGCCAACAGTGTTCACTGTTTACTGTGTTCAGCGCAGAGTAGAAACAGCACAGAGAACAAAACGTACAGTGTTTCCATATGACATCCATATGACACACTCTTTAAAAAGATGGAATCTCAAGGGGTTCTAGAGTTAAGAAAATGGTTCTATATAGAACCATGAACACTCAAAGAACCCTTTGCATGCTTAAATGGTTCTTTGCATGGTGAAACAGTTCTTCAGGTTGATGGAGAATGTGCTGTAGACGGTTCTATATAGCACCCAAAAAGGTTCTTCTATTCTTACAAGTTTGACACTGTAACAATAGAAGAACCAATGCCTTTACTAAAGAACCCTTGAAGAACCTTCCTTTTTTGCTGTGTAGATTGTATGTAGACGTTTAGCATGTTAGCCTGCTAAATATAACAATGTTAGCAGGTTAAGTTTTTAAATGTTAACAGTTTGGTGTGACCCGCCCGTCCCACTGAACAGGTTCTAGCTACGCCCCTTCTCGTTAAAGTCCCCAAAATAAATGGAATTCAGTCAGTCATGACGTCTGAAAGGCTAATGCAGCTGACAGATTTGGGTTTGGATGATGGTTTCTGTGATGTTAGCCTCTCAGCACACATTAGAGTATTATTTTAGCACATGGTGGCACCACACTGCAAATATAAACTAACAAAAGGGGGAAATTGGTGTAAATATATACATAATTATTAATGGATTGAACTCATGTTCTTGAAAAATACCAGGTTTATTATTGGTTTTGACTCAAATTTCTTCGAGTTGAAAAGTTTTTAGCCGCTGAAAGTAATTCTCGGTTTGCGCCGCCACCTAGTGGCCAAAAACAGCCACTGCAGTATTTCTAAAGGCACTACGGTGAGTTTGATATTTGACAGTGGTGGACAGTAACGAAGTAAATGTAATTCTTTACTGTACTTAAGTAGTTTTTCGTGTATCTGTACTTTACTGAAGTTTTTCCATTTTAGTGACTTTTTACTTTCACTCCACTACATTGGTCAAATATCTCACTTTTTACTCCACTACATTATGAGAAATCTGTCGTTCCTTTTGGTTTATGTGTGTATAAAAACGTAACATGTCAAAACGAAAGAAGCGCGAAGCAAAAACACCAATCAGATCACAGTGCCAGGGTAATAGACCACAATATAGAAATAAGACTGTCGTTTATTTAAATTTATACAAACACATTTCATTTTATAGTAAATTAGTTTTGTCTAGTTTATTTTTACGAACAGAGACCTACAGATGCAGTTTAGTAAAGGAAACTCATTTGTGAATCTGAGTTTAAAGATTTTATTAAACTTAAACTTGTAACTAAGTTCAAATAAATCTTAAACTGAAACTTTGCTTGTTTGTAAAAAGTGATTTCAGAGCCACTCAGTTCTACCTGATGGAAACTGTTTGCCTTCAGTGTTTTGTGCTTATGATAATTTTAATAGACAATTAAATGACCTTCTATTAAAAGACTGGTTTACCAAGAGAGACACTGGAGTATTTTCACCTAAAATGAGTTAATGAAGAGAGTCTTGTTACAAAAATGATAACAGGACATTAAAATCATAATTAATCTTTTAGTACTTTTACTTTTGATACTTAAGTACATTTGAAGGCGAATACTTTAGTACTTTTACTCAAGTGGAGGTCTAAAGGGAGGAACTTCTACTTTTACTGGAGTAATATTTTACCTTGGGTGTCTCTACTTTAACTCAAGTACATGATTTGTGTACTTCGTCCGTCACTGTATTTTAAGAAAAAACCGTAATGTAATAATTTGAGTGAAAATCGTAAAAGAATGGGTTTATTAAAAAAATAGTTGAGCATGAAGAATCTTAGAATAGAGTAGCGAGATCCTATTAGCAAAAAGGAATGGCATAAATTCTAAACATATTAGTGGAAAAAATGTTAATAGTACTATTAATAATAATAATAATAATAATAATAATAACACCAAAAACACCACGAGGCCTGAGTTCGTCATAACCGCTGTTAGACCTGCGCTCGTCACCCGCGGAACGCTTTGTAATAAGTAAAGTTCCCCCACGGACGCGTTTTCCTGCGACGCGCCACCGAGAGCACGGTGTGGGGTCTGTAAGTGGAGCTCTTTGATCTGTTTTCCTGAATATAAACCACAGGTTTATGAAAGTGAGGTCATATTTAGGGTGTAGTAAGTGACTGTCCCCTTGCTAGGTGGGTGTCAGTACCGTGTGAGGGTCAGACTAGAGGGACTCAGTTTACCGTAATTTCTGTAGTTTGGGATTAAAATCGAAATGACTGCTCAATGTTGAGCCTCGCGAGACAGAGAATGGTCACATCTATAAACAGGGACACAGACATGATCCCGCAGAGAGGATCCCAGCTTAATGGGAGCTGCTCGCTGTGTCTGGGCTGTTTAGGAAAGTTTCCAGCCTGACTTCATTCTTAAAGGAGAACTCCACCAATTTTTTTCAAAATTTCGTATCATAATTGAGTGTTTAAGATTTAAACAGAGTGGTCTGGTGTGCACCGACCTACATGTAGGACCTTAAGTTTATTCTAGTCCTCCAGCATCTTAAACTAAAGCCACATCCAGTTACAAACGCCCAGCCGACTCTAATGGCACAGCATAAACTTACAGTACGTTTCCAAAAATATCCAGCCTTCTGATTCCTGACATCCAGCTACCTTAAATGGTAACTGATTTTCCCAAATTTCCTGCATAATTCAGTGTGTGAGGTGTAAACAGAGAGATTCAGAGTGGTTTGGGGTGAAATGCTTCAGATGTCTTTACAGTGGTGGTGATAGGAACCAGCGGTCGCCATGACTACAACACAAATATAGATATTTTATTTACTATCCAGAACCACCAGTGAACCTACACGAGTCTTCTGAGTTTATATGGAATGTTGATGATGGAAAATAGTGGAAAATCTGAAATAATAATAACTATTTTGCCTCACAGCGCCCTGCATTTTATGTATCCCTCCACCATGAATGGAGTTCTCCAAACTATCATAAAACAGTGTCTCAGTCATCAGGCAGTGAATTCATAACCATTTCATGTAGGAACTTTCTGTGAGGGAGCTTTTAGAGGTGGACATCTGGTTCCTATCACCACCACTGTGAACTACTCGGTTGGTAAGTTTCTCCAGAACTTAAACCACTCTGAATGACTTCACATCTCAATTATGCGAGGATATGGTGGGATTGGTGGAATTCCTGTTTAGTAATATCCACAGAGAGGAGTATTTGTTTACTAGTGGTACACAGTTACAAATCTGATCTAAAACAGATTATATTTCAGTGTTAGGTTGAGCATAATATCTTCCTTATGAAGGTGTAATCTGTGATCTTCTGCTTGCTGTTCAGTAGTCACCGTTTTTTTTTGTTTCTTTTTAAGCATTTTCTAAACTACATTTGGTCTTTTTGTGAAATGTATGCTTCTAAAGTAAACTACAGTGCAGAAATGACCCTCCACAGGCTTCCACAGGGCGATGAATGAGAATGACTGGCAGAAAGCCTTTAGAAACTCTACAGTACTGTCAGTTCAGCTGATCTTATTACTGTCTTACAGTGAGGCCTGATAACAGAACAGACTGTATGTGGTCTTATTAATGATCTGGGACTATTTTATTACACATTCCTCCTTTACAGATGGAGGAACGCCAGTTACTGAAGGTTTAAAGCCAGAATACTCACCATAACAGTCAAATGATGATTTTATGGTAGAGGTTTTTGGTGAATGTGTTAAAATATTTATTTCTTATAGTGATGTTTATTATAAATAGAGTCTGAGGATGTGATGTAGCTATATTGTTTTATGCTTGTGTTTGTACAAGGACATTGTGAACCTGCTGCTCCACACTCTCAGAAATAAAGGGGTGGAACCCTCAAGGGTCCATCTCAGTACCTTTAGTCAGGGAACATAACTGAACCATAATCCACTGAAATGATATGTTCTAAGCTGTACTGACTCCACACACCCCGTCTCGTCTCCGGGCTTTTATTTTACTGTTCTGTTTAAAACATTCGGTTATGAAAAGGTACAAATACAAACTTTTCACCTGGAAAAACTTATTTAAGGTTCACAGTCAGACCTTAAAACCACTGTTGGAGCTTTGAGGGAACATTTACACTGTTTGTACCTTAGTATTAACTAAGTATTAGTATGTCGTAGTATTACTGGCTATTTTTACTGGGAAATAAATGAATAAAGGGGTGGTCTGTGACTGAATGTGTGTGAGGAAAAAGCTCAGACTGTCCCTTTAACGCTGTCCGTGTTCTGTGCAGCAGGCGGCATCATGGAGAAGCTGCAGGGTTTCGAGTTTTGGAGGGAGACTCTGCAGTCTGCGCGGTACGTCCTCGCGCCCATGGTGGAGCAGAGCGAGCTGGCCTGGAGGCTGCTGAGCCGCAGACACGGCGCTCAGCTCTGCTACACGCCCATGCTGCACGCCCAGGTGTTCCTGAGAGACACCAACTACCGCCGAGAAAACCTTTACAACGAAGTCAGCCCGGAGGACCGGCCGCTCATTACACAGGTCAGAATCACAGCTGGGAGTGGACGATAGGAGCTGGACCTTTATATCACAATAATTTTGACAGTGTTAATATGATCTCATGATATTCTGTGCTATTATAATGAGGGCTGGGCAATATGACAATTTATATCACTATCATGGTAATTTATGTCACAATACAGTGTGAAACATATAGTGTATGTCGTCAGTACTTGTAGAACATTGTCCCACTGCATCTTTCATTATAAAGAGAGCAAAATTAGTCTTGTTTAAACGGATTTAGTGCCAAATATTGAATAAAGATTATTGTGTTCACAGTTTTTAGTATTTTTAAAAAAATGTAGGTTCTTTTTTCTCTGTTCCAGCTGATTAGATGTATGAAAAAATAAATACTATGACATATCATGTATTGTGAAAATTTCTGAAGCATCGTAATATTATATTTTTGCCATATCGCCCACCCCAAATTATAATAATAACAATAAGAGTTAGAGATGGTGTGATATCTAACACTTTTTCTTTTCCAGTGCTGATATTGAAACTGACTGAGCCGATATTTCTTCTTTAAAATCTATTAATCTTCAAAGTGATGTATATAAAGGATTTACGGGACTGTTACAGGGCTGGATACCATTCATTCTTTCATTGTCTCCCATATCCCACCCAGCATGTTCTGATCATATCAGCCATATAAAAATCTTATTAGCCCTTTAATTTTAATTTATTTATTTATTTTGTAATAAAATAATTTGATGTAGTATGTAAGCATTGCTCTAGTGGGCAAATTGGCTGATTAGCCTCCTTACTGGTTAGCTGTGTTTACTTAATAGCAAAATAACATTTATTTGACTGAGGGGTCAGTACTCAAACAATTGTCGAGCAAAAAACTCATTTGGCCAGCATACATGCTGAAAACATTAGAATTAGCTACTAATTCTGAGAGCTTGTGTGTGACTCTGGTATTTATTGCACTGAGAGTTTTTTGCTAATGTGTTTTTTTTTGTGCGTCTCTGTTCACAGTTCTGTGCCAACGACCCAGAAGTCTTTGTTCAGGCAGCTCTGCTCGCCCAGGACTACTGCGACGCCATCGACCTGAACTTGGGGTGTCCTCAGATGATCGCTAAAAGAGGTCAGTTATATCTGTGACATGTTCTTATGACCCCACGTTTTGTCACAGGGCACTATTGGATCAGTACCTACTGTGGGACATGCTCTGAAACAAAGAACTGCAGAAACAAATACTAAACCAAAAGCTAACGACACTGAACCTCCCTGACCAACGATCAGGGGACGGTCCCGCGTCTCTGACCCTGAGGAACTAGACAGAGCAGACTCCTGCGTGGTCTGCCCATCTTACCTGTTTGAAATACCAAGTGTTACAAATAATCAAGCAGCTCTTGAGAGCTGAAGTCGGGGAGTGTGATGGTCAGATTTACCAAACATGAACAACCCTAACACAAAACACAGAGTCTCCTGTGAACAGAGTGAGGAAAAACACCAAACATTAGCACACCCAGCACAAGAGCTGCAGCCCCTTATAAAACATTGGTCTGATAGATAAAAAATCTATCAGACCAAAACACGCCCATAACATAAGAGAGACAACTTCAATTTCAAAAATTTTACCTTTGGTTTATAAATGTTTACATGCCTGAGCTCCAGTATATCTGCAGGGTCCTCAGACTCTGGATCCTCCTATCTGCTCGTAGTTCCGTGTTCAGAGTTCTGCTCTGTGGGTTAGTGAGCTTTTAGTGTACTGAGCCCATGATTATGGAACGAGCTCCCCGAGTCTCTAAGAAATTCTGGATCTTTATCTCTTTTACAAATGAAAGACTTTTCATTTTAGATGTGCTTTTATAAATTAATTTTTGTTTTAAGTAATTCTGTGTCTCTTAAGAAAAATCTTAAGACCTTTTCTTTTAGACCTGTTTTCATGAAGTGATTTTGCTTTGTTTTAGAAACTGGATCTTTATCAGAAGAATCTTAAGACTTCTCTTTTTTTAGGTGTGCTTTGTGGAATTTTGTTTTGTTCTATGAAATGCTGGATCTTTTCTAAGTAAAATTTTAAGACTTTACTTTGTAGATGTGTTTTTAAGAATTTTTGTTTTGTTTCTTTTTCTGTACAGCACCTTAAGATGATGTAGTGATAAAGTGTGCTATATAAATAAAATGTGTTATTATTACAAATCCGATAAACAGAGTTAGTGTAAATGTGGTGGTAAAATACTTAAATGCATTCCTAACACAAGAGATTTAAAACACACCGCTAAAACTCAGCACGTATGGTAGCAGAATGGCAGTAACAGCTGGAAAAACTGTGTATCCAGTTAATAAAAACTGCAGCAAATATGTAAATAATACCTCATGGATGACTTTATAGTGAAAACGATGAGTCCAAAATATGAGCTGCTAATTTGGATTTGCTGGTGCCATAACTGAATGTGTGAATTGCTTAACGTAGCTGTCAAGTTGCACAGAAGTTGTGTTGCAGGCAGCTCGCAACATGCAACTAGTTGCATAAAAGTTTCTCCAGCCTTAGGAGAAGGTGTTGCCATAGAAACTGCCTGTTGGCCTGGGCTATATGAGCTGGCGCACCTGAAGGCTCATGAACGTGGGCCAAAGCAGATAAAGGGCTGAACTGAGTCGGCTGCGCTAGACTAAAACTCTAAACTGAGCTGTGGAGCTGAAACAGAATTTCACAGACTGAAACGTTCGGTGATGAAATACGCAGAATTCAGAATTCGTGCTGACGGAGCCGCTGATGTTCTCTGTGTTCTTCTTTAAGGGCACTACGGGGTGTACCTGCAGGACGAGTGGGAGCTGCTGGAGAGGATGAGTACGTTTACAGCTCCTTACTGTAATGTGCCACTGTACTAATGTGTGCATGTGATATTTAAGCAATAGAACCCGAGAGGGAGTGAGTTATTGCAAAATAACATCACGGCTGTGATTTGGTCGCCGTAGATCATCACAGCCGTGATGTTATTGGCGATAACACACTCCTCGAGTGTTCTACTGCTTTAATACAACAGTTAAATAAATAAAGTAATAAATTAATAAACTGGGCCGTGAACGCGGCGTTTAATATGTTTTAATGTTCGCAGTTCCTTCACCAAATTATAGTTCCTTAACGAGCAGCTTGTTGCTACGTCAGAGTAACGAGCTCCGCCCACTCGCTGCACAGCCGGCAGTTCGTTCTCCAGCTCCTCACACTAAATTCCTAAACTGTCATCACCACTGAGCAGCTTTTCAGTCGACAGCTGAGACAGAAGAACAGCTAAACAACCTGGAATCAGCCAGAAATGAACCCAACACAATTCACCAAACGTGTAGTCTGATCTTCAGAGTCTGACCAAATCAGACTGAGGCATAAAACTGCCGCAATATCAAGTTCAGCTCAGTTTTGTCATTTTTTCCAGATCAGTATTAATGTTGTTTTGTTCCAGCCAGTCTGTAAAGCATCTTACAGCCCAGTTAGTTTGGCAAATGGTGTTGGGTTCATTTCTGGCTGATTCCAGGTTGTTTAGCTGTTGAAAGTTTGGGAATTTAGTGTGGTCTCATCTTCAGAGTCTGACCAAATCGGCTGTCGGTCAAATGTGATCGTAAAAGTGTCCATTTTCTGTTTGTGGCAAAGTAAGAAGTAAAAACGTTCAAATGTCTTGAGCGTCTCCTACAGCTGTCAAAGTCGTTGCTTAGCAGCGGAGTGATAGCGTTTGTGAAAAACCTGTGATGTTATGGTGAAATAACAGCACAGTTAGAACCGTTCCCAACCAATCAGCTCGCGTGGACAGAACCAACTGTTGCATAATTTATATTATATTGGAAATAATATAACTTTCAGACTGTAAATGTGCAGTCATGTGCAAAGGTTTGTGCGCCCCAGCTCAAATTCCATGTAGTGTAAATAAGTTACACATCCTCTACAGAGACTCAATACTGCATATTTTAATACACAATTACTGCTAATTTGCTGGATTTAACACATTGGGGAAAATAATGAAATATAAAATGAGTCCTGTCAAAAGTTATGGTAGCACATGACATTTAACTTTTGCGTATGACTGTATGTACATATTCTTTACACCATTTTCTCCCTTCCTTTTATTTTCTATTTTATTTTTCTCTTATGTCATATTTTCTCTTGAATGTGTAGCAGTTTTGTCTAATTGTCCACTTTAGTGTGTTATATTAAATGTGTGCGCTCACCAAGACAGATTGTTAGAGAAATAAACCCGATTCTGATAAATAACTTGAAAAAAATAATAATAACACACAGTAACTTCTGCCGTCCACAGTTAAGCTAGCCAATGAGAAACTGTCAGTGCCGGTCACATGCAAAATCCGGGTCTTCCCCGAGGTGGAGAAAACGGTGAAATACGCCAAGATGCTAGAAAAGGCGGGTTGCCAGGTAGGCCCTGATTAATCCACTGCTTTTTGAATCCTGTATTTGTGGCTGTGGGTTTAGTTTGTCCTCCTCTCCCTCCGTCTCAGCTGCTCACAGTTCACGGCAGAACCAAAGATCAGAAAGGGGCTCTGACTGGTGTTGCGAGTTGGGAGCACATTAAAGCTGTACGGTAAGAGCTTCTATCATCTAAAGTGCTTGTATTGTGGAATGTGCCTTGCTTTTAAAAAAGAAAAAAGACTTCAAAGGGAAACTCCAGTTAAAATGAGAAATGTTGGCAACGCTGCATTCCTGCTCTCCTCTTACAGCAGCGCTGCAATAGTATCTAGAATAAGACTCTCATTTAAAAACGGGGGAAAAAACCCTACTGATGTATCTTAAAGGTACAACTGCTTTGGAAATTTTTTCATTAGCTGCACACTTAAAATAGATGGTTCTTCAGGGGTCCTTTAGAACAGGCAAGGGTTCTATTTAGAACCATGAGTCCTATAAAGGACTGTTTCATGCTTAAATGGTTCTTTGCATGGCGAAGTGATTCATTTTGATGGAGAACGTGTTGTTTATGGCTCCATGTAGCACCAAAAATGGTTCTACTACTGTTACAACCTTGGCATCGTAACAACAGCAGAACCCTTTTTGTGCTGTATAGAACCATAAACAACACATTCTCCATCAAAATAAACCATTTTGCCATGCAAAGAACCATTTAATCATGACCTCAGTTGTTCTCCTGTTCTCTGACTGAAATATAAAACAAAAACTGAATAAAGACAGAATCACTGTTTTTTTGCGCTGGCTTGGCTGTATTTATTAGCCTGTAGCCCAGCGGCTAGGCTAGCATTCAGGATTGGGTGACTCCACAGGGATCCCTGATGTATCTGTGTAATGCATGCTGGGTACTGTAGTCAGAGAACATTGATGAACGAAGTGAGGCTGTGAAGAATACTGCTCAACACAAAGAACATTAAACTCTAGTTTTGGCTGGACTGCCCCTTTAATGGGTGCCAACATAAGTAAACATAAGCTTTCCTGGTCTAAATGGTCCGTATATGGAAACTAGGCTGTCTTGAATTCACTGTTTTTGTGATGCCACAAAAAATAACACATATCCCTTCAGTTCTGTATCTGTTCTAAGTGGTTCTCTGTTCCCGTTCTGTAGGGAGGCTGTAAACATCCCCGTTTTCGCCAACGGAAACATCCAGCATCTGAGCGACGTGCAGCGCTGTATGGAGGAGACTGGAGTTCAGGGAGTGATGAGTGCAGGTAAACCTCTGTTTCCGTTCCACCTTAAATCGTGCAGCAGTTACATTCTGGCATTTAAGGTGGAACAGAAAATTTGAATCAGAATCTTAGTCTTATTAAAAATAAAGGGATTTATTGCCTTGAATGACCAGCTGTCCTTTGTTGTTGAGAATGTTGAAGTCCTTGGCACGTCCCGCAGCCCACATACTGTAATAATTTTAGTTTATTTATAAAATTTTAAGTTTATTTTTAATAATTTAAGTTTATTTTCTCTATATTACATTTTTATCTATTGTCAGCTGTCATTTTTTTGTGTCAGTGTGTCCCGAACTTCAGTTTCTTTTTCAGCCAGGAATGTCTGTTTCAGTGCATCACTAGTTGGGAGCTCATAGACTAACAGCCCTAATATAAAACCTCTTTGTTTCTTTGTGTTTTTGGGAGCTCAGAAGGGAACCTGCACAACCCGGCGCTGTTTGAGGGCCGCAGTCCTCCTGTGTGGGAGATGGCTGAGGAATATCTGGAGGTGGTTCAGAAACACCCGCCCTGCACGCTGTCCTACGTCCGAGCTCACCTCTTTAAACTCTGGCACCACACGTACGTCCCTCTCAGGTTAACTGATCCAACCTGATGCTGGAGGAAGGTCTTCTTATAGTTCTTCTGACGTTCTCCAGAGTTTACAGTCAGCTCTGATGTAATACGACTTAATGCAGTAAAAGTGAGAGTACGCTATTAAAAATACGGACGCAGTTCAGCCTTGAATACGGACGCTACACTGCAAGAAATGGTCTCTTGAGAAGTAAAAATATTTTGAATATAGCCAATAAATCTAATATTTCTATTAAATCTAAGATTTTCTCCAAACTAATTGAACATAGTCTGATTACAGATGAAGACTGAGGTGTTTATTCTCACTCTACTCAACATTCTGATAGAAAATCTCCGTTTACATGCTCACTACAAGTAATCAGATCCAAAGTGACGCGCGTGTAGAGAACCGCTTAGTGTAGATGTTACCATGACAACCAGCATCACGTGAGTCCAGTCACAGTAAGATGAGCAGCAGTGAGCAGTGCTTGTGTTTTTAACTGCTTTAAAATGATGTCAGACTCAGGAAAACGTCCTTCACATGTCCTTATTAAAGAAGGGCGAGAGGAAGACGTCGTGTTCTGAGACACATAAGCTGGACGTCCGTCCCACCGCCGTCTTTTAAAGACCAGAGCAGAAACTTCGTCTCCTCTGCAGACCAGTTTCTGCTCCGCCATGTTGAACGGTATAAACTTTCACTATGGTGCGACAAACATGATCAGAACGGACTTAAACTTTCCGATAGGGAACGTAATCAGATACAGGCGTTTATTCTTCTATTTATTTACATTATATTATTTACAGTAAATACAGTAAAGTGCCAGTAAATATTTACCACACAGATGCTTCTTAATTCAGTCAGTATGATCAGCATGTTTTTTAATCTATTATCTATTTTATCTATCATTAGGCTGCAGATCCATCAGGACCTGAGGGAAGAGCTGGCCAAAGCCAAAAACCTGGCGGGAATAGAGGAGGTGAACAGACAGCTGAAGCAGCGCTGCCAGGTACACACAGGAGGAGAGATCCACTACACTGCCCACAGCGTCTGGACTCGGCATCGTCCGTCTTATTACAGCTGTCATTCTTTAGATCATTCAGAACATCGTTACATCTTAAATGAGCATATTTTAGTTTTCAGTTCACTTAACATTTGTCTGGGTTTATGTACCGAAAACATACAGAATTAATGTCTTAGAACTAAACAGGCTGTTTTTGTTACTGTACCTTTAAGACTGATATATGTAAATGAGCTCTGTTATGATTGGCTGGCCTGTATTGTGCCTCATTTACAAGGCAGTTGGGGCTGAAACACTCCTTATAACTTCAGTGTGAGTGGGCGGAGCTAAACTGCTATAGGCTGAATATGTGGATATATATGTAAATTAGTTGGTTTTTTGTGACATCACAAAAACTGTGAATTAAAAACGGGCTGTTTGAGCTGCTTGGACTATATGGACATGCTATGTTTTGATATTTTTAACAATGCTTATTTAATGCAGCAAACTCAAAACGGTGAGGAGGATTCAGCTCTCCATGACATTAGAGCTTTATATTATTATGTAATTTTCTGGAGTAACTGTTTACACAGTAGACAAAAGTAAAGAATGAAAAAACACTTTTTAAAGTTTGAAATCGATCAAACAATTTTTATTTGGTCAGAAAACATCGACTTCAGGCAGTTCTAACATTCCGCAGTCTGTCTGTTAGATTAATTAACCCCCTACAGAGGGTTAATGCACAGCTTTAAGGTGCTTTGACTGTAGTGACAGTGATGACTGATGTAGTGACTGATGACTGTGATGTAGTGACAGTGATGACTGATGTAGTGACTGATGACTGTGATGCAGTGACAGTGATGACTGTGATGCAGTGACAGTGATGACTGACGTAGTGACTGTGATGTAGTGACAGGGATGACTGATGTAGTGACAGTGATGACTGTGATGTAGTGACTGTGGTGACTGCGATGTAGCGACAGTGATGACTGATGTAGTGACTGTGATGTAGTGACTGTGGTGACTGCGATGTAGCGACAGTGATGACTGTGATGTAGTGACAGTGATGACTGTGATGTGACTGATGACTGTGGTGACTGATGTAGTGACTGTGGTGACTGATGTAGTGACTGTGATGTAGTGACAATAATGACTGTGATGTAGTGACAGTGATGACTGTGATGTAGTGACAATAATGACTGCGATGTAGCGACAGTAATGACTGATACAGTGACAGTGATGACTGTGATGTAGTGACTGTGATGTAGTGACAGTAATGACTGTGATGTAGTGACTGTGGTGACTGTGATGTAGTGACAGAGATGACTATGATGTAGTGACTGATGACTGTGATGTAGTGACAGTAACGACTGTGATGTGGTGACTGTAGTGACAGTAATGACTGCGATGTAGTGACTGGTGACTGTGATGTAGCGACAGTAATGACTGTAGCGACGGTGACAACTGTGATGTACTGACTGTGGTGACTGTGATGTAGCGACAGTGATGACTGATGTAGTGACAGTGGCGACTGTGATGACTGGTGACAATTATGACTGTGATGCAGTGACAGTGATGAATGTGGTGTAGCGACAGTGACGACTGATGTAGTGACAGTGACGACTGATGTAGTGACAGTGATGACTGATGTAGTGACAGTGACGACTGTGATGTAGCGACAGTGATGACTGTGATGTAGCGACAGTGATGACTGTGATGTAGCGACTGTGATGACTGTGATGTAGCGACAGTGATGACTGTGATGTAGCGACAGTGATGACTGTGATGTAGCGACTGTGATGACTGTGATGTAGCGACTGTGATGACTGTGATGTAGCGACAGTGATGACTGTGATGTAGTGACTGATGACTGTGATGTAGCGACAGTGATGACTGTGATGTAGCGACAGTGACGACTGTGATGTAGCGACAGTGATGACTGTGATGTAGCGACTGTGATGACTGTGATGTAGCGACAGTGATGACTGTGATGTAGTGACAGTGATGACTGTGATGCAGTGACAGTGATGACTGTACTGTACTGTGTGGTTTCAGGAGGAAATGGCCAAGGAGGAGTCGGACAGACATCACACCGGACTGCCCCTCCCTCACTGGATCTGCCAGCCCTACGTCAGACCTGCGTTAGTGAACTCTCTGTTTTTACTCCCAAACAGACACAGCTGAGTGAGTTTAGTTCAGAGCTTCATTACACAGGAGGAGCATCAGTTCAGACACTGCTAACTCTAATAGTGAAGACCACCTTAGCATTAGGATGCTCATCAGGACTGGGGCTAGTTGTTATTATTTTTATCAATAGTTTATATTATTATTATTATTATTATTATTAACAATGACAGTGATTTATTGAAGTGTTAGTGTTCATACTAAGTAGAAACATTTCTTTACTTTAGCATTTAACTATTTTTTTCCTTTGTTTTGACTGGAATATCACTATTACCTCCTTGTTAGTTGTTTTTTATGTAGTGTTTATCTTGTGTATTTTAAATTTTATTTTAAATATTATTAATATATCCCCTTTTCTGTTATTTATTTATTGCATTTTTTACTAGTTTTTATTTTTTTCCCCTTATTTTTTTACTTTAGTAAAATAACCTTTTAATTAATTAATTAATTAATTAGATAAATAATTTTATTTATTTTTACAGCAGCTTCAAACTTGGCTTGACCAATCAGATTTTAGAAGCATAATTGTTTATTATGTAATAGTAGTTTTATGTTGTTATCAGAAGAGAGAGAAGAGTAGTTCTGCTTATTTTAATATATCATCACTGTTGGATCAAAACCTTGTTTCTCCATTTTTGCCTTTTTTAAAGCAGAATTGAAAAACTTGTTCCATTATTTTTCACGCAAAGGTAAAAACATTTTTTCCCAGTGAAGTTTCATTTCAGAGATACGAGGTGGAAGAATCAACAGCGGCGATGTTTCGTTGTAAAACTCTCCAAACCTGAGTTCGCACTTAGAGCCAGAACTGACCGGCTGCTGTTTTTGCAGGCCGAAGGATCCGGGCCGGGAGAACGGTCAGAAAGCTCCGGAGGTGAAGGCCGTAAGCATGAAGAGGGCGCTGGAGGACAGCGATGGCCCAAACGACTCGCTGTCCAAAAACAAGCAGAAGAAGAAAGCCAGGAACCCCCACAAGAACTTCTGTCCTGAGCTGAAACGTGAGTGTTTGACGGCTAAGTGACACAGCGGCTATAAAACAGCTACAGCAGGGACGGTGTCCACTCTAATCATCTCCGCAGAGGGCCGGCGTGGCTCACTGGAGCACCTCTGACTGTCTTTGCTCCTGCAGCCACAGCGGCCCTTTGTGGAGAAGATTAGAGACCCCTGAGCTACAGTGTATAAGTATACAGCATCTCTTGAAGGCGGAGCTCAAAGAAGAGGCAATAAGCCTGTCTATAGTCCAGAGTCCCTATAGGAAAGTCTGTCCACTCTGAGTTTTTTCCCAGGTGGTCATTTCCACTCATACGAGACCAGCCTGCTGTCTCTGAATGGACAGAGACCTAAAAACCTGAAACCGAAAACCACATTTTTCAAAATCTGGTAAAATCTGATGCACATAAGTTGGTTGTAATGTTTGGCTCAAATAACAGGTTGTTTTGGCTGATATTTGTGCGCGTATCTCCACACTGAGAGCTTTTCCTGCTTGTGGCTTTAGCCGATTGGCTATTTTAATTGAATGGTGGGACTTTCCCTGCCATGTTGAGCATCACTAGCTTTCCTATTCTATCTTCTGTGTACTCTGCATCTCATCTATCTACCTCAGACTTACTTATTGCGTATATGGAAATGTGTACATATGTGGCTTTTTATTTCATAACTTATATTACTGTACAAACGCTGTATATTGGAATGGTGCAACACTGGTGTATACGTGTGTGTGTGTGTGTGTGTGTGTGTGTGTGTGTGTGTGTGTGTGTGTGTCTATGTGAGTGTATGTAAGGACTATAAGTGGCTATGCACACTGAACTCTTCTCTTTCTGCTCTGCAGCCAAATACATCAAATGTGAGCAGTGTGGAAACCCTAAAGTAAGTCTCTTTAATGGTTATTTTAAAATGTGCATGTTTTATTATTCTTACTCTAAATACAAAACTGCTGGGAATGAATTAGACCTGTTTACTGCAGGTCAGTGTCCATAAGGCTACATCACAGACACAGAAAGCTACGTGGTCATTTATAAAGGCTTATTCCAGTAAGCAGCAGTTCTCAGAAAGGCAGTTTGTGTCAACTACAGTGTCAGGTTGACACAACACCTGTTTGTTTTTGCAGACTTCAGGTGTCGTAACACTTTCTGGGGTGAAAGGTCAGCATGGTATGACAGCTGGCTCTGTAGCTCAGTGTGTTTATGGTGCTGATAATGTTGCTCAACTAATGTGAGCACTTTAAAAAGATGCTCTGACGCTGAAATACTAGCTCTGTTGTGAAGGCTGTGATACTGAGACTGTGCTATGACAGAGTTCTGTATCCTATTTATGCTTATAAGATCTTTATGAAGTCCTATAGCAGTGCCATGAGACAGTACTGACAGTTTGTTTTCTTTGACCTTACAGTAAAGTGACTGTTTTTCTGTTTTAAGTTATAAATCATAAGAGTAATGCCAAAACAAGCGATTCCAGAAGGGTGACTTTACAGGAAAGGTCATTTTAGAGCATTGCTATTGGTCCATTCATCATGAAATTTGGACACAATATAAAGGACAGGCACTGCGTTCAGATGATGCAGAAAACTAAAAATCAGCAAAAATGGGGGTACATGTTTTTCTTTGGACAGCGATGATATTTTATTTGATTTTCAGTAAAATGGACAGTTTGTACAGTTTGTCTAATGAAAGGATTCTTTCTGGACTCTTTCTCTCTCTGTGATTCCTTTTCTATCCGTAATATTCAGTTCTCAGCGAAAAGCTGTTTTGATGCAGGACAGTGTCGGGACCAAAGGCTGTCCCCTTCAACCCCAGGCCTCCAACAGTATTTTATGAGTAAAAAGCAATCTTTTAATACCAGCTAAACTTTCACTAATAACTGTTTTAAGTTCTTAAAAGATGTCAAAAAGTAGAGTCTTCAGACGCTGAGTTTGTGGAAGAGGGAAAAAGGCTCCTTCTTTATTCCAGCATCAGGCGGCTCAGAGACCCAACTGCACAAATACAGTGTTCCAGTTTATACCATTTATCTGGGGTGGTTTGATATCCCCCAACATTACTGCTCAGATTAAGATATTAGCTCATTCTCTAATAGGTGCATCTCTTCGTCCATCAGTTTGGTCATCGCATGATGAGCTCACTCCTAAAAACTGGATTCAACTGTTTTTTTCCAGCCTGCTTTACCTTTAAGGTCAACTTGCCCCTCTCTTCACTGGGTCAGTAGTACACACAGGCCTCTCTGTGAACCCAGGGGCTTTCTAGAGTCTAGAACCTCCTATGCAGACAGACTAAGGCCTCCCTCTGTGAGAGAATTAATATTCTCTATTAGCCAATACTACCTATTCGGTTATTAATTACGATATTTAATCTACTTGATCACTGATTAAGGGACTATTTATTCAGAATCTCCGTCAACAGTTTCAGGCCATTTTGTGTCGTCTTTGGGAACGACTTGGGTTAGAAATTTTGTCAGGGTTAAAATGTCCAGTGTAGTATTTAAAGAGCTGCGTGTGAAATGCAGCTCTTTATGCAGTGGTGGTGATAGGAACCAGACGTCCACCTTTAAAAGCTCCCTCACAGAAAGTTCCTACAGCTGTGAAATAGACACAACGCTGTTGAAAAGCCAGCTGTTGTAACGTGACATAACTGTGTCGTTTCACCCCTGAAAGTGTTATTACACTTAATGTCAGCGTAAAACATCACTTGATACTCAAGTCAACAAAATTATTACCTTTATCAGAACTGCTGCTTACTGGAATAACCTTTTATAAATGTTTATGAAGCTTTATGTGGTTGATATGCAGCCTCATGAACTCTGACCTGCAGTAAAGTGTTCCTCTCATTTCTACTGTTTCTCTCTTTAACAGGGAAATAAGTGCGTTTTTAATTTGTGTCGTGGCTGCTGTAAGAAAAAGGCCTTCAAGGAAGTTGCTGACTGTCCAAGTGAGTATCGTGACGAGCTCTACTATATGGATTATGGAGGCATCGGTTAAAGGGAAATTTCATTGTCTTTTTCTGCATAATTAAGCGGTTCAGAGTGGTTTGGTGTGAAACGCTCCGTTCTAGATAAACTAGAGTCAGACCTGTTCACAGTGGTGGTGATAGGAACCAGACGTCCACCTCTAAAAGCTCCTCACAGAAAGTTACTACATGAAATGGTTATGAATGCACTGCCTGATGACTGAGACACTGTTTTATGATAGTTTAGAGAACTTAAATTCCATTCATGGTGGAGGGATACATGCAGGGCGCTGTGAGGCAAAATAGTCCCCAAAGAAAACTTATTATTTCAGATTTTCCACTATTTTCCATCATCAACATTCCATATAAACTCAGAAGACTCGTGTAGGTTCACTGGTGGTTCTGGTTAGTAAATAAAATGTCTATATCTGTGTTGTAGTCATGGCGACCCCTGGTTCCTATCAGCACCACTGTAAAGACATCTGAAGCATTTCACACCAAACCACCCTGAATCTCTTGGTTTACATCTCAAAAACTGAACTATGTGTGAATTTTGAAAAATCGCTGGAACTCCCCTTTAATCTTCCCTATGCACTGTAAAATCTAAAAATATCAGAAATTGAGGTTGTTAATAGTGAATAAAGTCACAGCTGTGAAGACACTAACCGTAACACAGCCTCTGCTGTCCTGCTGCTTAAACCGAACGCTGAATTGACCTGTTAATTCTGGTCCCAAGGTCACGGCTTGAGATTCAAAACCAAGGCCCAGAAGCAGGGGAGCTCCGGAGCGGGCGGCGGACAGATAAACGGAAGCAGCTCCGTCCAGACAGAGCCATGTGCCACGGTACCCGATCAGCCTGCAGCCCAGGCTCTGGCCTGAAGAAGCCCAAGGAATATTTACTGTTCTAAGCAGTTCCTACTCGACATCCGGGAGCTAAAACGGAACTTTTAGCATCCACTGTGCAAAAGGAACTCATTCTACACGCTGTAAACGCAACAAATGAGTCAAACCAGAGGCTCTAGACTTTACTCTGCCCTACGGAGGCAAAGAGTGGTAACTATGGCAACAACGAGAACAGCTATAAACACTGTTTCTAGGTTATTAAGTGTTCCTCCTTATACTTAACATGTATGTTTACAGTTACAGACTGTAGCCCATCTGTTATTGCCCCCTCTCGACACCTGGAAAGGGACCCCACCACAGGACCGCTGGTGACCTGTACAGCAGTCACACTGACATGATCATGTGTGTGGTGCTGGTACGAGTGTATCAGACACAGCTGTGTTGCCCTCACTGGCCAGTCTATTAGAAACGCCCCCTTGTAGCTCCACCCACTTTATTAGAAACCCCTCCCTTGTAGCTCCACCCACTGGCCATTTTATTAGAAACTCTCCCTTCTGGCTCCACTCACAGGCCACTTTATCAGAAACCCCTCCCTTGTAGCTCCATTTACTGGCCTCTTTATCAGAAACCTCTCTGTTGTAGCAGCACCCACTGGCTACTTCATTAGAAACACCTCCCTTGTAACTCCACCCACTGGCCATTTTATTAGAAACCCTTCCCTTGTAGCTCCACCCACTGGTCTCTATCAGAAACCCCTCCCTTGTAGTTCCACCCACTGGCCACTATTTTTAGAAACCCTCTTTGTAGCTGCACCCACCATCAGTGGTCAGTGTCTGTTGGGCTGGATGTTTTGGGATGGTGGAAACTGACCAGTGATGAATGGTGTACAGTCAGTAAGCATTCTGAACTTGTATGGTAGGTGTTTCTGATAAAATGGCCAGTGAGTGTAGTGGGTCTGAAAAATTAATTAAGAGTGCAGTTTTTAAATAATTACAGTCTGCTTTATCAAAAACGTCTTAAGCTTTAAGAGGGGAAGTTGAACCTTATAACACAGAACTTGAGAACTGCCTGTAGCCCAATCAGAGGCAACCTAACCTCCATGTGTTGTGACATCACAACCATAACTGACTGGCAGTTTCGGCTCACTGCATTTAAGCCTCAAGCCTTATTCTGAACTTCTTGGCCAAAAAAACAGCTCTGAAAGTTATACCTTATAGACTGTAATCACACTTTACATTGTAGTCGCAATATTTGCCAGAAAAATCACAATTAGGTATTTTCCCCAGATCGTGCAGCTCTGGAGTGAAGGCGTCAGGGCGTTTCTGTTAAACTGGCAACTCCTTGTACATGATGCTCATATTAGTGGATATATTAACGTAATTCCAGCACATTTGACTCAGTAACAGAACTTTTATGCTGGTTTTCGCTGCCGTAGTTCCCACTCTGCTCTGTTAGGGCAGCGGTGCAGGTGCCCACCGCTGCCTTCTGCTGCTGCTGACCTCTGGGTGAAGGACGGTGTGGTCTGTGGAGCTTTTATTTGAACTCTTCTTCTCCTCTAATAACTCAACAGTACAACTCCTCTGTGTTCTCCTTTATTCAGGGCAGCGGTTCTCCAACCGGAATCTCATTTTTGCTCGATCCCAATTTCCAACACATATGGATATACCATCTGGGGGTCCCACTGGAGGACCACTGCTCTAGGGTGTATTTTGCAAAGCAGTGTTTTTTTAAGTACAGCTGGATAATTTAAGCCCAAAGTGAGGACTAACAGAAATCTCACTGATCTCATCAACCGTTATTTCTTAAAAAAGATGGTTCTTCAAGGGTTCTTTAGTTAAGAAAACGGTTTTGTATAGAACAGTGAACACTCAAAGAGCCCTTTGCACGGTTAAACGGTTCTTTGCATCGTTAAATGGTTCTTTGGATTGATGGAGAATGTGCTGTAGATGGTTCTGTATAGCACCAAAAAGGGTTCCACTATTGATACAAGCCAACAAACCCTTTTGCTAAGATTGCAGACTTTGGGCTTAAAGAGACACGCCAGCGTTTTTCAGCCTGATCTCCATCTGCTGAATCTGATCATACGGCCAAATACTAGGCAGTGCTTTTAATGTGTTTCCTGAACTTTTAACCCTCATTCAAAACATGCAATAGAAACCAATGGGCCGAGTTCTTCCGAGTTTCCTGAGAAAACTCTGCTTGGTGAAATACACCCTGAGGTTCTGCTTCGCTTTTTTAAACATTATTTATTTACATCGTGTTTCCTTCCCTGAATCAGCCACCGCTGGGGACAAATCACATCATTCGTGGGTCGATCTCATACCAAAGTCACGTTTCATCCTCTTCTGTCGAACGTACAGTGAGCCGAACCGCTGTAGGGGTGCGGTGAGAAAACCAGGGGTTATTACAGTGCTGGGTTTATTGGTTAATAAGCTGAGCACAAATTAAGGCAATTTAGCCTCAGAAGCCAGATTGATAACCATAAATCTAGTGTTTCTTCCCCAACATCACTGTAGGTTTGCATAATAGAGTGAGAGAATCCTGTTCAAAATCAGGACTGTTAGTCTGAGCTAATGGCGTTGTTCATAAATCAGGAGTGGGTTCTTTTATTTAAGCGTGTTTTTAATGTTTAAGGGGTTTTTACAAGGAATAAAAACGTTTTTAAAACTGCTGTGATCTGTTTGAATCTCTCCAAATAAATGGTTTCTCAAACGCAGTTTGTTTTCTTTGGGTAATCAGGTGAGTTTCACATGTTTTCAAAGCAGGGAAACTGAAATAATCTGAATTTTTTTTTTTAATTCAGAAACATTTTTAATTCAGATCATCAAATATTGGTAATTATGTTTTTCAATTTTTAGAAATTAGCTCAAAATCATAGTGATAAAGTATAAAAACCCTTTCCAACCCTTTGAAGTAATGTAAACTGTCCATATATGGAAACCGAACTGCAAAAACAGTCCGTTTTGAATTCACTCTTTCTGTGATGTCACAAGAACCATCTCATTTACATACATTGACCTCTTCAGTCTACAGCAGTTTAGCTCCGCCCACTCACACTGAAGTTATAAGGAGTGTTTCAGCTCGAGTGCTTTTTGATTGAGTTTGATTGATACAGGACAGCCAATCAGAACAGAGCTCGGTTACATATATCAGTCTTAAACACACAGTAACAAAAACAGCCTGTTTAATTCTAAGGGATAAAGAGCAATGGGAAAATAATGAAACGAATTATTATTATTATTATTAATCACACATCCACCTCTAAAAGCTCCCTCACAGAAAGTTACTACATGAAATGGTTCTGAATTCACTGCCTGATGACTGAGACACTGTTTTATGAGAGTTGAGAGAACTTAAACTCCATTCATGGTGGAGGGATACATGCAGGGCGCTGTGAGGCAAAATAGTCCCCAAACAAACTTATTATTTCAGATTTTCCACTATTTTCCATCATCAACATTCCATATAAACTCAGAAGACTCGTGTAGGTTCACTGGTGGTTCTGGATAGTAAATAAAATGTTTATATTTGTGTTGTAGTCATGGCGACCCCTGGTTCCTATCAGCACCACTGTAAAGACATCTGAACCATTTCACACCAAACCACTCTGAATCTATGTTTACACCACAAACACTGAGTTATGGAGGAATTTTGAAAAATTGGTGGAATTCCCCTTTATACATGCACCTGCACCACCAAAACAAAAAAACAGCAAAACATTTGTTTATATGCTAAAATCTAAGACTGCATAGATTAAAATAAGACAAATTGAGGCATTTCATTTGTAGAAAATAATTTTTAGACAAATTTTGACTTTTTAAAGCACTCAGTCGGTCGGTCGCCCCTTAGACGATACTGAAACAGATTCAAATCATAGAGAAATAAAACAAGAATTTCACTTCTAAGCCTTCAACCCTAAAGCTCACGCCTGAATCTGAAAAGAAGAGCAGTGAAAAACGAAGGCGTTTTGGGAGCATCTTTTCCAATGTATATTTATTTTAAAAGCATGTTCTGTGATGAGGTTTTTCAATGTGTAATCAAGGTTTGTCACAAGATACAGAGGAAAGTGCATCTCTTACAAACAACAACAGGCCAGTACAGCGTAAATGCCGTTTCTCTTTTTTTCCCGTCTTTTTTCTCGTTTTTCTTTTTTTTTCTTCTTTTTTTCCATATATTTCTGTTTAACTTGAGCAACAGGGTGTGCTTGTCTTTAATACAGACAACAGACATCTTCTTCCCAACTTAAATAAAGTCTTTAGATTGTGATTTTTCTCTCTTCAGCAGGGAAACAGAACTGAATTCTAACGGGGGGGCCGGTGATGCTGCTGCGGCCCCCTGGTGTGTGTGTGTACTTTCCTACGAGAGGCATCGGGTCGAGTCTTCACATGTTGGTGCTCATTCGTGTTTGGCTGTTGGCAGGTGTGAGTTCCCCTTGGCTGCCTTCTCTGGGAGGGGACTGTGGGGGCGAAGAGACGAGCACAGTGAGCAGCACAGAAAGCACAGAGACCTTCATCAACTCAGATTAAGGTTTTTAGTGTCTGATGAGATGGACGAGCATGAATGGAACTGAAAATGATGGGCCAACAAACTAAGTGTGATGTATGTAAAAACAGTCCGCATTTATTAAAGGGAAACTCCACCAACTTTTAAAATTTCTCTGCATAATTAACTGGTTAAGATGTAAACAGAGTGGTTTGGTGTGAAACGCTCTGTTCTAGATAATCTTACAGAGTCAGAACTGTTCACAGTGGTGGTGATAGGAACCAGACGTCCACCTCTAAAAGCTCCCTCACAGAAAGTTCCTACATGAAATGGTTATGAATTCACTGCTGATGACTGAGACACTGTTTTATGATAGTTTTAAGAAGATTTTGGCCTAAAATGTCTCAAAATAGTCCCCAAAGAAAACTTATTATTTCAGATTTTCCACTATTTTCCATCATCAACATTCCATATAAACTCAGAAGACTCGTGTAGGTTCACTGGTGGTTCTGGATAGCGAATAAAATGGCTATAACTGTGTTGTAGTCATGGCGACCCCTAGGACCAGATTCACAAAAAGTTCAAGAAAAAAAACTTGCGAAAGTTCTTAAGACTAAGTTTGTTTCATAAGAATGTTCTTAAAAGCTATTCTTAAAAAAAAAAAGTCACAAGTTCTCAAATATTCTCTTACAATAATCTTAATTAGTTCCTTAAGATTTTCTTTAAAAAATTATTGTTTTCTAATGTCAGCTGCATTGCATTTTACCATGTACCCTAAATGACGCAGGAAACATGCTGAATTTGTATTAACTGTTATTTCCGTGATTTAGTTTAGTCCACTGAGAGGAGCAAAATGAGAAAACATCTAAACAAGTGTTAAAAAAAATTTAGCAAACAAAATCTAAAGGTGATGGAGGAAGAAACAGCCAATTCTCCTTAGAAAATACAGCGTGTCCCAAACAAAGTGACCTCATTTCATAGTCTAATAACAGCCAATTCTCCCTCAAATGATCTCAAATTTTAACAAAATGTGTAAAAACTAACCAAGTTTAATTTTTAATGTTTTTCAGGTTGAAGAACGGCGTTCACTAGAAATGAAAAGGCATTTTGTTTGTTAGAATATGCTCAAACACAGTCAAACAAGAGTGTGCAGTGTGCATTTTCGAGAAAATCCAATAAAAATGCACCATTTGGAGACGCAAGACATGCTGCAGCGTTTGGCAGGAGCTGGACTACCGACTTGACGTGTGTCGCGTCACAGGCAGTGCGCATATTGAACATCTGTGAAGCTGTGAAATCGGTTATAAAATCTACATCCCTCTGAACTTCTTGTTCGAATTTTGATAAATAAATCTTGTATTGTTCAACATGAAGCCTGTTTAATTTCGTTTGCCAGGACATGTAGTTACTCAGATATTCACATCTCAAATGATGTCAATTTTTTTGGGACACCCTGTACAATAACTGTGGGGTGACTGTGCAAGGCAAGAGACGAGGATCTCATCAACTCTTACAGCCTAATAGGAGTGAGAGTCTGTCGTACGGTTACGAAAACAAGAACATACTATTTTCACGAATAACACTTACTTACAATTATTCTTAACTATTTTCTTAAGAAGAGAATTCTTAAGAAGTTATATGAAGAATAACATTTCGTGACTTTTTTCTTAAGAATAAAGTTGAGAAAAAAAACACATTTAAGAAGATTTTCATTAAGACACTTTCATGAACCCGACCCCTGGTTCCTGTCACCACCACTGTAAAGAAATCTGAACCATTTCACACCAAAACACTCTGAATCTCTCTGTTTACATCTCAAACACTGAATTATGCAGAAATTTAGAAAAATTGGTGGAATTCCCCTTTTTTAAAGGTTAATAAAAGTTGACTAAAGTTCATAGGATTCACAGAGTTATTCTAACAGACTGTAACACACTATAAGAAAGTGTACGGCTCCTATTTGCTGCACCATAAAAGAAGAAATCACTTGTTGCATAGACAGAACTGTGAATGGTGGCGCTGACAAAGAGTCAGCTATTCTAACAATAAGGCAGAGGAGTTAGACTAGTTTACTAATGTAGTCGTTTAATAATAATCAACAGATCAGTCAGTAACAGAAATAATCATTCGCTGGAACCCTAAATAGTAGTAACACTAATGCACTTAGTCCCTCTCATCTCAGGACACAGTATTTCCTACAAGGCTTAAAAAGGCCTGAATGATGGTGGCTTAATATTAACAACAGCAGTAATACTGATGAAGGGAATATGCCAAAATAAGGGGTAATGTTAAGGCTAATGCTGACGAAGGAGGAAAGGGAGAATAAAGGACGGGCAGAGATGAGTGCAGGGGATTTTGGGTGAGCGATATAGCAAAAAAACAAAAACAAACCCAAACATCCCAATGCTTGAAGACCGTTTTACAGTGCGCACTGTGCATCATGATATTCTGTTTTTCTACAGTTTGTGGACAAAACACACCAACAGAACCGCAGTGCATTTAAAAATGACAAGCTATAAGAAGAAATGAGAAACAAGCTATTAAGTAGTACTAAATTCATTAAATACAATAAATGGCATAATAACCTGCCATCAAATCAGCTACTTCTTACTATGCAGTTACTGTATATTGGGTGTTTACAGGCGAATAAACTGTATAGCGATAATCATATCGCTCACCCTTGGAAGGGACAGAGGGTGGGAGATGTTTAGGACATGGGGGGTGAGGTGAGGGGGAAGCAGGCAGAGCAGAGTGAGGAGACACGTTACCCTGGCGACCCCGTTACCTTGACGTGTATCTGGTTACGCAGCACGGCCGCCCGCAGGATCATGGCTTTGGCTCGTCTCTGGAACTCCTTCCCCATCTGTAGAGATTTCTCAAACGTCGTGCTCCTCTGATCAACGTCACGAGCATACAGGATCTGCATTCACACACACAGAGCGGAGAGACGAGCACAGTCAGCAGATATATATGTATCTATATATCTATATATATATAGGGCAGTAAAAGAGCCGCGCGTTACCGACCCCTGAGCTATCCTGACAATAAAAGTAACTACAATTAGATTTCTGAATAATTAAATGGTTAAGACGTAAACAGAGTCGTTCAGAGTGGTTTGGTGTGAAACACTCTGTTCTAGAGAAACTGACCGAGTCAGAACTGTTCACAGTGGTGGTGATAGGAACCAGACATCCACCTCTAAAAGCTCCCTCATAGAAAGCAAAGATTTTGGTCTAAAGTGTATTCTGTAAATCCATTCAGATTTTCCACTGTTTTCCATCATCAACATTCCATATAAACTCAGAAGACTCGTGTAGGTTCACTGGTGGTTCTGGATAGTAAATAAAATGTCTATATTTGTGTTGTAGTCATGGCGACCCCTGGTTCCTATCACCACCACTGTAAAGACATCTGAACCATTTCACACCAACCCTCTCTGAAGAAATGGTCCACAATTACTTAGTAAAAAAAAATGAAATCTTGTTTCTAAGATGTTAAAATCTTACCTCCTATGAAGGTACCAGCATGTGTGAATGTGTTTTTCTTTTGCTTTTTGCATTTTATATACTTTGAAAATGAAACAGAAGCAACAATGAAAATGCTTCTATTTTGCATGATTTTCTAATAAAATGCAAAGTTTTTCATTACAAATTATATGTTCAGCATATTCAGCATAAGAATTTGAGTAAAAATGAGAATGTTTGAAATTTTAACATGAATTGGTGGTGTGTCCTCTTTTGCTTTAGCCCAGCTTGCACTTGGGTCGGACTCCACAAGTTTGTGAAAAGGTCTCTGATGAGCAGATTAAATCCATCTGAACACGAGCTTCACTGGAAGAGATGAGGCTCAAAAACAAATCAGCCCTTTTTGTGTAATGGACTTTACACAGATCAATTTCACAAATTTGCTTAAATACTTGTTCTTCAGTTTCCTACCTATCTAACTTTTCTTTGTTTTAAAATTTATTTCCAGGTGAAAAGAAAAAATTCCTTTAGTTTATTTAATGTGGTCTCAGACTTTTGTGCCCCCCCCACCCCATGTATGTTAATGTAACTGCCAGGAGATTCAAAGTAATTTCATGGTTGTCTGACTGACAATACCTTGACTGACTGACTCTGTTAAAGAGGGGGGGGGCAAGCAATCGTGAGATGAAAAAGAAAGAAAGACACACTGTGAAAGAAAAAAAACTAAATGCCAGAGCGTTCGCCAAAGTCAGAGGGAAGTCTAAGTGTGTCAGACTTCAGTCCCTGCAGGCCATGGCTATGCAGAGTTCAGGGTTCTACCTCCTTAAATACACCTGATTCATCATCAGTTAAACACACAGGCCTTTAGGAACTTATTTAGGGGAAAGAGTAATATTTGCAGAGCAGATTTTGGATTTTTACCCAATTTTCTCCCCAATTTAGTCATCTCCAATTCCATGAAGCCAGCCACTGCATCTTTTCGAACTGCCGCAACGTCATTGAACAGCCGAACGCGCTCGGAGGAAGGCGCCCACCGCCAGATCTGTTACATCTGCACTGCCAATCATCGCGTTAAGTGATGGGGGAGAAAGGGGGCCATCCTGCCCACCCAGAGAGCGAGGCCAATTGTGCTCTCCTGGACTCCCAGCCACGGATGGCTGTAGTATCACCAGGGATCGAACTCGCGATCTCCTGATGACTGAGCCAATGCTTAGACGGTTGCGCCACTCGGGAGCCCCCTAAGTCAAGGTTTATTTATAGGGCGTTTTTAACAACAGGTGTTGTCACAAAGCAGCTTTACAGAAAAAATCTGGGTCCAAACCCCCATGAGCGTCGCCAATGGCAACAGTGGCAGGAAAATCTCCCTAAGAGCAAGAGGAAGAAACACCGAGAGGAACCAAGACTCAAAAGGGGAACCCATCCTCCTCTGGTCGACACGAGATAGCAAACAATAACAGCAGTGAAGTGCAGTGAGGGGGTGTAGAGTGCGTGCCTTGCTGTGGGAGTCGATGCGAGCGTTGATCAGACCCTCCAGTATCAGCTGAGTCAGCTCATCCTCCAGAGCCGCCACCGTGGTGTTAAAGGCCATGGCCATCTTATTCATGTCCGCAGACACGTAGGGGCTAAAGTACTGCTCAGAGAAAAAGAGAAACAGAAACAGGACAGAGTCGGTCATCATCTGGCACTATCACAGCCTATTACAGTGTATTCTAGCCCAACATATTCTAGCTTATTAAAGCAAGGTAGCTTAGCTGAGACATTTATTCTAATCACATTTCACACAATAGGACACTTAGAAACAGTATTTTTTCATTATTATTTTATTTTGAATTTGAAAGTAGAACAGTTTCCTTTGGACATTCACTAACTGAAATGCATTTTCATGCATGAAATGTATCTGAATATCAATTTACAAATTCAACCAATACTTTATCAGACAAAAATAACTTTTGTTATTATTATTATTTTGCATGCAATGGGGTAGAACAGTTGGAAATTGTCTTATTTGGAAATTAGGCAATTAAAATACATCAGTATATGAAAATATCAAATTTGATGTAATTTTTAGCACAATCTAACTTTGCTTTGCAAATTCTAACCTCTGTCCAAGTTTAAGACACTTCTTATTCTGGTTTGTGCCACATTTTACAAAAAGATACTGTGAATGCGATGATTTTATGATGTTTCACAAACTGCACTGCACTAAAATCCAACTGAACAGGTCTATTTATGCTCTCTTTGTAATCGAACATGCAGCTGGTCAGTGTGCTTTAATTACAGATGACATACACAATCTGAACAGAGAGGCAGAGTGTGAAAACATAATTTATCAGACTAATGACGGTCATACTGTCCACTGCGAAAATAAACCACTTACTGAATGTAACGTAAAATGGCTTTGTAAATTTATAACAGCAGACTTTGTGACTGTTTACTTCACTGAAACAATTACAGAAAAAAGAAAAAAAAAAAAAAGTTAAGGTTAAAATGAGCTGAAGCTGGGCTACAGTATAACGTTCCCGTTTTCCATACCTGAATGAGTGCTCTGTTCCTGATTTGTGTGTACAGTGTTCTTACATGAGGAGCCAGATACATGTCTAGGAGGAGATTATCCTAAAACACAAAGCACAAATAACAGAGAAAACACGGTCAGACAAATAATACGAACGTCACACAAACAAATAAACACAAACAATAAGCGTTCCTCACCTTCATTTCATCCAGCATTTTCAGACAAGACGCGTACTTTGACTCGTAAAACTTGAAGATAATATCGCGGACCTGGGGTTCCAACTCTAAAAATAATTTAAAGGAGCTGGAAAGTAAAGAGAGAGTTTTATCAGCACACAATGCCAGAAATATCCTGAAATTACACAAGAAAGCCTGAATATGGAGTTCACGCCTTTAGAAATCTGAATTTAAATGCAAAAACCTGTGAATATTATGTGAATATTATTTTGAATATGTATGAGCTAAAACTAAATTCTGAACTGAAACTGAATTTTCATTGTTTTTCAAATTTCATTGTGAATTTTCAAGAGAACGATCAACCTAACCAAAACAACTGAACATCTGAAATTAAATTCCTAAACAGCATTTAGTTTTTCTATTAATTAACATTTTCATATTTAAAAAGAACTAAAAACAATGAGATTCATATTCAGATTTTTGCATTTAAATCCAAATGAATGTAACTCTGTACCTGAACGATAAAGTCTATTCATTTACAATATGCACAGGTGGTTTTCTCAAAACCCTTAAAAAAAGATGGTCATTCATGGGTTCTTAGTAAAGATAACAGTTCTATATAGAACCAAGAACACTCAAAGAACCTTTTGCATGATTAAAGGGTTCTTTGCGTGGTGAAATGTGCTGATGGAGAATGTGCTGTAGATGTTATATAGAACCCTTTTCAAAATCCATCAATCTGAAGAACCATTTCATGATGCAAAGACCCATTAATCATGCAAAGGGTTCTTTGAGTGTTCATGGTGATACATAGAACTGTTTTCTTAACTAAGGAACACTTAAAGAACCATCTTTCTTAAGCGTGTACACTGCAATACATGTAGTACATTTTAGATTAGACTAAACAATTATATTTTGGTATGTGACATTTTTGCTAATTGCCTGTAATAAATTTACAGAAAATTACCTGAACAAGTATTTTAATATCCTTGACATGCTGTTCAAAAACACTCTGACTCTCTGATTGAGTTTAATATAATCTTTCCAATGGTAGTAACAGTGAACACCTTCCTCCTACCTGCTGGAGATGACGTTCCGCTGCAGCTCCTGTCGGTCGAACGTAGCCAGGGCGCACAGCCCCCCATAGACCGCTACGTTACTAGGGGAGAGAAGCTACAGGAGCAGGAAAAAATACAGGATTATACACAAGAACGGACACACTGAGCGCTCCTCCATCTGTCTCTCAGTAGGGCTGCAACTAACGATCATTTTCAATGTCGATTAATCTGTTGATTATTTTGATTAATTGATTAGTGGTTTGGTCTTTAAAATGCCAGAAAATTGTGAAAAATGTTGATCAGTGTTTTCCAAAGCCCAAGATGACGTCCTCAAAATATTCAGTTTGATGTCACTCAAGCCAATTAATCGATTATTAAAATAGATGGTGATTAACAGTCGACAACTAATCGATTAACCGATTAATTGTTACAGCTCTATCTCTCAGTATCAGGGACTGGACGCTTCTGATCATGATATCATTAGCCAAAAATGTCAGTTTTCTGCATCATCGAGGAACTATAAGGCATGTAAAATACACTGAGAAAAGGTGAAGTAATGTACACCGAAATTGCTCCACCAGAAGTATCGTTAACTGTTCAAAGATATTTATTTTGATTAAAATGCACATGTATATTTATCATAGCACCAATTATGCAGACGAATGCTTTGCAGGAAGACCACAATGATAGGTTATTTTTTTCCACCAACACTTTTTAAAAAGCTTCTCATTATATATATGATCAAATTATTGACCCTCTGGGGTCAACAAATGCGCCGGTGTGTCAAAGTAGACGTTTCTCTGTGTTTCTATTCATGTCTTTGTGATGATCCAGCTCAGAAATCCAGTTCAAACACTTCCTGAATCTGTACAGTCACCCTTTCCATTCCATCTTATCACGAGATCATACGAGACTCACATCCGGAGTTATGAGCCTATGAAGAGGGGCTGAGATACACGTCATCTGCCTCTCACCGTGTGGAGCTGGTGGATTCGTGTGTCCGTCTACGTTCTGTGTGAAACTGACCAAAGGACACTCTTAGGAAGTCACTAAGGACTGACCATCACGCCGGAAACCCTTCATTCTTCATTCAGTCCACATCGGAGACTCATGTGAAATGGCGTGCAGAGTTTACAGCTGCTGAAGCTGCTGCAGCGGTTTTGGAAAGTGGAACATTTATCTACTATTTTATTCATACATTCTATGGTTTTTGTGATCCTGAGACTTTGTTAAACACATTTCAAGCACCAAAACAATTCGTCCATGTGAGTAAAGCTGTTTTCACATGAGATATTAAGAACTTCTAAAACTGAGACTTTTTTCAGCTTTAGGGCTGAATTATCTCTGTACACAGAGCTACAGGTCAAAAGGGCCTCATTCCAGAGAGAGCTGAGATTGTTCTGAACATTTTGATATATGTGGGTATCATGTGGGTATCTTGTCGTAAGCAAGAGCCTTTAAAGGTCCCAAAGGGTTCAATTCCATTAAATAATGATTATGATGGTATGATTTTCACTGTGTGTTATATAGAGGACGCTCCACACGCTGACGTCACTCTTCGGTAATTTTTCTCTCTTTTCTTTTCTTTGTTGGTTTATTATGTACAATTTTTCCATTTAAATCAACATATTTGTACGTGCATGCTCGGCTACATTGTAAATGAGGGTCACCCTTTATGTATTTCCAGTGAAAATAAAGGTGATTGATCAGTGTGTTATTGTTTATCATTAAAACCAAAACCAATGAAAGTCCCATTCCTGCTCTGCAGTGACCTTTTCCTTGGTGTACTAATGTTGCTAAGTGACAGACAAACCTCAGGGAAGTCGCAGTGGTCAAAAGAGGCCTGCAGGAAGCACTTGGCAGCGGGTTTATACTTTCTTGAGGCGAGCTCTGCCAGTCCTGTGGTGAGAGAGGAAGAGACAGAGACTTTTACTACTGTTCTGCCATCAAATTAAAAGTTTTACCCTAAAATCAACGTCAATAATGTACCATAAATCTGTGGCTCCGTCCGTAACTGCACACAACCACACTAAACAGTAGTACGTGGTTTTGGACACAGCCCACATGACTACAGGCGAATCAGTGAGTCACTATTAAACAACTGCACCAAAACAGTCAAAACAAACAGACTACAGCCCTAACACTTACTCAAATGGCTGGCATGTAGATGGCCGGATTAATAATATAAGCAACAGTGATGTTGCTTAATGCAACATAATAACACAACTAAAACATGATTAAAACAATAGATTTGAAAGAAAAATATCTTTAAAAAATTAAAAACCTAATTATAAATTAAATTAGAATAATTAAAAATCAATTTAAATATTACATAAGGATAAAGTGCCGTTACAGAGAAGAAGAGTTGTGTTTTAAACAGAGCTGAAAGCTCAAACAGGAACGTTTTTAGGCTGATTTTAAAGTGTTCAGTATCAGGGCTCTTCTAATGCTCTCTGTCCACTGGGTCAGTTTAAGAGCAGCATAGTATCTAAACGCTACTTCTCCATGTTTAGTCTTCACCTTTGGCAGGACTGACAGGGGAAGTGCAGCTAAAAGAAGCTTAATTTGTGTGAAAGGCAGAGTTGAACAGCTAGGTTTTCAGTCTATTTTTAAAAACGCTCACAGTCTGAGCATCTCACAGCTTCAGGAAGGTTATTTTAACCGACAGAATGTAAGTAAACAAGGTAAAAGTACCTGCAGCACATTTTAGTTTGGTGAGAACAGCTTGGTTTTGACTATCTCTCTCTCCTCGTTGCTGTGAAAGAGATGCAGAGAGTAGGTTAGAAAATAAACACACGCACACTTAATGGCAGAAATGATGAAGTTACGGACGTCAGCTTGTACCAACCTCTGCTATCTCTGGAGTGGATTCAGCCTTGCTGACATAGCTAAGTACATGGGACCAATTTTGGAGGTAAACACTAACCTGCAGAGGATCAGGGACCTTCAATTAGTCAGGAGAACACAGGTGAATAAACAGATACACTGATAACAGAGCTAGGGATGCATCGATACCGACACGGCTGTCGGTTATTGGGCCGATACCGACATTCCGATACCACCTGATACCATGTGAGCCAAGTGTAGCTGCAGTGCTAACAAACAAACGCAGTAAAGGAGGCTCTGCTCACACAGAGAAGAGTTACTGAAGCTGTGACAGACGGACACAAAGTTGTCGGTCACTTTAAACCAGAGGTCACTAATAGGCGGACCGCGGTCCGAGTCCGGACCCAGACGCTGTCCTACGCGGACCTAGACCTATAACCGATAAACTATGGAGAATTATTTAATTTTGACGGTGTGGTCCTGTTTTAATCAGCGTAACGTTTCTAGCCTTTACAGTAGCTTTAGCGACCCAGGAGACTCACAGACCAATCGCATGCGTGGTAAAAATCACACATGATGCTACTCAGCCAATCAGATCTGTGCATTACGATGAGCACTGAGACTCGAATGAGTGACACACACACACAGGGGAGGGACGAGGCGAGACACAGCAGTAGGAGGAGAAAGTGAGTCAGAGGGAAGTTATTTCACATGTTTTGCTCTAAAACAATAAATGTTGTTGAAATATGACTGAATTGGACTTTATTTGATTTGATATTCAGTTGTTGACTGTATAAGATGTTGATATACCTACTAGGCTACTTCAGTAAACAGTATATGGCACTGAATCATGATGCAAGTTAGACATTATGATTCCGGACCTTTGCTCAAGGAAACTTTCTTTGACTGGACCTTACTGAATTTTAATTAAAGACCTCTGCTTTAAACTTTCTGCCTTGGTAGATTCCCACCAGGAATAGATTTTAGCTCGTTTTAAACACACAATCACAGCCGCGTCCACAATACAGGTGGAGACACGCAGGGTCTAGAGGACAGTCAGCTACAGCTCAACCAGCCAGAAAGACTCAGAGAACACAAACTCCACATGTGAGCTCCTCGGATATGTTAGCCTCGGATGCGATTCCTGCTGTCGCTGTGCTGCTGCTGAAAGAGACAGATGAGGATCAAAACTATGAAAGCTACTTTACTCACAGCTGTACAGAAGAGCTTTTCTGACTGTGAACTAAACCTCCACTGCAGCGCTGCTCGTTTAGAGATAACTAATGTAGCACAGCTAGCTAACGCACTTCATTTACAATGATTTAACTGTTAGGCCCGAAACGTACTTCATGCAAGAACGAGAACGCAGACGCTTCACAGACGGGGTTTCGCGCGCAGCTGCACGAGCTGTATTCTGAGCATTACAGCAGGGGGCACTATAACAAAAGCCAAGCCTGTCCAATAACTCATTTACACTAACAGCTACTTTATTCTAAGTAGGTTACTCAGTATGGTATCGGACACTGTATCGGTGAGTACTAAAAATATGTACTCGTACTTAGTCTGGGGGGAAAAAAAAATAAAAAATTGGTATGGTATCGATGCATCCCTAAACAGAAACACACTCTGGAAAAGAATGTATGGAAGAAGAGATGATCTCAAAATTCAGTATAAGTCAATTAGGGCATATTTTAATGGATCAGCATTAGCTGTATTAATTACATACTTGTTGGTAAAAGTAAACTCAAAGACAAGAAAGGAAGTAGACAACTTTGTTCATATTGGAGCAACCTGAAATTCTTGACACTAAACTGGACTCTAAACATCCCAAAAGAGCCTCAGCAGTAACAGGCAAACAAACAGCAAAGTGTCATGCCTGTGCGCTCACCTTGATTACATTAAGACACATGTTGATGACATGCTTGGCGCTAGTGCAGTAGTCTCTGGCTCGGGAGTAGCACTTCAGGGCGTTGCTGAGGTCACCGCAGTCCAGGTAATGATCTCCCAGGTCATCGTGACCCCTCCTAAAACATCACAGAGCTTCAGTTTAACTGATTCACATCTGCTAACAACAGCAATACCAACCAGACTTTAGATCAGGGATTCCTAACGTGAGGCCTGAGGCCCAGCAGTGTGCAGTTTTACCAATGCGCCACAAATAAACACAAATAATGTGACGTACAGAGTGCAAACCATGCAAACACTAAACCTTTAGCTGAGTGCCTGAGTCAGGGATATTTCGGTCATGTTTCAGATGAAAATGGTCACCTCCTGCTGTCTAGTCCACTTCATCTGAAGTAGAACACTGTTTCCAAGGCAGCAGACATAAAGGAGCAGCTGGACTTTTTGGTTTAGCATTAGCCTAATATGGACACTAGAGCGACGAGGCCTAGCTGAGGAGCCACATTACCCGTTCAGCCATAAGAGAAGGCGTCACGGCCTCACAGTCTTGTCCGCACAACAAGCTGTGGAGCTTTTGGCACTGACAGTGCCAATAACTGTAATAGTGTCCAAATTCCAGCATCGCTGATGGTGGTGGGGGGGGGGCAACTATACAACATGCATGTATGAGACAAATCCCTTCGAAATTCGATTAAACTAAAGTTAGCACCTACTATATAGGTGCACTGTGTAGTTCTACAGTTGTCCATCTGTTTCTCTGCATGCTTTGCAACACACACTAACACACCACCACCACGTCAGTGTTACTGCAGTGCTGAGAATGATCCACCACCCAAATAGTACCTGCTCTGTGAGGGTCCATGGGGGTCCTGACCACTGAAGAACAGGGTAAAAGGGGGCTAACAAAGTATGCAGAGAAACAGATGGACTACAGTCTGTAACTGTAGAACTACAAAGTGTACCTATATAGTAAGTGGAGCTGATAAAATGGACAATGAGCGTAGAAACAAGGAGGTGGTCATAATGTTGTAGGCTGAATAGGCATGCACAGATTTTCATGACATGAACAATAAAAATGGCCTGTTTTTGCAACTAAGATTCCACATATGGACCGTTTTCCATGATATGGGCTCTTTAAAAGTCCTTAACGCACCCTACTGCAGGGCTCCAGACAGTGACTAAAATCCAGTTCTGACAGGATAACTATCACACTTCATAACCCTAAACAGGTGTATCAGAGCTGGGATACAAATCATGGCAGTAAGAACACTGTCCTAACTCTGTGTCTGAGAATCGGTGCTCGTATCAGAGAAAACTGTACCTAATGCTTTCTTTGATGGAGTTTCCCTTGTAGTTCTTTAAGTCGGTGTCCAGTTTCTCCAGTTTGAGCAGGGCTTTTTTCCTGGTCGACTCTGCCCAAGCTGTGTCGAAGGGAGGGGGCTCTGCCGCCCCCTCTGGAACCGCATCCGGGACCCCCTGCACTTCCCTGCGGAAACACAAGCATTTCAGATGCACACACAGAAGAGAAAACAGAAACACACAAATCTGCTCTTTAACCCTACAAAGTATAATTTATTCTGAATAAACTTAAAAATAATAACAAAATTCAAAGTTAATTCTGTTACTGTTTTAACTGTTATAAATTTGCCCTGACATTTAAGCACTTAACTAAAATCTTAACTAATAAATACTGTATAAAGTCATTTTAAAGGCCCACATCCTACCTTTTTATTGTACTTTATTTTTTCCTTTGACCTCCACTACACGCTTTAAATGATAAACGGTTCTTCAAGGGTTCTTTATTAAAGAAAATGGTTCTATTTAAAACCATTAACATTTAAAGAGCCCTTTGCATGATTAAAGGGTTCTTTGCATCTTTAGTGTTTTTCAGATCGATAGATAACGTGTTTTGAATGGTTCAAAAAGGGTTCTTGAATTGTTACAAGTCTGACATCGTAACAATAGAAGAACGCTTTTTGGTGATATGGACCATGCATCATGCAGAAAACCCTTTAATCGTGCAAAGGGTTCTTTGAAGGTTCCGTAAAGAATCCCTTTCTTTACTAAAAAAAAACCCTTGAAGAACCACCTTTTTATGAGTTATCCAACCTTTCTTCAACCCCTTACAATTAAACTGGTTTTGATTTTGTTGTTCTACTATGTAAAATGAGCTTGTTTGTGATTGTCTGTCCTGTATGCTGCCTCGTTCACAAAGCAGTTCAAGCTGAAACTCTCCTTATAATTTCAGCGTGAGTGGGTGGACTGTATGTACTGGGGAGTGAATGATATATTTTGAAGCTTTCACAACATTTACTTATACCTTTAAACACCCTTTATTTAAAAAAGTGAGGGTTTTCCCATGATATGGGCTCTTTAAGAGACTGACATTGTTTTTATAAGGTTTGGTGACAAACAGAGAACGATACAGATTCCATAATGCAATAAGGCATCATTTTTAAACAGCTTATAAAACCTACTGTCACGACAAATCAGTTAAATGGCTAGTATATAGTGCTAACACACACAGTAGCTTACAGTAGTTTGCAATGAAATTGTATCATTAAAAATAAAAGTAAGAATAAATATATAAGGTTAAATATATGACATTTTACACATTAATACAGCAGCAAAAAACTATTTTCTATGTAAACACAAAGTGAAGTAACGGAAAGAAGCTGGTGAAAAAGAAGCTGACTTCAGCTTCATAGAGTTCTGAAATGCATGAAAACGGATGAGGAGGTCGCTCCTGCTGGACAGGTAGGCAACATTAACTCATCTTTGCTGTTTCACAGAATCAGCAGGTCAGTACTGTTTCATCCAGTTGGTTAACATTTGTGATAGCAACTGGTTAGTTTTACATCAGCAACTGCAGTGCTAGTTCGCTAACTCACAGCCTAGCCACCGTTACCGGCTGGGTAATTGTTTGCTCTAACGTTATATCTTGATATTTGTCTATGAATTTGGGGGGCAGAGTTTCTGAAGAAGCACTGAAGGGAGGGGTGTATGTTTTGCTGTTGAGTTCATGTATCAACAATCGTTCCATGGAATCGCACAGTGTGCCTTTAAAAACAAAGTTGATATTCATAAAATAGATAAAAAATAAACAACATCACCTGCTTTAAATACCATAAATAAAAGCAAGTATTTTAATAAAAATATAACCTATATTCAAGATATCTAAACTAACTAGGTGTTCAGTGTAGAAGAAAAGTTAAAGAAAGAATTTAAATGATTTACAGGAGCTGCTCTTGCCTTGTGGCTTCAGTGAGTTTGCGATGGATCTCTTCATAAACGTCAACATTAAAGGTTCTTTGGACGAAAGACAAGGCCATCTTCAGGGCTTCCACTCGTAACTGGGGGCAGTGATCAGCGATAAACTGCAGCCGCTCGATCCTCATCAGTCCGCTGTAGCTGGAGGCGTACTGCTCCAGATCCTGTAAGAGGAGGGGGGAGAAAAAAATGAAAAAAATAAAAAAAAAAATCAGTCTGAAAATCTAGACCTCATTTCAATGAGCAGGCGACAGTGAGGAGCGGACTATTCAAACAGAACGCACTCAGCCTTAGCCAGGTTAGTCTCAGTGAGCTAATTAGCTAGCTTTGCAAACTTTGCAACACAAAATGTTTTTTTAAGAAGTTTGAGCAGAACATTTCACTTTGTCTGGCTTTTTTCAAGCTTTCCGTCTTGTTATTGTTAGCCGTGTAGTCTTTAACATGCTAACGAGCCAACTAAACACTTAAAAAAAGACGTTTTTTCAAGGGTTCTTTAGTAAAGAAAATGGTTCTATACAGAACCATGAACAATCAAAGAACCCATTGCATGATTAAAGGGTTCTTTGCATTGTGAATGGTTCTTCAGGTTGACAGAGAATGTGCTGTATATAAAAAGCTTAAGTGTTCGAGCCTGAAGCAAAAACAGCCTTATCTCAATGGTTTCAGTGGTTTGTCAGCTGACGATGAGCAGAGAAAAATGGGAAAAATCAGCAGGGAGCAGATTTTCGTTTAATGAAGCCGGTGTTTGTGTGAAACGTCTACAGTAGCGGTACAGACCCTGACGGCGCCCCCTGCTGGAATGTGAGTGTGTTTAGCTTTTTGCCACTCAGTTTATTGTTAGCGAGCTGTTTCAACATCTTCGCAACTATGACAAAGATAAAGTGACACGCTGCGAGATGAAGTGGTACGAATGCCTGTACTGTCCGTAAGGTAATAGTGGAACTTGTTTTACCCAGCGTTTACGCCAGGGCTCGCAACCTAAATGTTAAGAATAGCCATTTTGTCCTTTCAACAATAATCTAACCACAACATTTTATATCCAATTTACCAGCTTGGCTGTAAATATGACTCAGTATGTGCTGATGAACTAGTATAGGCTAAAAATATAATATACACGAAAACACAGACGTACTTTGCTCCGCTTTTAGCTTTAGCTCAGCTATAGCTGCTTTTCTTGCATCTCCAGCAGGAAACAAGAAAAAAGAAGAAGTACAAGCAGTTTTTGTAAAATGTCTCTCAAAGTTTGACTGTTTACAAGGCTGAAGTCGCTTCTCATTCACCAGCTTCCTGTTTTTCCTGTTCCATGTATGTAATGAAAGAATGTAACTGCTGCACTATTTAAGGTGGAACGGGAAACTGACTTCAGCTTCGCGACTTTTTGGCGTTTGTCAGTTTCTCATTGCAGATTAAACGTACCAGGAAACCAGCTCAACTGATTATAAACACAAGTCCATTCGTCTCCAAATTATCGATGTTCGTAAAATCTTAAATCCGTCTCTTTGCCTTTTCGTTATCTACTAGCTAGGCGAGACTGTGAGACTGCGTTTTAGGGTTAAACGTTGGTGAATTAGCAGTTCTACATTAACTCCAGAGTTTAAGACCATTTACTGTTAAACTGTGTTGAACGATCAGCAGAGCTTTATTTTACTGTAAAGGAGGATTATTTTATTTTTACCTACTAATCTGATTCAGCTGTGGAGCCACAACAGGGACAGTAAAAGAGCCGCATGTTGCTGACCGCTGGTGTATGCACCTCTCTCTCATGTGAAAAGGCCTATTGTTTAAAGTAATGTATTTAGTTTGCCTAGCCATCCGATTGGTCAAAGGAGGAATCCTCAGACCACCACGACAGCTTCTAGCTGTTAAAAATATGATTTATAAACTGGATTTTTTTTTATCATTCTAGCCATTTTTACAGAAACAAGTCAAAACAAACTTGAGTATTTGACAATAAAACAATTATTTTCAATTATTTCTCTCAACCAGTAGTGTGGCGCACTAGCACTACAAGAACCAGATTAACACTGACCAATCAGACAAAGTGAACTTGGTTTTGTCTGTATGCAATGAGTGCAGACCTGCATAGCTCACTCTAGATAAAACGGATCAATAACAGTGTTTATAATGTCATAACATGAGTGACTGGGCAAAAATCTAAAATCCTGATACTTCAAGAAATTGGTATGTCACAATATTTTAAAAATACCAAAACTGTGAACATAATGATTTCTATTAAATATTTGGCACTAAATCCAGTTAAACAGGACTAATTTTGCTCTCTTTATATATAAACATGCAGTCGGTCAGGGTCTATGATATACATGACGATATACATGATACGTTCAGAAAAGCATTTTGTATTATTTTGTGACATAATTTATCATGATAACGACATATATTGTCATATTGCCCAGCCCTACCTTGACTATGTCCTTTCTCCAATATGTGGTGCAACCTTTTCACAGGGCTTTAATTCTCCATATAATTCTACATATAAGTCAGTACAGTTTACAAAAATATTTTGAAAGGGAATGGATGTCATTGGATGCTGTTGTAAACAGATCAGAGGGAAATTACAAGTAATTTCTCTTCACATTAGACTGTCACAGATATTAGAAGCCTGTTTAAGCCAACATAAAATCCAAACGCTCCACTGCAGCACAGCAAAGGGATCAACAGTTTATCATGTGTTCTGTACCGTCTGTCTACTTCTATTTAAAATAAACCTAAAGTAACCTAAATAAGCCCCAACGAAAAGGCATTATGTGTCAGGTTCAGTTGATGCGGAATACGTACCAGGGTTGGATTTTCCACAACATAATTGGTGTCAGGTGCATTCTGCTGGTCTTCCTGAGGGTCAGCATCTATCTGCATGGGCTCCACTGACCCCTGTGTATGAAAGAATCGCTGTGGTTAACTTCAGCAAAAAAGATCTATGCATTTTGCACGTGGTTCTCTAAACTCGACTAAAAACAAAATCAAATATTTATCTGAAAACTGCAAGGAGATCAAAATAGGATGCTCTGTGCAAAGAAATGAAATCCATATTTTATTTTAAAAAGTCTTGGGTTGGTGAATTTCAGTAGAAACCATTCGCTTCCACGTGTTGGAGAGGTGCAGGCACACTAGAGGTGAATCTCTGCTCTCAAAATTATTTAATCAGATTCATTATGATTCATTAGGAAATGATTCAGCGCATCACGAAATCTCGATTCAATTACTTTATGATGAATCGTTACTATATATTTTTAAATTGCACTGACTTAACTTAATACATTCTGCATGTCGCTGCTGCCGGAAAAAAACCTTGTATCTCCATTTTTGCCGTTTTTCAGTTTTAGACATAATTTGAAAATGCCTGTTGTCGTTTACGCTGTGTGTAAATTTCATGAAAAGACCAAAAGAAATGGCCCAAAAATGCTTTGGGGGGGGGGACATCTGGTTCCATTGACTTACATTAAAAGTAGGTTTTTTCTCTCTCCTGTAAAGTTACCATTTTGGAGATACAAGGTTTTCTTCCAACAGCAGCAATATATTTCTATTCCGTCAGAACAGAAATCACATGGTACGAAAGCATTTTTCCAGATATGTCAAATATGATGCCCTGTGCAAAGAAATGAAATCCGTATTTTATTTTAAGAAGTCTTGGGTTGGTGAATTTCAGTGAATTTCCCATGTGGTGGAGAGATGCAGGCACAATAGAGGTGAATCTCTGCTCTCAAAATGATTTAATTAGATTTTGATTTATTAGGAAATGATTCAGTGAATCATGAAATCTCAGATTTCACCACGGTTAAATTACTTTGGGATGAACCATAACTACATATTTGTAAACTACATTAAATATCACTAAACTTAAGTAATACATTCTGCATGCATTTCTATTCTGTTAGAACAGAATTCACATGGTATGAAAGCATTTTTTCCAGACATGTCAATTCATACAGGATTAATATAACCTGTGGTTATTTCTACAGCCTGCTTTATATCACAGGATTTATATAACCAGGACAAGGTATTCACAAAGCTTCTCAGGGTATGAGCACTGATCTAGGGTCAGAACCCTTTCTTATTTACTATGACTTCACTGTTATTACCTTTTAGGCATGTGTAAATGGAGTAGCCGCACCTACTGCTGTAATTTAAACCGGGATTTCTTATGCTGTGTGAATCATTAATATTACAGACGTCCTGTGGTAAGATTACATCAGCCCACCCTCCCCAATAATACCTTACATAGTAGCTGATATGTAAACAATTTTTATGTTTTAGTATTTTATTTTGGGCCAAAAACAGGCACAATCTGATTTTCCCAGTTTTCTCCCCAATTCAGTCACATCCAATTGCACCCACTAGTTAGGACCCCCCCTCACACGATACCACCAGTGCTAGGAGGAACACAGGCTTCCTCTGAGTCCTGTGAAGCTCCACCGCATCTTTTCGAACTGCGGCAAATGCCACATCATTGGACAGCTGAATGCGTTCGGAGGAGACGCTAACCGCCAGTTCTGTTGGGAGACGGGGGGCCATCCTGCCCACCCAGAGAGAGCGAGGACAACTGTGCCGTCTTGGACTCCCGGCCACGGACGGCTGTAGCATCACCAGGAACCGACCTTACGATCTCCTGATGATGGGGCCAACGCTTAGAACAGGCACATACTTTAATAAATACCATTATAAATCTTTATAAGTAGTTAAATATAAATATATATCTATATATATATATATATAGATCTATTTAACTATATAATATAAGCTTCCACAACTGACCCCTTGAATGACCACCTTTTGGTGTGTTCTTACAGCCCTAGCACACAGATAATCCAGAAGCACTGAATCTCAGAATTCCCTCAGCAGGCTGCTCTGACTACCCTCCCTACTCTCTCTCTCTCTGTGTTTACCTCCAGGACGAGCGAGCACACCGACAGGCACGAGCTGAGAGCATAGTCGCCCACGGTGAAAGCCACGAGCAGGTCAGACCTGCTGCTGCGGGGCGTGCACTGAAGCTCTGTCTGAGAGGATGACGCTGAACTATCACTGAGCCTGTCCTGAACCTGCCCTGACAGAGAGCCGTCCTGGAAGAGGGGAGAGCACGTTCATAAAAGACAAGCAGTGTGTTTACATACACACTAACGACACCATCGTTCTTCATGATCATTCAAGCTCTGTGAGAAATCTTATAATCTTATTCCTATTATCAGCTTCCATACAGTTCAGGATTGCAAGCAACAGATTTGCAGTGTTAAAAATGTTGCTACAGAGTCTAATTATGCACTAAACAGATCTGGGGGGCATTTCACAAAGCGGGATTTTCTCAGTCAGCCAGAAAACTTAAGCCCAAAGACGAGGACTGTCTAGTAAGAATGTCCGGCTGGACAGGCTTGACTTTGGGATTATCTGGCTAAACTGAGAAGCCCTGCTTTGTGAAATTCCCCACTGGTTCAGCTCAGAAAAACAAGAAAAAGACAGCACAGAAGCAAAAAAGCGATCTGACACTGATGTTTGCGTAGTTTTAGGTATCAAAAACAGTCGTAATTTATTTTCACATGATCTCTCTTGACGCCTGGCTGCTTTTGTGACTGTGCCTTTAAGACCTACATATGTAAATAAGATATGATCGGCTGCTTGCATTGCACCTCATTCAAATATTCACAGTACAGGGTGAAACACTCCTTATAATTTACATAATTTACAAAATACAGTATGAGTGGGCGGAGCTAAACAGCTGTAGGCCGAGCAGATGAATGTGCTGGTTTTTGTGACATCACAGTTCAATGTTTACATACCAGTGTTCCAAAAAAAGGAAAAAGAGATTTTAAATTACATGAGCCCTTTAATTATAAACTACTGTATATTTTTTTCCATATACTGGCAGTACAGTTTAAATTTCGGTACTTTAATTTTTCAGATATTTTCAAAATTGTATTTAAACTGTTACATCTCTGATGAAGGCACCTGGATTTCAGGTCAACAATAAGAGTCATTCATCGCATGTAAACTGTTAATCTGGTATTTTTCATTCTGTTACATATGCAGAACCAGACTTACTCCAACACAGCAACAAATAAAAGCATTTAAGCAGTTTAGAACCATAAAAACATAAACTGTGTCAGTAAATAACTACAGGTTGAACAGAAAACTGCAGCAAGAAAGTTGAATTTTACATCATGTGCTTCTTCTTCGGGGTGTTAATTAAAAGAGCAGGGAAGCTACAGTCGACCCGAAGATGTTATGTATTTAGTAAAAAAATACCATTGTAGACCGACTCATGGAAACCTGGAGTTCTCTCATTACCAGATTTCTCAGGTTCTTGTAAACATGTTAACTCATTCCTGTCAAATTCAGATTTTCTCCAGTTGTCACAATATTTTGTGCATGTAAACAAACAAAGTGGGCGTGGGCCTGGACCACACTCACTGACAGCCACCTTCACCACCTGGGCAGAAGAGAAAACTCACAACGAGTGACGATAGAACCGCCGCATGTCCTGCAGTGTTGAGCACAAGCTTACTACAGTAGATCAACACACAACAGCTCAGACTGTGAAACTCAATGGGAGCAATAAACAAACTGCTAGTAACTATTACAGCTTTGGGGGGCTTGTTTTGAATTCAGAAACACAAAATAGTCAGATTATACCTCAAAATGAAGACATGTTAAAAACAGCCAGAGGTCTCGAAGATTTATAAGACACAAGACGGTCCCCAACATCACATAAGGCTGCTACTATAAGCACTATTGGATCAGAATAAAGCTCTGCTAGTGAGAAAACTAAACTGGTTTAACCTTTAAGCACTACATCCGCACTAAATGAGCCGATTAGGTGCATCAGGCATCTTCTGAAACACTACACCCTCAACATCTCACTATACACAAATCAGCTATAACATTAAACAGACCTCCCCGTTTCTCCACTCAGTGTCCATTTTATCAGCTCCACTGACCATATAGTTTCACTCTGTAGTTCTACAGTTACAGACTGTAGTCCATCTGTTTCTCTGCATACTTTGTTACCCTGTTCTTCAGTGTTCAGGACCCCCATGGACCCTCACAGAGCAGGTACTATTTGGGTGGTGGATCATTCTCAGCACTGCAGTAACACTGACGTGGTGGTGGTGTGTTGCGCTGGTACGAGTGGATCAGACACAGCAGTGCTGCTGGAGTTTTTAAACACCTCAGCGTTACTGCTGGACTGAGAACCAAAAACATCCAGCCGACAGCGTCCTGTGGGCAGCTTCCTGTGACCACTGATGCAGGACTAGAGGATGACCGACACAAACTGTGCAGCAGCAGATGAGCTATCGTCTCTGACTTTACATCTACAAGGTGGACCGACGAGGTAGGAGTGTCTAATAGAGTGGACAGTGAGTGGACACAGTGTTTAAAAACTCTAGCAGCACTGCTGTGTCTGATCCACTCAGACCAGCACAACACACACTAACACACCACCACCACGTCAGTGTTACTGCAGTGCTGAGATTGATCCACCACCCAAATAGTACCTGCTCTGTGAGGGTCCATGGGGGTCCTGACCACTGAAGAACAGGGTAACAAAGTATGCAGAGAAACAGACGGACTACAGTCTATATGGTCAGTGGAGCTGATAAGGTGGACAGTGAGTGCAGAAAGAAAAAGGCGGTTTCAATGTTATGGCTGATCGGTGTAAACATGAACGCCAGCACTGTTTTGCTAAAGGCGAAATGGGTGAATAACAAACCAGCGATGAGAAAAACGACAGTTTAAATCCTACCCGGTCTGACAAACGCATCGAGACGGGAGCTGGAGCTGTTTGTGGAGTCGAGTTTAATCCAAGTTAAGGTTTTAAATTCCTTTAGCGAGCTAAAGCAACAGAGCTAACTGAGCCAACAGCTGACATTCCGGTAAAAGTTTCCATCTCTGAGACACAAAACGGCTCGAAACGGTCCATAGCTGAGGCTAGCGTCTCACCCGAACTTTCCGTTCCACCTTAAATGGTGCAGCAGTTACATTCCGGCGCCTCAGAGGACAGAATGTAACTGCTGCACCTTTTAAGGTGGAACGGAAAACGCGAATAAGAAGCTAGCCTCAGTCTCAACAGAAACGTCTTAAAACGATGAAAATAAGACTTACAGCGTTTATTAAGTCGTATGGTTAACGTGTACACCGCAACACCGCGGCGTTAGGTACCGCGGCGGCCGGGAAAAGCCGCGGCGAAGTTGAATAAGTACGGAAAACGGAGCTACAGCTAAAGCTAAAGCTAACGCTAGAGGCCCGTGTTAGCATGACAGCTAAGCTAACACACCGTGACTCTGAGGAAATAAAGCAGCCCGAGTTAAACCCCTGCGGCGGGGCTGCAGCGCTGCGCTCCCCGGCTCCGCTGCGCTCGGAGCCGGTTTATTTTTCGGAGGCGGTTCGGCAGTTTTCGCACCTGAAAGTTGAAGACCTGCACGGGCAGAGGCATCTTCACCGCACGGCGCGAGAACACATCCGGGGCGCGAGTCAGGCAGCGCGCGAGCACGAGCACGCTAGCGGCGGGGCCGGGCCGGGCTCGCGTGACGTCAGAGCCGCGCGTGCCTGGCCGCGCTCGCAGGGACCGATTAAAAAAAGAATTATTGATTATTATAATTATTTTTTTTTTTACTGTAAATCAACGGTTAGTCATCTTCAACACACACAGCCCGCTTATGTGAGAAAGGTGTCCAGAAGCGTCCAGACCGCCCTCGTAATGATGAGTGAATTAGGCGGCTTTAAAGGGGGAGTCCACCAATTTTTCAAAATTTTTACGCTATTAAATGGTTAAGATGTAAACAAAGTGTCAACAAAACGCTCCGTGCTAGAGAAACTGACCGAGTCAGAGCTGTTCACAGTGGTGGTGATAGGAACCAGACGTCCACCTCTAAAAGCTCCCTCACAGAAAGTTACTACATGAAATGGTTATGAATTCACTGCCTGATGACTGAGACACTGTTTTATGATAGTTTAGAGAAGGTTTAGGCCTCAAACTCCAGTCAATGTGGAGGGATACATGCAGAGAAAAAATAGTCCCCAAAGAAAACTTATTATTCTCAGATTTTCCGCTATTTTACAACACACACACATCATCATCATCATCATCATCATCATCATCTAAACCGCTTATCCTTCTGGGTCACGGTGGGGGATGGAGCCTATCCCAGCTGTCATTGGGCGGAAGGCAGGATACACCCTGGACAGGTCGCCAGTCCATCGCAGGGCAGCAACAGTCAACAATCCATATAAACTCAGAAGACTCGTGTAGGTTCACTGGTGGTTCTGGATAGTAAATAAAATGTCTATATTTGTGTTGTAGTCATGGCGACCCCTGGTTCCAATCACCACCCCTGTAAAGACATCTGAACCATTTCACACCAAACCACTCTGAATCTCTCTGTTTACATCTGAATGATTGAATTATTGTGAAATCTTGCACAAAAAAGTTTTAATTTATTTATTTGTTTATTTAACCAGTTCACCGTTAAACAGCTCTGATGTCAGGTGGGCGTGGCCGCGACTTTGTTTTCAAAGCAGCGCTCAGCAGCCGAGCAGAAGCAGGGCGTCCTCTGGTGGACTGACTCTAACACTGCATGTGATGTTATTTTGCTGTGTGAGAGGAGAGTTTTAGGACTACAGGTGGAAAATCTGTCCTATTGATCAGATCATCCTCCTGGCTTCATTCAGCAGGCTGTGAGAATGAAAACAACGAACAGTGTGAATAAATGAAATCAAAAAATCTAAACAGTTGTCTTAAAATGGGAGAAATATTGCATTTTTTTTTATCAGTAGAGCACAGTAGATTGAGGACATTGTCAAACAGTTCCTGTGCTTTACTACAGGACACCACACAAATATTATAGGTCACTGTAAGAGCACTAGAGGAATATTACACTAATAATATTCATGAATTATTGGAGGGGAAAACATCCAGACACCTCTTCTACTGAGTGAATTCAACTACTTTAAAAGGGAATGTCACTGAATTTTCAAAATTTCTGTATAATTCAAGGTTTGAGATTCAGAGTGGTTTGGTGTGAAATGGTCCAGATGTCTTTACAGTGGTGGTCATAGGAACCAGGGGTCGCCATGACTACAACACAAACCTACACGAGTCTTCTGAGTTTATATGGAATGTTGATGATGGAAAATAGTGGAAAATCTGGAATAATACGTTTTCTTTGGGGACTATTTTGCCTCTGCCTGTATCCCTCCACCATGAATGGATTTTAAAAACTACATTTTAGGCCGAGAACCTTCTCAGACTTTCTGTGAGGGAGCTTTTAGAGGCATTAACCCTTTCAGACATCTGGTTCCTATGACCACCACTAAGTTTCTCCAGTTTTCATATCTAGAGTAAAACTTTTCCAGACGGTTCCATATGAATAGGTGTAATTTAAGAAGTAATTCAGGATCGGAAGGTGCCCACAGGCTTTAACACAGTGTATGAATGTCCATCAGAAGAGCAATGATTGAGACACACACCTTAAAATACATTCAAAGACTTGATTTTATTAATGCATACTTTTTAAAGTCATATCATACACACGAGAGGTTTATTTCTGTGACGATTCAGAGGGGTCTTTAATCTACATCAGCCGGCTGTAAGGTTAAGGTGGATAAACCACTGATGTCAGTCATAACAGCAAAAACACACACAGGATATTTAACGACAGCTTGTTTGCTCACGCGCACACACGCACGCCCCACAGATCTTAATCTCAGTAAAACCAAAAGGCATTTGATCGGAAAATTCAGACGCACGACTCACTTTGTAAAGAAAAAAAAAAAAAAGGAATGTTTTGCCTAAATTGAGAAAATTTGGCATGCTAGCCCCACAAAACAGCTCACAATGGCACGTTTCAGCAAAATAAGGATGAAATAAAGAGAATTAATCAAGATCGAATGGACGGAAACCAAGTCCAGAAAAGCTCGGCTTTACAAAAAAAAAGATCTGCCGTTATCTAGATAAGCAACAATACTGTAATGTAAAGAGCTTTTAAATACCACATCCTGTTAGCCAAAGAGTTCGGCTTCTCTAATCATAAACGACAGACATCAACATACTTTAAATAGACATATTTCAATAATCACTCTCATTTTTTTAATTTTATGCTGTGCTGTAAAAAGTTCACATACAGTAGTCACACAAACACGGGAAAAAAAAGTGTTCAGTAGGCAATATCTCGGAAAGAAAACCATTTTAAAATGTCATTTACAGTCAGCTGTCAAGAGAGACACTGTTGAGTTCGTCCTCAGAAGCTATTCACAATATATATTTACACAGGCTTTTGACACATTCACAAATCCAAAAAAACAAAAAAAAGAAAGAAGAAAGAGGAAAAAGACCCACGTTACGATTAGCAATGCCCACATTTCCACAACGCCCAAACTTATCCAGGAGAAAAGTCTCTAATTTAGATGTATACAAGGGGGACAGAGCTATCAATGACCTTCTTATGACCTTCAGTATCAATAATTAAGGCAAAGTTCAGAAATAGCGGGGGGGGGTAATTTGGCATGATTATTTATTGTGCCTTCATAATTAGATCCCACAGCTAGGCTATACTAGTCTATGCTAGTCTAGTGTGGAGTGTAGCACTTCACCTGCTGCAGTTTTAAACGCGTCTCTCCAGAACAGCCGATAGTAACTCTGATGATTACTGTGTGGTGGAACTGAGGGAAGACCACCCTCGTTGCGAGTGGGCTCACACCAAAAACGCGCCGCGTCCCTCCTCAGAACACGGTGCACTTCTTCCCTCTCTTCTTGACGGGCGGAGGGCAGAGCACGGCGCGGATTGCCTCGTCGAACACGGTCTTCAGACCCCGCTGGGTCAGAGCGGAGCACTCCAGATACTTCACCGCACCTGAAAAGCCACCACAGTCACAACCATTTAGAATCCGGATTAGAATCCGAATCAGAATCCGGAACAGAATCTGCATCAGAATTAGAATCAGAACTAATCAGAATGAATCAGAACCTGAAATAGAATCTGAATATGAATCACAGGGGAAAAATCAGAATCCTTCAGATTTGGAAAGAGAAACTGAATCAGAATCATAGTTAAAAGCAGAATCAGAGTATGAATTAGAATCTGAATCAGAATCAAATTTAGAATCAGAAATAACCAGAATAACAATTAGAATTCAGAAATAATAAGACATTCAGAATCAGAACCAATCAGAATCTGAAATTAGAATCATAGTTTCAATCAGAATCCATCAGAATCGGAAACAGAAACTGAATCTGTATCACAACAGGAATAGGAACTAATCGGAATCAGAATCAGAATGAATCAAAATCTGAATTAGAATTTGAATCACAATTAGAATCAGAAATAATCAGAATCACAATTAGAAGCACAATCAGAATCTGAATTAGAATCTAAATCAGAACCACAATTAGAATCAGAAAGGATCAGAATCACATTTAGAATCAGAACCAATAAGAATCCAAATCAGAATCTGAATTAGGGTCACAGTTACCATCAGAGCTAATCAGAATCACATATACAATCAGAATCAATTAGAATCTGAATCAGAATCACAGTTACAATCAGAACCAATCATAATCTGAATCATAATGACATCTAGAATCAGAACCAATCAGAATCCAAATTAGAAACTGAATCAGAATAACAGTGTGAATCATCTACTGGAGTCGATATTTTCCCAACTTAATTCGAATTAATTATGAAGCTGTGAGCGGCAGTTTAAACAATGGGCTCAAACAAATTCCTCAGACAAATTTAAAGTGCTAAAGTGAACGTACCGTTACATAAACAAGTAATAAGGAAAATCATATCAAATATGAACATACTGGTATAACAGAATGCCAGTTTAATACATTAGCTATAATTAAAATAAAATATAGGTATAATAAAGGTAATATAGAAATTCAGAATGCGATACTCACTTCAATAGACTTATCAGCTCTTAAATTCTGAAACTTCTAATGAATATTAAAACTTGAAAAAATATATTTAAGCAACAGAACGCAAGAGGGAGTGAGTTATCGTGAAGTAACATCATGGCTGTGATTTGGTCACCGTAGATCATCACAGCTGTGATGTTATTGGTGATAACACACTCCTCGAGTGTTCTACTGCTTTAATACAGCAGTTAAATAAATACAGTAATAAATTAATAAACTGGGCCGTGAACGCGGCGTTTAATATGTTTTAATGTTCGCAGTTCCTTCACCAAATTATAGTTCCTTAACGAGCAGCTTGTTGCTACGTCAGAGTAACGAGCTCCGCCCACTCAGTGCACAGCCGGCAGGTCGTTCTCCAGCTCCTTACACTAAATTCCCAAACTGTCATCACCACTGAGCAGCTTTTCAGTCGGCAGCTGAGACAGAAGAACAGCTGAACAACCTGGAATCAGCCAGAAATGAACCCAACACCATTCACCAAACGTGTAGTCTGATCTTCAGAGTCTGACCAAATCAGACTGAGGCATAAAACTGCCGCAATATCAAGTTCAGCTCAGTTTTGTCAGCTCAGTTTTTGCCAGATCAGTATTAATGTTGTTTTGTTCCAGCCAGTCTGTAAAGCATCTTACAGCCCATTTAGTTTGGTGAATGGTGTTGGGTTCATTTCTGGCTGATTCCAGGTTGTTCAGCTGTTCTTCTGTCACAGCTGCCGACTGAAAAGCTGCTCAGTGGTGATGACAGTTTGGGAATTTAGTGTCGTCTCATCTTCAGAGTCTGACCAAATCGGCTGTCGGTCAAATGTGATCTTAAAAGTGTCCATTTTCTGTTTGTGGCAAAGTAAGAAGTAAAAACGTTCAAATGTCTTGAGCGTCTCCTACAGCTGTCAAAGTCGTTGCTTAGCAACGGCGTCTCAGTGGAGTGATACAGTGTTTGTGGAAAAACCTGTGATGTTATGGCGAAATAACAGCACGGTTAGAACCGTTCTCAACCAATCAGCTTGCGTGGCTGGAACTAACTGTTGTATAATAAAATATATAACAAAACGAAATGACAGTATCTTATGAAGGGTCAGTTACTCAGATCCACTGACATTGATGCTGCAACTCCATAACTAGGTTTAATCCACGTTTGGGAATGTATTTTATCTATTATGCACTGCATTATAAGTACATATAAAATATGGGTGTAATGTAGCTGTAATAGTTTTTCATGTAAAATATCTGCAGTTATAGTAATTATGTAGTCCTCAACACTCCCACCACAGTCCTGATCTCCTCTTACCGATCTCTCTGGCCATGGCCAGGCCCTGCGGGTAGGTGATCGGAGCCAGTTTTTTGTCCCTCAGGCGCTCAATTGTGTCCTTGTCGTCCCGCAGGTCCAGTTTGGTGCCCACCAGGATGATGGGGGTGTTGGGACAGTGGTGACGCACCTCAGGGTACCACTGCACATTCACACAAATAATCATCGTAAATAATCATCATAAAAAAAGGCCAACTGACCCCAACAAAGTCCTAAAATAGATATTTTGGTTTGTGATCACAAATCTGACATCAGTTTTGTTACATTTCAGTGTAATTAAAATTAAAAACACGGCTTAACATCTTCACAGCGCTGAGATGTTTACACACTGTACATAAAGAAATAAAGAAAGGAAGGAGGAAAGAAGGAAAAAGAGGCAACGAAAGATAAACACTGACCTTCGCTCTGACATTTTCAAAGGAGGCAGGGCTAACCAGCGAGAAACAGATCAGAAACACATCCTGTGAAACACAAGAAAGAGTTCAGTTCACTCATTCACGTTTTTATAGCTTTGTGGGTTTTAATTTTACAGTACAGAACAAAAACACTAGAAACAACAACAGCCTTGAAAACAAAAACTGAACGTATGTCATTCACTACATTCACTACAATAGAACAATCCAAATGTAACAGTTAAGCACTAAACGGAAAACTCAGAAAGTTATTAAATTAATAATTAATTGTCCAGAAGTCAGTATAACAGGTTTGAGCATCTATTTGAGGCTGTTGCTCATTAAGGAGAAAGCTTGTGCTCATTCACAGGAAAAACTCCTCGTTCGACAAATATACTTTGTCTAAAATGTCTGAATGTAAAAACATCAATACTAAGAGCTTAAAGGGGAACTCCAACACATTTTCAAAATTTTCGCCTAGTAAAATGGTTAAGATGTAAACAGAGCGGTTCAAAAGTGGTTCAGAGTGGTTTGGTGTGAAACGCTCCGTTCTAGAGAAACTTACTGAGTCAGAACTGTTCACAGTGGTGGTGACAGGAACCAGACGTCCACCTCTAAAAGCTCCCTCACAGAAAGTTCCTACATGAGATGGTTATGAATTCACTGCCTGATGACTGAGACACTGTTTTATGATAGTTTTGAGAACTTAAACTCCATTCATGGTGGAGGGATACATAATATGCAGGGTGCTGTGAGGCAAAATAGTCCCCAAAGAAAACTTATTATTTCAGATTTTCCACTATTTTCCATCATCAACATTCCATATAAACTCAGAAGACTCGTGTAGGTTCACTGGTGGTTCTGGATAGTAAATAAAATGTCTATATTTGTGTTGTAGTCATGGCGACCCCTGGTTCCCATCACCACCACTGTAAAGACATCAATTTTAAAACTCTGAAATTCTTGTGTATGAAGTTAAAGTGCTTCCTGTGCAGCGGTGACTCTGTTCCTCGGCAGCAGGACAGATGATGAGAAAAGCCCACAGAAAAACAGGAAGCTGAGGGAAACACTGCTGCTGCTGCAGGAAGAGATGGAGGGGATGGAGTCAGGAGGCAGTGGAGACGGAGCGGGTCAGCGTACCGTTTGAGGGTAGGAGAGCGGCCGGAGTCGGTCGTAATCTTCCTGCCCCGCCGTATCCCACAGTCCCAGATTAACAGGCTTCCCATCCACCATCACATTAGCAGAGTAATTATCGAACCTGAATAAAGACACAATAAAGACAAATTAACTCATAACAACAACATGAATACAGTTCTATTAAAATTAATATCCAGAATGAAGTTCTCATAAAATTAATATCCAGAATGAAGTTCTCATAAAATTAATATCCAGAATGAAGTTCTCATAAAATTAATATCCAGAATGAAGTTCTAATAAAATTAATGTTCAGAATGAAGTTTTAATAAAATTAATATCTATAATGAGGTTCTAATAAAATTAACACCAGAATGAAGTTCTAATAAAATTAATATTCAGAATGAAGTTCTAATTAAATTAATATTCAGAATGAAGTTCTAATAAAATTAATGTTCAGAATGAGGTTCCAATAAAACTAAAATAAAATAATATCCAGTCTGCTTCTTATTATAAACAGTGCAGTTAATCTTTAAGACAGAAAAAAAACATGGTAAACAGATCATTAAAGTAAGTTATTTATAATTCCCGTCAAATAAAACGTCTTGCTGTTCCCCAAAGTGCTGAATAAAATATTAAACCACCTAGAAATGATTTCCGCTGTCTAGTTTTGTAATATTAGAACTGTTTAAGTTAACACTGCACATAAAGTAACACATTATTAGTATGATAAGTGATTCTAGACTTTTGAACAGCTATGTTTGAACATCTGTGTTTGACTCCTGTTAAGGCGGACTGGTGTGCTCACACTGTGGGGATGTACTCTCCAGGGAAGGCGTTGGTGGTGTAGCTGATGAGCAGACATGTCTTACCGACGGCACTGAAACACAGAGAGAACACGGTTACAGCTCACACTCAAAGACAAGAGTGGTCCCTAATTTTCTGTGAAGAACATATAAAATACCCCATTTTCAGTGTCTTCACTCTGTTCACCCCCCCACACATTTATATTACACATGTGGTGTTGGGTGAACCTGCGGGGAGTAAAAGTGTGGAGGTGCTGTGTCCTTCACTCTGTTCTCCTCCTACATGGCCTGCTGTTAGTGTTTGTGTGTTCTTGTATTGCTATACTTGTGAGGACCCCATGTCCTCACCATGACAGGACTATATGAAATTTTTGCTCAAGTGAGGAGCAGCAAAATGTCCTCACTTGAGCAAAAATTTCATATAGTCCTGTCATAGTGAGGACATGGGGTCCTCACAAGTATAGCAATACAAGAACACACACATATAACACAAAAGTCAATAGAAGTCTATGGATGTCCTCATATGTATAGCAAGACAAACACGTCTGTCTGTGTGTGTGTGTGTGTGTGTGTGTGTGTGTGTGTGTGTGTGTGTGTGTGTAAGAGGGTGGACAACATGGACAGGCTGCTGACTGGCTACAGCTGCTAAAGGAGAACCCTACGCTGGACACTTGTGATATTTTTAAACATCTGGTATTTTCACATAAATTGTTATGGCTACATTGATTTAAAACAACAATAATGTGGTGGGTCAGCAGACCACTGAGTAACATACACATCCACACCACACAAGGGTTAAGTATTTCTGATACTTAATACTTTTATTTTCACTCACTACATTTCAAAAGAAAAATCTGTACTTTTCACTCACAATATTTTTTTTTATTTTAGTGGTATTTTCAGGAGCACAACTTGTTTCAAAAATGGAACAATATACGCTTTTTAAATCAATATTTTTACTTTAAGTACATCTACACTCTCGAAAAGATGGTCCTTCAGGGGTTCTTTCATAAATAAAATGGTTCTATATGGAACCATGAACACTCAAAGAAGCGCTTTGCGTATTTAAATGGTTCTTTGCATGGCGAAAAGGGTTCTACAGATTGATGGACAGTGTGTTGTATATGGTTCTGTACTGCATACGTGTAAACAACAGCTTTAACACTGCAGTCGAGTCATAACGTCATAATTCTTAAGCAGGAAGTGTGTATTTTACACTCTTCCCTGCTCGAATGGTGAGCTGTCCTACGTCATATCACCCCGTTTACACACTGCACTGACCGCCTGGACCTTTAAGAGAGAGTTTAAAGCTCTGCTGCTGGTTTTTAAAGCTCTAAATGACCTTAAAGCTCCTGAACGTCTGTTTATGATCTCAGATCTTCGCAAACACCTTCAGTAAAACACAGAAAACGTGGAGAGACTCTTTCAGTTATTCTGCTTCTAAACTGAATTGTATTAAAAGTGAGCACTGAGTGCTGATTGGTTGGCATTACTGCTACTGAGCGCTGATTGGTTAGCATTACTGCTACTGAGTGCTGATTGGTTATCGTTACTGCTACTGAGCGCTGATTGGTTAGCATTACTGCTACTGAGCGCTGATTGGTTAGCGTTACTGCTACTGAGCGCTGATTGGTTAGCGTTACTGCTACTGAGCGCTGATTGGTTAGCATTACTGCTACTGAGAGCTGATTGGTTGGCATTACTGCTACTGAGAGCTGATTGGTTAGCGTTACTGCTACTGAGCGCTGATTGGTTAGCATTACTGCTACTGAGAGCTGATTGGTTGGCATTACTGCTACTGAGAGCTGATTGTTTTTCCAGCATTAAATGTAACTGCATTCAATTCACAGCGCGTATCATCTCTCAGTCCTTGTACTGAAAAAAAGAATATTAACATGCAATTTGTGACAGTCCTACAATTCACAAAAGCACAACTCTCTCTATCTCTCTCTCGCGCTCTCTCTCTCTCTCTGTGAACATTTGCAATTTTTCCGAGCTGCCACAGAGACAGTAAACAGAGAGAAGCTGTCAGAGAGACAGGAAACAGGAGTGAAGGACAGAGAGGCATGAGTGACAGTAATACAGAGCGCAGAGAGAGAGAGGAAGAGTGAGAGAGAGTGATAAAGGCGGAGTGAAAGAGCAGAACAGGCTAAGACAGCGAGGTTAAACAGCGCGGCCTGTGAGGCCTGACAAAGCCTTTCAGAGTCAGACTCTCAGGCACTGAGCTGTGGAGAGCGGCAAACGGTGGCCAACGACAGCGCGCAGTGGACTGTAGTGGAGTGACCACCTCTCACTGCTGATGTAACATCAGCCACACAGCTTGGCGCTTAGCTTCAGTAGCAGTGCTGCACAATTTTAAAAACTGAATGCTTTTAAAGGGCCCATACCATCGAACTTTCCCTTTATCTTAAATAAATGAGTTTGAAGTACGTAAACACGGCGAAAGTTTCAAAATGTACCATTAATGCCATCCATACTGTCCATATATGGAAACCAGACCACAAAAACGCCCGTTTTGAATTCATCCATGTTTCTGTGATGTCACAAGAACCAGCTAATTTCCATATATCTACCCATTCATCCTACAGCAGTTTGGCCCCGCCCATTCACACTGAAGTTACAGGCAGTGTTTCAACTCTGAGTGCCTTCGGAATGATGTACAGGACAAGCCAGCCAATCAAAACAGAGCTCATTTACATATATCAGTATTAAAGGCACAGTAACAGAAACAGCCTGTTTAATTCTCAGGAATAAAGAGAGGCTGGAGCATGATCATGCAAAAATGAATTATAGATGTTTTTGGTATCTAAACATATATATTAAGTGGAATATATATAGTGGAGGATATGGGCCCTTTACTCCCCTTTTAAGAACCTAATAAAAAGATATTAATGTGATTTCCACTAAACAACAACGCACACAATCTTAAATATGGAAGCAGGGCTGGGCACAGTGATGATATTCATCATTATCGTGACAAATTATGCCACAAAATGTCACAATATGCTTTCTGAGAACAGTGTGGATATCATCAGTAGCCTATATGTCATAAATATTAGGACAGTCATGTGCAAAACTTTAAACACGTTGATTTTCAAAGTGAAAATTACTTGATAGATCCTCTACATTGAACACAATTAAATATGGCATTTTTCTAATTTTATTTCTATTTATGTGCTGAGTTTAACATTAAATTTTAAAAAATGGTTCATAACTTTTGCACAGGCCACATTCTATGTCTCCAATGTTAAATTCAGCAAATATAGAGTAACTGTGCATCAAACTGTGCAGACATGTGGAGTGTGAAAAGGTAAAATGCTGAATTAAAATGATTTGTATTAGCTTTTTTTTAATGTTCCATCACTGATTCTTTTTTGTCTGTTAAAATGATCAAACATTCAAGATGAGTCTTTAGGCAACAACTTAGAATGAAAAACCTCTAACAGTAAATTTAAGACATTTTGAGATATAAGTCACTTAAAGACCCACAGAAACCTTGAATTAGTACCGGCATGATAGTTATAGAGAGTTTAGGTTTATCAACAGTGATAAATAATGAGAGCAACGTATACTATGATTTTATCCCACAAAATATTTTTTGAATATAGGTTTGCTCACATTACACACTGCATCCAGTACAGTACATTTACAGGGTGTGGCAAATAAGCTGCATCAGGTTTGAAAGATACTCTTTGAGCAGTAGCAGTAACAGTAGTAGCACTCAGGCTCATCAACTTTATTAATTTATTAAATATAATCTGATACTGTGATGTATTTTTAAAACGTGATTTTGAATGTGTTCTGCACACGATATGAGCCGAAACTAAATCGGTTCTGAATCATTAGACGTATCCAGATTTGGTTTTAGATGATTCTGTCAGACTCTGTGGAGGCAACCAATCAATATGATCAATACTGTGGCACAAAATACTGTGGCACAAATTTTATTGACAAACGCCATCGTTTGTCAATAAAATGTCAGAAAAAGCCACATTCGGCTAACAGTGTGGAGTGTGGACTGGGCTGGCCTAGGCCAATATAATAGTATAGCAACGTTATTTCTGCCCTGTTAAAGGGGGAGTCCACAGATTTTACAAAATTCTGCATAATTAAATGGTTAAGATGTAAACAGAGTCATTCAGAGTGGTCTGGTGTGAAACACTCAGTTATAGAGAAACTTACCGAGTCAGAACTGTTCACAGTGGTGGTGATAGGAACCAGACGTCCACCTCTAAAAGCTCCTCACAGAAAGTTACTACATGAAATGGTTATGAATTCACTGCCTGATGACTGAGACACTGTTTTATGATAGTTCTGAGAAGATTTTGGCCTTAAACTCCATTCATGGTGGAGGGATACATAATATGCAGGGTGTTGTGAGGCAAAATAGTCCCCAAAGAAAACTTATTATTTCAGATTTTCCACTATTTTCCATCATCAACATTCCATATAAACTCAGAAGACTCGTGTAGGTTCACTGGTGGTTCTGGATAGTAAATAAAATGTCTATATTTGTGTTGTAGTCATGGCGACCCCTGGTTCCTATCACCACCACTGTAAAGACATCTGAACCTTTTCACACCAAAACACACTCTGATTACATCTCACACACTGAATTATGGGGGAATTTCGAAAAACAGGTGGAGTTCCCCTTTTAATGGAGGAGTTGTTTCTCTTGTTTCGGCACCCCTGAAATGAAGAACCTGGATAAAAGACACGGGGTCGCCAAAAACCCCAAAGCACCTGTGCTGAAAAAGGCTTTAACCTGGCCGCTGTGAGCTGCTCTACTAACATTCTTGGAGGAAAAAAAACGAGAAAGGTGTGTAAAAGCATGACGTCATTCGTCCAGCATCCTCCCGGCTGCAAAGCTGCACATCATATTATATATGCAAAAACACCCCAATCAGCTCAAATTCAGTATTATTTGGTAAAATATGAGCGTGCAAAACAAAAAATAAATGTATAATCCACACATTTGGCCCTAAACTAGGCTGGGCGTGCATGGCAGAGCCTTATAATTAAAAAATGATCATAGATGTATGAATGCCACTCATTCATTTTCCATCAAATAATCGATCAGAATCGGAGTTTCGAGCAGGGATGAGCCAGTCTGTGTTAAATCATTCATCTACTACATCTACACCGAACCATCCATCCATGCCATCCATGCAGCCAGACCAAACCCCAGCAGCCCCAGCAGCCCCAGCCCCTCCTGCAACAATTGGATTCTCTTACACTGGCATTTAACCACAATTCAAGCCTTTAAAACAGCTTTAAATTACGCACCCGTCGCCGACGACGACACATTTGATGGCCTGCATTTGCGAAGCGGACGGATTGTGGATCCACAGGAATAGGAGAGGATTTTTTCTCCCTGCTCGTTCTCGCAGTGTGGGCTGCTAGCTTGAACTGCTGCGGCAGCCTTATTTTTTTTTACCACCGGTATTCTGGCAGACCACGCCCCTCGTGCGCTAGGATTGGCGCTCTAGAACGGCCAGTCTGAAGCATTAGCCAATCCCAGCGCGGGCAGCGAGAGCGCACTAGCCAATCCGCGCCGCAGGAGGGCGGGACCTGTATGAATGCGGGTGTTGAAAAAGAAACAACACCGCCGCAGAGGCAGACGACGACATTTAACGAGCGACCTACGGAAAAGCACGATCACTTTTAAAGGCACAGCGTTGTAAAAACGTTATTTAAAATGAGCGACAAGTTTCGCGAGTTTACATGATCAGAGTCGTCGTTGTTTCTTGTTTCGTGCGATGAATGCGCGAGTCGACTTTCACTAGGTGCTATCGAATGCTAGCAACCGATTAGCATCTTTCTGACATTAAAGGGCCCATATCACGGAAAAACGGAATCGCCTTTATTTTTTGTTTATAAAAGAGTTTGATGTGGCATGTAAACGTTGTTAAAGTTTCAAAATGTACCGTTCACTCCCTACTACGGAGGCCCGCTGGTGACATCCTGTATAAATAAAAATAAAGCGTGGGAACGAGATCCTAATCCGTGGCCACGACTTAGTATGGCGTGGGAACGAGATCATGGCTTACTGAGTCGTGGCCACACATTAGGATCTCGTTCCCACGCTTTTACTAAGTCATGTCCACGACTTAATCATCTCATTCCCATGCCTTACTAAGTCGTGGCCACACATTATTTTTATTTATACAGGATGGTACCAGCGGGGCTCCGTACTCTATCGCAAAAACGTATTGCACGTTTTAAATTCACTGTTCTTGTGATGTCATGGAGGCAAACGCAATAACATATACAAGCTGTGTCCCAATTCAGGGGCTGCATCCTTCGGAGGCTGCATTTGAAGGCCGACTGCGTCACAGCAGCACGACTAGGCTCTCCTTTCAAAGGCTCCTTCATATGCGGCCGAGAAATGTGTCCTCCTTTTGTGGAGGAAGAGTGAGTTTGTGTTTCTGGCTCCATCTTAAAAGATCTTAACAGGAGCGGCGGTTCGTGACGCAGCGTTGAGGACGGGAACAGCGGTGCTGTGACGCAAACAGGAAATCCGCCGTAGGACAGACCGTCTCATTTCAGTTCAGCCTTCACGGGTCTACACAGCCTTCGAGGGACACGCCTTCGTAGACCGCGTCCTTTGAAGGATGCAGCCCCTAAATTGGGACACAGCTACAGCCTGCAGCAGTTTAGCCCCGCCCACTCACACTGACGATATACGGGGTGTTTCAGGCTGGACTGCTTTTTGAAAAAGACCAGGGGTGCACAACTCCGATCCTGGAGGGCCGGTGGCCAGCACAGTTTGGAAGTTTCCCTACCTAAACACACCCACTAAACCTGCTAATTAACAGAGAAATGCAATCAGGTGTGTCTTAGTAGGTAAATCACCAAACTGTGCTGGACACTGGCCCTCTAGGACCGGAGTTGTGCACCCCTGAAAAAGACAGAATACGGGACAATCAGAACAGATTTGCAAACATTAATCTTAAAGGGACACTAAGGAAAGCAGCCTGTTTATTCTGAGGGATAAACAGAGGTTGGAAAATGGTCATGTAAAAAAAAGAATGAATTGTGGCCTCACGTCAGGTCAAAAACAGAAACAAGGAAATTGTGGGATATGGGCCCTTTAAGGAATGGAACTACTGAAAAATTAAATTAGGCACTTCCAAAACTACCAACCTCTCCAACTATATTTCAGTCCATTCTGACAAACAGAAACATTAATTTATTGTCACTATATCTACACCTAACCTCAGTCCTATGTTGGCCAGCTGTCTGTGGCTGGTATGTGGGAGTGAAATCCCCCCAGAGCAGGTGAAGTCTTTATAAAACAACAAAATGAACGGATGAACCAACTGTTCCAGTGAAACTCGATGCTTGGAGCATTTGTTGTGGGTGACTAAAGCAACCCGCTAGAACAGAGAGGGGAGGTCCACCCAATTTTCAAAATTCCCACATAATTCAAACATTGAGATGTAATCAGAGATTCAGAGTGGTTTGGTGTGATGCTTCAGATCTCTTTACAGTGGTGGTGATGGGAACCAGGGGTTGCCATGAGTAAGTAGACATTATATAGACATTTTAAATATAGACAAATATAGATATTTTATTTACTATCCAAAACCACCAGTGAACCTACACAAGTCTTCTGAGTTTATATGGAATGTTGATGATGGAAAATAGTGGAAAATCTGAAATAATAAGTTTTCTTTGGGGACTATTTTGCCTCACAGCGCCCTGCATATTATGTATCCCTCCACCATGAATGGAGTTTAAGGCCAAAATCTTCTCAAACTATCATAAACAGAGTCTCAGTCATCAGGCAGTGAATTCATAACCATTTCATGTAGTAACTTTCTGTGAGGGAGCTTTTAGAGGTGGACGTCTGGTTCCTATCACCACCACTGTGAACAGTTCTGACTCTGTAAGTTTCTCTATAACTGAGCGTTTCACACCAAACCACTCTGAACGACTCTGTTTACATCTTAATCATTTAATTATGCAGAAATTTTGTAAAATCTGTGGACTCCCCCTTTAACAGGGCAGAAATAATGTTGCTATACTATTATATTGGCCTAGGCCAGCCCAGTCCACACTCCACACTGTTAGCCGAATGTGGTTGTTTCTGACGTTTTATTGATAAACGATGGCGTTCAGATGAAAATGTGTGCCACAGTATTGATCAGATTGATTGGTTGCCTCCACAGAGTCTTACAGAATCATCTAAAACCAAATCTGGATACGTCTAATGATTCAGAACCGATTTAGTTTCGGCTCATATCGTGTGCAGAACATTACAAACTTTCAGAAATCAGTGGAAACAGATTTAAGAACACTTTTTATGTCATTACTGTCATAAAAAACAACTTTACAGGAATGTTTTAATAAGAGCTGTAGAGAAATGTTCTCAGGGTGACCAGAACAGGATGGAGGCTGGATTTCATTGTAAACACAGATTAATAACTGAGATGAAGATAATTATTGAATGAATGTGAAATAAAAACACTCTTAACAAAGATGGTTCTTCAAGGGTTCTTTAATAAAGAAAATGGTTCTACATAGAACCATGCACACTCAAAGAACCTTTTGCATGATTAAAGCGTTCTTCAGATTGATGGAGATTGTGCTGTAGATGGTTCTACATAGAACCTTTTTTGATAACAGTTCTATTTTAATAAACCTGACATCATAATAATAGAACCCTTATATGCTGTATATGGTTCTATATAGAACCCTTTTCAAAAAGGTTCTACATAAAACCATCTACAGCCAATCGTCAAAGCCTTTTTGGTTCTATATAGAAGCCTTTTCTGTATGCTGTATATGGTTCTATACAGTTCTGTGTGTTGTAGAACCTTCTACAGCACATTCTTCATCAATCTGAAGAACCCTTTCATGGTACAAAGAATGCTTTAATCATGCAAAGGGTTCTTTGAGTGTCCATGGTTCTACACAGAACCACTGTCTTTACTAAAGAACCCTTGAAGAACCAGATTTTTAAGAGTGTAAGATGTAAATTTATACCTAAACAGTGAAGAAAAAGTGGTCCATTCATTAAAAACACAGCAAAACGTTTAAGAATTTATTTTTTTATTGCTTAACCTGCCATTGGGAACAATCTATACCAAAAGGGTTACAACGTCAGCACAATAAAAAGAAAAACCTGAATACAATCACAGAATAAGAGTAGAGAAAATGGTCCTCTGATGGCTCTAAACCGCAGAGCGTCGGACAGCAGTGAGGGTTTAATACTGGGGCTTCAGTCAAAAACGTAAGAAGGGTCAGTCACGGGAATGAAGAACCAGCAAAAAAGACAAAAGCACAAGCTTGTTTTCTGGAAAATGCTTAAAAAGAAGATCATTTTCCAAAAGGTACCACTTTTACTGACACAAATGTTCCTTCACGGCTGAAAATCTTCCCAAAATGTGGATCTGGATGATACAAAAATAGAAATAAACAGCATTTATGATTCAGTACTGTGATTAAACACCTCTAGGCCAACTGAGAAACGTGCTCAAGACGTTCTTCTCTGAACGCTTCATATCAAATACTGCAGAATTCAAAGGAAAAGCATGAATCACACCTTTCTATCTCTACAAGATTCACTCTGCCCCTTCATACCTGTATGATACATGATAGGTAATCATAATTATACAGATAAAATACATGATATGACCCCAGTGGTGGGTGTCAAAGCCTTTTACACTAATAAAAACAGCTCTAATAGCTTCTCTAATTCAAACTGTTGTTGATTTCGTTGATAAAGCATGTCTGTCTGTGGAAAACTGATCATATGAGCAGAGTGGAGAACGACTGACCACTCCAGGCAGCTCTTTTCCAGTCTGAGGAGGGACGACAGAAGCACAGTGGTGCTATAAACTGATGTTAATAAAGTAGTTTATGGTATAAGTGAAGAAGATATTGGCAATGTGAGACTTTAAAGGTGATAAATCAACATTACACTGTTTAAAGACACCAATAAAACACGCTGATGATGCTCGTTTATCAACAAAAATGAAAATGATAATAATATTGATGTTTTTTTTTCCAAAAAAAATGAAATCAGGCACTTCCAAAACTTAAAACCATTAGATACTCCACATGTATGCATCTCCGAAAAGGTCTAAGGGGCGTCTAACACAGAGATGAACTATTTTCCATTCAAATGAAAGCCTACACACTTTCGACCTAAAGTTTATTGGTCGATTCTGAGCCAAAAACAAAAACAAAACCTGTCACAACATTTAAAATATCCAACATAAGCTTCAGCAAATGATAACACTGCATTAGAAAGCACCATCGCATGAAACAGGGAGCGTCCAGGTTGAGAACTAGATCAAAAGATCAGATCCTTTGTATGTATTTTCACTGTAACACAAGCAGTTCTGAAATATTGCGATGGCACCCCTGCGTCACACCAGCGTATGCGTTCAGCTCGACGGCATACAGCACGACTGTCGTTTGAACGTGTCGTTTGACATCAGCTAATACTAAAGCTCTTAAGACTTTGAATGGTTCGACTGTGTCACATTATACTGGCATTAAAGGTACGATAAGCACATTTTTCTTAAAAGAAAATTTAATCATGAAAAGATAACGGCGGTGAGAAGCCACAGAGTCTCGCCTTTATGCCTTGTTTCAGGTACATACTTATTAAGTTACATATTAAACAAGCTTGTAATGGTGCATAAAAAACAGAAAAAAAATGTTACTTGTACCTTTAAAATGAACCCCTACTAGTAAGGGAAAAAACAATACTTTGAAAACCCACAAACTCTTGAATCTGTGCTAATTTATCGACAAAAAGTTTTCCCCCTCGCTGTAGAGAGCTCCGTTTTGAAAAGTTTGACACCAAAAATTCAACAAATACTCAGACTTCACTCAAATAAAAGCTCATCAGACAAAATTTCAGATAAAAATCAATACTAGAAGCACTGTGAGGTAAACGGGAGAGATCGGTGCGAATTGGGGAGACAGAAAATAAGAAACACCAGGACCAGCAATAACAATGTGAAATAGCAGGAGCATATATAGAATCTTTATATTTAAATTTATATATATATTTATATATATATATATGTATACCAAACTGTGCAAAAAATATGATTATGGTCATTTACTTCTAATATAATATAATCATTTACATATGCTATATATGTGCAACTAGAACGAGAAAAGAGCAAAGCTGATCACCACGGTAACTATGGTGACGTCAAAAACTTCAGTACCCTTGACGAAACTAACGTAACCGACGGAAAAACTCATACACAACATAGATTAGATTTGCCTTTGGCTTAACTATAATCAAACGATGCAGAAGAAAATGAACCGCGAAATACTCTCGAATGGTTTGAACCACGCGCTTTCCCACAATGCACTGGGCAGATATACCGCGCGGCGCCCCGCGGAAACGTCGCGACACCCGAAAGCAGGAGAAACTCCCGTTTTGTTTTTTAAAGCTCTTCACGCTGAGGAGGCGTCACCGGCAAAACGTCTGGGTCTCCCGAGCGGAGACGAACATCCTGCCTAAAACTACAACAACCCACAGATGAGGAACAGGGCAGAGAACATACCGGAGCAGTGAACTCGACGGGCACCTGGGTGTAGGAAGAAGAAAAGAACAGTACGAAAGAAAAGAGAAGTAAGAAAATAAAGCAGATCTTGCATTGGTGGACCCTGCGATAGATTAAAAAGAGGACGAGGAGGTGGCCTTCGGCGTCTGGGGGCTCAGACGGACAGCGAGACGAAGCTGTTGTACTGCTGGATGTTCCTCTTCAGGATGTCCGAGCACGGCCCCAGCACGCGCTCGAAACGCGGGCGGTCCAGCTTCACGCACTTCAGGGGGCTGCGGGCCACGACGGTGGCGGCGCGGGGGCGGTTCATCAGCAGAGCGATTTCACCTGAATAAATAAAGCGCAGTGTAAACAAACTGGACCAGGAGACAACAGAAAAGCACAGCTGACCTGGTTATGAGTCTTAATTTTACATACACACAGCCTAGACCTCTCAGCCTGCACCTGCTTTAGCTGGTTTAGTTTCATCTTGATTTTAGCTGATTTAATTTTTTCATTTTCATCACTTATTTTATCATTACTGTTATTTTCTTTTTGTTCTTATCTTACTGAGTTCTTAATTTTTTTTAATAATACATCTGCTTAACAGTTTTATTTGATTGTTTCGATTTGCTGATCTCATTTTTCTTAAATGTGATAGAATCAACACTTCAAACATTAATATAGCAGCAAATAACTATTTTCTATTTAACGATGGGAAAACTTATACGAGAAGCTGAGGCACCTGAATGCGGTCTTAACTGCTGCACCTTTTAAGGTGGAACAGGAAAATTTGTACAAGAAGCTGAGGCACCTGAATGTGGTCTTAACTGCTGCACCTTTTAAGGTGGAACGGGAAAATTTGTACAAGAAGCCGAGGCGCCGGAATGTGGTCTTAACTGCTGCACCTTTTAAGGTGGAACAGGAAAATGCGTACAAGAAGCTGAGGCGCCTGAATGTGGTCTTAACTGCTGCACCTTTTAAGGTGGAACGGGAAAATTTAAACAAGAAGCTGGCGAAAAAGAAGCTGATTTCAGCTTCACTGATAGATGAAATGTATGAAAACGGATGAGGAGGTCGCTCCTGCTGGACAGGTGGGTAACATTAACTTATTTTTGCTGTTTCACAGAACCAGTAGGTCCGTATTGTTTTGTCTTGTTTGTGAATGTTTGTGACAGCAGCTGCTTTAGCTTCACAGCAGAAACTGTTGCGACAGATTACTAACCCACCACTGAGCTAACGTAGCTACATTACTTCCTGTGTGGTTGTTCGCTCTAATGTTCATGGTATTTGTGTGTACAAGGTTTGCGAAAAGTTTTACGGCCACAAAGATCTTAAAAGGCGTGTTGGCCTTGACAATGCGTGTCCACTAATTTGGGGGGCGGAGTCTCTGAAGGAGCACTGAAATTGTGTGATGGTGTGATTGTTTTCCTGTTTAGTTCAAATATCAACAGTCGTTCTCTAGAACTGTACAGCGCTCCTTTAAAGTTTTCTCCATTTTTTATTTGTCTTATGTTCCGGTTTAATATTAACTTCTGTTTTATTCCTTTGCTGTACTTTTACTATCACAACTGTATATTTATTTTTTCAGTCCCCATTTTTTTATTCAATGCTCAGTCACACTGTAAACAATCACCTTTAATGTATGAGTTTAAATAAAGGTTGATCAATTAATTATAGCCATAGCCTAGAGGTACTCGATCGGACAAGACAAGATCAGACAAATGTGGAGTCCAAATTTTGTTTCTTTAGCTTTAAATCCGAGCCACAAGGCTAATGTTGCTAACAAACACTTAAAGTCAATAGTCACCCAAACCATTTCCGCAAATACATTCTGAAGGGGAGTTGGATTCCGTGGCAGAGCTGGAATTCAGCACAACATTCTGCTGTCTAAAGTGGCTGCCTGCAGTGTTTCAGCTACACTAAAGTTGTTGACTTTTATAATTCACAGTAGGTCAGGCTGTTTCTTAAACCACATCTACAAGTCTGCACCACCTTAATGAAGAACTGGATGCGGTTTGAGTGGGTTGAGAAAGTTCTGGGGATGTATTTTTACACAAAACATTTGGGTGACTATTGACTTTTAGTGTTTCTTTAGCTACATTAGTCTTCAGCAATAAAATCAAGAAACACAATTTGGACCCGAAACATCTTATTGACTACACCCCACACTTAAAAAGACGTCACGAATCTGATGCAGACTTTTTTTCTAAAAAAAAAAAATAAAAGATACTGGTGAATGAGGCCCAATGTTTCTGTCCGATATTGAGGTCAAGAATAGATTAGAGGCAGGAATTTAACACGAACAGAAGTGAACTGTGAACACGAACACTCACCAAAGTAGTCTGAGGGTCCAAGTCTGCCCACCTCCACAAATTCCTCGTTTTCAGAGCGCCTCTGCAGCACTGCGGCAGAACCCTGAGAACACCAGCACATCTCAGTGCACACGCACAGCACACAGCACCACTGAAACTGTCTCTGGCTGTATAATTTACACTTCTTTGTGTAACACGCAGCGTCCATTAATCTGTTCCTAAACGGAATTCTCGGCACGTTTACACCGGTTAGTCTCATCCCACCTGGGGCTGGACTCACGAAAGTGTCTTAGGAAAGAAAATCCTCTTAAATGTGTTTTTTCTTGTTTGCTAAATATTATAATGCTTGGTTTGTTTTTCTTCCATTTTGCTCCTCTGACAGATTAAATAATGGAAATAACAGTTAATACAAATTCAAAACGTATCTTGTAGCGTTTATGGTGCACGGTAAAATGCAACACAGCTGACATAAGAAAACAACGACAAGAAAATAATTGAGTCAATAATTAAGATTAGTTTTTTCTTAAGAAAGTTTCCGTGAATCCGGCCCCTGATCTATACTATTATAAATAATTAGGGGCCTTAAGATTATTATTAGGTGTTTTAGCAAGAAAATCTTCTCAAATTCTTCATTCTTAAGAAAAAGTTATGAGAAATTGTTATTCTTCAAATAACTTCTTAAGAATTCCCATCTTAACTATTTTCTTAAGAATAATTCTAAGAATAAGTGGTATTCCTGAAAACATTGTTCTTATGTGTTTTCTTAATCTTACAATAGTCCCTCACTCGTCTCAGGCTGTATGACTCGACCAGGTGAGCGTCTAAAGTTATTAAACTCAAACGGTGCTTCTGCTGCTCCTCATCCTCGTCCATCACCCCACAATCATCATATTTACTGAGAAATTTTTTCCTGTTGGCTGTTTCTTCATCCATCAAGTCTTGTTTGCAAATTTTGTTTAAACACTTGGTTTGATATTTTTCCTCCATTTTGCTCCTTTGAGCGGATTAAACAAATAATGAAAGTAACAGTTAATACAAATTTAACTGTAGCTGTAAAATGCAACATACGTCTACATAACTAAACAAGTAACTAATTAAGATTTTCTTAAGAGAATATTTGAGAACTTTTTCTTGGAGAACAGCATTTAAGAACATTCTGATGAACTTCTTAGTGTTTGTCTTAAGAACCTTCACAAGATTTTCTTAAGAAAGCTTTTGTGAATCTGGCCCCTGGTTTTGATTCTGAAGAGATTCTGATTCAAATTCTAATTCTGAAGTGATTCTGATTCATTGTAATCTCAAAGGATTCTGGTTTAGATTCTAATTCTGAAGCGATTCTGACTCAGATTCTAATTCTGAAGTGATTCAGATTCAGATTCTAATTCTGAAGTGATTCTGATTCATTGTAATCTCAAAGCAATTCTGGTTCAGATTCTAATTCTGAAGAGATTCTGATTCAGATTCTAATTCTGAAGTGATTGATTCATTGTAATCTCAAAGCAATTCTGATTCAGATTCTAATTCTGAAGAGATTCTGATTCAGATTCTAATTCTGAAGTGATTGATTCATTGTAATCTCAAAGCAATTCTGGTTCAGATTCTAATTCTGAAGTGATTGATTCATTGTAATCTCAAAGCAATTCTGGTTCAGATTCTAATTCTGAAGAGACACTGATTCAGATTCTAAATCCAAAGTGATTCTGATTCTAATGTTTAACTGGTTTTAGCACTGAATAAAAAATCATTTTACATTGTAGGTTTATTATTATTATTTACATTATTATTGTTATTATTTTCGTATTTTTTATACGCTGCACTACAGATTCTATTCTGTCTGTTTCAACTTAATAAATCACACAAAAAACTACATTTCATGTGTATCATGAAAATGTCTTAAAGTACCAGGATATTATATTCTTGCCATATCGCCCACCCATATGATCCATATAAATTAGGACAAAACTATAGAGTAGCTTTTTTTCCCAGTCTCAGGAAATATGATGTAACCTAGCAGAAGAAAATCATCAATGTGCACCTCGAGGATGATGAAAAACTCGTCTCCAGGTTGGCCTTGAACCACTATCTTCTGGCCATCCTCAAACTGCACCGTTTCCAGCGCGTCGGCCACAGTGAGCCGCTCCCACTTATCCAGAGATTCTGCACACAGAACGTTAAGACAACTTCAATGTCCACCGCATGGAGCTCACACAGCTTAAAAAGCTGAAAATTAGGAACTCATTCATCATCTGGTTTAGCTCTAATGTCTAAATGTACACATAAATAAAATAATAATGATTAAACTACAATTAGAATGAATAAACGTACCAAAAGATAGTCTGTAAATCATTACTGCCATATCAGAACATTATTACTGTCATTTTTGATTTAATGATTCTAAATAATCATTCTTATTTGCTGACCACTACATTGTGTAAGCTGACCACTACATTGTGTAAGCATTTCGTGAGTGGATATGGTTGGATGTGGTGCAAATTTAACAAGAACAAAGTCTTATTAAAATAACTTACATTAAAGGTAAGAACATGTTTTCCTTCTCATGTAAAAGGATGTTTTCAAAGATACAAGGTTTTGTAATGACTGCGCTGTGAACAAGTCAGACACCATCTTTTTATGCAATGTCAAGTAAAAACAGCCATTAAGTAGTTATTCATTTTTCAGTATCAGGAAAAAAACAGAAAACATGTATTTAACAGAAATATAACATATATAAATATAATAAAATCAAATATGTTTACTGTGGGCCTTCATTTCAGCTTCCATTCTTTTCAGGAGACTCACTTGCAGTTTCTCAAAGAATCTGCAGAAACACCTCTGTGGCATGCGCCTGCCCCGGGCCCCGACGACAGCCACGAGAGCCGGCAGGAAGGCGGGTCCCGAACTCCGAGTGAGGACGAAGCCCCGCGAGGAACGCGGAGGGAGAACCACAAGTGAGTGTGGGACAAAGCGCAAAGTGCAAAGCCCAAGCTCTGCCGAGGGACGCGAGTGACGGCAGGAGGAGGAAGACGGCGATGCCGGCCACTAGAGGCACGAAGGCAAGGAGCGAGTCCCAAACTCTGGCCGACCTGTGGCGTGGGGGCTCTTTTAACAAGCACACGAGTCGAGAGGGAACGAGAGCTTGTTGCTCCGCCTCCCCGTCACCGTCTCTCGCTTCGCAGCTCGTCCGCCCAGTCGAACGTGAGGCAAATCAGATTGGCCTCACTGCGGGACCAAAGGTGGCACCTAGGATGCGGGGCTCGGGGCATGGGGTGTTCCTCTCCCTGCCGTTCTCAGCGGGCTGATGATTTTCTGAAGTAATCAAACACATTCAGTGGTGTTGAGGTCTGGACTCTGGGGTGGTCAGTCCATCGTTCAGCTTCTTTGTTCGATGTGTCCGTCTCCTTTTCTCAGTGAGGTTCTTCTTGACAGCTACACATCCTTTCAGACCCACAGCGCTGAGTCGTCTTCTCACAGTGGAAGGATGGACAGAAACACCTGTGGATGTTTTCAGATCTGAAGCAGCTTGATTTTCTCCTCTCTCTCAGAGATGAAAGCTTTAAGTGCTGTTTATCTGATGGGGGCAGTTTTGGTGTCGACCAGCTCTTCCAGGTGGTTCCACATTTTCTCTGTAGCTTTTACTCATTTTTGAGCTCATTTGTTCGCTTTAGTTTCCTTTGACTTTCTCTTTCCTTATACAAGTGGATCTTACATCTAATCTAATCTCTTTAGAAATATCTTATAAAAATTATTTAATGGCTGTTTTGTGTGGACATTAAATAAATGAATGGTGGTCAGTGATTTTTGCGCAGTGCTGTATGTTGTAAAATTTGAAAATTCGTTAGACTTGCCTAAAATTGACACCTTGCTGAGGAATTCCTCATACATCTTCCTCTTTCTCAGAGTGCTTCCCTGAAAGAGAAGAAAAAAGCTCATGTCACATAAAGCTAGATGCTTAAGCTAGAGCTAGTTGCCCTATATACATTACATGTGCTGCATTTTATGTAACAATGTTTATCTGTATTTTTACCTGTCAAACAAACAAACAAATAAATGGGTCAAGAAGATGCTCAACATTTAACTGAAATCTTTATGTTTAGAAACTGGTTTATCAGCTTCTCCACAGTGAGACTTTAAGGAATTAAACCATTTAAAGGAATTATTTAGTAAAAAATTTAATCTACACTGTTTTCTATCAAAACAGACAATGTCTATAATATCTATGATAATGTACTTTTGTCCATGTTTATAGATAACAGTGAGTCACACAGTGTCAGAAACCACATCATCAAGTCTATTAGAGATACTGAACATCTCCACACCGTTTCAGGCCAGAGTGTTGACACTAAAGGATGTACATGAGCTTCCAGTACTTGTTAACTACATTAGCCTCGTAGCTCCAGCACTAAAACTAAAGAAGCAAACTTCAGACACCAGACAGGTCTTGTCTGACTGGCTGCATTTGGATCAAGAGGGTGAGATTCTGGGCCAAACTATTCCTTTAACTTGCTCTTTTACAGCAAGTGGGTAATACGTGAGAGTGAATCTACCATCAGTATTCTCCTGTAGCTGTCTCTGTCGATTCCCCACAGCTTCACGTTGGTTTTGGCGCGGACGGTTGCTGCCCTCGGGGTGCCATAGATTAGGGCCAGTTCACCAAAGCTGCCGCCCTCTCCAATACTGGTCACCCACGTATTATTCACATACACCTACAACACAAAACAAGCAATGTAAATTATCAGATGTATCAGATAATGTGATATAAAATAAACAAGAGTGTGTGTGTATATATATATATTTATGAATTTTTCTCTCTTAAAGATACACTTTTTATTTAAAGATTTTCCATTACCTTTAATACTTTTGAACCCATAATGTGATTTCTCAGTGCTGTTGTTTTATTTTTTATCTGTCAAGTATGTAATCGAACAAAACTGAAACTAGATTTCTTTAATTTTGTCAGTGTAACAAACTACCACTCTACAAGTAAACATATGAATAGGAATATGCTTCACACTTAAATATTCTTTAATTGTTAATTACTGATATTTTAATCAGATAAGGTAGTTTTTGTTCTTTAAGCGTGTGAATGAGTTTAAAAGTGGGTCCCTTCTGTGTTTGGTCTTTAAGGAAAGCTGGAGCCGAGCAGAGCTCAGTCTGTCGTTATGCTAATTTTATTCTACTTTTATCAAATACCTGCCATTACATCGTTTATTATAATACTAAAAACTGAAACTAAATAAAAACTGAACTAAAACTATGACTTTTCAGAAAATAAAAACAAAACTATAAACTATAAATGCAATTAAATTTAATTTAAACTAAACTGAAATCAAAAACAAAACGAAAAACTAAAACTAAAAATATATATAAATATATAAATTATAAATAAATAGTTTATGTATAATAATATAATTTAATATTTATAAATATTTTGTAAATAAAAATATATAAATAAATATTTCAAAACTATAATAACGCTGCCCTCAAGCAAAAATGCGGCTCTGCGCGACTCTACACACGATTGTGTGTAACTGTAGACATCTCACTGAGTAAACATAGTCAGATGAATAATTAGTTAACAAAAAAGACAATTAAGTCATTAATTATTTATACAACAATTAATCATCAGCTAAAATTGATTAGGTTTTAATAAAGTAACTGACAAAGAAAACATGATCATTTAGATGAAAACCACTCTGGAAAAACAAGGTGTCCCCAAACTTTTTGACAGTGTAGTTTGTTTTAAACTGATGAGCAGCGTGAGAAGAAATGAGAGCAGGTCACTTACATCCATTTCTCCCTGATCAATGACGTAGAAGTTATCACCCTCGTCCCCTAAAAGAAGAGATTGAAATGTCACAGTCTTGTTTTGCGTCCATTTATTTAACTAAAATGATCTGTGTTTCACACAAACAAGCCAAACCTTGCTGAATGACGGTCTCTCCAGCGATGTAGTTCACCGAAAACATGGCATCAAATATATCACTGAGGGGGAAAGAGTAAAAGAGGCACATCACTCTAACGGAAACTCGTGAGAACAAATCCCTCAAAGCAAGTCTGGAGACGTCGTTGCTAGGAGAGCATTTTAAGTGATGTCACTGCAATTCTGATATTGATATATATTGAACTCTGGTACACTGAAACGACATTAAACTGAGAAAATAAGATGGTTATAGTAATTTTTTAACAGAGAAAATTCTCACATTCATGGGTTTCTTTGGTCTCTTGTGCTCCATCTTGCCGGTTTTTCTTTTTCCTCATAACTCTCTGTTTGGAGTCTCTGAAAAACCTCCGTTTGGAGGGTCATGTAGCCCCAACACTTCACCCTACCCCTCTATCTCAACAAGAATCAGGACACCCTACCACTAGATGAAAACTCGCAAAACAGAGGGGTGGGGCTGAGTGGTAGGGGCGAGGGGTGAAATGGGACTGGGGCTAAGTCTTTTGTTTATTTTCAGTTTGTTTTCTTTTCAATTTTCAGTTCTTTTCTTGTCTTGTTCTTTAATTTGTTGCTTTTGTGGATTCTTTATGTTGTCATTATGGATTACAAAAAACCTTGGACATGCGCTTGCATCCTGCCTCTTGGGGCCAGTCCCATTTCTTCTTTTTACCCCTACCCCTTGTTTTTGAGCATCACCCTAACCCCTTGGAATTGAGTTACAGGGTAGTGGTTGAAATCTTGCCCTATGAAATGGGACCCTCAAATTAAAATGGGTGAAATAGGATTGGGCCTTGGTCTCTGTCACCGTTACGTTAGGGTGTCCAGAAATTCCCAAACAGAAAACAAACCAAGAAACAAAAAGTGCCTAAAACTAAAAAAAGATCCAATCACGTTACCTTCTTTCGTTATCATCCAGATGGGCGAACAGCACATTCTTCTCAATCGCTTTAGCCAGAGCAGCCATCGTTTTATAGTCTTTTGGAATGACCTGTGAATCAATGAGGAGAGGATACTGGTTTAAAATGTGTCCATTCATTCATTTTTGATCTTTTTGACCTTCTATTCGTTCTAGACCTACATTTATTCCATTTAGCAGACGGTCTTTTTATTATAAGTGATGACTTATAAAATATGAAAAAAGCCCTGAGAATCACTTCAATCAAATAACATCCAAAACGCTGCACATTAAAAAGTGGTAACCAAATCTCTCTGTTCATAATAACCCAATAACCCGAATATTAATTAATAAAATTTAAACTGTGAATAAACCATTGGTTCACGTTTTGGTGTCCAGTTGATAACATTTCAATCTGCACTGTATAAGTTATTATTGAAAAACATTTATTAATACAAGTGATTCCAAATGTTTTGTTCAGAAATATACTTTAGATAATACAACATCTATAATTAAGGAATATACAATCATACGCAAAACGCCCCTGATCAATGATTTGTTGATTTTCTAAGTGAAAATAAGTTACTGCATCCTCTACGGAAAACACACTTAAATAACTTAAAAAAAAAAATTTTCTTTCTTTCCTAAATTTTGACATGTTGGAGGAAAATAAAACAAGATACATAAAATGCCCCATAACTTTTGCCACATTTAATGTTTTTTTTTAAATTAATTTAGTGCATTATTAAATTAGTTTAATGTTTATTTACTTTTTTTATTCTTTTAAAGTCATTTCTATTGCAGTAATGGTGTTTTAGCAAATAAACAATTACAGCCCAGATAAACAACTTTTTAATCTACTCTGCTAAAACTTTTGCTCCCTCCTGCATCCCAGCATTTATTTAATAAGTTCCTTTACTAAATAATTAAATAACAGATTATAATAACAGTACGTTCTCCACACATCACGCAGTTCAAGTGTTCCGTGACAATGTAAATAAGTCAGTACTTTTCTGACGTAAGAGGCGGCGTCCTCCTCGGTGTAAACCTCCGCGCTGATGGCTCCGCGGCGGCGGCGGCCCTTCACCACGGGGTTCATGGGAGGAGAAATCTCATCTTCACGCGAATCCGAGCGCGAGCTTGACTTCTGCTGACCAACCATCTGCTTGGCCTCCTCCTGACGGGACCAACGACGATAAACAGACGATCAGAGTGACAAACTGTTATCGACTGATGTTATTGAAAACGTTATTGATGCCAAACGACACGACCCACCTTCTCCAGCCTCTCGAAGTAGTCTCTGAGGAAGGCCATCGGCCGGTCCGGCCTGGACGTGCACAGCTGCACGATGCAGTCCTTCAGCAGCTGCTGGATGTTGTGTTTCTGCACGTACAGCTCACATTCCCGCAAACTCCTCTCCTCCTCGCTGCTCGTGCTGGACGCCATGCTGACCTGCTGACCCCACACATTAAACCTCATTAGCACTCAAGTCGAATGAGAATGGACAACGAAGACTGAGCTTAAAATTCAGAAGTTACACAGTCGTAGAGATGATTAGAGAATTCAGGATTTATTTTCCTATAAATAGAAAATAAATTTTTAGAAAATAAAACAAACAATTAAGGCTGCAGACCATCCTGTCATCGCTGAGACAGTAAAAATAGTGGTCAGAAAAATAAATAAATAAATAAATAGATAGATAGATAGATATAGAATAAACAGTGTTGTCAAATGATTTAAGCAATTAATCATGATTAATCACATTCTTCTGTGGAATTAATCATGATTATTTTGCTCAAATACGATTCTAAAGAAATATGCGCCCGTTTATAAAGCAGTGCACATTGTGTTACAGCTGTATGTATGAACAGAATCAGCTTCATCAGAACGAAGTTATCACTACCCATAATTCAATAACTTTATTGGGCTTCACCAAAATTTTATCAATTTGATTAAAAAATAAAAAAATTAAATGAAAAAGCAGTATTTCTAGTATCATGTAAATTTCAAGTTTCATTACAGTATAAATATAAAGAAAATAAATAAATAGCTTTCAACAATTTTACAAAAAGCTAATTAGCACTACACAATAACAATAACAATAATAATAATAGTAATAATAATAATACTAAATAAACAATATAAAATATTTTTTAAAAATACTAAATAATATTAGAATACAAATATCTTTTTTATTTCATCAATCAAAGTGAAACATAACTGCTCTTATTCTTACGTTTCAACACTCTTATTCAATATGTTTCAATATTCAAGATAATATTTAAAAGCTGTATTTGAACAAAAACCCAGAACATACAGCGTGTGATCAGCTGGTCTTCGGGGGGGAATTATGGATGGTTTGAGGGGTAAAACTATGAAAATGCATAAATGGCATTAAAAAATTAACAGGTTATCATGTTAACGTGTTATTACTGTATAAACTTCAACAGCGCTGATAATAAAGCTTTATGTATTAAATTCATACTTCTACCTACACTGTGATTTGGACCTCAGTCTAAACTGGGTGAAGGAGCGTCTTCTGAGGATGAGAGTGAATTATCTACTACTGTCATCACATCTTCATCAGTATGATGTTGATTTTGAGATCATTTGAGGCCGAAACATCGAGCCGGACCTTCTTTTAGAGTCTGTGTGTGGCGTTAATACGTAAAGACGTACGACGTGGTGTGAAAAACTCGACATCTCTTGAGTTTTAAATGATTATTTCAGGCTTTACAGGGCAAATCAAAGCAGCTCATGCTCCTCATGTTTTAGCCTGTTTTTACTCTCCTCCTCAGTAACGACACGGTGCATGTTCACAGTTTCTAGCATGCTTTAGCTCAAACATCAACAAATGAAGCAAAAAAGAAGTTTTTTTTTACTTTTGTATGCTGCAGTTTCACAGTTGTTTACTGAGAGTGGTAGAACAAGAATTTTACACTCAGACATAAATGCAAACAAAAGCAAACGACTGACTGGATGGTCAATCTTCACTTCGCTGCAGATAACACAACATAAATGAGTCTGCACTACACACAGAGCTGGGCGATATGGCCAAAAATGGTATCATGATAAACAAAATTCATATCGTTCGATATCGATACGGCGATAAATGTCAAATCAAAAATTATTTCTTTCAAGTTTGAAGGCTGATTTTTGCTCCTGGGTGGTTAATTGGTGTTTTAAATGATCCTTTATGGTCGGAACACGATAAACACTCAGCAAACAGTGGAACATTTCACAGATCTGTCACGGGAGAGTGGGAGAGAGTGTCTGGTTGGCTGTTTTTGCCAGCTGGAAAAAGCATGGCTATTTTTGTAATAGTCATAATTTAAGAAAGAAAACAGATTATTTTAGCTGCCTGGTGACGAGCGCTCGGCTACCCCGCTACAAATGCTGAACGAGTGGCCAACAACAGAGCTGAACTGTTTAGTTTCTCAACAACGTCAACTTAGTACGAACAGCAGACATTAGCTGGATCAGTAGGTCAGTGATGGATCACACCGCCTCACTGCGGTCACTCCCACCACATCCACATCAGAGCACATCACAGTATTCAGACACCAGCTAGAGACGACTGGGTTTATCTATTCTATCATAGCAGTTTAAAGGGTGAACCGCAGTATATCAACACCAGACAGACAGAGTCCTCCTTTCAGGTACGTTTAAACTGAAATCAGTGCTTTTGTGTCTTGTTTGATCTACAGTATCATCAGTTCGCTGGGCTGTGTGAGTGACGGAACTGCTTCAAGTTAGCCAGCTGCTAAAAACAGCTAGCCTGGAAAGATAGCGCTCTCCCGCTCTCCAACGCCTCACAGCTTCCTCAGTTTACTTTCGTTTAAATCGGGCTGTAATTAACATGAACCACTTCTTTCTTTCACTTTCGTTGCTTGTGAATGCACTAATACTAAAATCAGACTGAGCACTGTAACAGCGCTGTAGTTGTGAGGATTGTGATTGTGATTTAACGCTGCTAAAGCTGTTAGGATGTTAGTAAAGAGGTGAGTTCACTGTAGGTCAGTACAGTTACACCACTGACCTCGTCACTCACACTCGGTCACAGGAGAGCAGATCACCGGTCGCTCCACTCAAACAGGGAATGTGTAACTCCATATTTCAGACGTTGATAAAGTATATTTGGTGACTCGTTTTACTCGTCGCCCCCTCCCTCTATAATCATGTTGAAAAACTTGGAAGTGCGCCCTCTCCTGGCGGCAGCAGAGTAGTGTCACTTTCCTTGCAGCAGAAAACGCCACCAGGGCTTTCGCTAAGAACGTGGAAGTGTGAGAGGGGTGTATTATATCAGACATTTTTTATTGTTCTATCGAGGAAAGTTATATCGCAATGATTATCGTTATCGCTTTATCGCCTAACTACACATATAAAACAGTAGTGGTTAAAAGTCTTTCTCAAGTGTGAGTTTGGTCAGAATTGTTATAGGCAGCATTCAACTGGTGTCACTCCTCACCACCACCGTTTTGTTGTCATGCCACCGGTCAACACAGCAGCGACCATTCCACCTTAAAAGGTGCAGCAGTTACAAGAGCATGTACAGGTCCCTGAATGGAACTGATGCACCACTTAAGGTGGAACGGAAAACTCAAACAAAAAGCCGATGAATATGAATCCAACTTCAGCCTCGCAGAAATTCAGACGTGAAATAACTTAGAAAGCAATACTGACATGTTTATTCATATCGTTCAGTTTTGTTTTTTAATGTTTTGCACAGTAAAATATTTCAGGCTTATTTTGGTTGTTAAAAATGAAAAAAAAAGCCACTGTTACAAAAATAGTTTTTAAAGTACATACATACATACTAGGGCTAAACAATTTGAGGAAAATATCTAATAGCGATTTTTCTGATTCATATTGTTACTGCAATTTAAATTGTGATTATTTTCTATAAATCAACATTCAGGCCTGTTTTACTGGTCAAGAAGACCAGGATATTCACTTTTTCTGGCTTGAGGTTTGAACTCTGAATGCAGTGAGCCACACCGCCAGTAAACTGTGGTTGTGATGTCACAACACATGAAGGTTTGGTTGCCTCTTGGTCTAACGCATCTACTGACAGTTCACAAGCTCTGTGTTATGAGGGTAAATTTCCCAACTTAAAACGTAAGAAAACACTCTTGATAATAAGACACCCGTTCTCAGGTGTTTTCAATTGACCTGCTATTGTTCTGTGTCCTGATGAAGGCCTGTGAAGGCCGCAACACGTCGGCACATTTTTATACACATTGCCATGTAGGGCTGGGCGATAAAACAATAATAATAATTATTGCGATATAACTTTCCTCAATAGAACAATAAGAAGTCCTAACCAGCTTTAGCAGCGTTAAATCACAATCACAATCCTCACTACTACAGCGCTGTTACAGTGCTCAGTCTGATTTTAGTATTAGTGCGTTCACAAGCAACGAAAGTGAAAGAAAGAAGTGGTTCATGTTAATTACAGCCCTGAGTTAAACGATAGTAAACTGAGGAAGCTGTGAGGCGTTGGAGAGCGGGAGAGCACTATCTGTCCAGGTTAGCTGTTTTTAGCAGCTGGCTAACTTGAAGCAGCTCCGTCAGTCACACAGCCCAGCGAACTGATGATACTGTGGATCAAACAAGACACAAAAGCACTGATTTCAGTTTAAACGTTCCTAAAAGCAGGACTCTGTCTGTCTGGTGTTGATATATTGCAGTTCGTACTAAGTTGACGTTGTTGAGAAACTAAACAGTTCAGCTCTGTTGTTGGCCACTCGTTCAGCATTTGTAGCGGGGTAGCCGAGCGCTCGTCACCAGACAGCTAAAATAATCTGTTTTCTTTCTTAAATTATGACTATTACAAAAATTGCAGCCATGCTTTTCCATCTGGCAAAAACAGCCATGTGATGTTTGAGTTCACTGCTTTTGGAGATTCTGATCCTTTTAGTGTTTGTGTCTATTTTTATTCCACCTAATGTTTGTATGTTTATGTGCAATTACATGTCTTGCTACTGTAACACTGCAATTTTCAGAGTTCTATCTCTTCATTATGGTTGTCGCCATGCCAACATCAGAGACGACCCTGATTTGTCAGAGTTTGTGTCGAAAGTTCACAAAAATCAAAACAAATGTAATAATATAAATTTTTCGACGTCCAGTCGTGTTGGGTGTGCAGTATATCGTCAGTTATAAGCCCGAATTAACAAGCTGGAACAGACATTTAACAAACGCTATCAAAAACTATTAACTCAATTATTTGCATTCAACATTTCACACGCTGTGTGGAAATAAATCTAGTTAACCAGGAATAATGATGCCCTCCTTCTGATCAAAAAAGCAGTTGGGAAGCCTAAAAATACTGACAATATTCACCATATGCTCAGAAAAGCGTACTGTGATTTAAATTATTACAATATTGTTAAATATTGTCATATTGCCCAGCTCTGCTGTGTAGTATAAAAGTGCTCTTTCTACCAGCATAGAAACAGTTTTATTACATTACAGCCAGGACAGCATCATTTTACATTTATATTAGGTCTTTGGTGAATTTACTGACAGTGTACTGCAGCTACAGACAGCAAACTTGAGGTAGATGAAAATGGAAGTATAACAAGACTAAGGCCTAATCCCATTTCACCCCTCGCCCCTACCACTCAGCCCTTAGCCCTCTGTTCTGCGCGTTCACGTCTAGGGGTAGGGTGTCCTGATTCTTGTTGAGATAGAGAGGGAGGGTGAAGTGCTGGAGCTACATGACCCTCCAAACGGAGGTTTTTCAGAGACTCCAAACAGAGTGATATGAGAAAAAAAGAAAAAACGGCAAGATGGAGAACAAGAGACCAAAGAAACCCACAAATGTGAGAATTTTCTCTGTTAAAAAATTACGATAACCACTGTATTATCTTTGTTTAATGTCATTTCAATGTATTTATGGTCATGTTCTTCATCATAACAAGCACAAAAAATCGCTAATAGCATGCTAATAGTCCAGCAGTTCTGACGCCTGAAGTGCCAGAATGTAACTGCTGCACCATTTAAGGTGGAACGGGAAAATTTTAACGAGAATCTGATGAATATCTGACTTCAGCTTCATATCACTGAAGAATTAGGGGTGGGTGATAATAAATAATTGCCCCCCTCTTTGAAGGCATATGATGTCCTAAATGTAACTAAAGCCCAGCAGTGAGGAGCTGAACTTTACCCTCCTCTGCTGTCACTGCAGACTGGCAGGGTCGCCTACAGAGCAGCGCTGGTAGCTGTTAATGAAGTGATGCTCTTTTTATTTGAGGGTCCCATTTCAGAGGGAAGATTTCAACCACTACCCTGTAACTCAGTTCCAAGGGGATTAGGGTGACACTCGAAAACAAGGGGTAGGGGTAGAAATGGGACTGGGCCTAAAAGAATGTCCTGTAATTAAAACGAAAATACATTGAATCATGCTTTATCTACATTCTTCTTACACGTTTAGCAAAATGGACTCATGACCTTAAAGGAGCTAAATAAAATATTCATACATAACAATTACACTCTGTCACAGCTTCTGCATTCCTTTGTAACAACATACAAACATTTATGAATTACGCACAACCTAGTGTGTTATAGCTATGTAATACATGGAACACACGAATGTGGAATGTGGCACAACTGAGACATAAACAAAGTGGTTTGGTGTGAAATGGTTCAGATGTCTTTACAGTGGTGGTGATAGGAACCAGGGGTCGCCATGACTACAACACAAATATAGACATTTTATTTACTATCCAGAACCACCAGTGAACCTACACGAGTCTTCTGAGTTTATATGGAATGTTGATGATGGAAAATAGTGGAAAATCTGAAATAATAAGTTTTCTTTGGGGACTATTTTGCCTCACAGCGCCCTGCATATTACGTATTCCTCCACCATGAATGGAGTTCAGGACCAAAACCTTCTCAAAACCATCATAAAACAGTGTCTCAGTCATCAGGCAGTGAATTCATAACCATTTCATGTAGGAACTTTCTGTGAGGGAGCTTTTAGAGGTGGACGTCTGGTTCCTATCACCACCACTGTGAACAGTTCTGACTCGGTAAGTTTCTCTAGAAGTCTAGAAATTTGGAAAATTCCATGGAATTCCCCTTTACACTGCATATTAACTAGCCAAAGAATAGCTGTTGGTAATAAAATACATTTTAACAACATGTAATAAGTCTGTATTCTTGAAATAACAAATAAACATCACATGTCTGATCCTCTAACGTGGCCTACGAATGTCAGCCAGCAGCCTAATGGGGTGAGGAACGGAATCACGGAAATACGGACATTCTCGTTGTGGTTTAGGCCAAAACTGGGGTGCAAAGACACGAACGAACACGTTCCTCACGTAAAAACACTAAGATCTCAAGTCAGCCTCATGTTCGAATTCTCCGCTCCACCTTAAACGGAACCTCGTAGGAATCCAAACGGGAAACAAGATTAGAAAGCAATACTGACGTGTTTGTTGTAACGATATTTCGCAAATTAAACACATTTCAGGTTAAGTTGGGTTGTTGAAATGGTTCTTATTTAAAAGGGAAGGAAAGCCACTGTTTAACCTACACGCAGCACGTAAACACACACAGACCTCGAGTTAGCTTTTTATTCGCGATCCTTTTTTCCGAAAGTCCCCGTTCCACCTTAAATGGTGCAGCAGTTGCATTCTGGTGCCTCAGTTAACCGCCGAGAAGAACGAGTAAGAACGTGAGTGCTGCACCATTTAAGGTGGAACGGGGAAATTCGAGTAAGAAGCCAAGTTCGGCTCAGATCTCGCTCTCACTCTCGCCATCTTACAGCCGAGCACAACACAACACAAACCGCCAGGAAACCCGCTCTGAGCCGACCCCCTGCTCGGTCTAGACCCCTCGGAGTACATGTAGGGGGTCGCTGGTGGTGTTTGGAGCCCTACCTGAGTGCTGGAGAGGCTCAGTTCAGGCTGTTTTGTTGTTTTTGTTGTTTGTGTATATGAGCGTATCTGAGCGTCCGACACTCCCTTCCGCTCAGCTCCGACACCAAACGGGAAACACGTCACGGCCAATCACAACGCAGACAACCCATGACGTCAGCATGAAAAATAAAAAATAACAGCTCAACCAAAAAAGTAATAATTTTAGGCTCGTTTAAAATTATGGCAGAGAACTAAAAAATCAGGTACCTGTTTCAGGAAAGTAAAATTATATATATATATATATATATATATATATATATATGTTTATATATAGGGTGTCCCAAAAACATTGACATCATTTCGTAGTCTAATATACAAACCATGTACTTGAGTTAAAGTAGAGATACCGAAGGTAAAATATGACTCCAGTAAAAGTAGAAGTTCCTCCCTTTAGACCTCCACTTCAGTAAAAGTACTAAAGTATTCGCCTTCAAATATACTTAAGTATCAAAAGTGACAGTACTAAAAGATTAATTATGGCTTTAATGTCCTGTTATCATTTTTGTAACAAGACTCGCTTCATTAACTCAGTTTAGGTGAAAATACTCCAGTGTCTCTCTTGGTAAACCAGTCTTTTAATAGAGTCATTAATTAGCGACGCTGATGTCTATTAAAATTATCATAAGCACAAAACACTGAAGGCGAACAGTTTCCATCAGGTAGAACTGAGTGCCTCTGAAATCACTTTTTACAAACAAGCAAAGTTTCAGTTTAAGATTTATTTGGAACTTAATTTAAATAAAAATTAGTTTAAATTTAAACAAGTTCACAGGTTCACAAATGAGTTTCCTTTACTAAACTGCATCTGTAGGTCTCTGTTCATAAACATAAAGTAGCACAAACAGATTTACTATAAAATGAAATAGTGTTTGTATAAATTCAGATAAAGAAACATGCCAGTCATATTTCTATATTGTGGTCTATTGCCCTGGCGCTGTGCCCTGATTGGTGTTCTTACTTTGCGCTTCTTTTGTTTTGACGTTATGTTTTTATTCACACATAAACCAAAAGGAATGACAGATTTCTCATAATGTAGTGGAGTAAAAAGTGAGATATTTGACTTTGAAATGTAGTGGAGTGAAAGTAAAAAGTCACTAAAATGGAAAAACTTCAGTAAAGTACAGATACACGAAAAACTACTTAAGTACAGAAACAAATTACATTTACTTCATTACTGTCCACCACTGACAAATTTTAACAAAATGTGTAAAAACTAACCAAGTTTAATTTTTAATGTTTTTCAGGTTTAAGAACGGCGTTCAGTAGAAATGAAAAGGCGTTTTGTGTGTTAGAATATGCTCAAACACAGTCAAACGAGAGTGCAGCAGCATTTTGGAGAAAATTCAATAAAAATGCACCAACTGGACAGCAGATTCGGACACGGCACAAAAAACTCAAAGAGGAACGCTGTCTGTGCAGTGCAAAGGGATCTGGACGACCACCAGTATCAGAAGATATTACATTTGTGAAGCTGTGAAATCGGTTATAAAATCTACATCCCTCTGAATTTCTTGTTCGAATTTTGATAAATAAATCTTGTATTGTTGAACATGAAGCCTATTTAATTTCATTTTCCAGGATATGTAGTTACTCAGATACTCACACCTCAAATAATGTTGTCAATTTTTTTGGGACACCCTGTATATTTACACACATTATGTGTATATATATATATATACACACACACACATATATATATATATATATATATATATATATATATATATATATATATATATATATACACACACACACACACATATATATATATATATATATTTGTGATAAAGTATATATATACATGTATATATAAAGTATATATATAGCTTAAATGTTTTTTTGTATGGTGACATGGTTCTTCAGATTAATGGAGAATGTGCTATGGATGGTTCTATATATATTATATATATTATATAATAATATATAAGTATTTTTTGTGATAAAGTATATATATATATATATATAGAACCATCTATAGCACATTCTCCATCAATCTGAAGAACCATTTAAGCTTTGAGTGCTCATGGTTCTATATAGAACCATTGTCTGTACTAAAGAACTCTTGAAGAACCTGTTTTAAGAGTGTAGGATGCTGATCAAGGGCCAGTTTCCTGAAAGCGCCTTAGTGTTAAGATCATCTTAACTGGTAGAGAGAGAGCGTTCAGTGTGATGCTCGCTCTGCCATTTATGTGCCTTTGTGCTGTTTTGGGGAAAAGCTGTTACACTGAATAACCGCCAGGTGGCGACACCGGACCACTTTCAATAGCTTTACAGCGACACACTTTCATCTCAAACTACTTTATTTATCTATGAATGGATCGTTTTGTTTACACGCGTTTGAGTCGTTGGAACTAATTTTAATAATTCAGACTCATTCGGTTAATTTGGAAACTGTTCTTGTCTGAAAAGTGTAACAGCGCCAAATGTTAAATGGAGAGTTTCACTGACTGAACTTGACCTCTGGAACCTTAATTAAACCCCGAATTGACGATTCACAGGTGGAAAAAAGGTTTATAGCTGATTGTTTACATCACTTTATGCTTCATACATGTAAAAATGTTTTATGAGCCTCAAAAGGTGAACATATATCCAAAAATCCAGTACAGAGACCTAAAAGTGCCAGTAGTTACTTCTCGCTTTGGAGATTAGCGAGCTAGTTAGCGTTAGCTAGCCGACGTGTTAGCCAGCATGAACAACAACAACTCAAACAAGTTTAACAAACCTTAAAACCGCCTCTGACACCACCAATGTCACAAAACAGGAGGATGAAGAGTTTAAACTGTGATGCTGATCAATTAACTGATCAATAACGGTCTGTTTATTCTGCTCTTCTCAGCAGAGAGACGCAAATTCACGAAGCGGAAATGAGCTTCTTACTCGCGTTTTCCGGTCCACCTTAAATCGAGCAGCAGTAACGGTCCGACATTCATGAACTGCAGAGTGAAGCTGCGGCTCCGTTTAAGGTGGAACGGAAAGGTTAAAAGCCGTGCATGTTCTAGATAAGTAGTGAAACCGTGCAGCTACTAGATGAACAGAACGATGATATTTTATTAAGACAGGCAGTTTAATAAAGATCAGCTCACAACAACAGAAATAAAGGCTGTGTCTCAAATGGCTCCATGCTTCCTGTGTAGGGCGGGTCAGACTAGGACATCTACACCGAAATAGTGAATTATATGTCCAATAAGAAGTCGTGCAGCCTTTGGCTGAATCCCAAATCACTCTCTATTGTATCGCCCTGTTTGGATGGAGAAGCCATTATTGTATGAGCTACACAGAGCACTGGAGAGAGAGAGAGAGAGAGAGAGAGAGAGAGAGAGAGAGAGAGAGAGAGAGAGAGAGAGAGAGAGAGAGAGAGAGAGAGAGAGAGAGTACTATGTGTATGTATATATGTATGTAGTGAAGTCTGGTTGCCATAGTTACCGAGCAGCTTCGGATGACGTCATAAAGAGCGCGGGACCTTCTTATAAATAGCTGCAGTTTCCAGCCTCGTGTTCAGTCAGTGAGTTGAGCGTGTGAGGTTCGGATGTGCGATATTTATCTAGAACCCGAAGTGTTCTCACGTAGAACAGCGTGGAACTTCTCTCGTACGCAAGCGGATAAAAGGTGAGTACAGTTTAAACTCATTTACACCCCAAAAAAGAAGGAATAGAAGATAATTAAAAAATGAAGATATAAATCAGGACAATAAACCATGTGGAAGAGAAAAAGAACCAGAACATAAAAAAGAACCAGACTATTAAAAAAGAACCAGACTATTAAAAAAAGAACCAGACTATTAAAAAAGAACCAGAATAGAGAAAAAGAACCAGAATATAGATAAATAATTATAATAGGAATAGAGAACCAGAACAGAATATTATAGTAGAGAAAAAGAACCTGGATGGAGATACAGAATTTAATAATTAGTATAATGAATAGAAATCTGAGTTCTTCACATAGAACCATCTGACAAAATGGTTATTTTTATATGTGTAGTGATGATTATGTTGCAGTTTATTATACTGGTTATTCTGTATTACACAACCTATTATTATTATTATTATTATTTTTATTATTATTATTATGTTTAACCTCTATGATGGTGAACTCATATATGTTTCCTTAAATAATCCTTTTAAAAATGGTTCTAATGCTCCAAATAGAGTTCCACCATTATAAGTCACAGAACCTTTTAGCTGCTCAGTGTCTGTTTGAATGTGTTTCTGTGGTGTGTATCAGTAGTGGAACCCAGTGGAACCTTTTGCGGAGGGTGTAAAACGAGCTTTTATGATGCTCATGTCGGTCAGTGCTGACACAGAAATGACCTGAAGATCAGTCACTGTATATCAGTCAGAAGAGGAAGATGTGCTTCAGTGAAAGTTTGGGTTCTGTGTGTAGAACAGTTCTGTGTGATGTGGTGAATAATGGGCGGTTCTGATCATCACACACAGATACATTAACATAATCATGAGCTGTTTCATTTTACACTGATATGAAGTTTGTAGTTAATTATGCTTGATTGTTTAGACAGTAATGTGTTTATAATGATGTGACTGCTGAACTGCTATAACACGCACATTGCTAATAGCGCCCCCTTGTGGAGAATGCTACTTCATCAGCAGGACAAAAGTACATTAACATTTGTGTCTTATCAGAACAAAAGGCTGCTGTGGGATGAAGGTGGTAACTCTGTGTGACGCTGTGATCTGGTAGGTTTAGCTGTATTTCTTTCTCTGATTTCTTGTGTTTTGTGTTTTAAACTCTCAGGACAGTCTAACATGGCGGGAGAAGAGCTTCGTAACGCAGCAGCAGCTTCTCTATCAGAGCCTGACGGCTCGACTTTGTCTCAGGACGTCTCCCGTTTCCTGCAGAGCCTGACTGATCGGTATGTACTCAGCACTGAGTGATCCAGCCAGGATTTACTCTACATATTTACTATCATGTTTACACAACACACAAACATATATACAAGTAAACAAATACCAAATATATCTATTAATAACATTATTGTGCATAAGAAATAAAACATCTACACTTTTCAGCTGCAGTAAGTCAGCGTGGAGAGCTTTTCACTTTGATTTCTTTAAATGTTGAAGTTTTGTGTGTAAATTTGCAGACAGTCTTTTACAGAAAGAAGAGTCAGTATTGATCCACTCAGCACTGACGGCTTCAAACAGCTGAAGAACATCGCAGAGCTAGTTTGTGTTTAATAAGAGACCAAATATTCTCTATAGGGTTTAAATTTGGAGTCTTAATATTATTAATATGGTGGTAACAATGCTGAATCCTGATTGGTTGTTCCTGATTCTGTAGCAGTTGGTAGCCAATATAACGCGATCAAAAAAGCTAACAGACACAGCGTTTTTCTTAGAAAGGGGTGGTTCAATAAGCACAACTCATGAATTTGTTGACCTCTAACAGTCACTGTCTCTGTTACATCAGCACTAAAATGTCTTTCTGCATTATTTTAATCTTTCAGGCAATTACAGGTGATGCAGGATGGAATGCGTCAAATGGTGAGTGTTTTATTCAAAACTGTTTAATTTATAGTCAAAACCAAAGCAGACGACCCCTGTAAAACAATAGTAGTGATGACTGAGAGCTGTCATTATGTTTTCTGCTTGCAGTTCACAAGAGACGAAATCTCTGAGATGGTCGTGGACGTTGTGAAGATCATGACCACCATATCACGCAAAATCATTGTTCCACAGCTTGGAGAAGTTTTGAATCTGGACTCTCAGACGCTTTTCCCAAGACCAGGATCTTCACGTCAATCTTTGCTGGCGATCAACAAAGATGTAGTGAAGGCCATGCTGAAGACCATCGGTGGCTTTCTCGAAGAAAAGGAGGATTCTCACATGCTCCAGCTTCTTAGCAATGTGATGGATAAAGTCGAGCTCCTGCCACCCACACATGGGTCAGTCGAGCTCCGTCATTCGTCACTGCCTGTTGAGCAGAGGATCAAGAAACCCAAGGAACTGACGTCCGAAGATCAGGCACAACTTCAGGAATGTGCCAAAGACATGATTCTTGAGATCTGCTCCATCAGTGAGTCTAAAGAACTCGAGAGGAAAAGTGAGACAGAACTGTCTTACCCTCCCAAGATGAGCATCACAATTAGGGAGTTTGTCGATTGTCTTTTATCAGAGCTGGTAGACATGACTAAGTCATCTCGGAGTTCATTGATTAGTGACGATATCGGCTCTGATCCGGCCCGTAACGTTCACAGAATTCCCAGCCTAATGAAACTGTCAAGGATGGCTTTCAAGATGGAGAACCAAACTAAAGCTTCCATTCCTGCACAGACTCTGAGAAATGCATCCTCATATGCCAGAATCTTCGTGGACGAGCTGTTACTCCAGCTGGAGTCGATAACTAAGTCCGAGGATTCTGATGATGACCAGGCAAAATGTAGACAAGGTTCCCCTGATTTGTCTCGCACAGCTGAGCTGCTTGTAGACCACATAATGGCTTACATTCAAGAGGTCTCAGCTTCACCCTTTGGAGACGACATTCCTGCCGTTCCTCTGGATTTTCCGGTACCGTCTTTCCTTCAAAGCTGCTCTCCTAATACCTTGGAGAAAATCCAGAGTGAGGTCTCTCGAACCAAGGCAGCTCAGGCAGTGAGAGAAATCTTACTGAAGTCTTCAGAGAGCCTCCTTGTAGGTTCTCTCCGTTCAGTGAGTGCCCAGACCAGCCAGACAGATTCCAGTGCGGAACCAAGTCCATCTGAATGCTCAGCAAAGGCATCCGCAATCGTCGATTCTGTCATCGATGGAATTTGCACCTGTCTGCATTCCAGTGCGTCATCCAGTGGTTCGGAAGAGACACGATCTGAACCTTCAGATGGGAGGGAATCAGGTTCTGATGTCTCTGAGGAGAACCTGTGGTCCACTGTGTACAGTGTTTACAGCAGTGCATTGAGCGAGCTCAGGGATTTTTCTGCAGCGTGTCGGCAGAGAGCAGCGAAGGTCGACCCTTCAGACATTGATGTGGGGGGAACTGTTGATGAGGTCCTTCAGGCAATTACAGACCAACTTGCCTTATCAAGAGGTCATCAAAGTTCAGAGGAACCACAGCTGACATGTGACCTAATTAGGTCCACGTTGGGCAATAAAGTCATGGACAAACATCCTTTACGTCCAGACAGATCTTGTCCCGTCATGTCACCTGAACACACTGTCTCACTTCCTGGGACCCCGACTCCTTCTGAGTCATCTAAGGGTGAAGGTAAGGAATCACACCTTCAAGGACCATCTGTAAGGATTACAGATGAACAAGAGCGACCAAAGAGCAGAGAGAGGGTTTCCATGGCCACTTTAGTGGACATCATGATGACCTCCTTGGGTTTACAGGGCTCAGGTCATTATATGTCTCTTGCTGAGTTATCTGCAGCGGCCAAAAGAGTGGATGACCTGATTTTGACCAGAGCCGTTCAGGAGTTCGCAGACAAGTTGCAGATCATACTAAAGGACAGACTGATCTCCCTGAATGTCTCAGACTCTGTTGTTGGTGTGAGAAAACTGCAGAACCACACTGACCCTCAGCGCCACTTTACTTCTGAATTTCTTGGAGAATTTGCAGACGAGTCAGTAAAACGTGTGCTCATGTCCTGCATTGCCCCTCGACCAGCTTCTGCCTCAGCTGAAGATATTCCAAGCCTGGTGATGCCCTTCAGAGTCACTCCTAAAAGTTTTGAGGTCTCAAGACCCCCATCTGACGTGTTTGCTGACACGATAGATCTGTTCTCCAGAGAGATTGTGAACACTGTAATGGACAATGTGTTAGCTGATGTGTGGGATGCTGCCTCAAATGCTGAAGAAACACCAGAAATGAACTCAGGCAGCTCTGAAAAACTCAGTAAATCTCACAAGGCCTTGATTCCTGATTTACGGAAGCTTCTAGATGCAGGAGCTTCATCTGCAGTGCCTGAAACAGAGGGGAAGAAGAACCTAAGCTTGAAGAAGCTCAAGAGCATATTCTTCAAATTCAAGATGCCAAAAATGAACATCTTCAAAAAGGTAAAGAATAATTTTTACATAGTTTTAATGTTGAGCTATTTTATCCCAGTAATATGAATTACATTATATCAGTAGCAGAATATTATAAGCATTATTAGTATTAACACTTTGAATTGTGGTATGACTTAAATGATTACGAGGTTGGTAATATGATCAACGTCTCTCATCACAGAAATCCAAAAAAGGCAATAACGCTGGATCTTCAGATCAGGACCGTCTGCAGAGTCGTCGCACTGCTGATATGAGTAAGTTTACACTGTTAATCAAGTTTATATATAGTTTAGGTTTAATAATGTGAAAAATGTTGAGCTGAATGTCCCTGAATATAACGTTAAAAGTAGGCATTACAGAGATAATAATACAGCCATTTCAGTTATCAGGTAGACAAACACTGAACATGTGATTTTCTCTCTGCAGGTGGAGCCGACAGTGCGACTTCCAAAAAGGAGAAGCCTTGGAGAACTTCCATCTTCACCAGGATGTTCTCCTACTTTAGGAAATAAGCCGCCTCATCCCTCTAAGTTTCTTTATCTACCCCGTCATCTTTATCTTCGCGTCTCTAGGTGCTCCCTTTAGGCTGAATCCTGCCAGAAAACAAAATCACCTATCACAGTTATCCTGACGACACCCAGGTTCACTTCACTCTCTCACCAAATGACTGTGGTCCCATAGACACTGTGTGTCGGTGCTCAGAGCAAATCCGGAGTCGACCAGAGGAGGATGGGTTCCCCTTTTGAGTCTTGGTTCCTCTCAAGGTTTCTTCCTCTTGCTCTTAGGGAGTTTTTCCTTGCCACTGTCGTCCTCGGCTTGCTCATTTGGGGCTCGGACCCGGATTTGCTCTGAAGCTGCTTTGTGACGCTCGTAAAAAGTGCTCTAATGGATCCGTGAACATTTCCTCCTAAACAAAGACAGAAGTGATGTAATTCGGCAGTGAGGAGGAAAGACTGAAGGTCAGTGAGCACTTCAGAGCTCCAAAGACTACAGACCACGTAAGAATCCTGGGTGAACTAACGGATCCAAATTAAACCTGAAATCCAGCCTGAAATTTTGGCCCGAATCCGAATTTAGGCTAAAAACCTTCCAACGACCGGTTAGATTACAGTGTAACAGCAATAATATCTGCTGTTCAGAAGTGATGATGATAAAAAATGATCTGATGAAAATATCAGCCGTCCATAATTCAGTTTAAATTCTGTGGTAACACATTGACTCACAGTGCAGTGCAGGATGTTAACCTTCACCTGTTTAACTCTAAAACTGTATTTCTGTAAATAGACTGTGTTCAACATACAGCAGGAACAGGTTTGGCCAAAGAAGTGAAACGTAAACGTCCGTCTGGCTGCACTAAACCAGCTCGCCTGCTGCTCGAAGCTGGAATCAGCTGCCAGAAGGTCTCAGATCTGCCCCTAATTTGTCCATCTTCAAACTCAGACTCTTCTTTTTATCTCCAGCATCTTTCACACTTTCTGTTTAGACTTTACTCTCCTTTTTCATTCATTTCATTTTTTATTTCTCCCTTATTTTATTGTCCTGTTTTTATTTTGCTTTTATTTACGTAAAGCACTTTGAACTGCTCCTTTAAAATAAACTTGTAGTAAATAAACATGACTCCTGAAATCTTAATTACACATCTACATTTATGATTCACTCACAATGTTACATTAACACTGTAAGTACAGTCATAAGTGATTTGGGTCATTTATCTATCTATCTGTCTATCTATCTATCTATCTATCTGTCTATATATCAATTTATCTATCTCTCTGTCTGTCTATCTATATGTCTAACTATCGATCTATCTTTCTATCTGTCTATCTATCAATCTATCTATCTTTGTGTCTGTCTTGCAGGTGCAATAATACAAAGTCACAAAAGAGCAGCTCCGCAGTTTGATCTTATTATCGGTGCTAAAGAGTCGCTGTGCATGTTCAGTAAAAAAGGTTTTTTTCATTAAAACTGAACAATTCAGATAAATAAATATTTTTATTGTTTTGTGAGTTTCACCAATGTCCAATATCTGCTGCACTGTTGGCTGTTGTTCATAATTATCTAGAGTGTAAAATAATGGCTACAAGCTGTGATGTTTTTCCTCTAGAGGGCAGCACTGAGGCTCAGTTTGGCCTAATAATCACATATTTATGCGCTTTCATTTCAGCACATGGCCCTGCTGAAGCTGCAGTAATGAGCTTCACCATAAGAGGGTGCCGTTCAAACCAATATGAATTAATATAATGTTGAATATTTATTTCCTGTGTTTATGTAACTGAATACATATAAAGTATTTTGAATGCATATAATCAGAACACAGAAATTAAATATGTTACTTTTATGTTATTATATTACTTTTTTGTATTTTATTAATTTTTATTAATTACTATTTAATTAATTACTAAACATACTTGTTCGATGAACTCTAAATAGGTTCTTTACAAACACTGAAGGTCCTACTAAAGCCTGAGTGGACTGATAAATCAATGTGATGATAAATCAATGTGATGATAAGTTATTAATCTCAGTGTTACTGAGCTCTGCTAAAGCCTGAGTAGACTGATAAATCAATGTGATCGGTTATTAATCTGTGTTACTGAGCTCTGCTAAAGCCTGAGTAGACTGATAAATCAATGTGATCAGTTATTAATCTGTGTTACTGAGCTCTGCTAAAGCCTGAGTAGACTGATAAATCAATGTGATCAGTTATTAATCTGTGTTACTGAGCTCTGCTAAAGCCTGAGTAGACTGATCAATATGATGTATTGATACTCATATTACAGTCTTTGGTTCAAACTCAAATAAACTTCAGGACTCAAATAAAACAGAAACCCATAAAATCAAGAACTGAAATTTATTCTAATTCAGTAAAACTAACTGTAATACAGCAGTTGCAGCATTTCAAAGGCGAACTCTACATCACTGTTTGGTTTCATTACACAAAAATATTAAAAAAGAAAGAAAGTGATGCCCATAAATCATAACAACGAGACAAACTACAGTGCAATCATAACATCATGGCTGACAAACCAAAGAAGATCAGAGCTGTTCAAGTCTTCAGGTGAGGACGCGCCTTAATTGGTTCAGGTCAGAACCAATCATTATCAGATTCAAGTCTGATAATGATTTGGAAATAAAAATAAATTAAAGTTAAATCTGCGCTGCCTCCTTCACTCCCTGTGTGATCAGAGTGAGTCGGGAGTGTTCATAGCTCACTCTGCTGCTGTACTGACGAGCTCTCGGTTCTTTGAAGGAACTCAATGAGAACCATTTGTCCCCCCGATAAAGGATGAACACACATTTGCTACATTCATTCTTCTTTGTTGTCCTTCGTACAGAAAAGTTCCTCAGAGGCGGCGTTACGAACGTGGAAGACGTGAAGCTGGAGCAGATCATATGACCCATCCGTGGTTGTGTCTCTCACTGAGGTCAGTTTACATCGGGACGTCATGACCTCACAGCAACGACAGGCTGAAAGCGGCTTCTTATTCATTCACCAGCTCTCTTTCTGGAATCTACCGTTCCACCTTAAACAGTGCAGCAGGTACATTCTGGCACCATTTAAGGTGGAACGGGAAATTCCAAACACAAAGAAAACTTTAGCTTCATCACAGCGGCTCCACTCAAACCTCTCACCGCTTTAAAAACAAGCTCGGTTTCCATTAAGCACTAATGGATGAACCACAAACAGGTAGAAAAACAACCTGCTGTAAACAAGAACACCGACATTTCACCTCGAATGACACAACACGGCCTGTCGTCACTGGAACGGACAAATCATAGAGACCGTTTCACGCTGTGGCCGAGCGGCAGCGCTGACCGGCCTGAGGTTTCTCGTTTGGTCCAAAACAAAAGAAAATAAAAAATAAATTAAAAGTGGGGAGAAAATGAGGCACCGAAAAAAAGGGACTGGGAATGTCCGTCTTTGGGTGGATCGTTCAAGTGTGTTTACTGAAGAAGACAGTGGGGTCGAAAGTACTTGATTCAAACGTTTACATTATTTCCACATCAATAATGTATATGAATTATTATAAAACGGCACCTTTTTAAGAGAAATATTAAACATAACTCATCATACTGGATTTTAAACACTACATTCTTGTGTTTCTGTAATCCTCCACCAAAATATAACTTTTGTCCCACCCCTAAAACGTCTTCTGATATTTTGATGATGTCACCGTGCACCAGTGGGAGGGGCTACGTAATATTAACCAGTAGTATCACTCTCGGCTAGCTTAGAGACGCTCCCTGAAATTGAGTTTCACTCACACATACATCACGATAGAAGAAGAAAATGATCTGTGATCTCACAATTACGCTGACTGTAATGAACGTTAATGTAAGGAAATTTTATTCCATGTAAATTTGGACCGTTTCTATTGGTCCAAATCTATTCACCATAATTTCCATTGAGATTTCCATTGAAGACATATTATATCAACACCTTAAATGGCCTTAAAAGGCCTTAAAACTCACAGCTCCAAACTTCTATTAAGCAGTAAAAAGTTTCTGCATGAATTTCGTCTATTTACTATTAATGGAGCTGTAACGTGTCACTCTGTGCGCCGCTACGCCGCCTTCACTGATGCTCAGAGTGACCTTTTGTAGGCCTTTTTTGGCTTGTAGTTTCTGTAGAATATCAAAACGTGTAGTCTGTATTTCAGACTTTCTTAAATCATAAAATAGTTAAAAATCTGGGTGAACGCTGCTTTATTCACATCTGAGGATAGTTTGTGTTGTAGTCCGTGTAATAACTGTATAATAAGCCTCAGGATGTTATAAGCTTGGATTTTAACGGTTAACCCAGCTTGTCTCTCAGGTTACTCACTGCTGTCAGTGGTTTGTAGAGCATAATGAGTAAAACTGCTACCCTCCACGTAACAGACTAGGGGTCAGTTCCCCGCCTGGGCAGCACACCAGTCCTTCTGAAAGACTCTACCTGACTCTGACTCTACACTGGCTGTGCTCCAAACGCATGAATGTAAACTGTGTTGATGTAATATATGTTATTAATGTGGAGAAGATGTACGTGTGAATCGAGCCAGTTGACCCCACTGTATCCTTCAGTACGTGTGTTTATTGGTGAGTGTGAGGGTTTCAGACTGATGCTGAATCAGCTGGACTCCTCTGGGCTGCTTTCCACAACCAGGTCCACTTCCAGGAAGTCAGTGGGTGTGTCCTCGCTGTGCGTGTCTTCCTGTTTCTCCTCCTGCGTCACACCTTTCCTCCTGCAGCAGCACAGTCCGAGTTTGGCGGGCCGGACCAGACCCAGAAAAAGCGCCCCCATGCCCACGCCGGCCGCGCTGGTGTAGAAGGCCGAGCCATAATTCTGCGTCCTGTCGACCAAAGCGCCTGAAAACACAACACACACACGCAGGGAGTGAGCGGGGTCAGCAATGCAGGTGGGCACCCAGGGTCTATAAGAGTGTTTCCTGTTATAAAATGATGATGATGTCATCAGCCAAGATGTGTCAGGTGTCTAATGTAACTAACAGGTAATGGAAGCTTACACCCCACCAATCAGCATGGAGTCAGTGTGGAGGTGTTCAGTATCTCTAATATCTCTAATAATATCTCTAATAATTATGTGGTTTCTGACACTGTATGACTCACTGTTATCTACAAACATGGACTGAAGTACATTAGCTTAGCTAAACACACTAGCAGCCACCTGGAAGACTGAACTTCATCCACTTTTGTTCACCTGGTGGGGTATAAGCTTCCATTACTTATTAGCTGCATTAGCCTCGTAGCTAAAGGAGCCAATTATGGACCCCAACAGGGCTGTTGTCATCAATTACATCAGTAAATTGAGTAATGTAGCAATTATTTAGATGATTAATTACGGAATTTTCGTTGTTTTTAAGTCATTTCTATCACTTCACACAGAGCCCAAATACCAACCCTATGATTATGCTAATATCCGCCAGCACTCATATGGGAATTTCAGTGTTATTTTAGCACCAAGCTAACAAGGCTGTACATCCACTTCCCACACAGGCTGTAATGCTACTTAAGCTCTACTTATGCATATACATTTGAAGCACTGAAGCTTCTAACAGGCATTTAAGTGTCTTATTGTTTACTTTGTATGTTGCAGTTTTACAGCGAATCTTCTGATAAAGCCAAGCTTTTAATTTTAATTCATATATTTTGAATTTATTTAATTTTTTATGCAGTTCAGTTGATTTCACTCTACATACATGAAATCTGTAAGTACAAACATATGTGCATTAGTGAGATTCTGCTGGTGTGGGTTTCCTCTCTTTCAGTGATGCTTGTAAAAGCGAATGCTAATAGCTCCCCCTTGTGGAGAATGTTCAGACTGCTGAACAGCTTTATAATGACACTGATTATCTTTTGAATTGCAAACTAACAGCCAAGTCAATTCATCGAGAACACAGTCTTTAATCTATGATTTTTTAAAACTTATAATCAATTTTAAGTAATCGAGTTCCTTTAAATAGCATAAGGTGTGCAGTATTATCTACCTGCTAGTGGTGGACCAGCCAGCCCAGCAAAGCTCTGGATAAAAACGTAAACTCCGACGGCCGATGGCATCCTCTCGATGCCCACCACATCGTCCTCAGCCAGCATGGGGATGTGGGTGGAGCCTACGGTGCCGAACAGGAAGCCGAAGGCGGCGCAGCAGGAAGCCAACCCCCAGAACTCGGAGACGGCGGTGAAGAGCGCCAGCACCAGGCTCAGCAGCAGCGTACAGATCAGCAGGATGTAGATTTTTCGGATCGGCTGGCGGTTCAGCACCCAGCCAATGGAGAGGCGTCCGAATATTTCGGCCACGGCCATCGTGGACAGCATGTAGGTGGCTCGATCGCGTTCTAACCCGCGGCTGACGCTCAGTTCAATCACATAGAGCTGCGGGGCGAAAAAGCCCAGCGTGGCGAAGAGGCCGAAGAGAGAGTAGCAGATAAAGCTGCAGTCCGTGAGCACGGAAAAGTCCAGAAGTTTGGGCCGGGCCGCCCGCGGCTCCGCTTTCTCCTCCTGCTGTGCTGTGGGCTGTTTTAGAGGAGTTGAGGGAAGTGCTGCAGGTTCAGGTTCCTCCTCTCCTCTCTCCTCCACCAGCTGCAGTTCTGTGGTTTGTTCTGAGCCTCGTTCCGCCGCACTGCGACTCGGGCTGCACGACACAAACAAAACACCAACCTGCGATTATATTTCTGCGAGATTTCTTGCAATTAGGAGCTGACCACAATAAAAACTGTAAACAATATCACTTTTAAGGAGCTAAAAATTCAGACAAATAATAATTTTATATGGTCAAAAATTAGACTCCAGTAGTTTTAGTTAAATATTGTTTTACTGACCAATATTTTATACTGGCGAATTGTCAAATATGATGATTGTCAAATTTCCTGAACTAAAATAAACATCTGGAACTCACGAAGTCATACATATTATAATTATTGTAAAACAGGGGCAGAGCTTTCCAGAAATCTTAGTTTTGTTGGTTTCTGTTAACCTCAATCTTGTATGATTTTGATGTTAAATGAAATAGTTTAGGCTCTGCTTGTGACACATCAACTATCCTAACTTTTAGAGATTAGCTAAAGTGCTCATTTGTCTACTGCAGCAATATCAGTACTCCAAAGGCCAATATCACAGAACTGATTAATGATATATATTGCATAAAGTCCTATAGTTCAGTTAAACAGGCTGGGTTTGCTTTCGCTCGGTGGTTAGCTTTCTCTCTGTAGGTTTCCCTCACTTGAACGTAGAGAGGGGGAACATCTGTTAAAGCTATGTGGGCGGGACAACCCCAATCAGCCTTGTGAGGATACTGCTTTCGTAAGCAAAACCCAAGATTAAGACCACTCGATTACCACGACCATTTATTGGGCATCGCAAAGTTATTCCTGGCACATAAACAAGGATTTAGTTTCCCTTTAGGTTTTCTGAAGTTTGTCCACTTTTAATTGGTGACATATAAACCTCTGTCACTTGTTAGATACATCACATAAAGATTAACCAATGATATATTGAACACAGTCTTACCTCGGACCCTCAGCCAGGTTGGTTCTGGAGGAGGAGATGGACTGCACCCCGGAGTCCACGGAGCTGAAGGAGGTTCGGGTAAACTCGTTCTCCAGCTCGTATTTGCTTTCGGTTTGTTTGAGGGGAGACTGAGGCCCCTCCTCCTCCTCTGGGGCGGAGGGTGTGGGCTGGATGATGATGGGCCTGAGCAGCGCTCCAAAGGCAATGACTGACGCCTGCAGGAGCCCAATCACAACCAGGCAGTTCCTCCAGCCGATGTGATCTTTCAGGGCACTCAGGGCTGCAGAGTGAGAGAAAAATAGCAGCGATGCTTCAGCAATATATTCCTAATGGGGCCCTTTAAGGAAATAATTACTTAGACTTAAGCTGAATCTCTTTCAGGAGCAGCCGGGCAAAACAACTAACAGCTGAAAATGTATTGCTTCAGTGTTGAACTGGCTCCTTTAGTTTATTTATATAGCACATTTCATGCACAAAGGCAATTCAAAGTGAGTTACATGAATGAAACTATACAATTAAAATAGCATTATTGCTATGTTTTCATATATAGATGCCGAACTGTGCCATCAACAAAGTAAAAAACAGCCCAAAGCTGAATGTAAATATCTAATATTAGCTTTCTATCTAGCTAATTTAACCAGCCAAAACCAGCCTAATCAGCCAAGTTATGTTCGGTATTTAAAGTTAACTTCTTTAGTTTTGCACAGGAAAGAAGAAGCTAACGTAGCTAATCAAAATATAGTCCATATAAAAAGGTGGAAACTGCATTTTATGGCTCCTGTGAAAAGCGATAAAGGAAAATTTGTGTAAATCTGTCTTTTAAGTTTAAGGGGATTTAATATGGTACAAGATATTTACACCCTGATGAACACAGTGGGCCTTTTGGCTGAGTGGGTTCACAGACTGCTCTCCTTTCAGTTTAACAGCAGAAACTATCACATGGCAGAGTGAGAAGCACTCTGTTCCCTCTTTACTGTGCAGTGATGATGACCAGCTCTGTGGCCAGGTGCGCTGGCGTTACCTGGAGCTAAAACGAAGAGGGAGAAACACTCTCCGGTTGAGGCGACGGACGTGACGAGCGATCTGCGCTTGCTGAAGTACTGCGAGAGGATGGTGACTGTAGGCAGGAAGGTGAGGCAGTAACCCAGGCCTGTAAACAAACAGCACAAAGGATAACAGCCACTGGCGCCCTCTACTGACACGGGCTCAGGTCAGGCTACGGGGGGTTAAAGCACGGCACGCACCAGGCCGCTGGCTTCCACGGGACCCAGTGGACATAATTCTGAAAGAAAACTGCAATTAAGAGAGACAAAAAAGGGACAAGGAGAAAAACAAAGAAAGAAATCGCTGGGTTAGGGCGCGTCCATTTGCAGAAAAAAGAAAGTGCTCTGATAATCGGGGAAAGCTAGCAGAAAAAAAAGTCTGCCAGGTGATGGCGTGAATTTCAAAGGATGAAAAGCGATGGATATTAATACATTGAGGAAATAGGTTGCCATTTTCATCATTTTGATCAAAGTGGTACAAAATCTGGTAAAATTACAACATAAATCAGCACAAATGACAGATGGAATCATGACTCAGCCAATTCTGTAAGAAAACATGGTCAGATCAGTCGGAGCACTGCTTGGATTCCCTCTCAGTACCTTCAAGAAGAATTGTGAATTACATTGATTTGTGCAGAAACACAGTCAGAGCTTTTAAAGAAAGTCTGAACCACACAGTGCGTCTGTACGGTGATTCAGCAGAAGGTGGACAGCAGGAGGGTGGATGAAGCTGGGAACTGCAGGGATGGTCAGACTGGTTGTAACTTGTTGTTGTTATGTAATAAGTAATAAGTTATATTGCAGGTGTGAAGTGAATAAGTTATGATCCACCATCGCTGACTCGAATGCAGGTGTGTCCCTACAGCTGAGGTGTGAAGCAGAAACAGCTTCATTTTCTTTTAATTTTTGCATTTTAAGAAAACTATAATACAGATTAGAGGTGTTAATCTCACTGTAATATAGATGTTCTAGTAGTGTAATAATAGAGCATATAGTGTTTCATATTGTATTGTACCACATTATATTATACTGTATTGTGATGTATCGTACTGTATCATATTTTATTGTATTGCATCATACTGTCCTGTATTGTATCACAACATAACATATAGTGTATGGTAACATATATTGTGTTGCATCAAACTTTAGGACATATGTTACCACAAAGTATCATATTGTATAGTATTATATTATATCAAAAAACAACATATAATATATCATTAACATATTATAATTTATCATATAATATTGTATTGCACAGTGTCATGCTGTCCTGTATTGTATTGCAACACATATATGAACTTATCATACTGTAATGTATTGTATTGTATCGTAACATATCATGTATCGTACTGTACCTTACTGTACTGTAGGGTATCACACTGTGTTATATAGTCCCGTATTGTACCATACTGTATCATATTATATTGTACTGCAGCATGTTGTACTTTTTCCTTGTATTGTACTATTGTATCATAGCATATTGCACTTTGGCTATGGCATTAGCCTGGGGCTAACATATTAGCTTGTGGCTATATAATAATAATGTAAATATAAATATAATTAATGTATATATAATATATAAATAAATATTAGTTGACTTAAGTGATCTTCCTCTCTGAACCTCTTGTTCTAACACAGCAGCTGAGTGTTAAAATGACACACTGAGTCCCACACACCCATATTAGGGTACAAAAACGCTGCATATGGGTTAACTGGGTTCAGTAAATGAACAGAGGTGCAGTCCATATAAAATGGTATGTATTAAGTTTAAGACACTTGTACAAATGTACTGGACACATGATCTACCACACAGAGGACACTGTTTACAGCAGTGGTCAGCACTGTTTAACACAAACAGATATAAGTAAAGACACAAAAACACAGACATATACACATTTACACACATCTTGGGCAGCACAAGTACCTGAGACAAGGCCCACGGTGACGTACATCTGGTCAATGGACTGCGTGAAGGCTGTGCTGACCGACCCCAGGCTGATCAGGAAACCTCCAAACATGACCACCGGCCTGCATCCGAAATGGTTACTCAGCACCGTGGATAAAGGGGCTGTGGAGAAAAACAACACAAATATCATTGGGATACATCACTAACTGTGATTTTAATCCAGTATGAATCTGCAGTGTGTAGTTTTGACTGTGATTATTCTGGACTGAATGGTCTTCTGTAATTGGCTGAACTCTGAGCTCTCAGTGATATTAGTCTCGTTACAATCCAGATCATGCTAACAGAATTACAGTACAGCTGTGCTCCGTGTTGTTATTGTTATTGAGTGTGTTCTGTGGCAAAATGCTGACATGAACATCCAGGTTATGACTTCAATCTGGGCTACATTCCCTGGTAAAACTAATCACAGCTTTTTGGTCTATTTCCAAAATGAAATTCAAAGCTGTGCTTGAACAGCTCCCAGAGCACAGAGGCCATTCAGGCCAACCACTCGCAGGGTTTATTCTGAGGAAGTCCTGTTTATCTCAGAGTTACCCATCAGAGTGATTAGACTGTGTTTGTGCAGGGAAAACTGCTGCTTTCAGCTCCTCTCAGCTGGAAGAATCTGAGTCTGTGTGCAGAAGCATGACGCGACATAATGCTTTGTCACAGGAAAGAGGCAGCTTGAGTCCTAGTCTGTCCTGACAACAGTCAGGGCGTTGAACCCAGACCAACTCAGCATATCTGTTTACATATGGATATCCTTTTCGTCTATGTGTGCCCACAAAATAGGCAAATCTACTGGCAGGACACTCTTCCATAGAAAGAGCTTATTATTGTAATTATTGTTACCATTATTAACATTAACAATATTATTATTAGTGACATAATCACTATTATTATTAGTATCATCAGGAATACTACACATTCTAAGGATGCATAAAGACATTAAGTATATTAAGTGTTGTGTATTGATGTCTGTTTGGTCTTGTGTGGTGTTTTTGAGAGAGAATGAGATCATTTTTAATACAAATTACAATCTGAATTTGAACTTGAACTCCTTTCATTGCTTTTTACTGCAACAGGTTTTACTTGCAATTCCTGCCATTTACATCTGAGCTCTAAGCACAAGATCTACATATAAGGCAAATTTATACCTGGGAAAAAGCTCATAAAGTACACTGTGGGAACATAAAAGCTCACGTGATGCTCCAGCGATATAAATGTCTGATGTCTAATTGCACCCAGACGGACTAACAGCACGAGGGAACCTTACTGAGAAAGCACTTTCTTGAATGACCTATTTCTAAATGTGTCTCTGTATAATAAAAGAAGAGCTGTGTCTCAATATACGGTGCACAGCCTTATTTTTTAAATTTGCATCCTGAACACAAAGGTTGCTCTATATTCTTAGATATGTTTAAATATGTTGTGGTGACGAGCTATGCAGCAAAGTCATCTTCACATGTATGTAATGCTATGGCCACAAGCTAACATGCTAGTTGTGATACACTGCGATACGTTGCACTGTAGTGCTTATACATAACTGCTTATTCAGCAATCCTCATAAACTTAAAACTCTGTTGAACACTGTAGTAATGCTGACAGCTGAGGTGAGTAAACTTAAACTAGCCACATTTAGGGGCAGAAATAATGGATTATTTGATGAAAAACTAACTAAGGAGTCTCAATAGGCTGTTTTAAATTGGTCCATTTCGGTTAAAATGTGGGTCTCCATAATTTAAACACTGAAAATAGCTGGCCTGTTAGCACTTACTAGCTGCTGTGTGTTGTGAGTGAACGGCTAGACTTCTTCTCTCTCCCTGTTTAGAGAGTATTAGACACAGCAGGACATTGTGTACTGAAGTATCAAACATTCAAAGTTCAAGCTTCTCAAAAACACCTCAAATAACATTATTGGGTGTTTTTATCATTATCTTTATCGTTTTATTGTCCAGTTCTAGCTAAATTTTCCCTAAAATACATCCCCAAAACATTTTATTGAGTGGCTGCTGAAGGCTAAAGGCAGGTGTCTGACCTGTGAAGGTCATCACGAAGACGCAGATGGAGACGATCCAGGACACTCGGCTGTTGGACTCTCCAAAATGGTTCGTGAGGTCTTGCAGGAAAATGCCGAAGATTTTGATGATGCCGTAGGTGAAGACCTCCACGAAGAAGAAGGCCACGGCCACGGCCCAGCCCCAGCCTCCATCGGGAACCTGCGGGTACACGTTGGCGCTCATGCACCCCCGCAGCGTGGGCACCAGTCCCTTCATGGCTGGAGATTTTTCTGCCTGAAAAACAAAAGCGTGACACGTCAGCAGAGGCAGGTAACCAGGTACATTTACAGAGTTACGTGTGCTCAGGTAAAACGGATGGATCTGAACTTTCCTGAGCATTTTCACATTTTCACTTCCATTTTAACCATCAATATCATTTTTGTGTATTCACTCTCATTCTGTTGTGTTGTTTCATCTCCTGGACTGTTTTACTGCTGCTCACACCTCTCACTTTGGAGCATTAGCATCAAATTTGAGACCAAAAGGATCCAAAAAGAGAAGAACAGAGACTCATAATCTTCAGTTCCTGTGCTGACAGAAGCTGGATGGACTGCATTTTTAAGCAGTTTGAGTTGCTGCTTTTGTTCTTTTTTTGTGTCGTTTTTGGACGGTACTTTTATTGTTACTGCCGTCATTAGTTCACTGCAGTAGTGACCCTTTTATTGCAGTACAGGTTATGATATGTACCTACTGGCACAGCAAACATGGCAGTAGATTTTGTCTCTGATAGCTGCAGATGTTGTTCCCCTTGACCCTCAGGCTGAGCCAGCACTGCGTGTAGATTACTGAGAAAAGCTGCCAGCTTAACCTTAATGAGGGCTTAATGTAAACACTGCACACAAGCCACTGCATGGACCCCTTTAAAGTGACAGTTTGGTGAGAAATCAGATTTACATGATTTTCCCCTTTCAGTGATCTCACATAGGCATGATTAGGCTTCAAGGTGGCTGCGACTGCTACTGTACTAATATACTGTTGTCCATGCTTATTTAACAGTGTGTCATACAGTTAGAGGTGGGCAATGTGACGATATTTTATCGCTATCATAATAAATTATGTCCCAATGTGCTTTTCTGAGCATATCGTCGATATCATCAGTACTTAAAGATCACTGACTACCTACATGTTTTATTACATAGTAAGCATTATTAGGCCAGTTTAACTGGATTAAGTGAAGTTTGAATAAAAATCTTATTATTATTTTAGTATTTTAGTATTTATATGTGGCCCCACAGGTTCGATTCTGTCTGTTCCAACTTATTAAATCTCAGAAAAACTAAATATTTTGATACATATTGTGCCTCGTGAAAATATCTCAAGGTATCATGCCATATCGCCCAATCCTCCCTGTCAAAAAACACATAAGCACTTTCTCCTGGGTACGGGCTGTGTGTGTGTGTGTGTGTGTGTGTGTGTGTGTGTGTGCGTGTGTGTGTGTGTGGGTGTGTGAATCTATCGATTGAATACCTAAAGGAATAAAATGTCTCTCCTAGCAGCTCGGCAGCGCTACAATCAGCAACAAGCTTTAATTGGTTTTATTCTGACTATGTACAAGATCCTGTTTCAGCCTGCGGATCCAGACGGTGTAATTAGTACCTAAAGATGTGCCTCGAGGGCTGAAAGTCTTTAAAAAGTTTTGGAAATGATGTCACAGCCACATCAGGACGCCTCATTTGTCCTTCAGGCAGCTGCTGATAAAGAACAGGATCTTTACGCTGTGCTTCCAGCCCCGGCTGGACAAGGTGTTCCAGCAGAACAGGACTGGTGAATGATGTCATAAAGTAGCTCGTCTGGGGCGGGGAGGCAGGGGACAAGGCACTGCAGGAGATAGAGATGATGCTGAATCTGGTGCCTCATTCACAAGACTGCAGTCCGCAGACACTACTGTCCCTTTAAATGTGGCGTAGAGCTGAGCTCTCAGCTGCTACTCATTAATAACCTAAATTCTAGGAGGAAAATGTACTGAAAATGTGATCATAATCAAATTCCATTGCACTTTTTCTATAATGTGTTAAAACTCAATCTCTTAGCAAAATTTATAATTGCAAGCGTCTCAAATTTGTTCTTTATTTATTTCTTTTTTATTTCTGCCCTGCTTTAACCTCAACTCCACCTCTTCCTCAGCACGCTATCACACAGAACACATTAGTGAGATAAATAAAGGGTGTGGGGTATTATGCATGAGTGTGTGTGTGTGTGTGTGCTTGCTCAACATGTGCGACACTGACTGCAGATGACGCAAGTGGCAAGGCAGTGCATTGCAGCAGCAGTGATGGGAAGATCTGATTCAGTTCGCCGAATCGATTCTTCATTCTCGCTGTCCAGTGTATCAATGAATCGAACACCCGATTCACCGATTCAGTTCCGTTCATTCTCTGACTATACAACATACCCAGCACAAACACTGAGCCCCAGTCTATAGAGAGGATTACAGTGAGCTCATTTTAATATGATTTTAGGATACATTTGGACATTTTTTATATGTTAACATAACTATAGAGATTTGTTTATAGATTTTTAAAAATATAAATATGTGTATGTACATTAAAAAAAACATTTTTATACATATAACCATAGAAACATTAATCGGGCAAACGAGAAGAATTAAAAAAGAAAACAGAAACAATAAAAAAAATATGAAACATCAATTAAAGAAAGGAGATGTGAGAATCTAGGTGCTATGTTTTAAAACAATTATTTATTTTTTTATTTATAAAATGTATTTTATGACATCTGTTTTTCTTGTTTCTTTTCTTCATTCTGAATGTCACTGTTTTCTTTTAACACCCAGTAAAGCACTTCGAACTGCTCTCTTGTATGTAGGGTGCTATGTAAATTAAAAAAAAAACTACTATTATGATAATAAAAGTCCCAAAAATGATTTACTCTACAACACACACGGCTATCAAGATTCAGTGGTGAATCGGTTCAACTGATTCACTGCAAAGAACCGCTTCAAATCTAATGAACGATTCCTTCCTGCACTAGCCGGTCCGCACTGCTGCTCGTGTGAACGCCGATGCGTTCAGACCGGACCGGCCCGGACAGCAGCTTGTTTAGACGACTTTAACCCAAAAAAGTCACAAATAATCATTTTTACTGTTTTACTTCACAAAATTTAAATCTCCGTTCAACTTCGCTCAGCTATTCGCCAGCTTCGTGTTCCAATTTGCCCGTTCCACCTTAAATGGTGCAGCAGTTACATTCTGGAGCCCCCGGCGCCAGATTATCACTACCGCACTATTTAAGGTGGAACGGAAAATTTGAACAAGAAGCTGGCGAATGAGATTCTGACATTCTACATCTCTCACAGAACTGATTAAAAACTCATCTGTGAGCTCTACTTACCGAAAACGAGGAGAAACACCGAGGAAAGTTGTCGGTTGATATTAAAAAAGACGTTAAATCTCGGCGTTTCCTCGTTGGAGCATCTCACTGACAGAGCCGGGCGGAGAGCAGCGCTGAGAGCCGGTCAGCTTCAGTCTGAACCGGACCGAGCCTGAAGCGCTGGATTACTGACCAGCTCCGATTCTCTCCTCTTTTCTCCCCGCTGCTGCTCTCCTTTCCTCTCTTCTCCTCAGCACATCTTCTCTCCGACTGTCAGCTCCCTGTGTCTCTTTTTCCTTCTCTCAGTACCGGTATGAGCCGGTATTCCAGCGCGTGCGCGCGTGCGCGCGAGCTGCTGCTGTACAGTTTAAACTAAAAGCGTTGGTGGGGGTGGGGGTGGGGGGGCAACACGCCACATGCTAGAGGAGAAATAAATAAATAAAAACACGAACAAATAAATAAATATTTAATGTATAAGTATTTTATAGATGATGTTACCTCTATCTCTGTCTCTCAGTAATTAAACTTTACAAAATGTGAATATATAAAAAAAAATATTACATTTTTACCGCTGTATTATTTAAGTAAAAGCAAAAAATATAAACTTTTAATAGAATAATACAGCATTTAAATACGTAGTAATTTGTGTCATGAGTATATTAATTAAAATAGATAAGTGAAATATTGGTGTTTTTTGCTCTGGGCTGTGAGAAAGAGCACCATCAAACTTTCTCAGCTGTATTAAAAGTCTGGATCTCTGCGCTTTGGCGTCGTCTGAGCCTGTTTGGTGCTCGTGCTGATGCTGACCACCACCGATAAAAGTCACTAGAGCTGCAGGCCGCAGCGCCGGTCGCCTCTCTCCGCCTGTGAGGCTGACTGTGAGCTGCAGAGAGCGGCTGAGTCCGTACCGGGTGGAACAGGTTCATTCCGGTTCTGAGCTGCTGCCACATGGGCGCACAGACAGCGCGCGGCCTGGGGGGGCGAATACTAATGAACTCTGCCCACTTTATCATTGTGTGGATCTGCATCGTCTTTCAGAACATCAGCATCAAAGCAGCAGTTCGAACTGTTTGATTTATTAATCGTTGTTTACACTGAGGAGAATCCTCGTGCTACGTACAGGCCGTCGCTGGGTGACGTCATGCGCCCCGCCCCGCCCCGCCCCCTCCACACTCTGATGGACGGCAGTGTAGAGTCAGTCTGAGTGTGAAGGTTATTTTATATTTATCTGTGTTGCTGGTTTTTGGGCTTTATTCTATTAATCCCCTTTATTAAAGCCTACAGTCTTAAACATGGTTCTTCAAGGGGTCTTCGGTAGAGGCACTGGTTCTGTTTAGAACCATAAATCCTATATAGAACCATACGCATGCTTAAAAGGTTCTTTACATGGTGAAATGGTTCTACAGATTGATGGAGAATGTGTTGTATAGGGTTCTATATAGCACCAAAAAGGGTTCTGCTATTGGTCTGACGCCAAGTTTGTTACATTAGAAGAACCCTATTAGATATTACATAGAACCCTTTTCAAAAAGGTTCTACATAGAGCCATATACAAGGTTAGGGTGTGTGTGTGTATGTGTGTGTTAGGGTGTGTGTGTATGTGTGTGTTAGGTTGTGTGTGTGTTAGGGTGTGTATGTGTGTGTGTGTGTTAGGGTGTATGTGTGTATGTGTGTGTTAGGGTGTGTGTGTGTGTTAGGGTGTGTGTGTGTGTTAGGTTGTGTGTTAGGGTGTATGTGTGTGTTAGGGTGTATGTGTGTGTGTGTTAGGGTGTATGTGTGTGTGTGTATGTTAGGGTGTGTATGTGTGTGTTAGGGTGTGTGTGTTAGGGTGTATGTGTGTGTGTGTTAGGGTGTATGTGTGTATGTGTATGTTAGGGTGTGTATGTGTGTGTTAGGGTGTGTGTGTGTATGTGTGTGTTACGTTGTGTGTGTTAGGGTGTGTGTGTGTGTGTGTTAGGGTGTGTATGTGTGTGTTAGAGTGTGTGTGTGTTAGGGTGTGTATGTGTGTGTTAGGGTGTGTGTGTGTGTGTGTGTGTGTGTGTGTGTGTTAGGGTGTGTGTGTTAGGTTGTGTGTGTGTGTGTGTGTGTGTGTGTGTTAGGGTGTGTGTGTGTTAGGGTGTGTGTGTGTGTGTGTGTTAGGGTGTGTATGTGTGTGTTAGGGTGTGTGTGTGTGTTAGGTTGTGTGTGCAGGTATTTCAGTATTTTCTCCTGTTCTAGAGTTCTCTATAAGAGCGTTCTCAGACTTTCTAAGTTGTATTTTGCTCTGAGGACTGTAGAGCGTCTCTCCAGACGAGTCTCTGCTGGCTCTTAGTACAAAGTCACATGTCAAAGTCTGACAGACGACCTTTGAGTGTTTGTGTGTCTTGTGTTGCAGTGACTGTGGAAAGAACACAAAGTGCACAAATTAGAGCTCTAGGAAAGGTTCAGCAGGTGGAGGACGTGGAGTGAGTGGAGGAAATGCAGTTTTATCTTCCTTTTTTTACGACTGGACACAATTAGACGCCTGGTTTAAAGCTTTTTTCTTACATGTCATGTTCTTTCTGTCAAAGCTTTGTCTGGCAATAAATATAATTCAAGTTACCATGAAGTCGCCACTGTTTATACTCCTCTTTTCTGTTTTAGCAACATCTAGAGAAATGCTATATCTGTTGAAAGATCCATACATCAAATAATATAATTGTGCAGTTTTATAGATTTAGGTAAAATCAGCCAACTTAAAGGAACACTGTCAGTTTAGTATTAGTGTTAATATTGTATATTGTACATATGATTATGTAAATATGAGCAGTTATTATTGTAGTATTTTATGAAAAAGGTTTGCATCAAATAATACTGTAATAAATATGATATCAAATAAAAAAGAAAAAATCCACCAGAACAATGGTTCTTTATAGAAACTAATAAGTGGAGAACCTGTTGATTACAGTTCATTAACCCCTTAAAGGGCCCACATCATGATTAATTATGCTGATTAATTTAAATAAAAGTTTGATGTAGTATGTAAACACTGCCTGTTCATTCTGCCTACAACAGTTTAGCCCTGCCCACTCACACTAAAGTTATAAGGAGTGTTTTAGCCTGGACTGCTCTCTGAATGAAGCGCAGCCAATCAGAATAGAGCTCATTTACATATATCAGTCTTAAAGAAGGGTAACAGAAAAGGCCTGTTTAATTCTAAGGGATGAAAAGAGGCTGTTTTATGACTGTTTTCGGTACACAAAGCCACACAAATAAGTGGATGTCGGGGAAAAATAACATACAAGAAAAATGTTAATAAGGGCCCTTTAAAATATCAGGCTTTTGTCCATTTAGGAGTTAAAGAGCCTTTTAAAAATGGTTCCAGATAACTCCAGAAAGAAACCTTTTTTTATCACTGTTATATAAACATCATAAATTATATATATATACATATAACATTAGGCTCTAAATATATACACATATACACAATATACACATAAATATACACTAGTATTGCACCATTCCCAATATATAGCTTTGTACTATAGGTTGTAATATAGGTTATGAAATAAAAAGCTTTGATATGTACAGTTGTACACATTTCCATATGTGCAGTTAGTGAGTCTGTGGTAGATAAATGAGATGCAGGTACACAGAGGATAGAATATTGATATGTATATGTATATATATTTCATACATTGTATATGTATATGTATATATATTTCATATATTGATATGTATATATATTTCAGATTATACAAGATATGGATAGAAGATGTATAAGATGTCTATCTGTACGTGCAGGTATAGATTTGCTAGATAGAAGCTACAGTAAGATCAGAGTGAGTCTGATTGAGGTGTGAATGCAGTGTTTTGATACCGTATTGGACACTTTTCTCTAGAACAATCTATGGTGTGTTGCTGGATTTGTTGATTTGCTTTCTGGACCTACAAACATTTCGAGAAGCGTACTGTGCTGACCTCAGAAGTCTGGTTAAATTGTCTGAGTGCTGCAGTGCTGACGGGCAGCGGACGTGATCGGAGCCTACAGGCGAAGTTATTCTAAAACACTGCTGACCACTCCTGACAGCCATGGCTGTCATTTTAACTTCCCTGAAATGTCAGACGAGAGGTGAGATGAGTTCATTTGGTTAAAGCTTATAAAACACATGACTTCACTCTCACTCCATAGCTTGCAGGAGGCCACGCTCAGGGGTCACCTGCAGGGCCAGAATTCATGCCATCACATGCAGTAGAGGCACACATATACGTTACTCTTTACATGCTGAAGATAATCATTAAATAAACTAGTAAACTCATCAGAAAGGCTTTAGTGTTGCTTTATGTGGTTTCTGACTCTGTAGCTGTCACACTGTTATATATATATATGTATATATATATATATATATATATATATATACATGAACAGCCTCAGACGGAAACTGTTACCGTTTTTAGCTATGCTAATGTACCTTAGTCCATGTTTTTAGATAGCAGTGTGTCATACAGTGTCAGAAACCACATAAATTTGGAAAATAAGAGAACTATTAAATATTAAAGAAAATGAGAGATTGGCTATGTTGTGCATTAGGTAATTGAACTGTGATTTAGGCAAGCAGTTAGCACCAGGCTAATATGCAGCTATTAGCTTCCATTAGTTGGAATGACAGGAGGGGGAAGCAGAACTAAAGGACACAGATGAATTATTACATTTTTCTTAAAATGAATGTTCTCATATTGCACTGATACATTAATACACATTGTGTTAGAAGCAGATTTAAAGCTGCACTATGTAATATTTTTTGTGTTAAAGCTTGTGTTTTGTGTCATTACTCAGTAGGAGAATATAAACAGGCTAAATTATGGTGAGAGTGTGCTGATGCGAGTCACCCTGTAAAGCCTGAAACACTCATCTAAAAGTCAGAGGAGTTTTTTACTCCACGTTGTACGTCTTTACGTATTAACGTCACACACAGACTCAAAAAGAAGTTCCGGCTCGATGTTTAGGCCTCAAATGATCTCAGAATCAACATCATACTGATGAAGATGTGACGACAGTAGCAGATAATTCACTCACAACCTCAGAGACGCTCCTTCACCAAGTTTAGACTGAGTTCTCTTTGAATTTTCTTTTAATCATCAGATTCATCTACTTGGGGAAGGGGGCCAAAGCGCAACCGAAGCACAACCCATGTTACCAATGTTCTTCTGCATGTTTGCATGCAATTACACGTTTCCACCAGAGAGGTCTCCAAATCCCCAAATCCTACATAAAGATTTGATGTCAAATAACTTTTATTTATTAATATTTGAGATGAAACTTCAATGGCTGTCTACATGGACATGTAAAAATGCCTGTTTTACAAAAAATGTATAAATAAAATCTGATCTCGACAATTATATTAAATTTTTTTTTAATAGTGCTCTTCTGGGCTCAAACGGTGCTCTTACAATGCAGTGACTCTTCCAGAAACAGGTTTGGAGTTCATGCAGTTTGATTACAGATCAGGACAGAAATCTGTGAGGGTGTGATTAAAGTTGCTCATGTGTATAGTTTGAGCTTTTTTATCACAGCAAGGCAACATCACATGAACAGCGTTCCTGTCCTGCTAAGGTCATTGTTATTGTTGGTTTGAATGTGTACATTATGAATAAAATAAATATACAAATATATTACATTAACATAGTTTTGTCTTTCAGTTTACTTTTAGCAGCAATAGTGTTGATATTAATATTGTGCATTCATATAAAATGTTTTTGGCCTAAAATTTACTTTAAAAACACATTCATGTACATGCTGAGGCAAAATAGTCCCCAAAGAAAATGTATCATTTCAGATTTTCCCACTATTTTCCATCATCAACATTCCATATAAACTCAGAAGACTCGTGTAGGTTCACTGGTGGTTCTGGAGGGTAAATAAAATGTCTATATTTGTGTTGTAGTCATGGCGACCCCTGGTTCCTATCACCGTCACTGTAAAGACATCTGAACCTTTTCACATCAAACCACTCTGAATCACTCATCTCTCTATCTCTGTTGCTGTTATTGTTATACTCTTCTTGTTGTCCTACTTAATAAACAAAGACAAGAGACAGATAAATAAATAAAGAAATAAATGAATAAACAGGGCACTCCAGTCCTTATATAACCCCAGCACTGCTGATCAGCATCAGGCCTTAAACCAGGCCAATCAAATGTGTTTTCTGTTCCACGGATGTGATAAAAATACGCCGTGTCAGGGCGACTCCGGGTCTGGAGCTGAGGAACCGCTGTGAAATTTAGTTCAGTACCCTGGACAGCTCAGAACTACATCCAAGTCCAGATCTGTTTCCGCTTTACAGTGCTTTCCTTGGCTGGAATTTCAGAAGAAAGTCTTACTCGCTCCACTTCTTCAGGAAATTCCACGCTGCCGCTGATCTCAAACTAACGTCATTACGTTTTTGACAATTAGAGTTCAGGCCACGTCGCGGGACGTCTGTGCTGCCAGACGAGAGGCAAAGGAGAAAAGGGAAAATGATAACTTTGCTCCACTTCGTCATGAGTGTCCAGAGGCTGGACAGACTAGAGGAAGTGAGTAATGCTGCCTTTCCTGAACTGGGACGGGATACCAGTTAAAGAGGGATATTTTTGGAAGGTCAGGCCGCAGCCTCTGGACAGATCGTTTAATCTGTCTGGTACAGTTACACAGCAACTTTGAGCCTTCTTATGAATCTTATCATGTTTTTCATTCAGTTAAATTAGTATATTGAATAAAAAAAATAAATAATAAAACCACAAAATTTAAGTAGCACTTTTTACATTGCCATACAAAGTACTGAACAGACCCACTGGTAATTATTCAGAAACTATTATTAATTATTCAGTATCTAGTATAAATTATTCAGTTATATACATAAATTCCTATAACTACACCCATCCCTATGAGATAATGGAGCCTAAATTTGGCTTTTTAAGTCATCAGTTACTCTTCTAACTTAAAGCAATGAAACTAAACTTTACTTACTACAAATGGCATTTAATAGTTACCATGAATTATTCAGTATCTACTATTAATTCTTTAGTATTTACTATAAATTATTCAGTATTTACTATGAATTATTTAGTAAATATCATGAATTATCCAGTAACTACTATAAATTATTCTGTATCTACTACAAATTATTCAGTATCTACTATGATTTATTCAGTATCTACTATGAATTATTCAGTATCTACTACAAATTATTCAGTATCTACTATGAATTATTCAGTATACTATAAATTATTCAGTATGTAGTGTGAATTATTCAGTATCTATTATGAATTCTTCAGTAACTACTACAAATTATTCCATATCTATTATGAATTATTCCGCATGTACTATGAATTATTCAGTAACTACTATAAATTATTCAGTATCAACTATGAATTATTCAGTATATTACAAAATATTCAGTATCTACTATAAATTATTCAGATATATTCATAAATTCAAATAACTACACCCATCCCTCTGAAATAATGGCACAGATAAATTAGGTTATATCATTATCATCATCATTATCATCATCTTAAACCGCTTAGTCCAGTTAGGGTCGCAGTAGCAGTTGGGAGAGCAGAGAATCCCAGTCATCCCTGCCCCCTGCAACTTTCTTGTGGTCTTGTCCCAGTAGGCTGTGCCTGGTAAACCCCCACTGGTATGTGCCGTAAAGGTGGTGGGAGATGGCAGGGAGGTCCTTGGTGGCATGGACCCCGTGGCAGAAAATGACTAGGCTATATGAAGTTATAATATATAATGTCTAAAATAGGTTATATTAAGTTAGAATTACTTTACTGCACTGACTTAAACTTTACTAAAACGTACACTTTTTACTAAATTTGCAGTTTTTGAGAAATTATTCAGCTCATATGACGTCATGAATCAGTATATTACTACAGAATTGCATTATATACATGTTACGGTGAGTTATGATGGAGAGGAATGGTTAATTATGGTCTACGTTTTGTCTGTGAGGGTTTTATGAACTAACTCTGCTGCTGAAGGCCTGTTAGTTCTCCTTTCAGTTCTCCTTTCCTTAAGCATTCAGCAGTGACAAACTGAAGTCAAAGTCAAGTCAAAGTTTATTTATATAGCGCTTTTTACAGCAGGTGTTGAGTCTGAACTGCGTCCTCTGACGCTCTGCTGTCACAGATTCAGATCAAAGTGCTGCTTTAAGGCTTAATTGACACAAAGTAAAGTTTGCAACCATTCGTACTGCTGTGACCTTTGACCTTTCGTCTGACGGTCGGTGCTGCTTTCTTTAGCTCTGTGATTTCTTTACCAGGCATGACGTTTCTGCTGGATTTTGATATTAGAATTGAGCTGGACTCTTGACTTGATTCACAGCGGCTGAAAAAGTTCTTTAGTCCACAGAGCGGCCTGTTAAACTTATCAGTGCTTTATCTCATTTACTGACATTCAGGCCATCATTAAGTTTCTACTTATTACTGTCATTTTTCACCATTTAGATGTAATTATGCAATTACATAATTATTTACATAGTGAATTACATTCACATTTGATTTACACTGTCATTCAAAAGTCTGGAATCACTTTTCATATTGAAGGGCCCATTTGACCTACAGCAGTTTAGCCCCTCCCACTCACACTGAAGTTATGGGTCATTCTACAGAAACGTCCACTTTTCTATCTCTCCATAGGAGTCACTGGTGTTACTGATCGTCATTGGTGTTCCACATAATAAAGGAACACCAGAGACATTTTTAACATCAAACCACATGTTGTCAATCATGGAATATCCACTGAAATATGTAATTTAATCCATTTGTATTCTATTTTTTCACAATTACCTAAGAATAAGGTAGTAGGTGACTTCAGCTAAAAGCTTCATATGAAATCATGAGCTAAATGAGAAAATCTCTGATAACTGAAAGACACAGTGGACTCACCATGTGCTTTTCTTCATAGATCCTCAGAAAACAGGTGAAAGGAAGTCGAGTGATGTCATCAGTGTGATTTGTGTTTCAAAATAAGAGATTTTTTGTTAGGCAGTAACACCAGTGACACGACTCCTGGGGACAACAACTTTCATTATATATTTTATAATTTTTATTTGTTTTCTTTATGTCATTTAATTTATATATTTCATAGTCATGTATAGATTATTGTAGTTAAAATTGCAGAAAAATGTGGATATTTTTTTCAAAATATGGCCTCAGCCTTCACACATGACTGTGAGGACAAGCTCTTCTGTGGTGCTTGGAATTCTATATGATTGATTTAAAAACCAATATTGCTAAATTGATGGATCAAGAACGTGTGATTGTTAAAATAACTTATTGGTTTATTTTAAAATGTAAATAAATTGTAACCCTAACATGTTTTTCAAGTGTGATATATCTGTAAACGCTAATGACACAGAAATGGACGTTTCTGTAGAATGACCCTTATAAGAAGTGTTTCAGCTTAGACTGCTGCTTGAATGAAGCACAATACAGGCTGTTTTTGTTACTGTGCTTTTAAGACTGATGCATGAAAATGAGCTCTGTTCTGATTGGCTGCCCTGTATTGCACCTCATTCAGAAAGCAGACTCGGCTGAAACACTCCTTATAACGTGAATGCGCAAGGGCGGGGCTAAATTGATATATCTGTGTATTTTCTATCTTAAATATATTGAGTGTTATCAAAGCTTTAATTGCCTGTTTCAGTTATTAAACTGTGCTGGTCTGGTTGCTCCATCTGACTGACTGGTTGCGCCGCCTGACTTTTCAGACTAATTTCAAATTAAACAGGCATCTACTTAGACACTCGTAGAAACCTTTGTCCTTTAACTTAAGTTTATACTTATAATTTTCTCAAATAAATAAACATTATTATAATAATTACATTTTCTTGGTTCCCCTGAGGTCAGAACACCTGACATGGTCAACTGAATCGTTTTAACCACGACTTAAAGATCAGATTTTACTAAATTTGTGACCTCGGCATTGCACTATGAAGGTCACTTGGGGTCTTGTTTATGATGCAATACGCTGGCTCCTCTTTCGTAAAAGCATGTCATAATAAAAGTCCTTTGTTTAGGGTTGTGCCGCCTGAAGAATTTGCTGAAAATCATGTCAAACTAGTTTATTTTGAAGTTTTTATGACTAAATTACCTTTTCGATAGTTACTTAATCAAAATATAGGGTTGGATATTTATACCACCTAATATTTGTAGAGTTTTGGAGGCAAAATGAAACAAACATTTTTTTTTATATGAATGCACTGAAAAATGTTTCACATAAAAAGTATTGTTGAATAATTTGATATGTCATGTATTTATTAAATTATTTTTTGAATACACAGATACAAAGTGAGCTGTAGTTTTACATTTATGGACTGTATAGACTGGAATGAGAAAAGTACATTTTGAAAGGAAAACTAGATTTTCGGTGATATTGGGCCTCTAGGTTGATTGAACATCTACTAGTGAGTTAACAGAACAATCATGTGCGACTTACATTCTGTTAACGTTAAACTTTAAGGCAGCCAGGTTACCTTAGGTTATTAAATTAAAACACTGAATAATATTGTTTACAGTGTGATTGTGGACGTGATGGAATCTGCAGTGTCGGATTAAATCTCGGCTAAACACACATTTCTGTTTATACTCTCCGTGATGATGACCTATAAAGGCTGACACTCAGAGCTGTTGGGTAAACAGAGCTGTATTGTGAGGAAAGTTATTGGCCTTTAGCACGACGTGTTCCCTCTAGGCCAGTGAGGCGTCTCAGCAGGACAGATCTCTCAGTATGAAGTGACTGAACACGTCCCTGCGCTCATATTTCTTATTAAACTAACATGTTCCTGTTATTGAAAGTCAGAGGGGAACCCTGGGGAGCCTTCAGAGAACCAAATGACAACTGTTCCAGCCAAATCCTGATGATTTCTGACAACAAAAAAATACATGTCCGTAATTTAAGATCATTTTTAATTAATAGAAAATTGCTTATATTTCAACTGTTGTTTCATTGTTAAATAAAAGGGTTAAATTCCTGAAATGGCTGATGAAAAACATCCAATCAGGACTGTTTTCTCTGTGGTACAGGCAGATACAGCTGAGCTGCTCTCCCATTGGTTAGGACTTCAGGAGCTGGACTGAAGGCCTTACATGTTAGATTGACTACCAACATCATTAGGAAGTGACAGAGGAATCAACCAATCACACTTTTGGGACTTATTTCAATAGAGAAAATATCACTTTACTTCTTCTGGAAGTTCTAGATACACCACTGACTGTGAATACGTGTCGTAGTCTAAGCAGTGTTCCAGTTAGTTGCTAGGGATGTTAAACAGCGGCGGCAGCTTTATGTCAGAACACTTTAATGAAAGAAAACGTTTATGCAAATCGCTGTTAGCTTAGCACTAACAAGCTAATAGAGTCCCATAGGGATGCTAGTAGAAGTTAGCATTATTGTGCACTCTTAAAAAGGATGGTTCATCAAGGTCTTCATTAGTAAAGACAATGGTTCTATATAGAACCATGAACATGTAAAGAACAATTTACATACTTTAAGGGTTCCTGGCATCGTTAAATGGTTAATTGAAGAATGTGTTGTATATGGTCCTCTATAGCACCAAAAAGGGTGGCCCTATTGTCTATTGTACAGGCTTGGCATTGTAACAACAGCAGAACTCTTTACGGTGCTATATAGAACCATTTTAAAAAAGGTTGCATATAGAACCATACGTAACATATTATCTGTCAATCTGAAGAAAAACTTCACCATGCAGAGAACCATTTAAGCATGTAAATTGCACTTTGAGTGTTTATGGTTCTATATAGAACTACTGTCTTTACTAAAGAACCCTTGAAGAACCATATTTTTAGCGTAGAGGTGGGTTTTTTCCTCATGTTTTGACTGAGTTCTGACATTTCTTATGGCTCAAATTGAAGACCTGGCTCTAACAGTCACGATTTAAAAGTAAGTTGAAAGGGTTGTTTAAGGAGGACAATGGTTCTGTATAGAACGATGAACACTCAAAGAACCATTTACATGCTTAAAGGGTTCTTTGCATGGTGAAATGATTCTTCAGAATGATAGAGATTGTGTTCTATTTGGTTCTATATAGCACCAAAAATGGTTGCTCTATTGTGTATTGTACAGGCTTGGCATCATAACAATAGCAGAACCCTTTTTGGTGGTATATAGTACCATTTTTAAAAAGATTCTATACAGAAGCATGTGCCACACATTCTCTATCAATTAGAAGAACCATTTCGCCATGCAGAGAACCATTTAAGCATGTAAAACCACTGTTACAGAACCACTGTTTTTACACCATCTCTGAGTGTAGAGGTGGGTATTTCCTCATGTTTTGACCTTTTTATGGTCAACTTGAAGGCCTGGCTTTAACAGTCAAGGTTTAAAAGTAAGTTGAAAGGGTTCTTTAGTAAGGAAATGGTTCTAATTAGAACCATGAACACCATTTACATGATTAAAGGGCTCTTTGGATGGTGAAATTGTTCTTCAGATTGATAGAGAATGTGTTGTATATGGTTCTATACAGCACCAAAAAGGGTGGGTCTATTGTCTATTGTACAGTATCACCACCCTTTTTTCCTGATAACTCTGTTGCCTTTTGCTCTGTATTCTGTAGAAGTAGCTAATTCAGCTCCGGCCTGTTTGGCCTCATAGCTGCTGTTTAGCCTGAAATTCTGCCCCAAAGCATTTACACAGATCCGCATTCATCCTGAGCCAAAACCAAACCACTCAAAAGCTGCTCCACTGTTAAACACTGACGGTAACACTGCGAGCTTCCTTGTGCTGTCATTACTGTCTAATCTGATGTTGACTAAGCTTTACTGGTGCTTTTATAAGGCTGTTAAGCTTTAGATGTGGAAAAGATCAAGGACTTTATAAGGGAGAACAGTCAATGTGTATAAAGGTGCCACCTTTGGAGTGTCTTTACAAGGAATAACAATGTCGGATTTACACTAATAACTCAGTGAAACATTAAAGGGCCCATATCTCACGTTTTTCTTGCATTTAATTTGTTCCACCCTGAGGTCCATTTATAATGTTTATGTAGGCAAATGCAACAAAAACAGTCATTACTCTTTTTTTACATGGCCATTTTCCAACCTCTCTTTACACATACGCCTGGGAAGAAACAATAATCAGCCATACTTCTTCATTACATCACACTATAACATGACAAAAGTGTATCTAAACGGGCTGTGTTTGTTACTATATATAAGATTTTAGCTTAGTTTCAGTATAAGGACTGTATAGACTGGGTACGAAACGTCAACAATGTGTACATAATACAGCAAACTCTCATATTTAAAAACATAATTTTCTACGATGTTGACCCTTTAAGCTTCTTTGCACAAGACAAGATAAGCCATTATATTTTTTATTGATTTGTTCATTCCATTATTTGTTTGCTTGGCATAGAAGATAAACTTTCATCAAGCTGAAGGGGAATCCCACCAATTTTTCACAATTTTCTGCACAATTCAGTGTGTGAGATGTAATCAGAGTGATTCAGAGAGGTTTGGTGTGAAATGGTTCAGATGTCTTTACAGTGGTGCTGATAGGAACCAGGGGTCACCATGACTACAACACAAATATAGACATTTTATTTACTATCCAGAACCACCAGTGAACCTACACGAGTCTTCTGAGTTTATATGGAATGTTGATGATGGGAAATAGTGGAAAATCTGAAATAATAAGTTTTCTTTGGGGACTATTTTGCCTCACAGCGCCCTGCATGTATCCCTACAGTTTAAGTTCTCAAAACGATCATAAAACAGTGTCTCAGTCATCAGGCAGTGAATTCATAACCAGTTCATGTAGTAACTTTCTGTGAGGGAGCTTTTAGAGGTGGACGTCTGGTTCCTATCACCACCACTGTGAAGAGCTCTGACTCGATAAGTTTCTCTAGAACGGAGCATTTCACACCAAACCACTCTGAACGACTCTTTTTGCAGTTTTAACTGCAGCCCTGAAACCTGATATTCTAAAAAACTAAATAACAGGTAATTTAAACACAGACAAAACTATCATTACAACAACAGACACAGCATCATATATTACACATCATACTTCATAATCATACATTCTATTCAAAACTTAAGTTCTAAGATGCTGGATTGCCAGAAGTCAGTGATAACATTGTTCTGCTGTGTGAAAGGTTAAATCAGGCTGGGAAAGATGTGACCTGTCAGCTGTCTGGTTACATAATCTGGCACTGATTTTAGCCTTGATCACTGTGTCCCTAACACACTGTGCTACATTGATAGTGGGTGATCAGATGTTCCAGCCATAAAGATTATTCTGTAGGGAACGTCAGACTTTGACACCACAGCAGACGAGAACATCTCCTGATCTGTGATTCTCATGCAGTGAGGCCGGTGTTGTGTCTATGAGATCCTTCAGCAGGCGTAAACAGAGGGAGCGCGATTTGTTTTTGCTTCTTTTAATCAGCGCTGCGGAGCGAAGCTCAAGGAGACGGACACAGATAATACTTTAAAGGGCCCATCTCACAGAAAACTGAAAATTCTTGGCTTTCTTTCTTTTCTTTTACTAAAGGAGTATAAAACTGCTTGATCCTGAGTCCATACAGTCCAAATATGACAGTGAGCTTCAAAAATGGCCCATATTTGAACACATCATGGTTGTGATGTCATAACCATGTCACTTAGATATGTTAAAGTTTCATGTACAGAGTAAACACTGCTAAAAGTTTTGAAACACACTGTTTGCTGCCCAGTCTGTATGGTAAGTACATCTGCAACAGCCCTTTCTGAGTACACCATGCTTGTGATGTCACAGCCATGGCATGGCAAGTTTTGTCCTGATCATGATGATATAAATCAGACTTAAAGGCACAATAACAAAAGCAGTCTGATTCATTCTAAGGGATAAAGTGAGACTGGAGAATCATGTTAAAGGAACTACAACCACACACGTTGACCCCCTTTCACCCTGGTCTTCAGTGGTCAGGACCCCCATGGACCCTCACAGAGCAGGTACTATTTGGGTGGTGGATCATTCTCAGCACTGCAGTAACACTGACGTGGTGGTGATGTGTTAGTGTGTGTTGCGCTGGTCTGAGTGGATCAGACACAGCAGTGCTGCTGGAGTTTTCAAACACCTCAGTGGACTGAGGACTGGACTGAGAATAGTCCACAAAACAAAGATATCCAGCCAACAGCGTCCTGTGAGCAGCGTCCTGTGACCACTAATGAAGGACTAGAGGATGACCAACACAAACTGTGCAGCAGCAGATGAGCTATCGTCTCTGACTTTACATCTACAATGTGGACCGACAAGGTAGGAGTGTCTAATAGAGTGGACAGTGAGTGGACAGTGTTTAAAAACTCCAGCAGCACCGCTGTGTCTGATCCACTCAGGCCAGCACAACACACACTAACACACCACCATCACGTCAGTGTTACTGCAGCGCTGAGAATGACCCACCACCCAAATAGTACCTGCTCTATGAGGGTCCTGTGGGGGTCCTAACCACTGAAGAACAGGGTAACAAAGTATGCAGAGAAACAGATGGACTACAGTCTGTAACTGTAGAACTACAGAGTGAGACTATATGGTCAGTGGAGCTGATAAAGTGGACGGTGAGTGTAGATACAGAGAGGTAGTTTTAATGTTATGGCTGAGCTGCTTGTGCTAAAATTGATAAGCTGACCTTAAAAATTCTCCAATAAATAATGAAGTTATGTAATCTCCCCGGAGAGATAATTCCTGAAGGTTTTTAGCTTCGACTCTTTGTGATATAATCACTCACATTCAGTCTAAATTAAGATATTGGCCTCAAAACACAAGTTCAGACTGTGTAGAGTGGGCTCCAAAACTATTTGGACAGTAATATGTCTTTGCTGTTGTGGTTCTGCAGGACCTGAAACAGCATTATAAAGGTTGACTTGCCTAAACAGCAGATTTATTATTCATAAGTACCACAAAACTAATGTTCCAGCTATGTAGTTATGAGAATGAACACTGGAGATACTGTTGTCTATAAAATGGACAGAAGTATCCGCAGAGCTAAAAACATTTTAGACACAGCAGCATTTTGTCTGTTCTGTAGTTCAGGTTTATAGATAACTGTATGTCATACACACTTAAAAAAGATGGTTCTTCAAGGGTTCTTTGGTTTTATATAGAACCATGAACAGTCAAAGAAACATTTGCATGCTTAAATGGTTCTCTGCATGGTGAAATTGTTCTCCAGATTGATGGAGAATGTGTTGTATATGGTTCTATATTGTATCAAAGAAGGTTCTGCTATTGTTACAAGCTTGACATTGTTACAATAGAAGAACCCTTTTTGGTGCTATACAGAGCCATTTTTAAAAAGGCTCTATCAATCTGAGGAACGCTTCACCATGCAAAGAACCATATAAGCATGAAAAAGTGTCTGAGTGTTCTATATAAAACTAAAGAACCATCTGCATCCTTTAAAGGGTACTCTGCATGGTGAAATGGTTCTTCAGATTACTGGAGAACATGTTGTATGTGGTTCTATATAGAAAATGGTTGTACATAGCACCAAAAAGAGTTATTCCACTGTTTCAAGCTTAACATTGTAACAATAAAAGAACCCTTTTTGGTGCTACATAGAACCACATACAACACATTCTCAATCTGAACAACCATTTCACCATGCAAAGAATCATTTTAAACATGCGAATGGTTCTTTGAGTGTTCATGGTTCTATAAAGAACCACTGTCTTTACTAAAGAACCCTTGAAGAACCATCTTTTTTAAGAATGATATGGCTGTATGCCTCCAGGCCCCAGTAAAAGGTCCTCCTCTAATGTTCAACCCACTTGTCAACCACATCTGGAGATGGTTCTGCAGGAATTCTGTAGTAAAGACAGTGGTTCTATATAGAACCATGAACACTATATAACACTATATAAACCTATATAAACCCTGAACACTTAAAGAACCACTTGCATGAATAAAGGGTTGTTTGCATGGTGAAATGGTTCTTCAGATTAATGCAGAATATGTTGTAAGCGGTTCTATATAGAAAATGCTTCTACATAGCACCAAAAATGGTTGTTCTACTGTTACAAGCTTGACATTATAACAATAAGAGAACCTTTTTTGGTGCTACATAGAACCACATACAACATATTCTTTACATGGTGAAGTGGATTTTCAGATAGATGGAGAATCATTTGAACTTGTGAAAGGTTCTTTGAGTGTTCATGGTTCTACACAGAACCACTGTCTTTACTAAAGAACCCTTAAATAACCGTCTTTTTTAAGAGTAATATGGCTGTATGCCTCCAGGCCCCAGTAAAGGGTCCTCCTCTCATGTTCAGCCCACTTGTGAAGCACATTTGGAGTAAGGGATACTGGGTAAATTTACATTTTTGCCAAATTGTCACTTTTATATTTTGGTTCTTTCTGATTTTTCAGCCTAACGATGGTCTGCTTTTCTGAGATTGGTTCCCAAAACGTTGTGAATGTGTACTACACGCTGCTACCTCTAAACAGTTCATCTGCTATGAATTAAAATAGTTTTAAATAAATGCTTTGTTTAAAATTGTAGAACTCAAAAACACCATAAATCAGTTTGAATGTTTTGTCATATCCCCTATAAACACATGCAGGGGGGGACTTCATCACGCCATTTCCAGAATTACTAAAGAGAAGAATAATTAGAGAAAATAAACAGTCAAGACCAGAGAAGTGCTTTGCATAATTTCATTCCTATTTTCTACATTTTTTTTTTCATTTGGTCTTCCAGCAATCCAGTAAAATACTCTGCACTCTTACAAATAAAATCATAGGCACATACATACAAACCATCCTGCTATATTAGTGTTCAGGATGACCACATGTAAACATGTATTAGGTATTAATACAGCAAATACACATATTAAAAAAAGTAATTCATTTGTTTTGTGTTATGTTTTTTTTTGGATATGAGGATGTTAAAGATAAAAGTAATAAAATAACAATAATAAAGATGCTACAGTATTACATCTTAATAAAATATTGGTCATGTACGTAGCTATTAGAAATGTGGCTATGTTTCAGTTTCAGTCATGCACCTGCAGGTTTTTTCGTATAACACACCCCTCAGGGTCTGGAGCAACAACGGCCCAGAAAGCCCTGACCCGTTCAAAGACTTCGTTTAATGACGTTAGCACCCTGAAATGAGTTAATTAGTCCTGGCCATGCACTGAGGATCGTCCCGCTGCGGCTGTAGACTCCACCCCCCTCACGGACGTCTGCTTTTGTCCCGCCGAGATCCGTCACGACACCGATTTATCTACCAGAAACCAAAAGAAAGCTTTATTTTTCTCTCGTCTGCGGGTGTGTTATAGACAGACACAATCCAGCAGGAGCCCACTGACCAGCCCCGGCCACCAGGGGGCGCTCGACCAACACAGATTTGCAAATTAGCCAGTGTGCTAGGGCTGCGCGATACATCGTTTGCTAATCAGACCGAATCAGAATGTTTGTACCCATTATGGTTGGCTGTACCTCTAGGTGGATAACTTGCATTCAGTCATGGCTGCAGCTCAATTTATGGCACAATTTACAATAAATTTAAACATAACAGACAAAACATTGTCAATAACGGTAAAATCTTGTGTAAATGTCAAATGTATCCAAGTATGTAATGGACTGTACTGACGTTTTTCCAGTTATCCAGCGTTCAAAAGCAGGCAGGGCTGTATTAATCCCACTGAGGATCCTCTGTGTTAGCTTACAGCTAAAGCTAACGACATTTTAGCCAATCATTCACTCTCCCTGACCAAGAAGCCCAGCACTATTACATCATCAATAAGAGCAGCAGAATGTACAGCAGGACAGTATGTTGATGTGTTGATCGCTATTTTTAGAATTATTACTTTATAGAGAGTCCAACATGAGCTAGATAAGAAGCTAACGCTATTAGCATTCATGCTAGAGGCCACAGAACGAGTGTTTTTGCTTATATTTTCACACTCAACAGAAAAAAAATGAAGCTTTGTTTGATTCTACACATGATTCTGTGTAAATGTAGACATTTGAGTGATTGTGTGAGCAGAATATCATTTCATATCAGCCAGTAAGGTAAGATAACTGGCTAGCAAGCCTGCTTATCAGCCAAACTAGATGCTTTCACTTAAAAAAATGACCAAAAAGACAATTAAGTTGTGACTTGTGGTTATTATAAATGGTTCCAGCTGTTCCTTAAGCTGGCGGGAAATGAAGTAGAACTGGAAGTGTGAGTTTAGTTGGTTCATGTTTGGCTCAGCTGTTCTTTTTGAATGTGCAGTGGGAAAACATCTTTAAAAAGCAAATGCTTCTATATTAAACCCATGAAAGGTGTGGCTAGTGCAAGTTCATGATGATCTAACAAAAATACGTCTTCCAGCCGGAGCTACAGCACCACCATATTCAAGCTGCCACTTCAGCGTAAAAACGCAAACGGCCCCCTCTAGAGGCAGTGTTTGCTTTGTCCGTTCTGGGCTAATGTAGAAACATGGCGGCGGCAGCCTCTGTTGGAGGAGGAGCTGCTGCCTATGTAGATATGAAGGGCTCATTCTAAGCTAATGAAAACGCAACGATTCATAGTTACAGGTGATTATAGACGAATGAAAACATGGTTTTGTTTACTATATTCTAATTCTCCTAACAGACCCCCCCCCAAATCTTACACACTACACCTTTAATTCTGATTCTGCAGAAGGTAATGAGCTTCTAACCAATCACAATCCCAAATGAGTATTTTGTTAAATCTAGGCATTCATGCAATCCACCAAAATCATTCATTAATTTTGGTTAAAATATCGCAGGCTAGTCTCTCCACCGTTTTCACCTTATTGATTCATCAATGTATTTTAAAGTGAACTGCGGTTGCAATATGCAGCATTATAATCACAATAGTGTTTTTGTCCGTATCGCGCAGCCCTACAGCACGCTAACAAGTCACACAAACCCACACAACACACCAAGATATCAGCAAGTTGACAGAACAGAAACTATGAAAGTACAGTCACAGAATTTGAAATGAGACTGAAAATGTTAGCACTGCGCTTTGAATTTGGTTTTAATTTGTCACCAGTAAAAGAATCGTTCTTTCTGACAGAAGCTGAATCAGAAGAGCCAAATGTTAAGTTACCTTAACTTACTGAACCCCAAAATACCACATCTAAGCATTTAGGGAGTAGTTTGAACAAAAACAACATGGCTAACTTGTATGGCTAACATGGCTAATTTGCAGTCCATTTGCAGAACGCTAACTGGTAGCTGAACCTTCTTCCACTGTTAGCTTTTTTGGCCTGAACTATTCTCGTAAGGTTAGTCTGCCTTCAGCGTGCTTACCGAGGATACTCAAATACTCAGAATGGAGGGTAATGAATTTACTTTAAAATTCCTCCATGTTTGTGCAGTTAGCATGCTGACTAACTTGCTAACCCTAAACAGTACACAGACAGCAAGCGTATACACCCCCGCTGACTGTATGCCACTGCTGGACCACCCTTGGACCACCCAGATTATCATTCTGCATACAAGGTCTAAGCAGTTTTTAGTATTCTCAAACAGATCTGAGAGAAAAAAATAATGACAAGGTCTAATATTAAATGATTTAGTTGTAAATGTTGTCGCTGATACTTTGCCAGGTTGGTTACAGCTGTATAACCAGCTTTATTTATGATATTGCTGTTAACATTCTTTACTAAACTAATTTACAAAAGATAATGAACGTGGGCAGCTAGCTTTGGGCCGCTATGCAGAATTACATCACATCATTATTTATTCGCCGTAGCACAGCGCTGCACACTGATCTTCAGCAGACAAAGTGTAAGTAGGTGGAAGTGGGGTGACGTGCAGCTGCAGTTAGCCTGTGGTTAGAGCTAACACTGCAGTTAGCAAGTTGGCTAACTTGACAAACAGTAAAAACCACAAAGTACAGATAATAATACAGTCTCTCTACTGACTCCACATCATGCAGTTTCTCTTTCATGTGTTTATTTATAGTCTCTGAGGACAAAAAGGTAAAAGCTTTGTGCTTAGACACTGGTTAAATTAGCATTTATTTACCTTGGACGTCTGTGACATGGAAATAGGCGTATTTCAGTGAAATTAATGTAATTTTGTTCAACTAATGAAATGTAACTTGTGAAAATTAGCTGACAAACACTAGTGTGAAGGCCTGGTTCAAACCAAGAAATTTTCTAAGCACAAACTTTTTAACATTTCATCCCCACGGACTATGACTAAGCACAGTCAGTCAACACGCATAAATAAATGCGCGTCATTCGGGAGAGTGTGTTACTATCTTTACTTTTGTGGTTTTATTGTACGTGGAAGGCAAGTTAGCCAGCTTGCTAACTGTGATGTTAGCTCCTTGGCTAACTGCAGCTGCACACAAGTCACCCAAATGCCACCCCTGATAGCAAGCGCTTAATAAGGTCGGCACCACACTGACTGTTTGCCACTCCTGGTCCACCCTCGGACCACCCAGATTACTGTCCTGCATATGAGCTTTAACTAGTTTTTAATCTCCTCAAACAGATTTTAAATGCACAGAGACTTTTATTTTAGAAAATAAACTAAAATATTTCCAACAACTGAGAAAAAAAAATAATGACTAGGTCTGATTTAAAATGATTTTATAGAAATGTTGTTGCTGACACTGAGCTGGATTAAAATTATTTACTAATCTAATTTACAAAGTGTAACTAAAGAAATGAAGGAAGGAGAAATCAGTAAATTCGACTGTGAGTGAAAAATGAGCGATGAAAAGTGGAATTTTGTCTATTATTGTGCTTAACCGCCGGTGGGCTGCCCAGAAAACGCTGAGCAAAACACCAGTGGACCACCAGCTTTACTATTAACGGGTCGACAGTGGTCCACTATCCTTTTGCTATCAGGGACTAACCAAGCCAGTTATCTACACTCTTAAGAAAGATGGTTCTTCAAAGGTTCTTTGGTAAAGAAAATGGATCTATATAGAACCATGAACACCCAAAGAACCATTTGCATTATTAAAGGGTTCTTCGCACCATGAAAGGGTTTTTTCAGACTGATGGAGAATGTGTCGTTTCACATAGAGCCATTTTGAAAGGTGTTCTGTATAGCAACCAAAAGGGTTCTTCTATTGTTACAAGCTTTACATTGTAACACTAGATGAACCCTTATGGATGCTATATAGAACCCTTTTCAAAAAGGTCCTATACAGAACCATCTACAACACATTCTGATAAACACTTTCACAATACAAAGAACCCTTTAGTCACGCAAAGGGTTCTTTGTAGACCCATTTTTTTTAAAAATAAAGAGCGCTTGAAGAATTATCTTTTTTAAGAGGGACACTTTTTGGCTAAACATAGGGTGCAGAATTGTGTTCTTGCATGTATGCAATTTTCTTATTTAGCTGTTTTTTTGGTTGCTACTGCCCTGGTAGCAAAACCAGCACATACCAGCATGGCAAATACAGCATATGTTGTGTTTTGGATGCTGGTACGCTGGTCAACCAGTACGACCATACTGGGTGATCAGCTAGACCAGCACCAGACCAGCACCAGACCAAAATAAGCCAGCTTAGACCAGCATGGCATTCCTGCTGCTCTGTGCTAGTTCAGCAGGGTGTTTATTGTTAGCGAGTTAGCTAGCTTGACGACCACACCAACACTGGGGATTTTCTCATTGCCAGTCTTTTGAACCAGCCTGGTGTCAGACGACACAAAGCAAACTGACTGGCCTTTCGCCTTGTGTGCGCGTTTACGTGTTTGGGAATGCTCATGCCCACAGGCCAAGGGTTTACTAATCCGACCCGGCCATGAGGCCACACCAAAGTCACCCCCACTGCACTATCAGCATCAGCTACAACACCTTCAGCACACACGCTAATGCTTGTCTAATGCTTCTATAATGAAAACAAATCACATTGACATTAAAGAACAGTGGTGTATGAGTGTGGACTGAGGGTCAGAGGCTCAATATTACTCAAATCAAATCCTTGAACAAGTCACTCACTGCAACAGACCAAGAAACACAAAAGAGAAACGATAAATAAAAGTGATTCAAACCAAAACAAGTCCCTGCTAAATACTCTTTAGAGGGGGAGTCCACTGATTTTTAAAAAATTCTCAGAAGATCTAAAGTGTTTTGGTGTGAAATGGTTCAGATGTCTTTACAGTGGTGGTGATAGGAACCAGGGGTCGCCATGACAACAACACAATTATAGACATTTTATTTACTATCCAGAACCACCAGTGAACCTACACGAGTCTTCTGAGTTTATATGAAATGTTGATGATGGAAAATAGTGGAAAATCTAACTAATACATTTTCTTTGGGGACTATTTGGGCCCACAACAGCCTGCATGTATCCCTCCACCATGTCTCAGACATCAGGCAGTGAATTCATTCAACCATTTCATGTAGTAACTTTCTGTGAGGGAGCTTTTAGAGGTGGATGTCCAGTTCCTATCACCACCACTGTGAACAGTTCTGACCTGCTAAGTTTCTATAGAAATCTGAAAAATCTGCGGATTTCCCCTTTCAGAATATTACAGCCTTTTTGAGCTACATAAAGAAAGTAAGCGTGCCCCCTTGTGGACATTATAATAATGCTACAGCGATGACAGTTTTGATTCTACAGTTCGGCCTGTTTGAGTTCAGCTTGAGGCAAAAACCTGTTAGATTTTTGTGTGTAAAGCCTCTCTACACCTTTTTAGTTCTACACTTCGAACCAACAAAACCTCAACGCCTCGGCTTGTTTTGTTCAGCGGACGAGGCACAGCATTTGCCATTCAAGGTGAGTAAGTAAATAAAATGAGCAAATATTTCCAGACGCTGTGGACCAGTGTTACGACAGCACTAGCGTCATGGGTTCATGACATGGAAAAAAGAAAAAAAAAAAAGAGATGAAAATGAGAGGAATGCTCTGTCATACAACATGCAGATGAGGTGAAGAACTGACTTCTCTGTCTCATATATTTACACAGAAATGACTCATCTCATTCTTAGTGGTAGGAATTAACCAGACTGGACTGACGGATGCTGTGTTTGAGCTTTGCGTCTCTGTCGGAGCTTCCGTGTGGCAGCTGGTAGCACCTACTGTCATTACTTTGTCTATTATAACCAGTTAATTCTGATTTACATGTCATCACTGTTGTGTTAAAACCTATTATGGTTGTTTTTTGTTTTGTTTTTAACATTAACATTAACAAATGATCCAGAATACCTGGAATAAAGTCTTGTTACATTATTGTGCATGAAACTTCAGCACGTTGTTTCTGTTTCTGAGATAAAAGGTTGTGACAGTGATGACATGGTAGTGTCATATAAGGCGTTACTAAAGGTGTAATAAGCCTTGCTGCATGTTTGAATTAAAACCATGACATTTAAAGGGACACTCCAGCCAAAACAGAAAATGCAACCATTGCTACGACCGCCGCAAACATGCTTACTCACAACCTCTGGCAGTGCTGCAGTATCTTTAGAGTGACATTTTCAGGTTTGAAGACTAGAAAAACCCACTTCTGATGATGTATCTCGAAGGTAGAAGGAACTCCAGTGAAGCTACAACTGCTCTGGGATGGATTTTTAAAGGGGGGCTGCTTTGAAAAGTTTTTTTTTTCTTCGTCATTAGATAGACGAAGAAAAAAAAATGGTTCTATATAGAACCATGAGTGCTTAAAGATCCCTTTGCATGATTAAATCTTTTGCAAGATTGATGGAAGATGTGCATAAATGTGCTACAGAGGGTTCTATATAGAACCTTTTTAAAAAGGGTTCTTTTATTGTTATAAGCTTGACACTGTAACAATAAAATAACCCTTTTGGATGCTATGTAGAACCCTTTTCAAAAAGCTTCTATATACCATCTATAGCACATTCTCCATCAATCTGAAGAACCATTTCATCATGCAAACAACCTTTAATCATGCAAAGGGTTCCTGAGTGCTTCTGGTTCTATATAGAACGATTTTCTTAACTAAAGAACCCTTGAAGGACCATCCTTTTCAAGAGTGTAGATACCATAACTCAGAAAAACTTGTCTCTATTGTCCATTTTGTGAGAAATAAAGATAGAATTGCTTGTCAGGATTGGGTGACACCACAGGGATTCCCAAAGGCTATGAGATGTATTTGCATTAGGCATGCTGGGAATTGTAGTGAGAGAACACTAATGGACAAACTGATATAAAATTGTGAATTCTGTCAATCTAATGAGGCTGAGGGATACAATGCTGAGCTAAAGAATACTGCATAACACATGAAATAACACATTAAACTGTTTTAGGCCAGAATGCCCTTTTAAGTCATTTAGTCATAAGTAAAAGTCAATTTTAACAATTTCATAACATTGCTGAAGGTTCTACACTGAGTTAAGAGCTGGGCTGACTTTAAATGATTTAAATGTGCACATCATTTCCACTTTAATAAAATGTATTACATCAACACAATCACTACCAACAGTACTTAAACTGAAAGATGCTGAATTGTGCTGATGAAATATGTTTCACTAATCTGGAAATTATGAACTGAGTGAACTGCAGCTCTGCCTGTCTGTGCGGTGCAGTAGGGAGTAAACCAGCTCCTAAACTGCCCAAACGGTTTCCACAGCACAAAGATCATGGTCAGGTATGTGTGTGTGTGTGTGTGTGTGTTTGTGTGTGTGTGTGTGTGTGTGTGTGGTGATCAGCCGGTGCACTGGCACAGCGGGACGACCCTCGGGACACTGGCCGCTGCAATCTGTGTCCTGCGGCTCGGACAGTGAGGGTTAGCGATTCTGAATGCTCACTGGAGGAAACTCCGTCTCGTCGTCCAGACACACAGGTCCAGCTGCAAACTCGTGCTCGGGAATCACCTCCCCCTTACTGACCCCGCCGTCCTCTGAGTAACCTGAGAGAGAAAGTTTACTTTATAAAACTTTATTCTTACTTATTTTCATTTATACTGTAAACTTATTTTAAAGGGTTTCATTCCACAGGCCATTTTTATTCATAAATAATTATATTTATGTTATTATAAACTTTTTAATTATATATATTGATAAAGAGAGATCACATCACTCCCATTTAGAAAGCTGCACTGGCTGTCTGTATCGTTCAGGATGGATTTTTAAGTTCTAGTACTAGTTTTTAAAGCTCTTAATGACCTTAAAGCTCCTGAATGTCTGTCTGTTTATGATCTTAGATCTGCAGATACTGACCTACAAACACCTTCAGTAAAACACAGAAAACGTGGAGAGACTCTTTCAGTTATTCTGCTTCTAAACTGTGGAGCTCAGTTCACCTTTTATTAGACAGTCGAGCTCAGAGCTCACTTTTAATAATCATCTAATAACGTCTCTCTTCAACTCAGCATTTAATTAAAACTCTGTCTCCTGTGTATTTATCTTTTAATTTGATCTGTCATTTTTTTTATAATTCTAAATTAATACTATAATTTCTTGTATTACTGTTAAGCTTTATCTCTTGTCTGTAAAGCACTTTGAGCTGCCACTGACATGAGAAGTGCTATATAAATAAAAATTATTATTATTATTATTATTATTACTATATGAATTACAAATGCAAATAAAGCACTCTTCATATACACTTACACATTAATAAAAGTTTATTAAAAACACTCTACATTGTAAAACTACACTATACATTCATCACTGTCATAATAAACATTTAATCTCTTATCTGGTATCTTTACAGAAGCAGGAAGAAAAAACAGAACTTTTAATGTATATTACGGTATGTAATGAGACTTTATTTTAAATTTTGGAGCATTTCTGTTGGTCCATTCATCACGATATGTTCACACGATGTAAGCGTGTTTTTAAACGATGTAAAAACAAACAGAACGAAAAGGTTCAGAGGTTTTGTAAAGCCAGTGACGATATACGGTGTTGGAACTTTGGGACCTCACTGTCACTCTTCAATGAAGTTGACTCAGTTGATCCCACTATTTTTTTTTCACTGTGATGCTGGTCAGTACCTGTTAGAGTGGCAGATACAGGTCCAGATGTGGGGACGGTGGCGGCAGTGGCAGCGTAGGACTGTGGAGCAGCCGAACCTTCAGAGACACCAGCTTCATCTCGGTCCTCATTTGAGCCAAACAACCTGCAGACAAACACTGACTCACATACACTGTAGAGCACAGCTATTCAGACCCAAACCTGCAGGGAGACGCATCGGTTTACAAACCCAGTCAGAGCTAGAACCAGTTCTATTCAGGGCAAAAGGGTTCTATACAGCAGCCAAAAAGGGTTCTGCTATTGTAACAAGTTTGATATCATAACAATAGAAAAAACACTTTTTGGTGCTAAGTTCTATTTAGAACCATTTACAGCACATTCTCCATCAATCTCAAAAACCAAAGCAAAGAACCTTTTAATCAAGCAAAGGGTTTTTTGAGTGCTCATGGTTCTATATAGAACCATTTTCTTTACTAAAGAACCCTTGAAGAACCATCTTTTTTAAGTGTTTAGCATAATAAAGTAAAAAGGTACTAGCTACCTGGCTAAGTATACACTCTCAAAAAACATGGTTCTTTAGTGAAGGGAGTGGTCCTATTTAGAACCATTTCGTAAATAATGGTTGGAATGGTGGAATGATTCTTCAGCCTGATGGAGAATGTGTTGTATATGGTTCTATATAGAACCAAAAATGTTCTGTCAAGCTTGTAACAATAGAAAACCCCTTTTTGGGGCTATACAACCAATAAAATTAATTAATGAGATGCAGAGTACACAGGGGACCCAATATTGATATATATATTCCAGCATGTTGACTTTATTGAAGGGCACGACTTTTACTGTAAACAGACATCATGTTGAGCATTATGAGCTTTCCCATTCACATTTCAACCAGTGCCTGTATCCTCCTCTAGAATGTCTTTCACCACCCCTCGCAGCTATCAGGTGTGCTAACTTAAAAGCAAGCCTTATTGCTCAGTTATGATTTTTTTCTCACCTCAGTCTGAATGAATTCTGATCTGACCACAAGGGGAAAAGACTTACACCTACACATCTATATGTCAAAATTATCCAGACAGCCCTTGTAAATAGTGAATTCAGCCTCTTTGAGTTCACCCATTACTGATACAGGTGTTCACACAGCTTGTATACCCTCCACAGAAAAGCACTGACCAATGGAATGGGACGCTCAGGAGTAGCGGCACATAAGCCTAAGGTCACCATGCCCAACTTCCAAGTGTGGGGTGTCCAATATCTTTGGGATGAGTTGGATCATCCAACATTAGTACCTCACTAATCCTCACACAATGTTCCAGTATTTAGTGTAAAGCTCAGAAGAGTAGAGGCTGTTACAGCAGCAAAGGGGGGGCAAACTCATTATTAAAGGACCCAAATCCTACATTTCTTATTTATTTTTCACCCCCTCAGGTTCACTTATGTTTGTGTGGTTTTATGTTTCAAAAAACAGTCATTATAGATTTTTTCATGACCATTTTCCAACCTCCATCCCTTAGAATTAAACTGGCTGCTTTTGTTACTGCGCCTTTAAGAATGATGAATGCAAATGAGCTCTGTTTTGATTGGCTGGCTTGTTTTGGGCCTCATTCAGAAAGCAGCCGGGCTGAAACACTCCTTATAATTTCAGCAAGAGTAGGCAGACCTAAATTGCTGCGGGCTGAATAGGAGGATATATGTAAAGGATTTGTTCTTTAATGAAATCACAGAAACAATCTATTCAAAACAGGCTGTTTTTGCTTAGTTTCCATAAATGGACTGAGGTGTGTATAAAGTGTTCTGAAACTTGAACAGTGTTCCCATAATGTATCAAACCCTTTTTCTTTCAAAAAAGCGAAGAAAATTAGTTTTCCATGATATGGGCCCTTTTCAACTCCTTAAGACCACCAGTGGTTCCAAAACGCACTTCATCATAGTGTTCATAACTTTCATATTTCATAAGCTACATTCTAAAGGTGGGGGTCGTATGAGAGCTGTAACTGTCTTCTCTCCAGTCAAATAGATGGGTGATGTAATTTTAAACCCTTATAATAAAAGAAGCTGAACTCCTGAAAGTCGACCCATTTTTCCACAAATCTGAGCTATAAACTATAAACAGGTGGCGTCTCTTCAGTGATCTGCTCTGTAAAAATTATTTTTATGAAATAATACAAAGAGCGTCTAAGATTTTTGGCAGTAAATTGTAAGCATATAGCAATATGTGTATGATCATAAAACACATGTTCTGTTAATTTGAGGGGAGCTTTTACAAAAAATAAACAAATGAATAAAATAAAAATTTACATTTATTTCATGCAGTTACTGAATAATTTGCCTTACGATTTGGTCAAGTAAATTCAGATGGAAAAACCAAAATATACCCTGGAGAATAAGAGGTTAACACCACTGATTTCAGAGGAAATGCTGGAGGAGCAGGTGGCTACAAACCTTAGGACATGAAAAACCCTCATAAATCTAACTTGTGCCTCTCAAATCCTGTAATGTAACACAGCTGAGTTAATTTCTCATGTAATTATCAGAGCCGGTATGAGTGAAGGGCACTGAAGCAGGACTGTGCAGCGTAATGTGTTGAGTCTTGTTAAAGGTAATCATCAACGCACGTTTCCTTTTCCAGAGAAGTCTCACCTGTGCGTCTGTACCAGTGTGCATTCACCCCCATCCTGAGGGTCAATGTTGTAGATAAAGAGCTGCCCGTCGGATGAGGCCACAAGCAGCCGTGGAAGCTTCTGGATTCTGAAAGTAAACACAAAATCTTTACTGCACAGCTGTCTATTGTGAAAGCCAAGCAAAAAAATTACACAATCCCCCCTCTATCCCAACTTTAATCGATCAGCCAAGACGTCTGGTGTCTAAAGTTCAGTGGAAAGCACTGGAGCTATGAGGCTAATGAAGCTAATAAGTAAATGGTAGCTTATAGCCCACCTATGGGCGACAGTACATCACAGCTAAATGGAAGCATCTGTGAATAACAACAGACCATGCAAACTCACAAAGCCGGGCCGCTGAGTACTAAAGCGCGTAATGCAGAGAAATGGCCTATCACTCACTACTGAGCTCCAAACTGCCTCTGGAAGCAACATAAGCACTAAAACGGTGCATGAGGAGCTTCATGTAATGCGTCTCCATGTCTGAGCAGCTTCACACAAGCCTAGGATCACTATGCGCAATGCCAAGTGTCGGCTGGAGTGGTGTAACGCGCCGCCACTGGACTCTGGAGCAGTGGAACCGTGTTCTCTGGAGTGATGAATCAGCTTCTCTATCTGTCAGTCTGATGATGAATCTGGGTTTGGTGGATGCCAGAAGAATGTTACCTACTGGAATGCACAGGGCTAACAGTACAGTTCGGTGGAGGAGGGATGATGGGCTGGGCTGTTTTTCAGGGTTTGGACCCCTCAGTTCCGGTGAAGGGTGATGTTGATGCTACAGCACAAAGACATTTTACACAGTTATCTGCTTCCAGCTTTGTGTCAGCAGTTTGGGGAAGAGCCTTTCCTGTTCCAGCATGACTGAACCCCTGAGCACAAAGCAGCTTCATAAAGACACGGAGTGACCAGTTTGGTATGGAGGAACTCAAGCAGCCCTCACAGAGCCCTGACCTCAACCCCACTGAACACCTTTGGGATGAACTAGAACGGAGATTGTGAGCCAGACCCTCTCGTCCAACATCAGTGTCTGACCTCACAAATGCTCTTTTGACTGAATGGACACAAATTCCCACAGACTCTCTCCAACATCTTGTAGAAGCTTCCCAGAAGAGTGGAGGCTGTTACAGCTGCAAAGTGGGGGACCAACTCCATATTGACACCTACGGGTTTTGGAATAAGATGTCCAACAAGCTCTTTTGGCCATACTGTGTACATTAGCCTTGTAGCTCCAGTACTAGAACTAAAGAAGTGAATTTTAGACACCAAACATGTCTTGGCAGATTTACCACGTCATGCTGGTTGACCAGCATACTATAACATCCAAAATACATCAGCTGGTTTTGCTGGTTTCTCTAGCAGGAATGAATGCAATGTAATGACAAATTCACAATAATTTATGGAGCGGGATTTTGTCTTTGGGAGTGTGTGTGTGTGTGTGTGTGTTTAGTGTGCTCGGTTGATGCTCTGGCAGGTGAGAGTGTGTGTATCAGTGTGTGTGTTATCACTCACGTTGCAAGTGTGCAGACATTTTTCTGGCAGGCCGTGTGCAGACGGACGGTGGCGAACGCTCGGTCCTGACTCATCATTCCAGAAACCTGCGCTGGGAGGTAGCTGCTGGCCGCTGTAAACATCTTCCCCACGTACGCTGACCAAGTCGGGGTCTCCTCCTCGCCACTACATACACACATACATACAGATATATATACAAATATATACAGATGCACTGACAGTATCTGTCTGTCTATCTATCTATCTATCTATCTATCTATCTGTATATCTATACATCTATTAATCAATTTAAATGCATATAATACATATTGTTGCCGTCCAAAAAAAATAACATATCTTAATAGAAATGCTCCAAAATCACTTAATAATTAATAAACGGTCTTAACATTAACTTACATTAAAGGTTAACAATGTTTTTGCATGTTTTGGATATACTTGTTTTCTTTGGACAGCAACAATATGGGACATTAGTTTTCACTTAACCATTTCCTGCCCTCTCCTGTTTTGTAGTTATCATCCAAAATCCGCTTTATCTAATCAAGACTTCATTAGGTCAAATTAAGGGAACTGATCATGAAATTTAATACATTTATGTGATTTCTGGGGCGTCTAAACTCCTCCCACAGCTTCACATTAGCTCACAATAAAAAACAAGAAATTCTTTTTACTGTATATGTGTTTATTTGCATTTATTCTAATGATATATGATGGATTTAAAAGCACAAACACACTTACTGCCAAGATAAATGGTTTTAAACAATGCGCTCAGGTGCCTAAGACTTTTGCACAGCACTGTACATAAAGCATATGGGACATACAGGTAAGTATAAAAACAAGCCTGTGTGCGTATGAGAATATCTCTGGTCATTTCCTCTCACCTCGGACCGTGCTGCTCTAATTTGAAAATGTGCACGGTCTCCGTGTTGCTGGAGGCGCAGAGGAACTGAGCGTCTGGGCTGAAGGACAGAGAGCTAATGTTCACATACCTGCAGAAACACACACACACACACACACACAGAGGGTCAGCACATACATCCAATCACACTGCAATGCACAGGAAAAATTATGCATGATTATATTGATGCATATGGATGACCCTGAACTGATCTGCAGAAACCTCTCTTTAAATTAAAAAAGCTGTTTTTCTTACTGTGCCTTTAAGACAGACATATACAGGGGATGCTTATGACATCACAACCATGATTAATTAAAAAAACACATATGGACACAAGACTGTTGATGCAGCCTTGTGTCCATATGTGGACGGGGGATCAAGCAGTACGTTTTGAAGCCATAACAATGTTTACGCAGTACCTTAAACTCTGGCTTGTGCCCTTTGATATATGTAAATGACATGGTTGCGATGTCACAACCATGTCATTGGTTGACATGGTTGTGATGAACTGGAAACCAGCTGTTTTCTACAGCTTAGTTCCTATAAGCAGACCGGAGAGTGAACAGCACATGGTGAAATTGTATTAAAAAAGGCAAAACTTTATTAAAAAGGAAAGGAAAATTTGGCTTCCACAGTGTCGGCACTTTAAAATGTTAGCTCCCTCTGAACAGTACGTGTTGATGTGTGTGTCCCTGTGTTACGTGTGTTTTATTCCAACCTCTTCATTCCTCGGCGAAACTCGAACAGGCGCAGACCTTCTGGAATGGAGAACACTCGAATCACAGTGCCCTGAAAAACACAGGTAGAGTACACTAATCAGTCCAGGTGGAGAGTGTGTGTTCATGTTCGGACTGCTGTGAAACAAACTACAGATCACCGATTTTCCGAACAAGCACAAAAAATCTGTTTACTTCTGGTTAGTGTCTTTGTTACGTGTCAGTGCATCATGTACATATTTCTCTGTTTTGATCCTGATATTTATTTTTGGCATATCGCTGCTGTCGGAAAAAACTTCATATCTCCATTTTTGTCATTTTTCAGTTTTTGACATAGTTTGAAAAAGCCTGGTGGCCTTTATATTGTGTGTAAATTTCATGCTGAATGGACCAAAAGAAATGACCCAAAATGTCTTGGAAGAAAGTCTGGTTCCATTGACTTACATTAAAAGTAAAGTATGTTTTTTCCTTCTCCTGTAAAGTTACCATTTTGGAGATACAAGGTTTTCTTCTGACAGCAGTGACATGGATCGTTCTACTGAAACAGTTCAAACTGAGGTCAGTTAAAAACTATTTACAAAAGCAATGAAGTATCTATTTAAACACAGGATATTAATAGAGATAGCAATAAGCTCAATACATACATCATCATTTACAGGGTACTTTCTATTGGGAGGTGTCTGTCCCAAACCCAAACCCCAAAATTTACACTTCTGAACATAATACTTACATTTTCTTTGTATTTTTTTCAACGTTAATTGATTTCTTTTAAACTGAAGTTGATCATGAGTTGATTTTAAAAAGTGTGGAACACTAAGAATCGTCATATTTTCTGCAGTTCAGCACTTTTTAGTGTTTTAATGATGTTAAATATGATTTTCTGTGTGAACAGCTGTTCAAAGCTGTGTTTGCTGGTCATGTACTGGCTGAGTTTCTGAGCTCAAAATGAGCTAAAATTGTCACTGAAACAGTCACTACTGACACATCTGGTAAAGTTTGGCTTGAGTTATGATTGTATTGGTAGTGACAAATCTAATTCTGCTCTGGAGCCACAAGGGGGCAGTAAAGGAGCTGCATGCTGCCAACCCCTGCCTCAGGCTAAAGACAGGAAGGGGCCCCCTGGATACACATTTTTTATAGTAGTTCAGAGCTCCTGAGTGGAGAACGGTGCAGAACCGTGCAAAAATGCTGACATGCTGACAAGTGAAACTGTCTCATAACGAAACAGCCAATAAATCTAATATTTCTCATTTTTAGACTGTTGTAAGAAAATTATAATGTTGCTTAAAGGGCTCATATCTCATTTTTCCTGAGGTCTACGTATGACATTTGTTTGGTTTTATGCAGCAAAAGAGTCATAATGTTTTTTTCATGAAATCAAGGCAATTATTGAAAACAGGCTGTTTTTGCAGCTGAGTTTCCGTATATAGACTCTACAGACTGAGGGGTTTCGAAACTTTTTACAAACTTCATTAACCGCTTTTATTTCCAAAAAGTAAGGGAAATTTGTTTTTCCATGCTAACTGATTTCTACACATTTTTATTTAAATAGCATTATTAAGTGAAATTATATTACTATTATGGCAGATAATTTTCCCTTAGGAAACATGCCTGAAACAAACATAATGATGTGTTATCTAGTGAGATCATTTCACTTCAGAAAATTACTAAAATAATAAATAGCATCAATAATAATAATAATAATAATAATAATAATAATAATAAATACCAGCTGTTTTTCAACTGCATATATTTCAGAATAGAATATTTAACATCAACTCCTACACTCTATGTAATTTATGTTGTCATGGGGCCCTCTGATCATGGGGGGCCCTAGAGCAGCTGCCTACCTTCAACTAGTGCAAAGACCACCCCTGGACATGTTCCCTGAAAAAAAACGTGCTTCGTGCTACATTGTGCAAGTAATCAATACAAATCAATGCTGAACTGAACTGAAGTGACTCTGTTTACCCTCTCGGAGGCGCTGGCGAGTTTGGTTCCTGAGGCGTTAAAGGTGATGGCGGCGAGTGGGCTGTCGTGAGCGGGGATCATGGTGACGGTGCTCTGAGAGAGAGGAGATAAAAACAGCGTTACAGTCCGAATACTGCTACACACAACACCACCGGCCTCACACACACACGGCAGGTGAGGACCTCCCACTGACCATAACTCAAAAACGTAAACAGCAGACATGTTTTAACATAATGAAGTATTGATCAGATAAAGCAGGTATTGGATGATAACTACAAATAATACTGGGCTTCCTCGAGGAGAGAGCAGGAAATGGTTAAACACACACTGACACATAAAATCACCACTTTCTGTATTAATGTTATCTGTATTTTTTCTAATATTATTTATTCTTTGTGCAAATAAATGTTTACCACACAGTACTACAGGCGTGAGTGATTTTATGGATACAGATAGGGAGGTAAATAAACACTATATCGCTAAACTGTTGACACGCTGAGCCTCAGTAGGCACATGCGCTGCCATCTTGGTCTTTTCTATATATGTACATACTGTATCTGTCGATTGTCAGTTACTTTCTTGCACTTTATATGTAAATAATACTGTATTCTGCACTTCTGGTTAGATGCTAACTGCATTTCATTGGCTCTGTACCTGAACTCTGAACACTGATAATAAAGTGAAATCTAAGTTGAATCTGATCTAGTATATATATGTGTGTGTGTATATATTGCTGCTGTCTGAACAAAACCTTATATCTCCATTTTTGTCATTTTTCAGTTTTTATCATAATTTGAAAATGCCTGTTGATGTTTACATTGTGTGTAATTTCCATGATGAATGGACCAAAAGAAATGACCAAAATTCTGGTTCATTGACGAGGTTTTGTTCGGACAAAAGCAATATATTATGTATATATATATATATATATATATATATATATATATATATATATGTGTGTATGTGTATATATATATATATATATATATATATTCCTTTTATTCCATATTCCAGGCCTTCATAAATAAATGTACACATCAATTTGTGTTTGTGTGTGTATGTGTGGGCGCACGTGTGTGTGTGTGTGTGTGTGTGTGTGTGTGTGTGTGTGTGTGTGCACCACAGTGGTTTTAAGGTCCAGTTGTGTACCTTATATATGTTTTTTCCCAGAGAAAAGGTAGAAATTTACACCTTTCCCTTATCTACTGTTTCAAAACAGAACAATGACACAAAAAAAGCTGGAGTCAGACAGGGAGTGTGTTAAAATATATAACTGTGGAATACAGTACAATTATGTTCCCTAAATAAAGGTACTGAAGTGACTCCAGTGACTCCACCCGAGTGACTCCAGTTACAGTATAGTTTGTTTTTCCTGAGAATCTACATTTATTTACAGGGTCTGTTTTTCAAACTCAGATTAAATCAAGCTCTGGATTTTTTGTGGTGGACATGTGGTTAGATTTACTGGCCCCAAGCAGATTTAAACCAAGCGATCACTCCGCCTACTGATCATCACGTCGTCAGGAAGCTGATGTGAGGTGATCGGCTCATTACCAGATTGTTGGCGTCGTAGACGATGATTTCTCCGATGGTGGCGCTGCCGGGGTACGCCAGGTAAGAGTTGGAATGGTTTATAGAGAGAGCGCAGAGACCTGCAGAAACAGCAATAATGTTTCAAACAGAGGTGAAATGCAGCATTAAGCACATCTACAGCACACAAACCGGTCCGTGCCGTTATCTGTCTCACCTGAGGGGTTTGGGGGTGTGTTTAGAAGAGTCTTTAGGAGCTTCATGTCTTTTATATTGTGGATGTAGACGGATTCTTCCAGACAAACAATCAGCCTCTGCAGCGTAACACACAGAAACATACACAGACACTGTAAACTAACAAGATAACTAAAAAGCAACTCTCTATCCACTGAAAAACACAGGAGGCAGCCCTAATGCTGTGTTTTGTTGGCCTCAGCAGACTTTTGAGGAAAAAACACTAATTGTGATTTTTCTGATCAATTGCATTTCTGATTTAAATATGATTATTTTCTATAAATTAAGCTCCAAATCCTTTTTTTCCTATAGAAGACCAGCACAACCAGTTTTCCAGAGTTGAAGACTGAAGGCTGAATGTAGGGAGCCACCAGCTCTGTTATTATTAGATCAAAACTCCCCAATTTAACTAGTTAAGACAATACTGAATAATGTAGGATGTAAATAAAATCTCATTTTGATATAAAAACAATAAATAGTTCAGCCCTCGTGAAAGCCGATAGAGCACTCTGAGCAGTGTTCCTGCTTGTGTGTGGGGCACTGGCGCCCTCTGCTGGTTGACTGAAACCATTTTGAACCATTTCCCCTTAGAAAACTGATCGATAACGGTTTAAAAATCACTAAAAGCTGGAACTTTTGTGAAATGTTCATTAGGCAGCTACAAATACAGTACAACAGGAATGTTTTGCATATAACTATAAAAGCAAAATACAACTGAACTACAAAACCTATTGCTCACTGCCGGCACTGCCTTGTGGGGTTTGTGTTAGTGATGTCATCAGTGCGTTTTGGAAAATACTCTGTAAAAAACCCGCCATTTCTGTCTTTTACACTCATTGAATCATTTCAAACACTGACATAGTGTCAAATATTATGTTTTACAATCTGTAATGTGCAGCATATTCAATTCACAGTTAGCCTAGGCTTTCAACGCGAACAGCAGGGGGCGCTCTGACCACTTTCATTCCTTATGCTCCTATTTATAAAACACAAACTGCACTCCACGTGCAATATGTGTAAAATATCTCTGCAGTGTAAAGATTTTTTTACTTTTGTATTTATAATGTTTATAGTGTTAATTCATCACCATTCCCATGTATAATATAAATACTTCATGTGCAATTTGGGTAAAATAATAATAGAGTTTATATGAAGGATAGAGTTTATATTTTTTATATTATCTATCTTTAGAAATTATATATATATATATATATATATATATATATATATATATATATATATAGTTATTCTTATGAGGTGTTTTAAACTCGACCTTTTTCTATGATATGTATATGTGTATGTATGTGTTTGTGTATATGTGTTGTTTTTTTATTTTATTTTTTATGTACTGTCTGAAAACTTGACTCGGTAATCTGCCAACACATCCTGGAGGGGGGTGGGGAGGGAAAGAGGATGTTGTGTGTTCTTATGATTATTTGTATGCCAACATATTAAAAGACAATAAAACAATTGTTCACAAAAAATACAAACATACTTCCCAAAACATCTCATGGTGTGTTTTGTTTGAAGTTCAGGTTTTGATGTGGAAGAGTGCTACAGCTACTGGCATTATTTTGGATTTTTACCCAAATTTTCTCCACTGTTCTAGTCGTGGCTACAATCAGAATCAGTATCAGAATCACATTATTTTGCCAAGAATGTTACACATACAAGGAATCAGTCTTGGTGAGTCACACATGTATGACATGAACACACTGAACAGACCTGACGAGCAAACAGACTGTTAACAAACATTTAACTAAAGGGGAAGTAAAATCAAATAAAATACAATAAACAGAATATAGAATAAGAATAATATAAAGACACAGCCAGTGTGGAAGGAGCTCACATGTGGGATATCTTTACACATGGAGATATGAATGTCTGTATGTATGCAGGTCAAGTGGATATGTACTATAAAATACACTATAATAACTATTATATACAGAATAGCAGTGGTGGACAGTAACTAAGCAAATTTAATTAGTTTCTGTACTTAAGTAGTTTTTTATTTATCTGTACTTTACTGAAGTTTTTCCATTTTGGGTGACTTTTTACTTTCACTCTACTACATTTCAAAGTCAGATATCTCACTTTTTACTCCACTACATTATGAGAAATCTGTCGTTCCTTTTGGTTTATGTGTGAATAAAAACTTAACATGTCAAAACGAAAGAAGCGCGAAGCAAGAACACCAATCAGGGCACAGCGGTCACTTTGTTTTGAGCTTGTTTTGACCTGTTGGTCATACTGACCCAGTGCAGCACACGGTTCAACATCAGTGCAGCAGCGTAAAACTTTGGGAGAGTCTATTCAACATAAATGATGAACTAACCTAACTTTGTGTAAACAGACCACAATACAGAAATATGTACTCATATGCAGTTGTGACTGACGTGTCTTTATTCTGAATTTATACAAACACATTTCATTTTATAGTAAATTAGTTTTGGCTAGTTTATGTTTATGAACAGAGACCTACAGATGCAGTTTAGTAAAGGAAACTCATTTGTGAATCTGAGTTTAAAGTTTTTATTAAACTTAAACTTGTACCTGGTTGGGAGGGTGAGGGCGGGCATGTTCTTCCACATGTGGAAACATGAAGCTCCACCACATTTTTTCAAACTGCTGCAAACGCAACATCACTATACCTCAACACGCTATTTTATTACAGTGCCTTTAAGACTGATGTATGTAAATGAGCTTGGTTCTGATTGGCTGGGTGGAAACACTCCTTATAACTTCAGTGTGGGTGGGTGGGGCTAAACTGCTATATGCTGAAAAGGTGGGAGTGTGTTTTTGTGACATCACATAAACAATGTATTCAAAACAGGCTTATTTTCTATGTATGGACTGGAGAGTGAACTGCATGTTTTGAAAGTTTAGCAATGTATATAAACTACATCAACAATTCAGATTTCCATGATATGGACCCTTTAATACAAATATACAGGTAGTTCAGTACAGTGCACATGCTCTCTGCCAGGGTTGCCAGGTTCTTGCTACTCCCTCCAAAATGGGCTACTTATGGGTGGCTTTAAGCAAACTTTTGGCTGAAGATTTTCGCTGGCCCTGGCAACCCTGCCCATCATAGAAATGCTGAAAATATAGCAAGATCTGTGGAAAATCAGGTGATAACCAGTGTAAACCAGGCAGAGACATATGAACTTAATGAAACTGAAAATTGGAGCTCACTGCAGTTGTGCTGCACTTAGATCAGCTAGCAGTATCACAGCAGTGTAGAACCCAACGTTAGGATGTCACTGTTTGTGAATTGCTAGCCAATTGGAGCGTACGAGGGGCGGGGCTTTAATGAATACAAAAACAGTCCAAATGTTCACATATTAAAATGAAACTGAAAACTGAAAAAAAATAAACTGAAAAATTTTGGGGTGAGAAGAAAAACTGTATAACTGGATTCTTGTCTGAACGATCTGGGTGGCTGTACCTGTCGGTTGAGGCGCACGGCGAGGATGGTGTTGGAGTAGCTGTAGTTGCAGATTTCGGTGCCTTTCTTAAAGTGGTAGACGTTCATGCGGCGCGGCATGGCCTGGCTGACCACCACCACCAGACTGCTGGAGAACAGACGCTCCACGATGTACACGTCCGGACTTTCTGCTGAGAGACGCAGGTAAACACGCCCAGAGACAAATTAAATTAGCCTAAAAATACATAAACAAACAAACATAGCAACACCACAGACATATAAACACACCCAAAGACAAATGTGAGCTCACTCTGCTCTCGACCTCAGCAGTGACTGAGTACCATCTGAGAGGCCCTTTAAACATTACAGCACAGCTCAGTGATTCACAACTAGCATCTAAACATTGTCACAATGAGGTTTGATGAGTTGGAACCAACAAAAAAGACCCAGGAGTGACAAATACAAGGATTTCTATAACATTTCACACACCGCACTGCACTAAATCCACCAGTGATGCTCTCTTTGTAATGAAACATGCACTTGTTCTGTGTTTTTTTTAAAGGGCTCATATTATGAAAAACTTCATTTTCCTTGTTTTTTTTAAAATACATGTTTGATTTACTATGTAAACATTGTTAAAGTTCCCAAAATGTACCATTCAATCCGTGTGTGTAAATTACTCTGCAAAAACAGCCCGTTTTGAATGATCTGCTTTTGTGATGTCATGAAGAACAGCACATTTACATATCTCCACCCATTCGGCCTAAAGAAGTTTAGCCCCGCCCATTCACCATAAAGTTTCAGGACTGCTTTCCGATTGAGGGACAGTGCAGAGCAACTAGTCAGAACAGAGGTCATTTACAGACAGTCATATGAAAAAGTTTGGGTCAAATTTCATGATGATTGGTGAGACACTGTGAGAGTCTGCAAATTTTAATAAAAATAAAAAAAAATGGTTTATTTGCTGAATTTAACATATTGGAGGAAAAATTAAAATGTGGCCTGTGCAAAAGTTATGGCACACTTTATATTTATTTTTTCCAATATGTTAAACTCAGCAAACACACAGACATTAAAGTTTGCAATTGTGCACTAAAATTTGCAGAAAAATTGAATATTTAAGTGTGTTCTCTGTAGAGGACGTGTCAGCTTACACAAAACACACCATTTAAACTTTCGCATACGTGTATCAGTCTTAAAGGCATAGTAACGAAAACAGCCTGTTCAATTCTAAGAATTAAAGAAACGTTGGAAATGATCATGTAGAAAATGAGTTATGATTTTTCTATTTGGCATTTATATTTGGCAAATCTGGTGTTGATTCCTACATTCTCACTCCTAAACCCTGTGTCTCTTCCTCGCATCCTCAGAGAGGAGCATTTAAGATCTGATGGATCGAGGAAAAGCAAACGAGGACACACAATTAAAGCTATGAGAAGCATCTAAGGCCCAAACCCATTTCACCCCTCGCCCCTACCACTGAGAGCTTAGCCCTCTGTTTTGCGCGTTCACGTCTAGGGTGTCTTGTTGAGATAGGGTGGTAGGGTGAAGTGTTAGAGCTACACGACCCTCCAAACGGAGGTTTTTCAGAAACACAATCAGAACAGAGTGTTATGACAAAAGATGGCTGTGCAAGAGACCAAAGAAACCCACAAATGTGAGAATTTTCTCTGTTACAAAATCACGATAATCACTGTATTATCTTAGTTTAATGTCGTTTCAGTGTATTTTGGTCCTTTTCTTCATAACAAGCATAAAAAATTGCTAATAGTTTGCTGATGTCTCGGTAGGTTGCTCGCTAAATTTTCTGCTTCACTTTAAACAGTCCATCAGTTCTGATGCCTGAAGTGCCAGAATGTAACTGCTGCACCATTTAAGGTGGAATGGGAAAATTCGAATGAGCTAGCTGAACTTTACCCTCCTCTGCTGTCACTGCAGACTGGCAGGGTCGCCTATAGAGCAGCGCTAGTAGCTGTTAATGAAGTGATGCTCTTTTTATCTCAGGGTCCCATTTCAGAGGGAAGATTTCAACCACTACCCTGTTATTTGGTTCTAGGGTTTATGATTAAGATATTAAGAGAACCTTATTAGTCCCCCAACGGGGAAATTTCACCTCCGCATTTAACCCATCCGTGCAGTGAAACACCACATACACACTAGTGAACACACACACTAGGGGGCAGTAAGCACACTTGCCCGGAGTGGTGGGCAGCCCTATCCACAGTGCCCAGGAAGCAGTTGGGGGTTAGGTGTCTTGCTCAAGGGCACTTCAGTCACGTACTGTTAGTTCAGGGGATCAAACCGGCGACGTTCCCTAACCTCCAGCCCACGACTGCCCCATGAAACGTTTTTTCTCCCTGTCGGGGTATCGAACCCCGGCCTCCCGCATGACAGGCGGGGATACTTACCACTCAATGCTCGAAAACAAGGGGTAGGGGTAACAATAAGAAATGGGATTGGGCCCAAGTGTTACTCCTTAGGCTACCAGTGACAGACACAAGCTGTAAGTGAGCAGACGGCTGTTTTACTTCTCATAAGAAGTAAAAAAATAAGGGAAAAAAGTCATTTCCTGTGACCTGCGTGTTCTTGGAAAATAAAGTGAGCTAAATCTGGCAACACCCTGCTGAGTGATGAACAAACTCCGCCAGAGAAAAGTTTACAGCAAAGGATGATGAAGCTTAAGTCATTGATGGAGCTCAGACTGAAAGATCATTCATTTTATATCAATGTTGCAATTCGTAGGAGTCCATTTTTCTTGTCTTAACCAGTTATAAGTAGGGGAATTTAACCTGATAACATGGAGTTTGTGAGCTGCTTGTAGATGAATTAGACCAATCAAATATCCATGAGCTGTGACATCACAACCACAACCACAACTAACTGGCAGTCTGGCTCACGTTCAGTGTCCAAACCTCAAGCCAGAAAATGTAGATGTAGCCAAAAAATCAAGTTTGGACCTTAATTTACAAACCATAATGGCAACTTAAGTCATAGTATCAATCGTAATTAGAAAAATCGCAATTAGATATTTTCCCCAAAACATTCAGCCCTAGACGGAACATGTCACTTCAACAACCACAGTAATTTCGCTCCACCATGCTGAAAAGCTAATTAAACTAATCCGACAGCTCAGCTAAAAGTCAAACTCCCCATTTTCCCAAAATGTAGTAGATCATGTGATAGCTGTTTGGCGTCTGATGTGTGCTATTGTTTTAGCACTGGAGCTATGAGGCTAATGTAGCTACCAAATAACGAAAGCTACTGCTAACACCATTTAGCATGGTGCTAACTGCATGGCTAAATGCCTCAAAGTGTGCGCGGCTGTTCAGTAACTCCAACAAACTTGATTACGTGGTTTCTGAGACTGTGTGACTCACTGTTATCTATAAACATGGACTAAAACACATTAGCATAGCTAAAAACAGTAACAACCACCCGGAAGACTGAATTCTGACTGTATTTCTGTGCATAACAGAGCATCATACAGTGTCAGGAACCACAGAAGCAAGTCTATACTGTTAGCACCATGCTAACTGATAGAGTATAAGCTTCTATTACTTGTTAGCTACATTAGCCTCACAGCTAACTTATGTCCAAAGGCACAGTGTTCTAGTGGTGGGGAGTCAATTCCAACAGAATCGATTCTTCGACTCAAATGCGTCAGAGGTGACTCTAGGCCCCATGAGTCAAGGACACAATCCTCTCCGGCCCACAAAAGCATTTTAATTTTCTGTTAATGTTATTCTGTTTCACAATGTGCTGCACTACAGTCCCCAGCATGCCCTGCAACGCGATGTGCGCTCTGAATCTCCTCCCCCAACAACAGTCTAGGGGACAGCGGTTACATCTTCTACACAGTTCCACACAGTTCCACATCAGTCACATCACCAAACACACTAACTGCATTAGTACACTGAACGTCAACATAAACACTGAACGTCAGCTCAGCAGCTCAGAAACTGAGCCAAAGCCTTAATGAACATGCGGAAAAGAGAGGACGTCAGGTGTCTGGTTTAAGCAAATGGGTAGGTTTAACAGACTGAGCTCCTGGGGACGTTTACATTTAGAATATTTTAAGTATTCATTTAATATTTCAAGGTTGACTAGAAGTGCCCTTATTTTACTGCTGATGTTTTCGCATATTTTGACTAAACAATGGCCAGTTCGGGTTACAGCACAGCAATTAAAAATAAAATAACACATTTTTTTCTCTGGCCCACAGATTTGTTGAGGTATTTTAATGGTATTTTAATACGGCCTCTTCAGTGGTTGAGTTTGACACCCCCACTCCAGGCCAACGACTCTCAGAATCAGAGTGTTTGGGGTCCACTCTTCTGTACCTGGCTGGTGGGACGTTTTGACTGAGGCGTGTGTGAAGCAGGAGAAAGTCAGAGTTTGAGAAGTGTGAGTTTGTTTAACTACCACAGTGCTAACGCTGCTCACAAAAATGTTTCCGGTATGTCTGCCTCTACACTGCGCCCCGACTCTTTCTTCACGATTAGGGTTGCATTAATAATGATTACAGACATTACAAGGGATTAAAACCAAAACCAAACTACAGTCTACACAGAACGTTCTGGAAAACAGGATGAAGCTGAAGTTGATGTCTTATTTGCCCGCTACTTATTCAAAATTTCTGATCCACCTTTAATGGTGCTGCAGTTCCATTCTGGAACCTTTGTGCCACTGAGGTAAATGCTGCATCATTTAAGGTGGAACGGAAAAGCTGAATGAGGTGGCAAATACGAAGCCAACTGCAGCCTCGCGAAATGAGGAACTAGATAACATCCAAAAGCTGCCGAACGAAAACCTGGTTCCTTTCAAAGAATTGAAAAAGAATTTTGAAATGTTTCCTTTCAAAGAATTATGACTACAGTAGTAATTTTCTCACTCCGAGGTTCTCCTGGTTATGTGAAAGAGGCTGTCTGAGGGTAAATGTTCTGAAACTTTAGTCAGCTGTAGTCATTTGTAATCTATGAATTTTAATCATGTCACTGTAATCTGTAGCTAATATAAAACTGGGTAATCTATGTTTTGAATAGTTTGCACTCTGCTGTGTCCCTTCATCACCAGCACTGCAGAGATCTGTGCAAGGTGGGCTCATCCACAGGTCCTGCGTGATCTGCTAAAAATGAATGGGGTGGGATTCATTCTGAAGCACCGTGCTCATTGTGGGTGAACAGGTTACGGGCTTGTGCGTGGGGGCTGGGTGGGACGGGCTTGGACAGGTTAAAACAACGTTAACAAGACTCATGCTGTGGAACCCATGTGTCAAACACAAGGCCCGCGGGCCGGACCAGGCCCCTGACACAATCCTATATGGCCCGCAAAGGTATTTTAATTTTCTATTATTATTACCCATTTCACAATATGCTACACTACAGTCCCCAGCATGCACTGCAACGTAATGTGTGCTCTGACTCTCCAACCCCAACAATGATCTATGAGAGTAGTTACCCCTCAATTCTACACAATTCTACACCAGTCATATCACCAAACACACTAACTGCATCTCAGCTGCAGTTCAACCAAATGTAAACATAAACACCAAATGTCAGCTCAGCAGCTCAGAAACGGAGCCCAAGTATTAATGAACCTGCAGCGAAGAGAGGATGGCAGGCGTCTAGTTCATGCAAATAGGTACGTATAAAAGCCTGAGCCCCTGAGGATGTTTACATTTAGAATATTTCAAGTATTCATGTAATATTTCAAGGTTTACTACAATTGTCTGTATTTTACTGTTGAAGTTTCTGTGTATTTTAAATAAACAATGACCAGTTTAGATTTCAGCACAGCATTAATTAAAGATTTTCTCTCGCCCACAGATTGGTTGAGATTTTTTAATATGGCCCCTTCAGTGGTTGAGTTTGACACCCCTGCTGTAGAACATCCAGTAAATAACTTTTCCAAGACAATGTCGTGGCCTCAGCATCTGTTCTGGCTTTGATTTAATTTCAGCTGACTTGTACGTTTCTTGTAGAGTAAGTCAAGTCAAGTCAAGTCAAGTCAAGTCACCTTTATTTCTATAGCAAATTTAAAAGACAACAAGTGTTGGCCAATATCAATTACAATAACCACTACTAACTAATCAAAACTTTACAATACATTGATTAAGGAAAAGGAATAACAACATGCATACAAAACACATTGAATAAAAAGCAATAAAACATAGAGGCAAAAGAAAACAAAATAAAATAGAAGAGCTACACTGGCAAGACAGAACCAACCAAGACAGAACAGACACTGAGTGCATTAAAAAAACATTAAAAAAAGAGTCTTCGTCAAAACTGCGCAAGTGAGTTTTAAGAAGAAGTTTCTTCGTAAGAACAGTTGGTGAATGAGGCCAAATGTTAGTAGCAAAGCCAAGCAGCTATGCTGTTTTCTGCATCGGTGTGGTCACAGTGACGTCAGGTGACGCTTCACTTATTGTTGTGCTCCTTTGTCCATGTTCACATGGCTTAATTAGGTACGGGTGGGCATGGCGTGTGGTTGAAGTGGGCAGGTACGGGTGGGCATGGCGTGTGGTTGAAGTGGACTTACAGACAGTGGAGTCGACTCCAGAGAACCCAGAGTTGTCTCTAGATTAACTGACAGGCGTTTGTGTTGAGTGTGGACTGTGGCTGCGTCCCAAACCGCACACTACTACATTATACACACTATACTAATGAATGGACTTCTAATGCTGGTGTAATAGCTTTGCCATACTGGTTAGTAAGGTAGTATCTGGTTTTGGCTGCACGCTGTACATGTTTTTATCCCAACCACTGATTTCAAAACGATAAAGATCTCCACTCACCACTCTCATGAATGCACTCTAATCGGTCCACTGCGGTCACCGAGAATAGCCTGTATCCAGTTTTGGTGCCCACAGCCAACGACCTGAGGAGAAAACAATAACATGATTTGTATTTTTTTCATACTAATGGTTGGCAGTATATCGTTTATGTGTAAAAGACTTATTTCCAGCAGTATATTTATATACAGCTGGGAAAAAAAAGAAAAAATTGAGTCTTCCAGGTGGTTGCTACAGTTTTTTAGCTATGCCAATGTACTTTAGTGCATGTTTATAAATAACAGCGTGTTATAGAGTGTCATAAACAACATAATCAAGTCTATTAGAGGTACTGAACATCTCCACATGCTTTGAGGCATTTGGGCATTGCTAATTAGCACCTATTATCTTCCTTTAATTGGCTATATTAGCCATGTAGCTCCAGTGCTAAAATTACAGAAGCAAAGTTCAGACACCAAACGTATCATAACATGGATGACTGCATTCAACTGAGTGTATTTATAAGTAATAATTGCATTTATTATTATTAATTACAGCTCCGTATCACTTGTTATTGAATATTTTACATTTTTTTTAAATCTAACTGAAACTGCATGGTATGTTCTGAAAGTGAAGCATGAGGCCACCAGTTCATAAACCTCCACATACATGTCTTTATTAATCTATAATAATTATACTGTTATTGCATATTTATAAGAATCAGGTTAAAGTGCAGAATGTTCAACTTAAATTTTTTTATATAGGCCCCCATTGTAAGGGCCCATAAATAACTGGACAAATTAACATGACCTTGAATTGTTGTGTTTACTAGTTTGCAGTTGAAATTTGAGTATCCTCTCTGCTGATGCTCTGCCAAGCATGGAATGCAGCTAGTTTCACTTCCTGCCTTCAGGTTTGTCTTGTCTTTGGCTTAAATTTTAACTAAGCCAGTTAAGGCCTCACTTTACGGCTATGAAAAAATGTGAACCGTCCTATGGGAAGACATGGTCACACTCATTGTCCATTTTATCAACTCCACTTACTATATAGGGTCACTTTGTAGTTCTACAGTTACAGACTGTAGTCCATCTGTTTCTCTGCATACTTTGTTAGCCCCCTTTTACCCTGTTCTTCAGCGGTCAGGACCCCCATGGACCCTCACAGAGCAGGTACTATTTGGGTGGTGGGTCATTCTCAGCACTGCTGTGTCTGATCCACTCATACCAGCACAACACACACTAACACATGTGGGTGCTGACCACTGAAGAACAGGGTAAAAGGGGGCTAACAAAGTATCAGAGAAACAGATGGACTACAGTCTGTAACTGTAGAACTACAAAGTGCACCTATATAGTAAGTGGAGCTGATAAAATGGACAAAGAGCGTGGAAAGGAGGAGGTGCTCATAATGTTATGCCTGATCGGTGTACACTTAGATGAAACCTGAACATTCTGCACTTCAACCTCATAGTCACTGTCCAATTACTTATAGTGAAATGTGCTCCTTAATATATAAAACACTGTAGAGGTTACTGTATTAACTCTTTAAGCTTCTTTGTATGTCCCTCCTAAGGCTTATTATTCAGTTACTACATGCAAAACAATGCAAAGCAACAGAGATATTATTATCTTTCAGCAGTAAGGAACAGACGTCTGGACCCAGTGGCTGATCTGCGAGCGTTAAAGGGTTAAACAAGCGAACACAGTGAAAGCCACATCTGCTCTGCAGACGTTTTATGCCTCTGGACATGGCTGTTCATGTCAGGTCCTGTGCAGTGCCGTCCTTCATCGGTCAAAGGACCCATATCACATGTAAACGCTGTTTAAGTACAGTCTATATAGGACAACTAGCTGAAAAAACGGCCTGTTTCGAAATAACTGCTTTTGTGATATCACAAATACCAACACATTGCAGCAGTTTAGCCCCACCCACTCACGCTGAAACTGTAAGTACTGCCTTTATGAATGAGGGACAATACAGGGGAGCCAATGAGAATACAGGTATGTGTCTTAAAGGCACAGTAACAAAAACAGCATGATTTGAATGAATTTTTTTGTGATGTCACAAATTTATATGTACATATTTACTTCAGTTTAGCCCCGCCCATTCACACTAAACTTATAGGAGTGTTTCAGCCCGGAATGCCTGCTGAACGACTAAGCCAGTCAGAATAGAGCTCATTTGCATATGTCAGGCTTAAAGATACAGTAACAAAACCAGCTAGTTTGATTAAAAAGGGTAAAGAGCGGTTGGACAATAGTCATATCACAATGCATAATGACTGTTTTGGTAAGTCACATCAAAAAAAATGGGTCCCACTTTATATTAAGTGTCTGTAATAACTGTGTAGTTACATGTGAACAACATTGGCAACAACAAAGTAACTACTAATGATTTAGTCACTGTTACAGCTGGATTACAGATGTACAACTTATGTAATTACACATGTGTATCAACTTGTTTTGCCTCATGTAATTACATGAGTGCATCCTAATAGTTGTAACGGCCTATTCTCTCTCACGTAATTACACAAGGGTGATAACATAAATTTAATTACATTTGTAATCAGACTGGAACAGCAGTTTTTTTCAGAAGTTTTTCCAGCAGTAAAAGGAAGTATGTAATAACTTACATTAATACATTAGTTATACTGTATTTGCCAGCTTTCATAACATTTAACTAGCATTTCTGTTGCTAGTGCTGTGACACTGTAACCAGTTTCAACTTTAAACCATTCTGTAATGAGACAGAACAGCAGACGACCCCTTATCTTAACATGTAATTATTATGATATTAATTAAATGAGTTGCATTTCCCACAAAGCAATGTCTATGTTACCACTCTATTATTACTTTACAGTACTTATATAACAACTACACAGGAACTGTCCCCTTATTTTAAACTTTACACTACAGGAAAGTTCCTGTGCAGCTGTTATAAAGGTACAGTGTAATTACAGAATGGTATTAATTAACGTGATTAGGTCACCTTGTTACAACACAGTTATTCCATAGTAATTATGTAAAACATAAATGTAACGTTATGCAAAACATACTTCCTTTAACTTCTGGAAAAGTCTTCAGATCTGTGGTGTATCAAAAAGATACACTTGCGTAATTACATGAGGCAAAACTGAAGTTGACACACGTGTAATTACATGGGCTGTACATCTGTAATCCATCTGTAACATTGGCTAAATCATCAGTAGTTACAGTGTTGTTGCATATGTTATTCATGTGCAACTACACAGTTAGTAGAGACACTTAATATAAAGTGGGACCAAAAAATGTTATAAGAAGGACTTCAGGGGAAGAAAAAATAAACCACAAGAAAAAAGTAGGATATGGGCCCTTTAACGGTCTGTTCCAGCTAATCACTGACTACCCTGCATTGCTGAAGCAGCATCCTTCTCACTCACAAGCAGACAGCATTCTTACACCCATAACCGCCTGAAATGTTTCAGTAATTACAGGACTGCGCGTTTGGATGGGCTACACGGACAGCATTCTTCTTTTGGAACCATGTGAGGGACCAGAACACAGCACAGCTTCACTCTCTTTATATCCACCACAGCGTATGCTGGACTCTAATTCCAGCAACTTTCCAGCTGCATCACTTTTTCTGTGTACATCATCTCAGCTTGACCCTCATTTCTCCCAGTGTGGAGAACCAGAACCACGAAAAGCAGAAAGGAAAAAAAACACAGACATATATGTGGGTCACCCTGTCAATATCCTGCAAAACGATCAATAAGATTGTGACACATTACTAGCAAACGTGAACTGAAACCAGATGCACTAAGCCATGACGATATTTAACATTAAACATCTTGCATTTTACAGTATTACAGTAAAGACGGACAAGCTGCCCCGACTGCAGCACCTTTTCTAGCACTGTAAGCATGAAGTAAGCCAGACCTGCATTAAGTAAAATGTAATGATTTTCAGATTCAACACCATTTTTGATTCTGAAGTCAAACATTTTGATTTCCAAAACTTTTGCGTCAAATGTCGAGTCTGCAGAGCTCTAGTTATGCACCACAGTACTGTAGCACCAGTCTGGCCGGACGTGTTATTACAGACTGCAATCGAGCACATCTTTGTGGAAAATAGTGACAGAACAATGCAACTGAGTCAACAGTACAAAAACATGAACCGCCTCGCATAAAACTTACCCAAAATACAAAAAACATGAACCGTGTCATATTAAACCGCAAACAAAATACAAGAAACTTAAGTGTCTCATATAAAACCTTACAGAAAAATATAAAAACCTGAACTGTCTCACGTAAAACCATAAAGAAGGTATACAAACATGAACTGACTCAACTAAAACCTCATGCAAAATACAAAAAGCTAAACCGTCTCATATAATACGTTATACAAAATACATAAACTTGAACCTCATCCCATTAAATATTAAATAGTAGACAAAATACAATAACATGAACCGTCTCATATAAAGCCGCATTCAAAAGTACAAACTGCCTCATGTAACTCACTATAAAAAATATATAAAAACCTGAAGTATCTCAGATAAAACCTCATATAAAACACAAAACCTGGGCTGTCTCGTAGAACTCATCATAAAAAATATATGTCGCTGTTGTTGGAACAAAACGGTGAACAAAATGGTAACTTTACAGGAGAAGGAAAAACATACTTTACTTTTAATATAAGTCAATGGGACCAGATGTTTGTCCATGTATATTTTGGCCATTTCTGTTTGTCCATTCTTCATGAAAATTACACACAATACAAAGGACAACAGGCATTTTCAAATTCTGAGAAAAGCTGAAAAACGACAGAGACGGAGATGCAAGGTTTTGTTCTGAAAGCAGCAAAATAACAACCTGAAGTATTTAATATAAAACCTCACATAAAACACAAAAAGCTGGACTGTCTCATAAACTTCTCATAAAAATATATAACGACCTGAAGTACCTCATATAAAACCTCATATAAAATATAAAAAGCTGAACAGTCTCATATAAAACATAAAAAACCCCAAAGTGTGTCTCAAAAAACTCTTATAATGATACAAAAACATGAACCGTCTCCTATAAATCCTCACCCCAAACTTGCATTAGAGAATCACGTCTCAATCCCCAAAGTGCGATTAAAATGTGTGTCATCGATACAGATTTAAATTTGAAACCGTTCGTTTGTCGTCGATTGTTCGATACAGTGTTGAAATCGCTGCAGCCTCACAGACCGACTGCATTCATCACCGCCTGTCTGCTCTACTCTGCTGCACACACTGCTGTCTGTCCTCTGCAGCGGTTAACCGGAGATATGATGCAACTGGCTCGCGTTAGTTCGCGCTTACGTGGAGTCCTGGTTGAAGGAGGCGCAGCCCAACCCGGGCCTGCGAGCCCCACCAGCCGCGTCTTCCCCCTCCATCCCCCGGCAGCCCAGCGACCTCCTCCCCTCCCTCCGCCCTGGATCGGAGGCCCGGGATCGGCTGCAGCTCTCTGGAGGACCGCAGGCGAACCGACAGTGCGCTGCAGGGAAGGAGAGAGGAAAAACAGCCAAATAAGGTCCCGAATCCCAGACGAGGCGTGTCCAGACAGTTATCGTGTCCTTTCTGCGTGTTTTAATGTCTTATTTGAGCAGGTTTAAGTGAACTGGCTCTGCGTACCGGCGAGAGAAATGAATCCAAACGGAGCAAAAACAAAACCAGCTGATAGCGTTGTTTTTTCACACCCGCATTCGGACAAGCCCCGCCCCTCCCTGCTCTGGGACAGCTTGTGATGTATGATCTATTAGCCAATCCGAGCGCAGGAGGGGTGGAGCTTTAGCGGTCTGAAGTGCCAGAGGGTCATGGGATCAGTAGTTTGTAACCTTCCACCGAGGCCGTTTCACCGCAAGCGGCCCTGCGAGTATATTGTTTATTTATCTATTATATTATTGTTATTATTATTATTATTATTATTATCTATTTTAAGTGTTTATATCTTTCATGATATTGACAGAAAATATCTTATTTGATCATTGATGGCTTTACGTCCACATTTTTATTTTATTTGTTTTTATTTTATGATGGATTTTTTTCTTTGTAGCCATTTTAGTAGCCTAAGGTAAGTAAGTAGTAAGTAGTAAGTAAAATTTATTTATATAGCGGTGTTGTCACAAAGCAGCTTTACAAGGGAAATCAGCATTACAAAAAGAAATCCGGGTCCGAGCCCCCATGAGCGTCGCCAGTGGCGACAGTGGCAAGGAAAAACTGAAGAAACAAGAAGAAACCTTGAGAGGAACCAAGACTCAGAAGGGGAACCCATCCTCCTCAGGTCGACACCGGACAGTAAACATTGTTAGTATAAAGTATTAAGTACTTTTTAAGGATCATTTAAATAAATTAATTATTGTCTTATTGTGTGTAACATCGCAGTTATTAAACTTTTTTTTAACCTTTCTTTCATTAAAAATAATAGGACTGGGCTGTGTGTGTGTGGTGGGTATGTGTGTGTGTGTGTGTGTGTGTGTGTGTGTGTGTGGTGGGGATGTGTGTGTGTGTGTGTGTGGTGGGGATGTGTGTGTGTGTGTGTGGTGGGGATGTGTGTGTGTGTGTGTGGTGGGGATGTGTATGTGTGTGTGTGTGTGTGTGTGTGTGTGTGGTGGGGATGTGTGTGTGTGTGTGTGTGTGTGTGTGTGTGTGTGTGTGTGTGTGTGTGTGTGTGTGTGTTGGGGTTAGTAGGATGTAGCTTAGGGCCCTCAAATATTCAGAAATGACCCCGTCCTCCACTACCGCTAATCCATAATTAATCAGCAGAACAACAAAATAAAACAAATATATAGATAAGCCATGAGTCATTTTAGGTTTGAAGTGTATGTAAAGCATAATATAGATATGATTTATGGCACAAAGAGCAAAAAAAAACATATCCATTGTTAGCTGCTGTCATAATTTTCAACATATCAGATAGAATAGTGTCACCCTTACCTTAGGTGGGGGGGGGTGTTGTCACATTTTATATATTATTGTCATTGCATATTATTATTCTATCCATCTGCACATATGAACACCTTACTGTACATATTGCACTGTCTGTAACCCCTACTGCACATCTGGACACTCCACACCTGGACACTTTATTTCAGTACCAATATATGCACATATTTATTCAGTATTGTCATTATATGCTGTTATTGCACTGCCTTTTTCATCTCAGGTTACAGATCTAATTCCAGATTTTTGTATATTTCTATTTGTATATATGCCTGTAGATGGTTTTCTGTATTTATTCTTCTTTTTATATTGTTTCACCCTTACTATTATAACTGTCCTGTGTTGTGTGACTCATACTGGCTGCTAAATTTCCTTCGGGATCAATAAAGTATCTCTCTATCTGTCTACAAAATAGTATTTCTCACTATTATATATTAAACACGAAAATATTAATCTCTAAAGTAAGTTGACATGGATTACATACTGCTTCTTTCCAACAAGTGTAACTTTTAAAACAGGTTCTAATACATTTATTAGAAAAGGAACACGGTCCATTTCCGCCTGCAAGAACTACTGGCCAATCAGCGAGCCAAAGGGGCGGGGCATGACGGAATACGGGTGGGGAAAACAACTGACGCGCTGGTGTCAAACGTCACACATCAGTGCCGCGTCCGAGTAACCTGATTGGTCTGCAGAACGCACGAGCGCGCTCTGATTGGCTCTTGCTGCGGAAATGACTACGAGTGGGCGTGGTCTGTAGCTGGACACGTATTGGATTTCAGTTTTGTGTAAACAAGCTGATTTTGCACACAGGGAATGTAGTAAAAAGAAGAAAAAACACGAGTTTATGAAGATTTTATTATTTTTAATTTGCATTAAACAAGATGACTGTTTGAAATCTCTGAGAAATGTGTAAAAAACCTAAACAGAAGAAAAGAAAATATATGAGTAATAAAAATTTGTGATATGTATGTGCTCCTTGGGTCAGTTTCACATGATTGCTGCTCCTAAAAGCCAGTTTGTGACACATATATGCAGATTTTACCATCATATTTACTACAGAATAATACCTTTTTTTCTGGGTGATTACAGAAATAATTACAGCCTAACACTTTTCCTTAAAAGCAGTGCATCGTTGACCTCGGCCAAGTTGAAAAACACAGTGGAAGAATAATACAGTGAAATCTTTGGTGTGGTTTTTGGGCGGACACGGCTCGGCCGTGACCGTTTGTGCTGTCACAGGGTGGTTTCAGGGCTGTGCAGGAGAAAACAGAGAAATTACAGAGTCATTCTGTTAGCGGTTGGTGCAGAAAAAGCAGATTGCATTACAGTGAAGAGACGTGTTGCAATATAGCTCCAGTATTATATTGTTAAATATTATAAATTCACAGGCATCAATCTTAAAATGGCATTACCTTGAAATCCCACAGGACCATGGCGCCATCCAGGCCTACACTACTGAACTTGTCCACTTTGGCCTTCTGTCCCTCCACAACACACAGCTGGCTGCAGTTCAAACGAAACAACAGCACAACAGCTCTCAGTGCGTCTACATGAGACCTGACCCTTCAGGACATTTCAACTGATCTGAGAGAAAGTTGCCTTAACCCCCCCACGACCCCACCCCAAACCCCTCACCCAATGTGAGAACCTCTTCTTTAAAAAAATACTTTTAGTAACTTTCAGTAGCAAAGTACACTCTCAGAAATAAAGGTAGTAAACGGTCACTGGGTCAGTCCCCCTCTCGTTCCTGTGGTGGAACCCTCAAGGCTCCATCTCAGTACCTTTAGTCAGGGAACATAACTGAACCATAATCCACTGAAATGATATGTTCTAAGCTGTACTGACTCCACACACCCCGTCTCGTCTCCAGGCTTTATTTTACTGTTCTGTTTTAAAACATTCGGTTATGAAAAGGTACAAATACGAACTTTTCACCTGGAAAAACTTATTTAAGGTTCACAATCAGACCTTAAAACCACTGTTGGACCTTTGAGGGAACATTTACACTGTTTGTACCTTGATGAACGAAAAATGCTCCTGCACAGAACCTTTATTTCTAACAGTGTACTATACTCTTAAGGTGGTTCTTCAAGGGTTTCTTAGTAAAGAAAATGGTTATATATAAAACCATGAACACTCAAAGAACCTGTTGCATGATTAAAGGGTTCTTTGCATTGTGAAAAGGATCTTCAGATTGATGGAGAATGTGTTGTAGATGGTTCTGGATAGCACTAAAAAGGGTTTCACTATTGTTACAAGCCAAACAACCCTTTACTGGTACTGTATAGAACCCTTTTTGCAAAGACTGTATTTAAATCCCAACTACCTTCCTAGTCTTATTGACAGGGTGGCCGACAGGACCCAATGAGAACAATTAAAAATGCACTGCAAACTCATAAACGTGATGCAGATTCAAGACATGCTTTCATCAGTATGACGACACCTGAACTACCTTTCACAAACGTGCTGCGAATACAGAAAACAGGCAACTTCAGAAACGCTGCAAAGCCAGACACAACACAACGGAAGCAGCGTCTGGAAGACTCTGAAAGGGGGCGGAATATCTGTGATGGAAAATCACTGACAGAAGCTGATAAGACCACAGACGCTCACAGTCCGGTGAGTTCAGGGTTATCTCGGCTGGCTAGGTTGCTATGTGACACGTCACAGCTGCACTACAGTAGTTATCAGTCATATCTGGTGTTGCTATTAGAACATTACAGCACAGCTAATTCCCATCACGATACAGAGATGTTTGTTAAGAGTTAATTTACTTTTACCAGTGAACGTTTATGCTGCATAGAATTTAAAAGTGTGAACGGCTGCTTCCTCTTTGAGTTTCTTCCAGAAACACTTCTGCTGTAGCGTTTCTGTAGCTGCCTGTGTTTTCATGTGTTCATGTATCTGCAGTGCCTTTGTACCATGTAGCCTTGGTGTCTTCATTTAGATAAAACTGTTTTCTCTGCTTGCAGCTTGTTTTTTTATTGCAGTTCATTGGGTCTCAGTCATCATATTTTGGCCTTTTCAGTCCACTCAACACGTTCCGCTTTGGCCATCCAAGACAAAATAGTCTTAGCACCCTGATCTGTCCAAACAAACATGTATTTTATCAACTGCATAAAGGCCCAATCCCATTTTTTCTTTTCACCCCTACCCCTTGTTTTCGAGTGTCTCCCTAACCCCTTGGAACTGGGTAGTGGTTGAAATCTTCCCTCTGAAATGGGACCCTCAAATAAAAAGAGCATCACTTCATTAACAGCTACCAGCGCTGCTCTGTAGGCGACCCTGCCAGTCTGCAGTGACAGAAGAGGAGGGTAAAGTTCAGCTCCTCACTGCTGGGCTTTAGTTACATTTAGGGCATCATATGCCTTCAAAAAGGGGGCAATTATTTATTATCACCCACCCCTAATTCTTCAGTGATATGAAGCTGAAGTCAGATATTCACCAGCTTCTCGTTTGAATTTTCCTGTTCCACCTTAAATGGAGCAGCAGTTACAGAACTGCTGGACTATTTAAGGTGGAACAGGAAAATTAGTTAGCTAGCTATCGAGACATTAACATGCTATTAGTGATTTTTTAATGCTTGTTATGAAGAAAATGACCATAATACACTGAAACGACATTAAACTAAGATAATATGATGGTTATTGTAATTTTTTAACAGAGAAAATTCTCACATTTGTGGGTTTCTTTGGTCTCTTGTTCAGCCATCGTACCGTTTTTTAGTTTTTTTTCTTATAATTCTCTGTTTGGAGTCTCTGAAAAACCTCTGTTTGGAGGCCATGTAGCTCTAACACTTCGCCCTACCCCTACCGACGTGAACACGCAAAACAGAGGGCTAAGGGCTGAGTGGTAGGGGCGAGGGGTGAAATGGGATTAGGCCTTAGTCACATCCTACATTTTCCCAACATTTTTCCTGTATTTTAATTTTTTCCCCCAAAATCCATTTGTGTGTCAAAAACAGCCGTAATTCAACAAAACACTTTTTATAACTTCATCCTGAGTGGGCGGGGTTAAGCTGCTGTAGCCTGAACAGGTAGATACATGTAAATGACATCACAAAACCAATGAATTCAAATGTCTGCATTTCTGGACTGTATAGACTGGGATGTGTGTTTTAGTGTGTTTTGAATTATGTTATTTCAGAAAATGATAAAAAAAACGGTATTGGATGGAGAAAGATTTCTCAGGACCTTATATCTAATAATAATAATAATAATAATAATAATAATAATAATCATCATCATCATCATCATCATCATAATAACTTATAAAATGCTTAACAGGAAGATTAACCACTAAAAACAACCGACAGTTAAAAGGTAGCAAAATTGCACTGAACAATAAAAGTCCTTACGTGATGCTGTTCTGGTGCAGGGTGTTCAGCTCGTTGTCGTCCTCGTCCGTGGTGGCCTTTTTGTCCAGGTTACGGAAGTGCTGCATGGCCGACATGCTGTTCTTGGAGGTCTGCTTGGTGAGGCCTAGCTTCTTCACAAACTCCAGCTTTCCAGGCCCCTTATAGGAGAACTGGTAGGGACAGCAGTCGTGACCCTGAGATTTACAAAAGAGACTCACCATCAATTTGAGAAATAAAATCAGCTATAAGTTTTCCACACATTGAATCTTAACGCTGATGCTGCATTCACATGTTGAAGGTAGACAGATGAAGGTAAACTGGATATTCTGTGTTAAAAGTGGAGCCGGGATGGAAAATTCCGTCAACACCAGCAGCGACGTTGTGTAAATGGCAGCTGTCAGTGGGATGTCCCATCAAAAATTTAAATTTCCCAACTTTTACCGTCGACCGCAGCAGTGGAATAACCAAATGCTGATTTTTTGAGGAGCCACGAACACTAAATGTCTCGCTGCTGAATTCCAGATAAACCCAGTTTTATACAACACAAATAAAAGAGTGCAGAGCACCTCCTGCCTTTCTCCACCTTAAACAAACACTCTACACTGATAAAGCTCTCCTCATAATTCATCAGTGCAACGTTCGTGTGGCTTGTGAGGCGCGGAACGGCATTTTTTCATGGCAAACAAGTGAATGCAGCATTAACAATCATTGCCAGCAATAACAAAAGCATTTCTCCCGTAGAGAAAATCCAGACTGATTAGCCAAACAGGCCGAGTGCCTTTACTGTGCTCTGAGATCTCGCTGTGTGTGATGTGGGCAGCAAGATTGAAGCTGATTAAAATACTTCCTTACCGCAGCCACAATTTCTGTCTCGCTGCCGTAGAACACGCTCAGCAGGGGCAGATGGTCTGTGGTCAGCTGGGTAACCCTACAATTCATTATACTCACAATCAGACAGCGGCCATTGAGTTAAAGTGGAATTCCAGTTAAACGATTAAGATGTAAACAGAGTCGTTCAGAGTGGTTTGGTGTGAAACACTCTGTTCTAGAGAAACTTACAGAGTCAGAACTGTTCACAGTGGTGGTGATAGGAACCAGACGTCCACCTCTAAAAGCTCCCTCACAGAAAGTTACTACATGAAATGGTTATGAATTCACTGCCTGATGACTGAGACACTGTTTTATGATGGAAAGCAGGGTGTAATGGCAAAATAGTCCCCAAAGAAAACTTTTTATTTCAGATTTTCCATCATCAGCATTCCATATAAACTCAGAAGACTCGTGTAGGTTCTCTGGTGGTTCTGGATAGTGACTATAATGTCTATATTTGTGTTGTAGTCATGGCGACCCCTGGTTCCTATCACTACCACTGTAAAGAAATCTGAGTCAATAAGTTTCTTCACATTAACTGTTTCACATCAGGTCACTCTGAATGAATCTGCTTATGTCTCAATGATTGAATTATGCAGATTTAAAAAAAAAATGTGGAATTTCCCTTTTCCCCCAGACGTAGTTGATCAGAGAAGACATGTTTGGTTCTGCTTCTTTTAGCACCAGAGCTACAAGGCTAATGTTGCTAACAAGTAATGGAAGTTTATATCCACCAATTAGCATCATGTTTATGTAGTTTCTGACACTGTATGATGCACTGTTACCTATAAACATTTAGTCCATGAACCACTTAAAGACATTTATTAGAGATCCTGAGCGACTCCTCACAGTTTGAGGTGAGTGTGTGTTCTAGTCACGTAGTTAGCACCATGCTATTGGCTAACTGCAAGCCAGAGCATGTATATAACACTGGCTACATTAACCTCGTAACCCTGAAGCAAAGCTAAAGAAGCCAACAAATATCATGGCTGATCAAGTACATTTTGAGAAAAATTAGAATTTTATAGCCAAACTATTACTTACAGAGTCTCTGAGGTGGCATGGTGATTATTTTTTTAATAAGGTGTGGCCACAAATTAATTTAATTATGAGAAACTGAACTCATGGCCTCAATTAATATATAATATATTTGTGGCTTTGATATATTAATTTGAAGCCTCAATACAATAAATTGTGGCCTCAATATAGTCATTTGTGGCCTTAATATATTAATTTGAAGCCTTGATATATTAAATTGTGGCATCAACATCAATATAGTAACTCATGGCGTTAATAAAGTAATTTGTGGTCTCAGTGTATTAATTTGTGGCGTTATTAATCACGTCACCTTAGAGGCTCTGTAATTATTTTAGTAAATATTTAACGTATAATACTTAATGTGTAATCTCCGTAAAGCTGACTCTTACTCTTTCCCCTGGGTGGCGTCAGCTACACTGATGGCGCTGTTGTGGCTGACCCAGGCCAGGCTGTCTCCGGACGGAGAGAAAGCAACACTGTGCACCCATCCTCCACAGTCTTTATGCTCCAGCAGCACCTCTCCAAAAGGCATCTTAGCACCCCACGGCGTCGGGCCTGGCTTATCCTCAATCTCCTTTATATATGCAGAGAAAACCCTGAAATGTTTATAAACACGGCTCATGTCATCAACAGAGCCAAATATCCATGATGTGTGATGCTGAACGGAACTGTTAAGTAAAACTTTCTGATACAGACGAGTCAGTCTCTGAGTCAGTCTCAGATTCACAGAGACCTTTTAGACAAAACCCCAAATGTGTTCACAGTGTACAGAACAGAAATGTTTTGTTATGCTTGAATTAAAGAACAGCCTCCGTTATCTGACTTATTCAGCCTGATCCTGAATTTTGCCACTGGAAGCAGAGACGTTTCTCACTGTCAAAGGTTTAACTGTTTTTAGGGCCACTAGGGGGCATCATGAGTATGCAGGGGACTTCTAGCATCTTTAGCAAGGCATCATTTTCTATTAAGAAAATTATGATTAGAGGTGATCAAGCAGGATGTCACTTAGGGAATGTTCAGAAATGTAACGTGGTAATAACTAACTATATAGTTATAACTAAATAGTTATAAAGATAAAAGCAAAGTCTTAATATATGAGTATTAATCCTAGCCCATTTCATATACTTCATATATTACAGAGCAATTTTACATAATAATAATAAGAATAACAATAATAATAATAATGATACATTTTTATAACACTACTAAATTAAAATGATATGATAATTAAATATATATAAACAGATATATATAGATATATATAGATAACAATAATATGTTTAAACTGTGAGAAACATAATAAACAACTGAAAAAAGTGAGAGTATTGTACCTGCAGTGTAGGTCAGCAGAGCCGGCAGCCAGTAAGATGTTGTTGGGGTGCCAGTCCAGGCTGAGCACCGTGGAGCAGATGCCTTTCTTGATGTGCTTACTGAGCCACCTGCACAGGAGGCACCAGTCCGAATTACAGAGGAGCTCAAACAGACTGAACACAAACACAGCAGCGCAGTGACGGTGCACATTTTCACTGTAACTCACACAACTCGGTTCAATGAGACCTGGGTCAGCTCGAAATGTTCACCTTCTCCTTTAAATGAAGATTTTGACTGAACTAAGAGAAAATATGCATATTTAATACTTAAAATTTCAAGCTGACGTGACTTTTAAGTTTCTACAGTGTTCATATAGAGCTTAGCAACGAGAATACACGACTGCAGACCCCTGAACCCCCTCACTTCAACAGCTAAACTGCTGTAGGCTGAATGGGTGGGGCTAAACTGCTGTAGACTGAATGGGTGAGGCTAAACTGCTGTAGGCTGAATGGGTGGGGCTAAACTGCTGTAGCTGAATGGGTGGGGCTAAACTGCTGTAGACTGAATGGGTGGGGCTAAACTGCTGTAAGATGAATGGGTGGGGCTAAACTGCTGTAGACTGAATGGTGGGGCTAAACTGCTGTAAGACGAATGGTGGGGCTAAACTGCTGAAGGCTGAATGGGTGGGGCTAAACTGCTGTAAGATGAATGGGTGGGGCTAAACTGCTGTAGACTGAATGGTGGGGCTAAACTGCTGTAAGACGAATGGGTGGGGCTAAACTGCTGTAGACTGAATGGGTGGGGCTAAACTGCTGTAGCTGAATGGGTGGGGCTAAACTGCTGTAGGCTGAATGGGTGGAGCTAAACTGCTGTAGGCTGAATGGGCGGGACTAAACTGCTGTAGCTGAATGGGTGGGGCTAAACTGCTGTAGGCTGAATGGGTGGAGCTAAACTGCTGTAGGCTGAATGGGCGGGACTAAACTGCTGTTTTTTTGAAGTTGGACTCTCACCAGTCGTTCTCCTTTTCAAAGTAACACACTGAGATCAGTTTTGCGCCGCTTCCAAGCGCAAACTTGTTCTCCTGAGGTGACCACTTGACGCAGGTTGCAGCCCTGTTAATGCGAACCAGAACCAGAGTGGGCTTCCACGCGCCGTCCTTCAGCGTCCAGACGTAAGCGTTTCTGTCTGAGGCGCACGTCACAATACGGTTCGACTCCGGAGCCCAATCAATACCTGCATACAGAAATAAATTATTAATTCACAGTCCAACCCTTTAAACTCTAATAAGGGTCTGTTCCTCAGTTCCTCACGCTCATAACTACATACTGAATAATTCATAGTAGATACTGAATAATTCATAGTAAATGTTAAATAATTCATAGTAGATACAGAATAATTTATAATAGATACTGAATTATTTATAATAGCTACAGAATAATTTATAATAGATACTGAATAATTCATAGAAGATACTGAATAATTCACAGTAAATACTAAATAATCCACAGTAGATACTGAATAATTCATAGTGGTTACTGAATAATTCAAAGTAGATAGTAAATAATTCACAGTAGATACTGAATAATTCATAGTAGTAATTGAATAATTCATATTAGATACTGAATAATTCATAGTAGTTACTGAATAATTCATAGTGGATGCTGAATAATTTATAATAGCTACTGAATAATTCATAGAAGATACTGAAAAATTCACAGTAAATACTAAATAATCCACAGTAAATACTGAATATTCATAGTGTATGCTGAATAATTCATAGTGGTCACAGAATAATTATTAAGTAGATACTGAATAATTCATAGTGTATGCTGAATGACTGTCTGTACTGAATAGTTACTGAATAAAATGACTTTTTTCAGGCTATTGTACAGATTTGTAGACTATTTTCAGCTTATTACACAGTTACAGAGGTGTTACACAATGTAAGGTGAGGTTCAGCGCTGAACTGCTTTAATACTGCGGATAATACCATACAGCTTTAGCATTAGCGCTGTACACATTTTTTACTGTACAGAGCAAAACAAGTAGAGAGCACATTTCCAAAGCTGCACTGCTGCTAACACTGTGTTTTCAGTCCTCCGCCCTTTGCTGTTGGTTTTATGGCTCATTCCTGTGATATCAGTGAGTTAATGACTAATGTCCCAGCTGCTTCCTGCTGTTTTACCTGTGATTCGTCCACTGTGCTCCTTCAGCTCGTGGATTTTAGTCCATTCTTTTCCTTTCTTCTGGTAAATGTTCACTGTGCTGCTGTTGGGGCTGATGGCAATTTCTGAAAAGCAGAAAATTTGGAAGCACTTACAGTGGAGATGCAAGAAATCGCAAGACTTACAGGAGGCCTAAACAACCCTATGAGTTTGCAAATGTGTTTTGAGGTGGTCAGTCATGGACTTTATAATATGTACATGCAAATAATGCACACACATGTAATGCTAATGCATTAAACGGCCAATATCAAGTACAGCTGAGCTTTCCTCACTTTTCTTTCAAAATAAAAGTTTCTGATTACTCAAATGGTCATGTAAACAGCATACTCTGATTTCCTCTGACTAAGAAATCTGATAAAGAGGCTGGATTTTAGCTCAGTAATCAGATTTCTCAGTGCATGTAAACTCTTACTCTGATTTCTTTCGGATTTCTCTGTCTGAGCATGTGCGAGAACAGACGCCGGTACCGGAAATAAGCAGCAGCGTCGCTGCCAGACGCGGCAGAACACTTTGGAGTGACACTGAAACCAACTACATACTTGACAAAATTAAGGATTTAAATATTCTTCATTTTCTAGATGGTGGATTTTCATATTTTTAGGTAAAATGACCGGATGTTTTTTTTTAAACAGCATGAAGTTTGAGTTTTATGTTATGTTTACAGCACGTCTTCTTCTGTGAGTTTATTGGCTGGTTGTAAAGAAGAAATCTGATTACTGTCTGACTCATGTAGACCTGGAGTTTCCCCATTATCTGATTACTCAAGTGCATGTAAATGTGTTGATCGGATTACTGACAAAATCTGATTTTCTGGTTTCGGATTATTAAGTGCATGTAAACACACTCATTGTTTTATGGAAACTAAGCTGCAAAAACAGCCTATTTTAAATTCACTGTTACTGTGATGTCAGAAAGTCCAACACATTTACATAAGTCCACCTATTCTACCTACAGCAGTATAGCCCCGCCCAATCCCACTGAATATTCAGTCTGGGCTGCTTTTTGAATGAGGCAGCCAATCAGAACACAGGTAATTTACATACAAGTCTTAAAGGCACACACTTAAAATAGATGGTTCTTCAAGGGTTCTTTAGCAAAAAAAAATGGTTCTGTATAGAATCACACATGCTCAAAAAACTCATTTGCATGATTACATGTTTCTTTGCATGGCAAAATGGTTCTTCAGATTAATGGAGAATGTGCTGTTTATGGTTCCATACAGCACCAAAAAGGGTTCTGCTGTTGTACACTTATAAAAAAGATGGTCCTTCAAGGGTTCTTTAGCAAAGAAAACGGTTCTATATTAAACCATTTCGTGATGTAAAGAACCGTTTAACCATGCAAAAGATTCTTTGAGAGTTCATGGTTCTACATAGAACAATTTTCTTTGCTAAAGAACCTTTGAAGAACCATCTTTTCAAAGAGTGTATACAAGCTTGACATTGTAAACAATAGAAGAAACCATTTTTGGTGCTATATAGAACCCTTTTCAAAATGGTTCTAGATAGAGCCATGAACACTCAAAGAACTAACTGCATGATTAAAACGTTCTATGCATCATGATAGGGTTCTTTAGAATGTTTTGTATATGGTTCTATATAGAAGCTTTTTGAAAAGGGTTCTATATAGCACCAAAAAGGGTTCTTCTATTGTTACAATGTCAAGCTTGCAACAACTGAAGAACCTTCTGGGTCCTATTTAGAACCCTTATCGAAACGGTTCTATATAGAACCATCTACAGCACATTCTCCATCAACTTGAAGAACCCTTTCACCATGCAAAGAAACTTTTAATCATGCACATGGTTGTCTGTCTGCACATGGTAATTCTGTTTAGAACCATTTTCTCTACTAAAGAACCCTTGAAGAACAACCTTTTTTAAGAAGGCATATTAGCCAAAACATTCTTTAGTTCTAAGAGATAGAGAAGTGATGTAAAAGTGAATTATGATTGTTTTTTCATACATAAAAGCACACAAACATTGCATGAAGTGGACCTCAGCGGGGAACCGCAGGTCGTATTCAGGCCCTAAAGTGGAGAAACGTCTGAGAGCATCATGCAGAGAGAGCGCTGAGTGTTCACGTCTGAGATGAACGCAGCGTAACTCGTTCCTGAGTGTGATCTGATTTCACTCGGAGTGGATTTAATGGACAGTCGTCAGGAGAAAATGGAGCTGCAGGCAGCAGCACGAGGAGCCTGAAGGAAGAGCGGCTGATGAGGAAGAGCGGCAGGTTAGCTGCTCGGCACTTACGCGTTCTGTCTTTGTTCCAGGCATGACAAGACAGAGGCTCCAATCCGAAGCTGTACAGAGACATGTTTCAACACGGGGCCTGGAATGCAGCACAAACACCTCAGACAGGAGGAGCCGTACGGAGGAGCACTGAAACAGAGTGGAGAGAAGCTCAATACTGAAGTCAATTACACTGTTGCACCACTCTTTAATAGCTGGAGTTGTTGCATGGGTGTGTTTTGATATCTTACAGGCCTTTATGTTTATTGTCCTCATGGCATTTTTAATGGTGAAACTCAACTGACATTGCAATTTAGTTCAAAACTAGTCTTAAAGGGGTATTCCACCAATTTTTCAAAATTTCTTCATGATTAAAATGTGGAAAATAGTGGGAAATATTTCTCAGTGGGGACTTTCAGGCCTCACAATGCCCTGTTAATGCCATGTTAAAAATATGTTTTATCACAAAATCCTCTTAAAACTATCATAAAACAGTGTCTCAGTCATCAGGCAGTGAATTCATAACCATTTCATGTAGTAACTTTCTGTGAGGGAGCTTTTAGAGGTGGACGTCTGGTTCCTATCACCACCACTGTGAACAATTCTGACTCTGTAAGTTTCTCTAGAACAGAACGTTTCACACCAAACCACTCTGAACCACTCTGTTTACATCTTAAATCCTTAATTATGTGGAAATTTGAAAAATAATGGTGGAATTCCCCTAATGTCCATGACACACACCCCACTGATAAAAAAAAGGGATGAACCACTTTTGGCTCCCTAAAAAATTTCAGTGGATGGTTCTTTAAAGAACATAAGTGATATAAGCGTGAAGAACCTTTATTCTGCATAACCTAAAGGTTCTCAGAAGAATCTTTAAACTCATGTATATTGTGTAAAAGCTCTCTTCACACCCATAAATCTCTTTTTCAAACAGTGGGTCTTATATGGCATCCCTTCAGGCACCTTTTTGTTTAGTAGTGCAGAACACGGGGCCTGTTTAATTGACATTTAGACTAGTCTTGAACTGAATTTGACTAAAATCAGTGCAGTTTCATCATTAAAATCCCATTTTGACCTGGATTAGGCTTAATCTGGACCATAAAGCAACACAAAATAAAGCATGCATATACTAGCCTAAATAAACATGTTTTAAATCTAGACTTACTGAGCTTGCATTACTTAAATTAGTTGTTTTTAAATGGGTAAATATATGTAAATGTTTATATGCTGTATCAAACTCTTTTATTTAAAAAAAAGCGTGAAAAATTTTGGTTTTCCACAATATGAGCCCTTTAAAAGACTGTGCCAAAGGCTACTTCTGGTTTTAAGAACACTTACTGAGCTTGGATTGTTAATATTCTTTGGCACAATGTTTCAGATTTTAGCAGAAATATGCATTGCATGTAAATGTAACACAGTCCCAACTTTATTCTAAACAACATCTTACATTCTTGTCACATTCTTACATGTATGTTCTGTGTATATAAGACGATCTGTGGCCTCACCTTTCTCTGTGGATCTGTTTCCTCACCCTCAGGCTGGACGTGTGTCCGTGGACTCTGGGCAGTCGACACGAATGAAGCTGGAGAGTGAAGTGCTGGTGGAGAGAAATGTGCGGAAGTGCAGGAGAGGAGGGTGTGTCCACTTACTCACCAGCAGCATCTGGGTTGGGATACGCTCCTGCAGGACTCTGCCTGGCTGCTAAAAGAAAACTGATCTTTTTATTGTTTGATTGATAAGAAACATCTGATACTGGAGGTATCTGTGCTACGAGCCTTTAAAGGGCCCATACCCTGCATTTTTCATGAACTTTATTTTTCTACCTCACCACATTTGTGTGTGTTTATGTATCAAAAACAACGTTTCCAACATCTTTCATCCACCGTATTCCTGCACCACACAGTGCTTTGAGTAATATATGGACAGAACTTCTGGCGAAACGTATGCTAAGGTCATCCTAACATGATAGAAGTGCTGGAATAAAAAAGTAAATACTCTTTATTGCTGGGAGGCAAAACTAGAAATATGTACTATATATTCTTGTATGATGCCTGTGTTACACACCTAAAAAAGATGGTTCTTCAAGGGTTCTTTCCTAAAAACAACGGTTCTATATAGAACCATGAACTCTCAAAGAACGCTTTGCATCATCGAAGCGTTCTTTGTACTTGAAATGGCTCTTCAGATTGATGGTGAATCTGTTGTATATGGTTCTATATAGCACCCTTTTGAAAAGGGTTCTGTTATTGTTATGATATGAGCTTGTAATAATAGTTTCACTTCACCAGGGAGCGCTGCAAACTACAAACGTCTCTTAACTGCTGTAATGAGACAGAGAACGAGTCTCAGGCAAAACAGTGAACAAACAATACTTCCGTTAAACGATACTGTTACTGTGCTTTCAAGACTGACATATGTAAACGAGCTCTGTTCTGATTGGCTGTTCTGTACTGTGCCTCGTTCAGAAAGCAGTCTGGGCTGAAATGCTCCTTATAACGTCAGTGTGAGGGGGCGGGGCTAACTTCAGACAACTCCAGTTTCCCTGATATGGGCTCTTTACCCCTCTTAAATGGCCACGGCCCACCAGCAGGCCCGAAGTTTTACTACACCCTTCTATAACCCAAGAATAACTCAGCTAGTTTTCACTGTAGTCTGGGTTGTTACTGAACAATAAGCTTTGCAGTAAGCCTGTGAGGTTAAGGGGTTAAAAGACAGTGCCGAAGGCTGTTTAATTACTGACAGCGCTGGCTGTGCCTGCCTGAACATTTACGTTTTACAGCAGTATCTTCTTCTGCATTACCGAGAGGATTAGTCCAAACCTGAGGAAGATCCTAGTTAAAATAGTGATCATACCAAAGGTTAATGATCTGCAGCTCATATTCAAACCTGTTCAGGTTTCTGTACTGTACACTGACAGATGAAATATAAAAGAAAAATATGGTAGTAATAACTTCTGTAAGCATTTGACATTGTAGACTTTGTTCCGCATACATATATATATATATATATATATATATACACACCAATCAGACATAACATTATGACCACCTCCTTGTTTCTACACTCATTGTCCATTTTATCAGCTCCACTTACTATATAGGTGCACTTTGTAGTTCTACAGTTACAGACTGTAGTCCATCTGTTTCTCTGCATACTTTGTTAGCCCCCTTTTACCCTGTTCTTCAGTGGTCAGCACCCCCACAGGACCACCACAGAGCAGGTACTATTTGGGTGGTGGATCATTCTCAGCACTGCAGTAACACAGACGTAGTGGTGGTGTGTTAGTGTGTGTTGTGCTAGTACGAGTGGATCAGACACAGCAGTGCTGCTGGAGTTTTTAAACACTGTGTCCACTCACTGTCCACTCTACTAGACACCCCTACATTGTCGGTCCATCTTGTAGATGTAAAGTCAGAGACGATAGCTCATCTGCTGCTGCACAGTTTGTGTTGGTCATCCTCTAGTCTATCATCAGTGGTCACAGGACGCTGCCCACAGGATGCTGTTGGCTGGATATTTTTGGTTGGTGGACTATTCTCAGTCCAGCAGTGACACTGTTTAAAAACTCCAGCAGCACTGCTGTGTCTGATCCACTCAGACCAGCACAACACACACTAACACACCACCACCACGTCAGTGTTACTGCAGTGCTGAGAATGATCCACCACCCAAATAGTACCTGCTCTGTGAGGGTCCATGGGGGTCCTGACCACTGAAGAACAGAGTAACAAAGTATGCAGAGAAACAGATGGACTACAGTCTGTAACTGTAGAACTACAAAGTGCACCTATATAATAAGTGGAGCTGATAAAATGGACAATGAGCGTAGAAACAAGGTGGTGGTCATAATGTTATGTCTGACCGGTGTATATATATATATATATATATACATATATATATACATATATATATATATATACACATAATTTGAAAAGGCTAATTTTGCTATTTACAGTGTTACATTGTGTGTAAATTTCATGATGAATGGACTAAAAGAACCATCCCAAAAAGTCTGGTTCCATTGAATTACATTAAAAGTAAAGTATGTTTTTTCCTTCTCCTGTAAAGTTACCATTTTGGAGATACGAGGTTTTGTTCAAAGATACTCCCAATATACTCTTCTTGCTCTATCTTAGCCATTCATCATTCCTTTTCTATATGTGTTTGCAACGCAAGCCGTACATCATCAAGCGCAATGCCAAGCATCTGATGGAGTGGAGTAAAGCGCTGCTACTGGACTCTGGAGCAGTGGAAACATATACTGTGGAGTGAATCAGCTTCTCTATCTGTCAGTCTGATGGATGATGGTTGGTGAATGCTAGGAGAACGTTACCTGCCTGACTGCACTGTGCCAGCTGTACAGTTTGGTGGAGGGGGGATGATGATATGGGGCTGTTTTTCAGGGTTGGTCTAGAACCCTCAGTTCCAGTGAAGGGAAATCTTAATGCTTCAGCACCAAGACATTTTGGACAATTCTGTGCTTCCAACTTTGTGGGAACAGTTTGGGGAAGAACCTTTTCTGTTCCAGCATGACTGAGTCCCAGTGCACAAAGCAGCTCCATAAAGGCCTGACTGGGTGAGTTTGGTGTGGAAGAACTTGACTGGCCCTCACAGAGCCCTGACCTCAACCTCATAGTTGGGATGAACTAGAACGAAGATTGAGATCCAGACCCTCTCGTCCAACATCAGTGTCTGACCTCATAAATGCTCTTCTGGATGAATGGGCAAAAATTTCCACAGACTCTCCAACATCTTGTAGAAGCTTCCCAGAAGAGTGGAAGCTGTTACAGCTGCACAGAGGGGACCAACTCCATATTAATGCCTATAGATTTAGAATAGGACTCATAAAAGCTCCTGTAGGTGTGATGTGTATGTGTCCCAATACCTTTGTCTATATAGTGTACCTAGCCATAGCAGAATCAAACTTATTGGTAGCAGGTGATTTTAATTTGACTATAAACAAACTTGACAAAACGGCTATTAACTATAATGAACCAATATCAAGTAAGGCTTGATATTGGTTCATTATAAAAAGGGGTTTTGTGATTTAAATTTGGGGGATATATGGCGTCTTCATTATACAATAAAAGGGATTTTACTTTTGTTTTCCTAATAGACACAAAACTTTGTCTCAAATTGACTTTATCTTTATAAGTCCATCCTTTGTTAAATCAGCCCAAACAGATATTCTACCCATCTCTGTTGTTTGTTTTTTTCCTGACGTTATACACAGAACAGCCACAAGATGGCGCTTCAACACCTCTTTATTGCTGAATGGTACCTTTCTAGAGCACATAAATGCAAGGTTGAGAGAATTTCTTGATATTAAGAGTGCACAATGTGATAAACCTCAGGTTTTCTGAGAAGCAACGACCTATTTCATAAGAGGTTTTTCATTTATTTATTTTTTTAATCTCAATACTATTAGAAACAAACGATTTGTTGAATTAGAGTCTAAAACTAACCTACTGGAATCAAAACAAAAGCAAAGTCCTTCTGACATTCCCTCTGTGGTTGCTGCTTTACGATCCAAACAGGGGTGTCAGAGGTTCATGAGAGAGTTTAGATGAGTCTCAGCTGGTCAATCAGAAACAGTGTGATTTTGCTCTGTAGGCATGTTTAGCTATGTGACATTTCTATGGCCACGGTGACAAATATTACATTTTCTCAGTTAAGTTTAATTCAATTCAGTATTGATTTTAACCAAAAGGTTAAACAACTGTCCCTTGCTTTCTTCTTGATCACTAACCTCCATCAGATCTCCTCCTCCAGTCCTGTCAGTCTCCTCAGCTTCTTTCTGTGTTTCGTAAAACATCAATGTTATTAAACTCAGATTTACAACAACACTGTCTGATCCACTCGCACCAGCACAACACACACTAACACACCACCACCACCACGTCAGTGTTACTGCAGTGCTGAGAATGACCCACCACCCAAATATTACCTGCTCTGTGAGGGTCCATGGGGGTCCTGACCACTGAAGAACAGGGTAAAAGGGGGCTAACAAAGTATCAGAGAAACAGATGGACTACAGTCTGTAACTGTAGAACTACAAAGTGCACCTATATAGTAAGTGGAGCTGATAAAATGGACAATGAGTGTAGAAACAAGGAGGTGGTCAGAATGTTATGTCTGATCGGTGTGTATAATGATGATGGTAAATAGTGGGAAATCTGCCAAGTACATGGTGGCCTTTTCCTTCCTGATTTCAGGCGTTATCACTGGGTATTTCAGGCAAGAGCTCTCCATTTATGGATGGATCATGACTCTAGAGTTCCTTGGAAATGGATTGAAGAGTCTTCAGCAAAACCTCATAGACTACGGGACTTACTGTTTACTGGAAATGGTAGGACAAATCATAACTCAATGCTGGGTTGTATAATGTCTAACTCCCTGAGTATCTGGAGAAAAGTGGAAAGGTCTCTGGGTGTTCCAGTCCAGTCCTGTTTGCAGACTCCTCTACGTAATAATTTCAAGTTTTTTGATATTGAATAAACCATTCTGTAACTCTTTAGGTCCTCTCAAGGTATGAATACAGTATAGGACATGTGTGGCAATAGTGGTTTGCTGTCATTTCAGGAGCTTCAGATGCTTTTTAATCCTTCAGCTTCTTTATACTTTGTTTATGTACCACTTCGTTCTGCACTTCGAGCCTATGGAGTTCCCCGAGGCAGCACTTCCAAGTAGCTAACTAGCCAAATTTCTCGCTCCACCTTAAATGGTGCAGCAGTTCTGATGCCTGAGGTGCCAGAATGTAACTCCTGCACCATTTAAGGTGGAACGGGAAAATTAGTTAGCTAGCCACCGAGTCATCAGCAAACTACTAGCGAACTTTTAATGCTTGTTATGAAGAAAAGGACCATAATACACTGAAACGACATTAAACTAAGATAATACAGTGGTTATCGTAATTTTTTAACAGAGAAAATTCTCACATTTGTGGGTTTCTTTGGTCTCTTGTTCTCCATCTTGCTGGTTTTTCTTTTTTTCTCATAACTCTCTGTTTGGAGTCTCATGTAGCCCCAACACTTCGCCCTACCCCTCTATCTCAACAAGAATTGGGACACCCTGTGTTCTTTCCACAGTCACTGCAACACAAGACACACAAACACTCAAAGGTCGTCTGTCAGACTTTGACTTGTGACTTTGGACTAAGAGGCAGCAGAGACTCGTCTGGAGAGACGCTCTACAGTCCTCAGAGCAAAATACAACTTAAAGTCCGAGAACGCTCTTATAGAGAACTCTAGAACAGGAGAAAGTACTAAAATACCTGCACACACAACCTAACACACACACCCTAACACACACACCCAAACACAAACACAACCTAACACACACACACCCTAACACACACACACACACCCTAACACACACACAACCTAACACACACACACACACACACACACCCTAACACACACACCCAAACACAAACACAACCTAACACACACAACCTAACACACACACACACACACACACACACACACACACACACCCTAACACACACACCCAAACACAAACACAACCTAACACACACAACCTAACACACACATACACACCCTAACACACACACACACACACACACCCTAACACACACACCCAAACACAAACACAACCTAACACACCCTAACACACACACAACCTAACACACACACACACACACCCTAACACACACACCCTAACACACACACCCAAACACAAACACAACCTAACACACACACACACCCAAACACAAACACAACCTAACACACACACACACACCCTAACACACACACCCTAATACACACACAACCTAACACACACACATGCACACACACACACACACACACCCTAACACACACACACAACCTAACACACACACAACCTAACACACACACATACACACCCCAACACACACAACCTAACACACACACCCTAACACACACACACATACACACCCTAACACACACAAATCCGATTACTGTCTGACAGTGGTGGACAGTAACGAAGTAAATGTAATTCATTACTGTACTTAAGTAGTTTCTTTGTAATTTCCACTTTGGGTGACTTTTTCTTTCACTCCACTACATTTCAAAGTCAAATATCTCACTTTTTACTCCACCACATTATGAGAAATCTGTCGTTCCTTTTGGTTTATGTGTGTATAAAAACGTAACATGTCAAAACTAAAGAAGCGCAAAGCCACAACACCAATCAGGGCACAGCGGTCACTTTGTTTTGAGCTTGTTTTGACCTGTTGGTCATACTGACCCAGTGCAGCACACGGTTCAACATCAGTGCAGCAGCGTAAAATTTTGGGAGAGTCTATTCAACATAAATGATGAACTAACCTAACTTTGTGTAAACAGACCACAATATAGAAATATGTACTCATATGCAGTTGTGACTGATATGTCTTTTTCTGAATTTATACAAACACATTTCATTTTATAGTAAATTAGTTTTGGCTACTTTATGTTTATGAACAGAGACCTACAGATGCAGTTTAGTAAAGGAAACTCATTTGTGTTTTTATTAAACTTAAACTTGCAAATAAATCTTAAACTGAAACTTTGCTTGTTTGTAAAAAGTGATTTCAGAGCCACTCAGTTCTACCTGATGGAAACTGTTTGCCTTCAGTGTTTTGTGCTTATGATAATTTTAATAGACATCAGCATCACTAATTAATGACCTTCTATTAAAAGACTGGTTTACCAAGAGAGACACTGGAGTATTTTCACCTAAAATGAGTTAATGAAGCGAGTCTTGTTACAAAATTGATAACAGGACATCAGAGCCATAATTAATCTTTTAGTACTTTCACTTTTGATACTTAAGTACATTTGAAGGCAAATACTTTTGTACTTTTACTCAAGTGGAGGTCTAAAGGGAGGAACTTCTACTTTTACTGGAGTAATATTTTACCTTGGGTGTCTCTACTTTAACTCAAGTACATGATTTGTGTACTTCGTCCACCACTGCTGTCTGACTCATGTAGACCCAGAGTTTCCCCATTAACTGATTACTCAAGAGCATGAAAACACACTGAACCAGTTACTGACACAATCTGATTTTCTGCAGTTATCAGATTATTATGAATTATGTGGACAACTTGAATCAAAGTTTAAAGGTTATTTAAAGTAATCTTTTTCATGGTTCAGTTTATTTTTTATTCGTCCACCTGTCACCATAAATAACAATCTAATGCTAATGCCATCTTAAAAAACTGGCCCAGTTTAATAAACAGGCTGCTAATAAATAAATTATTAATAAAAGTGCAGCAAGAAAGCTTTAGAAACAATGAATGTAAAAATAAAATAGGCACAAAGATAATAATAATAATAATAATAATAATACATGTACGCTCTTAAAAAGGATAGTTCTCAAAGGGTTCTTTGAGAAAGGCAGTGGTTCTGTTTAGAACCATGAACACCCAAAGAACCATTTGCATGCTTAAATGGTTCTTTACATGGTGAAATCGTTTTCCAGAGAATGTGTTGTACTTGGTTCTCTGTAGAATATTTTTGAAACGGGTTCTATATAGCACCTAAAATGGTTCATCTATTGTTACAAACGTGGCATCCGACCAACAGCAGAACCCTTTTTGGTGCTATACAGAACCATGAACAACACATTCTGCATCATTCTGTAGAACCATTTCACCATGTAAAGAACCTTTTAAGCATGCGTATGGTTCTATATAGGATTTATGGTTCTAAACAGAACCTCGGCCTCTACCGAAGAACCCTTGAAGAACCATGTTTAAGACTGTAGGCTTTAATAATGGGGATTAATAGAATAAAGAAAACCAGCAACACAGATAAATATAAAATAACCTTCACACTCAGACTGACTCTACACTGCCGTCCATCCGTGTGGAGGGGGCGGGGCGGGGCGGGGCGCGTGACGTCACCCAGCGACGTCCTGTACGTAGCACGAGGATTCTCCTCACAGTGTAAACAACGATTAATAAATCAAACAGTTCGAACAGCTTTGATGCTGATGTTCTGAAAGACGATGCAGATCCACACAATGATAAAGTGGGCAGAGTTCATTAGTATTCGCCCCCCAGGCCGCGCGCTGTCTGTGCGCCCATGTGGCAGCAGCTCAGAACCGGAATGAACCTGTTCCACCCGGTACGGACTCAGCCGCTCTCTGCAGCTCACAGTCAGCCTCACAGGCGGAGAGAGGCGACCGGCGCTGCGGCCTGCAGCTCTAGTGACTTTTATCGGTGGTGGTCAGCATCAGCACGAGCACCAAACAGGCTCAGACGACGCCAAAGCGCAGAGATCCAGACTTTTAATACAGCTGAGAAAGTTTGATGGTGCTCTTTCTCACAGCCCAGAGCAAAAACACCAATATTTCACTTATCTATTTTAATTAATATACTCATGACACAAATTACTACGTATTCAAATGCTGTATTATTCTATTAAAAGTTTATATTTTTTGCTTTTACTTAAAAATACAGCGGTAAAAATGTAATAAAAATATTTTTAAATATTTTCATATATTGTAAAGCAAAAGTTTAATTACTTAGAGACAGAGATAGAGGTAACATCATCTATAAAATATTTATACATTAAATATTTATTTATTTGTTCGTGTTTTTATTTATTTATTTCTCCTCTAGCATGTGTTCCCCCCCCAACGCTTTTAGTTTAAACTGTACAGCAGCAGCTCGCGCGCACGCGCGCACGCGCTGGAATACCGGCTCATACCGGTACTGAGAGAAAGAAAAAGAGACACGGAGAGCTGACAGCCGGAGAGAAGATGTGCTGAGGAGAAGAGAGGAAAGGAGAGCAGCAGCGGGGAGAAAAGAGGAGAGAACCGGAGCTGGTCAGTAATCCAGCGGTTCAGGCTCGGTCCGGTTCAGACTGAAGCTGACCGGCTCTCAGCGCTGCTCTCCGCCCGGCTCTGTCAGTGAGATGCTCCAACGAGGAAACGCCGAGATTTAACGTCTTTTTTAATATCAACCGACAACTTTCCTCGGTGTTTCTCCTCGTTTTCGGTAAGTAGAGCTCACAGATGAGTTTTCAATCAGTTCTGTGAGAGATGTAGAATGTCAGAATCTCATTCGCCAGCTTCTTCTTCGAATTTTCCGTTCCATCTTAAATAGTGCGGTAGTTACGTTCTGAGGCGCCAAGAGTGTAACTGCTGCACCATTTAAGGTGGAACGGAAAATTCGAACAAGAAACCGGCGAACAGCTGAGCGAATTTGAACGGAGCTTTAAATTTTGTGAAGTAAAACAGTAAAAATGATTATTTGTGACTTTTTTGGGTTAAAATCGTCTAAACAAGCTGCTGACCGGGCCGGTCCGGTCTGAACGCATCGGTGTTCACATGAGCAGCAGCGCTGATTGGCTAGTGCAGGAAGGAATCGTTCATTAGATTTGAAGCGGTTCTTTGCAGTGAATCAGTTGAACCGACTCACCACTGAACCTTGGAAACTGTCTGTCTTATAGAGTGAAAAAGATTCCGAAATTTTATTATTATTATAATGTTAATAATAATAATAATAGTTATCATCATCATCACCATCATCATCTTTATTTATGTAGCACGTTTCCTAAATTATAGCAGTTTAAAGTGCTGTACATTAAGAATGAGGAAAAGAAATAAGAAAAGCAGATTTTTCATAAAATATATTTTATGAATAAAAAGTAAATGATCTGTTTTAAAGCACCTAGATAATCTCATTTCTTTTATGGATATTTTTGTCAATTCTTTCATTGTTTCTGTTTTACTTTATTTATTTTACCCCTTTTCTCTCCTGAATGTCTCGTGTTTGATTCATTGAAACGCTGGTCAGAGAGATTAGAGAATCGATTCGGCGAACTGAATCAGATCTTCCCATCACTGCCATGCCGTTTGCGTCATCTGCAGTCAGTGTTGCACATGTTAAGCAAGCACACACACACAATATATATATGTATATAGATAGATAGATAGATAGATAGATAGATAGATAGATAGATAGGTAGATAGATAGATAAATAAACGTTCAGTACATTTTTCTCCTAGAATTTATGTCATTAAAGAGTAGCAGCCAAGAGCTCAGCTCTACGCCACACTTACAGTGACAGTTTTGTCCACAGTAGTTTCAGCATCAAATCTCTCTTCTGCGGTGCCTTGTTCCCCCCTCCCCGCCCACCCCAACGCGTTCTGTCCCAGAGGAGCTACTTTATGACATCATTCACCAGTCCTGTTCTGCTGGAACACCTTGTCCAGCCGGGGCTGGAAGCACAGCATAAAGATCGTGTTCTTTATCAGCAGCTGCCTGAAGGACAAATGAGGTGTCTTGATGTGGCTGTGACATCATTTCCAAAACTTTTTAACTTTCAGCCCTTGAGGCACATCTTTAGGTACGAATTACACCGTCTGGTCCGCAGGCTGAAACAGGATCTTGATCTATTCAGAATAAAACAGATTAAACTAGCATTGCCGAGCTGCTAGGAAAGACGTTTTATTCCTTTAGGTATTAAATCGATAGGTTCACACACCCACACACAAACACATACACACACACACACACACACACACCCCTTACCCAGGAGGCCAAAATGTGTCTGGTGTCTCAGTCTTCTTTAGTTTTGCACTAGAGCTCATGTAGCTGAGTACTGGAAGCTTGTTCAGTAGACGTCTCCAGTAGACGTGCTTATGTGTTTTTTGACAGGGAGGGTTGGGCGATATGTCACGATACCGTGAGATATTTTCATGATGCACAATATGTATCAAAATATTTAGTTTTTCTGAGATTTAATAAGTTGGAACAGACAGAATTGAACCTGTGGGGCCACATATAAATACTAAAGTACTAAAATAATAATAAGATAGAATGAGTACTGATGATATCGACGATATGCTCAGAAAAGCATATTGGGACATAATTTATTATGATAGCGATAAAATATCGTCACATTGCCCACCTCTAACTGTATGACACTTTGTTATATAAACATGGACAACAGTATATTAGTACAGTAGCAGTCGCAGCCACCTTGAAGCCTAATCATGCCTATGTGAGATCACTGAAAGGGGAAAATCATGTAAATCTGATTTCTCACCAAACTGTCACTTTAAAGGGGTCCATGCAGTGGCTTGTGTGCAGTGTTTACATTAAGCCCTCATTAAGGTTAAGCTGGCAGCTTTTCTCAGTAATCTACACACAGTGCTGGCTCAGCCTGAGGGTCAAGGGGAACAACATCTGCAGCTATCAGAGACAAAATCTACTGCCATGTTTGCTGTTCCAGTAGGTACATATCATAACCTGTACTGCAATAAAAGGGTCACTACTGCAGTGAAATAATGACGGCAGTAACAATAAAAGTACCGTCCAAAAAACGACACAAAAAAGAGAACAAAAGCAGCAGCTCAAACTGCTTAAAAATGCAGTCCATCCAGCTTCTGTCAGCACAGGAACTGAAGATTATGAGTCTCTGTTCTTCTCTTTTTGGATCCTTTTAGTCTTAAATTAGACGCTAAAGCTCCAAAGTGAGAGGTGTGAGCAGCAGTAAAACAGTCCAGGAGATGAAACAACACAACAGAATGAGAGTGAACACACAAAAACGATGATTAAAATGGAAGTGAAAATGTGAAAATGCTCAGGAAAGTTCAGATCCATCCGTTTTACCTGAGCACATGTAACTCTGTAAATGTACCTGGTTACCTGCCTCTGCTGACGTGTCACGCTTTTGTTTTTCAGGCAGATAAAATCTCCAGCCATGAAGGGACTGGTGCCCACGCTGCGGGGGTGCATGAGCGCCAACGTGTACCCGCAGGTTCCCGATGGAGGCTGGGGCTGGGCCGTGGCCGTGGCCTTCTTCTTCGTGGAGGTCTTCACCTACGGCATCATCAAAATCTTCGGCATTTTCCTGCAAGACCTCACGAACCATTTTGAAGAGTCCAACAGCCGAGTGTCCTGGATCGTCTCCATCTGCGTCTTCGTGATGACCTTCACAGGTCAGACACCTGCCTTTAGCCTTCAGCAGCCACTCAATAAAATGTTTTAGGAATGTGTTTTAGGGAAAAAAACTTTTAGCTAGAACTGGACAATAAAACAATAAAGATAATGATAAAAAAACAACCAATAACATTCATTTGAGGTGTTTTTGGTTTCATCCTTGAACGGTTGGTATTTCAGTACACAATGTCCTGCTGTGTCTAATACTCTCTAAACAGGGAGAGAGAAGAAGTCTAGCCTTTCACTTACAACACACAGCAGCTAGTAAGAGCTAACAGACCAGCTATTTTCAGTGTTTAAATTATGGAGACCCACATTTTAACCAAAATGGACAAATTTAAAACAGCTTATTGAGACTCCTTAGTTACTTTTTCATCAAATAATCCATTATTTCTGCCCCTAAATGTGGCTAGTTTAAGTTTACTCACCTCAGCTGTCAGCATCACTACAATGTTCAACAGAGTTTTAAGTTTATGAAGATTGCTGAATAAGCAGTTATGTATAAGCACTACAGTGCAACTTATCGCAACATATCACAACTAGCATGTTAGCTTGTGGCCATAGCATTACATACATGTGAAGATGACTTTGCTGCATAGCTCGTCACCACAACATATTTAAACATATCTAAGAATATAGAGCAACCTTTGTGTTCAGGATGCAAATTTAAAAAATAAGGCTGTGCACCGCATATTGAGACACAGCTCTTCTTTCATTATACAGAGACACATTTAGAAATAGGTCATTCAAGAAAGCGCTTTCTCAGTAAGGTTCCCTCGTGCTGTTAGTCCATCTGGGTGCAATTAGACATCAGACATTTATATCGCTGGAGCATCACGTGAGCTTTTATGTTCCCACAGTGTACTTTATGAGCTTTTTCCCAGGTATAAATTTGCCTTATATGTAGATCTTGAGCTTAGAGCTCAGATGTAAATGGCAGGAATTGCAAGTAAAACCTGTTGCAGTAAAAAGCAATGAAAGGAGTTCAAGTTCAAATTCAGATTGTAATTTATATTAAAAATGATCTCATTCTCTCTCAAAAACACCACACAAGACCAAACAGACATCAATACACAATACACAACACTTAATATTCTTAATGTCTTTATGCATCCTTAGAATGTGTAGTATTCCTGATGATACTAATAATAATAGTGATTATGTCACTAATAATAATATTGTTAATGTTAATAATGGTAACAATAATTACAATAATAAGCTCTTCCTGTGGAAGAGTGTCCTGCCAGTAGATTTGCCTATTTTGTGGGCACACATAGACGAAAAGGATATCCATATGTAAACAGATATGCTGAGTTGGTCTGGGTTCAACGCCCCGACTGTTGTCAGGACAGACTAGGACTCAAGCCGCCTCTTTCCTGTGACAAAGCATTATGTCGCGTCATGCTTCTGCACACAAACTGGGATTCTTCCGGCTGAGAGGAGCTGAAAGCAGCAGTTTTCCCTGCACAAACACAGTCTAATCACTCTGATGGGTAACTCTGAGATAAACAGGACTTCCTCAGAATAAACCCTGCAAGTGGTTGGCCTGAATGGCCTCTGTGCTCTGGGAGCTGTTCAAGCACAGCTTTGCTGTGATTAGTTTTACCAGGGAATGTAGCCCAGATTGAAGTCATAACCTGGATGTTCATGTCAGCATTTTGCCACAGAACACACTCAATAACAATAACAACACGGAGCACAGCTGTACTGTAATTCTATTAGCATGATCTGGATTGTAACAGGACTAATATCACTGAGAGCTCAGAGTTCAGCCAATTACAGAAGACCATTCAGTCCAGAATAATCACAGTCAAAACTACACACTGCAGATTCATACTGGATTAAAATCACAGTTAGTGATGTATCCCAATGATATTTGTGTTGTTTTTCTCCACAGCCCCTTTATCCACGGTGCTGAGTAACCATTTCGGATGCAGGCCGGTGGTCATGTTTGGAGGTTTCCTGATCAGCCTGGGGTCGGTCAGCACAGCCTTCACGCAGTCCATTGACCAGATGTACGTCACTGTGGGCCTTGTCTCAGGTACTTGTGCTGCCCAAGATGTGTGTAAATGTGTATATGTCTGTGTTTTTGTGTCTCTACTTATATCTGTTTGTGTTAAACAGTGCTGACCACTGCTGTAAACAGTGTCCTCTGTGTGGTGGGTCTAGTGTCCAGTCCATTTGTACAAGTGTCTTTAACTTAATACATACCATTTTATATGGACTGCACCTCTGTTCATTTACTGAACCCAGTTAACCCATATGCAGCGTTTTTGTACCCTAATATGGGTGTGTGGGACTCATTTTAACACTCAGCTGCTGTGTTAGAACAAGAGGTTCAGAGAGGAAGATCACTTAAATCATCTAATATTTATTTATATATTACATATACATTAATTATATTTATATTTACATTATTATTATATAGCCACAAGCTAATATGTTAGCCCCAGGCTAATGCCATAGCCAAAGTGCAATATGCTATGATACAATAGTACGATACAAGTAAAAAGTACAACATGGTACGGGACTGTATAACACAGTGTGACACCTTACAGTACAGTAAGGAACAGTATGATACATTATGTTATGATACAGTGCAATACGTTACAGTATGAGAAGTTATTATATGTTGCAATACAATACAGGACAGCATGACACTGCAATACAATATTATATGATAAATTATAATATGTTAATGATATATGTTGTTTTTGATATAATATAATACTATACAATATGATGCTTTGTGGTAACATATGTCATAAAGTTTGATGCAACACAATATATGTTACCATACTGTACAGTGTAATAAAGTGCATTACGATACTATATGTAATGTAATGATACAATACAGTATAATATGATACGTTATGGTGCAATTTGAGACTGCATTAGAGTCAGCGATGGTGGATCATAACTCATTCACTTCACACCTGCAATATAACTTATTACTTATTACATAACAACAAGTTACAACCAGTCTGACCATCCCTGCAGTTCCCAGCTTCATCCACCCTCCTGCTGTCCACCTTCTGCTGAATCACTGCACAGACGCACTGTGTGGTTCAGACTTTCTTTAAAAGCTCTGACTGTGTTTCTGCACAAATCAATGTAATTCACAATTCTTCTTGAAGGTACTGAGAGGGAATCCAAGCAGTGCTCCGACTGATCTGACCTTTTCTTACAGAATTGGCTGAGTCATGATTCCATCTGTCATTTGTGCTGATTTATGTTGTAATTTTACCAGATTTTGTACCACTTTGATCAAAGTGATGAAAATGACGACCTATTTCCTCAATGTATTAATATCCATCGCTTTTCATCCTCTGAAATTCACGCCATCACCTGGCAGACTTTTTTTTGTTGTTTTTGTCTTTATTTGTGTCTTTGTTTACGTCAACACCCTACGCACTGCTAGCTTTCCCCGATTATCAGAGCACTTTCTTTTTTCTGCAAATGGACGCACCCTAACCCAGCAATTTCTTTCTTTGTTTTTCTCCTTGTCCCTTTTTTGTCTCTCTTAATTGCAGTTTTCTTTCAGAATTGTGTCCACTGGGTCCCGTGGAAGCCAGCGGCCTGGTGCGTGCCGTGCTTTAACCCCCCATAGCCTGACCTGAGCCTGTGTCAGTAGAGGGCGCCAGTGGCTGTTATCCTTTGTGCTGTTTGTTTACAGGCCTGGGTTACTGCCTCACCTTCCTGCCTACAGTCACCATCCTCTCGCAGTACTTCAGCAAGCGCAGATCGCTCGTCACGTCCGTCGCCTCAACCGGAGAGTGTTTCTCCCTCTTCGTTTTAGCTCCAGGTAACGCCAGCGCACCTGGCCACAGAGCTGGTCATCATCACTGCACAGTAAAGAGGGAACAGAGTGCTTCTCACTCTGCCATGTGATAGTTTTTGCAGTTAAACTGAAAGGAGAGCAGTCTGTGAACCCACTCAGCCAAAAGGCCCACTGTGTTCATCAGGGTGTAAATATCTTGTACCGTATTAAATCCCCTTAAACTTAAAAGACAAATTTACACAAATTTCCTTCAACACAGGAGCCAAAAGATGCAGGTTCCCAGGTTTTGATTAGCTACGTTAGCTTCTTCACTCCTGTGCAAAACTAAAGAAGTTAACTTTAAATACCGAACATAACTTGGCTGATTAGGCTGGTTTTGGCTGGTTAAATTAGCTAGATAGAAAGCTAATATTAGATATTTACATTCAGCTTTGGGCTGTTTTTTACTTTGTTGATGGCACAGTTTGGTATCTATATATGAAAACATAGCAATAATGCTATTTTAATTGTATAGTTTCATTCATGTAACTCACTGAATTGCCTTCGTGCATGAAATGTGCTATATAAATAAACTAAAGGAGCCAGTTCAACACTGAAGCAACACATTTTCAGCTGTTAGTTGTTTTGCCCAGCTGCTCCTTAAAGAGATTCAGCTTAAGTCTAAGTAATTATTTCCTAAGGTCCCCATTAGGAATATATTGCTGAAGCATCGCTGCTATTTTTCTCTCACTCTGCAGCCCTGAGTGCCCTGAAAGATCACATCGGCTGGAGGAACTGCCTGGTTGTGATTGGGCTCCTGCAGGCGTCAGTCATTGCCTTTGGAGCGCTGCTCAGGCCCATCATCATCCAGCCCACACCCTCCGCCCCAGAGGAGGAGGAGGGGCCTCAGTCTCCCCTCAAACAAACCGAAAGCAAATACGAGCTGGAGAACGAGTTTACCCGAACCTCCTTCAGCTCCGTGGACTCCGGGGTGCAGTCCATCTCCTCCTCCAGAACCAACCTGGCTGAGGGTCCGAGGTAAAACTGTGTTCAATATGTCATTGGTTAATCTTTATGTGATGTATCTAACAAGTGACAGAGGTTTATACGTCACCAATTAAAAGTGGACAAACTTCAGAAAACCTAAAGGGAAACTAAATCCTTGTTTATGTGCCAGGAATAACTTTGCGATGCCCAATAAATGGTCGTGGTAATCGAGTGGTCTTAATCTTGGGTTTTGCTTACGAAAGCAGTATCCTCACAAGGCTGATTGGGGTTGTCCCGCCCACATAGCTTTAACAGATGTTTCCCCTCTCTACGTTCAAGTGAGGGAAACCTACAGAGAGAAAGCTAACCACCGAGCGAAAGCAAACCCAGCCTGTTTAACTGAACTATAGGACTTTATGCAATATATATCATTAATCAGTTCTGTGATATTGGCCTTTGGAGTACTGATATTGCTGCAGCAAACAAATGAGCACTTTAGCTAATCTCTAAAAGTTAGGATAGTTGATGTGTCACAAGCAGAGCCTAAACTATTTCATTTAACATCAAAATCATACAAGATTGAGGTTAACAGAAACCATCAAAACTAAGATTTCTGGAAAGCTCTGCCCCTGTTTTACAATAATTATAATATGTATGACTTCGTGAGTTCCAGATGTTTATTTGAGTTCAGGAAATTTGACAATCATCATATTTGACAATTCGCCGGTATAAAATATTGGTCAGTAAAACAATATTTAACTAAAACTACTGGAGTCTAATTTTTGACCATATAAAATTATTATTTGTCTGAATTTTTAGCTCCTTAAAAGTGATATTGTTTACAGTTTTTATTGTGGTCAGCTCCTAATTGCAAGAAATCTCGCAGAAATATAATCGCAGTTTGGTGTTTTGTTTGTGTCGTGCAGCCCGAGTCGCAGTGCGGCGGAACGAGGCTCAGAACAAACCACAGAACTGCAGCTGGTGGAGGAGAGAGGAGAGGAGGAACCTGAACCTGCAGCACTTCCCTCAACTCCTCTAAAACAGCCCACAGCACAGCAGGAGGAGAAAGCGGAGCCGCGGGCGGCCCGGCCCAAACTTCTGGACTTTTCCGTGCTCACGGACTGCAGCTTTATCTGCTACTCTCTCTTCGGCCTCTTCGCCACGCTGGGCTTTTTCGCCCCGCAGCTCTATGTGATTGAACTGAGCGTCAGCCGCGGGTTAGAACGCGATCGAGCCACCTACATGCTGTCCACGATGGCCGTGGCCGAAATATTCGGACGCCTCTCCATTGGCTGGGTGCTGAACCGCCAGCCGATCCGAAAAATCTACATCCTGCTGATCTGTACGCTGCTGCTGAGCCTGGTGCTGGCGCTCTTCACCGCCGTCTCCGAGTTCTGGGGGTTGGCTTCCTGCTGCGCCGCCTTCGGCTTCCTGTTCGGCACCGTAGGCTCCACCCACATCCCCATGCTGGCTGAGGACGATGTGGTGGGCATCGAGAGGATGCCATCGGCCGTCGGAGTTTACGTTTTTATCCAGAGCTTTGCTGGGCTGGCTGGTCCACCACTAGCAGGTAGATAATACTGCACACCTTATGCTATTTAAAGGAACTCGATTACTTAAAATTGATTATAAGTTTTAAAAAATCATAGATTAAAGACTGTGTTCTCGATGAATTGACTTGGCTGTTAGTTTACAATTCAAAAGATAATCAGTGTCATTATAAAGCTGTTCAGCAGTCTGAACATTCTCCACAAGGGGGAGCTATTAGCATTCGCTTTTACAAGCATCACTGAAAGAGAGGAAACCCACACCAGCAGGATCTCACTAATGCACATATGTTTGTACTTACAGATTTCACTTATGTAGAGTAAAATTAACTGAACTGCATAAAAATAAATAAATTGAAAATATATGAAGTAAAATTAAATGCTTGGCTTTATCAGAAGATTCACTGTAAAACTGCAACATACAAAGTAAACAATAAGACACTTAAATGCCTGTTAGAAGCTTCAGTGCTTCTAATGTATATGCATAAGTAGAGCTTAAGTAGCATTACAGCCTGTGTGGGAAGTGGATGTACAGCCTTGTTAGCTTGGTGCTAAAATAACACTGAAATTCCCATATGAGTGCTGGCGGATATTAGCATAATCATAGGGTTGGTATTTGGGCTCTGTGTGAAGTGATAGAAATGACTGGTTAAAAACAACGAAAATTCCGTAATTAATCATCTAAATAATCGCTACATTACTCAATTTACTAATGTAATCGATGACGACAGCCCTATTGGGGTCCATAATTGGCTCCTTTAGCTATGAGGCTAATGCAGCTAATAAGTAATGGAAGCTTATACCCCACCAGGTGGACAAAAGTGGATGAAGTTCAGTCTTCCAGGTGGCTGCTAGTGTGTTTAGCTAAGCTAATGTACTTCAGTCCATATTTGTAGATAACAGTGAGTCATACAGTGTCAGAAACCACATAATTATTAGAGATATTATTAGAGATATTAGAGATACTGAACACCTCCACACTGACTCCATGCTGATTGGTGGGGTGTAAGCTTCCATTACCTGTTAGTTACATTAAACACCTGACACATCTTGGCTGATGACATCATCATCATTTTATAACAGGAAACACTCTTATAGACCCTGGGTGCCCACCTGCATTGCTGACCCCGCTCACTCCCTGCGTGTGTGTGTTGTGTTTTCAGGCGCTTTGGTCGACAGGACGCAGAATTACGGCTCGGCTTTCTACACCAGCGCGGCCGGCGTGGGCGTGGGGGCGCTTTTTCTGGGTCTGGTCCGGCCCGCCAAACTCGGACTGTGCTGCTGCAGGAGGAAAGGTGTGATGCAGGAGGAGAAACAGGAAGACACGCTCAGCGAGGACACACCCGCTGACTTCCTGGAAGTGGACCTGGTTGTGGAAAGCAGCCCAGAGAAGAGTCCAGCTGATTCAGCATCAGTCTGAAATCCTCACACTCACCAATAAACACACGTACTGAAGGATACAGTGGGGTCAACTGGCTCGATTCACACGTACATCTTCTCCACATTAATAACATATATTACATCAACACAGTTTACATTCATGCGTTTGGAGCACAGCCAGTGTAGAGTCAGAGTCAGAGTCAGGTAGAGTCTTTCAGAAGGACTGGTGTGCTGCCCAGGCGGGGAACTGACCCCTAGTCTGTTACGTGGAGGGTAGCAGTTTTACTCATTATGCTCTACAAACCACTGACAGCAGTGAGTAACCTGAGAGACAAGCTGGGTTAACCGTTAAAATCCAAGCTTATAACATCCCGAGGCTTATTATACAGTTATTACACGGACTACAACACAAACTATCCTCAGATGTGAATAAAGCAGCGTTCACCCAGATTTTTAACTATTTTATGATTTAAGAAAGTCTGAAATACAGACTACACGTTTTGATATTCTACAGAAACTACAAGCCAAAAAAGGCCTACAAAAGGTCACTCTGAGCATCAGTGAAGGCGGCGTAGCGGCGCACAGAGTGACACGTTACAGCTCCATTAATAGTAAATAGACGAAATTCATGCAGAAACTTTTTACTGCTTAATAGAAATTTGGAACTGTGCGTTTTAAGGCCTTTTAAGGCCATTTAAGGTGTTAAGGTGTTAATATAGTATGTCTTCAATGGAAATTATGGTGAATAGATTTGGACCAATAGAAACGGTCCAAATTTACATGGAATAAAATCTCGTTACATTAACGTTCATTACAGTCAGCGTAATTGTGAGATCACAGATCATTTTCTTTTTGTATCGTGATGTATGTGTGAGTGAAACTCAATTTCAGGGAGCGTCTCTAAGCTAGCCGAGAGTGATACTACTGGTTAATATTACGTAGCCCCTCCCACTGGTGCGCGGTGACATCATCAAAATATCAGAAGACATTTTAGGGGTGGGACAAAAGTTATATTTTGGTGGAGGATTACAGAAACACGAGAATGTAGTGTTTAAAATCCTGTATGATGAGTTATGTTTAATATTTCTCTTAAAAAGTGCCGTTTTATAAAAATTCATATACATTATTGATGTGGAAATGATGTAAACGTTTGAATCAAGTACTTTCTACCCCACTGTCTTCTTCAGTAAACACATTCACACACCACAAAACCGCACAGATCAACTTGAACGATCCACCCAAAGACGGACATTCCCAGTCCCTTTTTTTTGGTGCCTCATTTTCTCACCACTTTTAATTTATTTTTTATTTTCTTTTGTTTTGGACCAAACGAGAAACCTCAGGCCGGTCAGCGCTGCCGCTCGGCCGCAGCGTGAAACGGTCTCTATTTATGCTGATTTGTCCGTTCCAGTGACGACGGGCCGTGTTGTGTCATTCGAGGTGAAATGTCTGTGTTCTTGTTTACAGCAGGTTGTTTTTCTACCTGTTTGTGGTTCATCCATTAGTGCTTAATGGAAACCGAGCTTGTTTTTAAAGCGGTGAGAGGTTTGAGTGGAGCCGCTGTGATGAAGCTAAAGTTTTCTTTGTGTTTGGAATTTCCCGTTCCACCTTAAATGGTGCCAGAATGTAACTGCTGCACTGTTTAAGGTGGAACGGTAGATTCCAGAAAGAGAGCTGGTGTGAATAATGAATGAATGAATAAGAAGCCGCTTTCAGCCTGTCGTTGCTGTGAGGTCATGACGTCCCGATGTAAACTGACCCCTCAAGAGGCGTAAGAGAGACACAACCACGGACGGGTCATATGATCTGCTCCAGCTTCACGTCTTCCACGTTCGTAACGCCGCCTCTGAGGAACTTTTCTGTACGAAGGACAACAAAGAAAACGAATGTAGCAAATGTGTGTTCATCCTTTATCGGGGGGACAAATGGTTCTCATTGAGTTCCTTCAAAGAACCGAGAGCTCGTCAGTACAGCAGCAGAGTAAGCTATGAACACTCCTGACTCACTCTGATCACACAGGGAGTGAAGGAGGCAGCGCAGATTTAACTTTAATTTATTTTTATTTCCAAATCATTATCAGACTTGAATCTGATAATGATTGGTTCTGACCTGAACCAATTAAGGCGCGTCCTCACCTGAAGACTTGAACAGCTCTGATCTTCTTTGGTTTGTCAGCCATGATGTTATGATTGCACTGTAGTTTGTCTCGTTGTTATGATTTATGGGCATCACTTTCTTTCTTTTTTAATATTTTTGTGTAATGAAACCAAACAGTGATGTAGAGTTCGCCTTTGAAATGCTGCAACTGCTGTATTACAGTTAGTTTTACTGAATTAGAATAAATTTCAGTTCTTGATTTTATGGGTTTCTGTTTTATTTGAGTCCTGAAGTTTATTTGAGTTTGAACCAAAGACTGTAATATGAGTATCGATACATCATATTGATTTATCAGTCTACTCAGGCTTTAGCAGAGCTCAGTAACCGATTAATAACAGATCACATTGATTTATCAGTCTACTCAGGCTTTAGCAGAGCTCAGTAACACTGAGATTAATAACTGATCACATTGATTTATCAGTCTACTCAGGCTTTAGCAGAGCTCAGTAACACTGAGATTAATAACTGATCACATTGATTTATCAGTCTACTCAGGCTTTAGCAGAGCTCAGTAACACTGAGATTAATAACTGATCACATTGATTTATCAGTCTACTCAGGCTTTAGCAGAGCTCAGTAACACTGAGATTAATAACTGATCACATTGATTTATCAGTCTACTCAGGCTTTAGCAGAGCTCAGTAACACTGAGACTAATAACTGATCATCACATTGATTTATCAGTCTACTCAGGCTTTAGCAGAGCTCAGTAACGCTGAGATTAATAACTGATCACATTGATTTATCAGTCTACTCAGGCTTTAGCAGAGCTCAGTAACACTGAGATTAATAACCGATCACATTGATTTATCAGTCTACTCAGGCTTTAGCAGAGCTCAGTAACACTGAGATTAATAACCGATCACATTGATTTATCAGTCTACTCAGGCTTTAGCAGAGCTCAGTAACACTGAGATTAATAACCGATCACAATGATTTATCAGTCTACTCAGGCTTCAGCAGAGCTCAGTAACACAGATCACATTAAAAATTAATAAAATACAAAAAAGTAATATAATGACATAAAAGTAACTTATATTTAATTTCTGTGTTCTGATTATATGCATTCAAAATACTTTATATATATTCAGTTACATAAATACAGGAAATATATATTCAACATTATATTAATTCATATTGGTTTGAACGGCACCCTCCTATGGTGAAGCTCATTACTGCAGCTTCAGCAGGGCCATGTGCTGAAATGAAAGCGCATAAATACGTGATTTTTAGGCCAAACTGAGCCTCAGTGCTGCCCTCTAGAGGAAAAACATCACAGCTTGTAGCCATTATTTTACACTCTAGATAATTATGAACAACAGCCAACAGTGCAGCAGATATTGGACATTGGAGAAACTCACAAAACAATAAAAATATATATTTATCTGAATTATTCAGTTTTAATGAAAAAAACCTTTTTTACTAAACATGCACAGCGACTCTTTAGCACCAATAATAAGATCAACGTGCGGAGCTGCTCTTTTGTGACTTTGTATTATTGCACCTGCAAGACAGACACAAAGATAGACAGATAGATAGATAGATGAACCCAAATCACTTATGACTGTATTTCACAGTGTTAATGTAACATTGTGAGTGAATCATAATTGTAGATGTGTAATTAAGATTTCAGGAGTCATGTTTATTTACTACAAGTTTATTTTAAAGGAGCAGTTCAAAGTGCTTTACATAAATAAAAGCAAAATAAAAACAGGACAGTAAAATAATAAGGGAGAAATAAAAAATGAAATGAATGAAAAAGGAGAGCTAAGTCTAAACAGAAAGTGTGAAAGATGCTGGAGATAAAAAGAAGAGTCTGAGTTTAAAGATGGACAAATTAGGGGCAGATCTGAGACCTTCTGGCAGCTGATTCCAGCTTCGAGCAGCAGGCGAGCTGGTTTAGTGCAGCCAGACGGATGTTTACGTTTCACTTCTTTGGCCAAACCTGTTCCTGCTGTATGTTGAACACAGTCTATTTACAGAAATACAGTTTTAGAGTTAAACAGGTGAAGGTTAACATCCTGCACTGCACTGTGAATCAATGTGTTACCACAGAATTTAAACTGAATTATGGACGGCTGATATTTTCATCAGATCATTTTTTATCATCATCACTTCTGAACAGCAGATATTATTGCTGTTACACTGTAATCTAACCAGTCGTTGGAAGGTTTTTAGCCAAAATTTGTATTCGGGCCAAAATTTCAGGCTGGATTTCAGGTTTAATTTGGATCTGTTAGTTCACCCAGGATTCTGACTGGGTCTGTAGTCTTTGGAGCTCTGAAGTGCTCACTGACCTTCAGTCTTTCCTCCTCACTGCCGAATTACATCACTTCTGTCTTTGTTTAGGAGGAAATGTTCACGGATCCATTAGAGCACTTTTTACGAGCGTCACAAAGCAGCTTCAGAGCAAATCCGGGTCCGAGCCCCAAATGAGCAAGCCGAGGGCGACAGTGGCAAGGAAAAACTCCCTAAGAGCAAGAGGAAGAAACCTTGAGAGGAACCAAGACTCAAAAGGGGAACCCATCCTCCTCTGGTCGACTCCGGATTTGCTCTGAGCACCGACACACAGTGTCTATGGGACCACAGTCATTTGGTGAGAGAGTGAAGTGAACCTGGGTGTCGTCAGGATAACTGTGATAGATGATTTTGTTTTCTGGCAGGATTCAGCCTAAAGGGAGCACCTAGAGACGCGAAGATAAAGATGACGGGGTAGATAAAGAAACTTAAAGAGGGATGAGGCGGCTTATTTCCTAAAGTAGGAGAACATCCTGGTGAAGATGGAAGTTCTCCAAGGCTTCTCCTTTTTGGAAGTCGCACTGTCGGCTCCACCTGCAGAGAGAAAATCACGTTCAGTGTTTGTCTACCTGATAACTGAAATGGCTGTATTATTATCTCTGTAATGCTTACTTTTAACGTTATATTCAGGGACATTCAGCTCAACATTTTTCACATTATTAAACCTAAACTATATATAAACTTGATTAACAGTGTAAACTTACTCATATCAGCAGTGCGACGACTCTGCAGACGGTCCTGATCTGAAGATCCAGCGTTATTGTCCTTTTTGGATTTCTGTGATGAGAGACGTTGATCATATTACCAACCTCGTAATCATTTAAGTCTTACCACAATTCAAAGTGTTAATGCTAACAATGCTTATAATATTCTGCTACTGATATAATGTAATTCATATTACTGGGATAAAATAGCTCAACATTAAAACTGTGTAAAAATTATTCTTTACCTTTTTGAAGATGTAAATTTTTGGCATCTTGAGTTTGAAGAACATGCTCTTGGACTTCTTCAAGCTTAGGTTCTTCTTCCCCTCTGTTTCAGGCACCTTGTGAGATGTACTGAGTTTTCCAGAGCTGTTCATTTCAGGTGTTTCTTCAGCATTTGAGGCAGCATCCCACACATCAGCTAACACATTGTCCATTACAGTGTTCACAATCTCTCTGGAGAACAGATCTATCGTGTCAGCAAACACGTCAGATGGGGGTCTTGAGACCTCAAAACTCTCAGGAGTGACTCTGAAGGGCATCACCAGGCTTGGAATATCTTCAGCTGAGGCAGAAGCTGGTCGAGGGGCAATGCAGGACATGAGCACACGTTTTACTGACTCGTCTGCAAATTCTCCAAGAAATTCAGAAGTAAAGTGGCGCTGAGGGTCAGTGTGGTTCTGCAGTTTTCTCACACCAACAACAGAGTCTGAGACATTCAGGGAGATCAGTCTGTCCTTTAGTATGATCTGCAACTTGTCTGCGAACTCCTGAACGGCTCTGGTCAAAATCAGGTCATCCACTCTTTTGGCCGCTGCAGATAACTCAGCAAGAGACATATAATGACCTGAGCCCTGTAAACCCAAGGAGGTCATCATGATGTCCACTAAAGTGGCCATGGAAACCCTCTCTCTGCTCTTTGGTCGCTCTTGTTCATCTGTAATCCTTACAGATGGTCCTTGAAGGTGTGATTCCTTACCTTCACCCTTAGATGACTCAGAAGGAGTCGGGGTCCCAGGAAGTGAGACAGTGTGTTCAGGTGACATGACGGGACGAGATCTGTCTGGACGTAAAGGATGTTTGTCCATGACTTTATTGCCCAACATGGACCTAATTAGGTCACATGTCAGCTGTGGTTCCTCTGAACTTTGATGACCTCTTGATAAGGCAAGTTGGTCTGTAATCGCCTGAAGAACCTCATCAACAGTTCCCCCCACATCGATGTCTGAAGGGTCCACCTTAGCTGCTCTCTGCCAATACGCTGCAGAAAAATCCCTGAGCTCGCTCAACGCACTGCTGTAAACACTGTACACAGTGGACCACAGGTTCTCCTCAGAGACATCAGAACCTGATTCCCTCCCATCTGAAGATTCAGACGGTGTCTCGTTAAAACCACTGGATGACGTACTGGAATGCAGACAGGTGCAAATTCCATCGATGACGGAATCGACGATTGTGGATGCCTTTGCTGAGCATTCAGACAGGCTTGGTTTCGCACTGGAATCTGTCTGGCTGGTCTGGGCACTCACTGAACGGAGAGAACCTACAAGGAGGCTCTCTGAAGACTTCAGTAAGATTTCACTTACTGTCTGAGCTGCCTTGGTTCGAGAGTCCTCACTCTGGAGTTTCTCCAAGCTCTTAGGATACGATACCTGTAAATCCAGAAGAACAGCAGGAATGTCGTCTCCAAAGGGTGAAGCTGAGACCTCTTGAATGTAAGCCATTATGTGGTCTACAAGCAGCTCAGCTGTGCGAGACAAATCAGGGGAACCTCGTCTACATTTTGCCTGGTCATCATCAGAACCCTCGGACTTAGTTATCGACTCCAGCTGGAGTAACAGCTCGTCCACGAAGATTCTGGCATATGAGGATGCATTTCTCAGAGTCTGTGCAGGAATGGAAGCTTTAGTTTGGTTCTCCATCTTGAAAGCCATCCTTGACAGTTTCATTAGGCTGGGAATTCTGTGAACGTTACGGCCCGGATCAGAGCCGATATCGTCACTAATCAATGAACTCCGAGATGACTTAGTCATGTCTACCAGCTCTGACAGAAGACAATCGACAAACTCCCTAATTGTGATGCTCATCTTGGGAGGGTAAGACAGTTCTGTCTCACTTGTCCTCTCGGGTTCTTTAGACTCACTGATGGAGCAGATCTCAAGAATCATGTCTTTGGCACATTCCTGAAGTTGTGCCTGATCTTCGGACGTCAGTTCCTTGGGTTTCTTGATCCTCTGCTCAACAGGCAGTGACGAATGACGGAGCTCGACTGACCCATGTGTGGGTGGCAGGAGCTCGACTTTATCCATCACATTGCTAAGAAGCTGGAGCATGTGAGAATCCTCCTTTACTTCAAGAAAGCCACCGATGGTCTTCAGGATGGCCTTCACTACATCTTTGGTGATCGTCTGCAAAGAATGACGTGAAGATCCTGGTCTTGAAAGGGAAAGCGTCTGAGGGTCCAGATTCAAAACTTCTCCAAGCTGTGGAACAATGATTTTGCGTGATACTGTGGTCACGATCTTCACAACGTCCATGATCAACTCAGAGATTTCGTCCCTTGTGAACTGCAAGCAGAAAACATAACGACAGCTCTCAGTCATCACTACTATTGTTTTACAGGGGTCGTCTGCTTTGGTTTTGACTATAAATTAAACAGTTTTGAACAAAAACACTCACCATTTGACGCATTCCATCCTGCATCACCTGTAATTGCCTGAAAGATTAATATAATGCAGAAAGACATTTTAGTGCTGATGTAACAGAGACAGTGACTGTTGTGCTAAAATGATCATCATAAAGGTCAACAAATTCATGAGTCGTGCTTATTGAACCACCCCTTTCTAAGAGAAACGCTGTGTCTGTTAGCTCTTTTGATCGCGTTATATTGGCTACCACCCGTTGCAGAATCAGGAATAACCAATCAGGATTCAGCATTGTTACCACCATGTTAATAATATTAAGACTCCAGGTTAAACCTTATAGAGAATATTTGGTCTCTTACTAAACACAAACTAGCTCTGCGATGTTCTTCAGCTGTTTGAAGCCGTCAGTGCTGAGTGGATCAATACTGACTCTCCTTTCCGTAAAAGACTGTCTGCAAATTTACACACAAAACTTCAACATTTAAAGAAATCAAAGTGAAAAGCTCTCCACGCTGACTTACTGCAGCTGAAAAGTGTAGATGTTTTATTTCTTATGCACAATAATGTTATTAATAGATATATTTGGTATTTGTTTACTTGTATATATGTTTGTGTGTTGTGTAAACATGATAGTGAATATGTAGAGTAAATCCTAGCTGGATCACTCAGTGCTGAGTACATACCGATCAGTCAGGCTCTGCAGGAAACGGGAGACTTCCTGAGACAAAGCTAAGTCGTCAGGCTCTGATAGAGAAGCTGCTGCTGTGTTACGAAGCTCTTCTCCCGCCATGTTAGACTGTCCTGAGAGTTTAAAACACAAAACACAAGAAATCAGAGAAAGAAATACAGCTAAACCTACCAGATCACAGCGTCACACAGAGTTACCACCTTCATCCCACAGCAGCCTTTTGTTCTAATAAGACACAAATGTTAATGTACTTTTGTCCTGCTGATGAAGTAGCATTCTCCACAAGGGGGCGCTATTAGCAATGTGTAATCAGTGTAATCAGTGTAAAATGAAACAGCTCATAAATATGTTAATGTATCTGTGTGTGATGATCAGAACCGCCCATTATTCACCACATCAGACAGAACCGTTCTACACACAGAACCCAAACTTTCACTGAAGCACATCTTCCACTTCTGACTGATATACAGTGACTGATCTTCAGGTCATTTCTGTGTCAGCACTGACCGACATGAGCATCATAAAAGCTCGTTCTACACCCTCCGCAAAAGGTTCCACTGGGTTCCACTACTGATACACACCATAGAAACACATTCAAACAGACATTGAGCAGCTGTGACTTATAATGGTGGAACTCTATTTGGAGCATTAGAACCATTTTTAAAAGGATTATTTAAGGAAACATATACAAGTTCACCATCATAGAGATTAAACAGAATAATAATAATAATAATAATAATAATATAATAGGTTGTGTAATACAGAATAACCAGCATAATAAACTGCAACATAATCATCACTACACATATAAAAATAACCATTTTATCAGATGGTTCTATGTGAAGAACTCAGATTTCTATTCATTATACTAATTATTAAATTCTGTATCTCCATCCAGGTTCTTTTTCTCTACTATAATGTTCTGTTCTGGCTCTCTATTTCTATTATAATTATTTATCTAGATTCTGGTTCTTTTTCAATAGTCTGGTTCTTTTTTTAATAGTCTGGTTCTTTTTTTATGTTCTGGTTCTTTTTCTCTATTCTGGTTCTTTTTCCTCATGGTTCATTGTCTTGATTTAGATCTTCATTTTTTAATTACCTTCTGTGTAAATAAGTTTAAAACTGTACTCACTTTTTATCCGCTTGCGTACGAGAGAAGTTCCACGCTGTTCTACGTGAGAACACTTCGGGTTCTAGATAAATATCGCACGTCCGAACCTCACACGCTCAACTCACTGACTGAACACGAGGCTGGAAACTGCAGCTATTTATAAGAAGGTCCCGCGCTCTTTATGACGTCATCCTTAGCTGCTCGGTAACTATGGCAACCAGACTTTACTATATACATATATATATATATATATATATATACACACATAGTACTCTATCTCTCTCTCTCTCTCTCTCTCCAGTGCTCTGTGTAGCTCATATAATAATGGCTTCTCCATCCAAACAGGGCGATACAATAGAGAGTGATTTGGGATTCAGCCAAAGGCTGCACGACTTCTTATTGGACATATAATTCACTATTTCGGTGTAGATGTCCTAGTCTGACCCGCCCTACGCAGGGAGCATGGAGCCATTTGAGACACAGCCTGTATTTCTGTTGTTGTGAGCTGATCTTTATTAAACTTCCTGTCTTAATAAAATATCATCGTTCTGTTCATCCAGAAGCTGCACGGTTTCACTACTTATCTAGAACATGCACGGCTTTTAACCTTTCCGTTCCACCTTAAACGGAGCCGCAGCTTCACTCTGCAGTTCATGAATGTCGGACCGTTACTGCTGCTCGATTTAAGGTGGACCGGAAAACGCGAGTAAGAAGCTCATTTCCGCTTCGTGAATTTGCGTCTCTCTGCTGAGAAGAGCAGAATAAACAGACCGTTATTGATCAGTTAATTGATCAGCATCACAGTTTAAACTCTTCATCCTCCTGTTTTGTGACATTGGTGGTGTCAGAGGCGGTTTTAGGGTTTGTTAAACTTGTTTGAGTTGTTGTTGTTCATGCTGGCTAACACGTCGGCTAGCTAACGCTAACTAGCTCGCTAATCTCCAAAGCGAGAAGTAACTACGGGCACTTTTAGGTCTCTGTACTGGATTTTTGGATATATGTTCACCTTTTGAGGCTCATAAAACATTTTCACATGTATGAAGCATAAAGTGATGTAAACAATCAGCTATAAACCTTTTCTCCACCTGTGAATCATCAATTCGGGCTTTAATTAAGGTTCCAGAGGTCAAGTTCAGTCAGTGAAACTCTCCATTTAACATTTGGCGCTGTTACACTTTTCAGACAAGAACAGTTTCCAAATTAACCGAATGAGTCTGAATTATTAAAGTTAGTTCCAACGACTCAAACGCGTGTAAACAAAACGATCCATTCATAGATAAATAAAGTAGTTTGAGATGAAAGTGTGTCGCTGTAAAGCTATTAAAAGTGGTCCGATGTCGCCACCTGGCGGTTATTCAGTGTAACAGCTTTTCCCAAAAGCAGCACAAAGGCGCATAAATGGCAGAGCGAGCATCACACTGAACGCTCTCTCTCTACCAGTTAAGACGACCTTAACACTAAGGCGCTTTCAGGAAACTGGGCCTTGATCAGCATCCTTACACTCTTAAAACAGGTTCTTCAAGGGTTCTTTAGTACAGACAATGATTCTATATAGAACCATGAGCACTCAAAGCTTAAATGGTTCTTTGTATGGTGACATAGTTTTTCAGATTGATGGAGAATGTGCTGTGGATGGTTCTATATAGAACCTTTTTAAAAAGGGTTCTTCTATTGTGACAAGCCTGACATCGTAACAATAGAAGAACCCTTTTCAAAAAAGGTTCTACAGCACATACTCCATCAGTATGAAGAACCATGTCACCATACAAAGAACACTTTAAGCATGCAAAGGGCTCTTGAGCTGTTAATGCTTCTGTATAGAACCACTGTCTTTATTAAAGAACCCTTGAAGAACCATCACTTAAGGTGTGAAGAGCAGGATTTAGGGAAAGTAGCCAAAACCTAGCAAAATTTTTCAAGCGAAATCCGCTGCCATAAACTATGCTATGTAATATATACATTACATATATATATATATATATATATATATGTGTGTGTGTGTGTGTGTGTATAAAAAAATGCTACGATATTCATAACAATCTTCCCTAAATGACCGAATAAGCCTAATTTTGCAGAAAATGTGAATATACTCGTTGGTCATCAGGCCCGCATGCAGGTCAGCTGACCCTTTGCCCCATTAGTGACCCTCTTTGAGGCATTAGCTTTATCCTACTCACATACTTTGCGTTTCACAACAAACCACTCACCAAACCCGCCTGCAGAGGCCTGAGGGCTGTTTTCCAACCTTTTACTGTTCCTTATAATCCATAACTCCACATTACTCATTAAAAAACAACACTGACCCCTTCAAAAAGGAACAGCTGGACCAACCATGCCAACATGGTTTATAATGGATCATAACTAGCTGTTACAAGAGCAATGTACTAAACCTTTAATACATTTCTGGTATATAAATGTATTATTTATTTATTTATTGCAGGATTTCTGCTTAAAACCTTTTCAGAAACCTATCTGACACCAGCCCGCTTCATGATCCTTACTAGCGCTAAAAAGGCTCAATTAAAAAAATTATTAATTTTCTAATCTTGTACTCCTTCTTGTAATGTAGACACAATACAAAACGTGCTGAATCCTGAACCCCCAAAACATTTTAAGGACTACTCACTTTCAAATAGACCAAACATGCTAACATGGCTTATGAGTGGACACCATAGATATACATACCTAGATGCCGCGTTGGGTCCAGCCAGGCACGTCAACGGCACCGCCATTTTTGGGCGGTCAACATCGCTGCTGGACTGCATTTAGTACCATTACAGAGCGGCAGTTTCAGAAAGACACTGTCCAAAATTAGACTATTTCAGGAATATCACACTCAGAAAGTGGGATAGGATTATATAACGGGGGGAACTCCACGCTCATGTCTGTGTGGTGTTTGTGTAGATATGGCCGTGTGGTTGGTGAAGCACAGAGAACCTGTTGATGTGATTGGTTTTCCTCTGGTTTTATATTAAGCTGATTTCATTTAATAATCCTTCCTCTCTTTAATCCGTGTAGATATTTATAATAGATTAGCACCTTATTACACGAACCTGAAGTTAGGTTCTTATTTTCCAGCTTCTTGTTCAAATTTTCCTGTTCCACCTTAAATGGTGCATTAGCCAGCTTTTTGTTCCAATTTCCACGTTCCACCTTAAATGGTGCAGCTTCAGGCACTAGAAGGTGACTGCTGCACCATTTAAGGTGGAACGGGAAAACAATCTGGCGAATAGGACGCCGACTTCAGCTCCGTCCTTCTGTGTATTAAGATTATAAGTGATTCACACATTGATGGATTTGCTGATGTGTCTGATTGTGTTTCTCGCGCTAAACTCGGTTTTTATTGTCAGGTGCAGACTGAATACTTTCCTGCTGGTCTGGACGGCTAATTAGCCCGATCAGTTATTAAAGTAATAAAAGCTACCGAGAGCAGATCCGTGCAGCCTGGATTAATCTGTGTCTGAGGATTATAACTAAACAGATTTGGTGAAAATCGGTTGAGTATTAATGAAATTGTGGCTGATTTAATCCTGAGACTCTTCGTCTCTCAGTACAAGTGAGTCTGTTTACAAGCGGATCTTGACCGCTCCAACATGGCGGCCGCGCAAACGTATCGCCTCACACAGAGAACAACAGACAACGCGGCATCTAGGAATGGATATCTACGGTGGAAGTTAGTAGCAACCAGTTAGCATTGTTACTGACTATATGACTTAATCCACAACATTAGCATATTGATAAAACTTTAATACATTTCTAATTTTAACTGTTCCTCTGAATCAATTCAATTATAAAACCTAGGTCAGACCTCACTCACCCTCAAATCTCTCACAGTAAAAACAAACAGGCTAACATGGTTTTGTTACAGGCGTAATGCTAACTGGTGCTTACATGGTGTAATTCACTGTTAGCAACATTAGCATTTTGTTAGAACTTTAATACATTTCTAGAACGTAAATGTCTAATTTTGACAGAATCTTTGCTTATTAACCTCTTATTCTCCAGGGTATATTTTGGTTTGTCCATCTGAATTTACATGACCAAATCGTAAGGCAGATTATTCAGTAACTGCATGAAATAAATGTAAAGTTTTATTTTATTCTTTTTGGTAAAAGCTCCCCTCAAATTAACAGAAAATGTTTTATGATCATAAACATATTGCTATATGCTTACAATTTACTGCTGAAAGCCAAAAATCTTAGACGCTCTTTGTATTATTTTAGAAAAATAATGTTTACAGAGCAGATCACTGAAGAGACGCCATCTGTTTATAGTTTATAGTCCTGATTTGTGGAAAAATGGGTCGACTTTCAGTAGACAAAAAATTGTGAGTTCAGCTTCTTTTATTATAAGGGTTTAAAATTACATCACCCATCTATTTGACTGGAGAGAAGACAGTTACAGCTCTCATACGACCCCCACCTTTAGAATGTAGCTTATGAAATATGAAAGTTATGAAGAATATGACGAGGGGCGTTTTGGAACCACCGGTGGTCCCAAAGAGTTGAAAAGGATTAAAAAAGGTCCTCAGAGTCGTGGCCTGCTAAACACTCATTTTTAATGTTTTACTGCTTCTTTGAATCCAGAAAGAATTCAATTTCAAGTAAGCAGTGACTTTAACCAAACACGCTAACATGGATATGCTATTCACATCCTACTAACTGCTTATACATTCATTAATTTAGCAACATTAGCATTTAAAACTGTTCCTTAGCACTTCTGGCAGTTTAACTCTTATTTTAATAAGATTTTGTTTCTTAAAACCCTTTGAAACCATAAAATCCCCAAACAGGCTAGCTCTGAAAAAACAAGACAGGCATGTTTTGAAAAATGTTTTATTTTATTGAAGGATGGAAAAGGGTGAGAAAGCAGAGGTTAGACTGTACATGGAGAGCGTTTCAGTATTCTGTACTGACAGGAAGCCAGAGCCTTGACATTTTTTTCTTTTTTAGTAGGATTAGAAAATGAGGATTTAGAAAAAATCCACATAAGGCAAAAAAATTTTGAATCATCTAAATACAAAATTTAAAATAAAAATAGAAAAAAAAGGCTTGGAAAGGTCCAAGGCATTAAAAAACAGGAGGCACTAGAAATCTGAGTTTCAGGCCTAATCCTCTGCATAACTCTAAATGTTAAATCAGCGTACTCGATTTTCCGGGCAAAAAGAGGAAAATCTTAGAATTTAAGCAGTTTCTGATTGCGTTTTTTTTTCCTTTTTCCTTTTGTTTGCAATATTTCCAAAATGACAGTAACTCAACCCCATTTTGTTTCATACACTGTTTTAACACATTTACAAAGATAAACTACGGCAAAACCTGCATCGTGACTGTGACGTTCAGCGCTGAGACGTCAGTAAAAGTCGTTTTCTTTCTCACAGTGAAGACAGGCACAGAAATGCAGGTTAATTAAAGTAGTGTATCTGTGTCTAAATTACAGCATCGCTTTCTTTTTTTTTCCAAACCTGCGGCCTCGGCACACGACTACAGTGAAAACTCTAAAACGAGGCACGTGTGTGGTTGCTGAAATATCTTCGCTCTCGGCGTTCCGGCCTGCTAAGCAGAAAACGTGTACGGAAGCGCAAGGCCAGTCACTTTCTGTTTTGGTTAAAGAAAAAAAGCATTAACAGTCTGGTTTTGGAGGAGATTTAGCTTCCCTCACAGTTACGAGCCACAGAATAACAACCTGAACAACTGAGGCGCGTTCAAAATTCAGCTAACACGCTAGCAGCAAACCGTTCCTGTTCAGCATTCCAACTCTCTCCGAAGCTTTTTGAAGATATACATCATTAAGTTTCAACCTTGTCTCTATTTACCGCAAGAGTAACATGCTGTCAATCAGCACAGACAATAAAGTCAACATGTGCCTCTTAACAGAAAACATGCCGACTCAAAACTCGCCTATAATGAAAGTCAATGGGCAGCTGCTGGTTAGAGATGTTAAGCTGAACGTTCGTTTGAACGAGTGCCGCATAATCTGTCGCTTGTTAATGATTACGGAGATACAGACCTCAGCTCTGATGTTTAAATAGGCAAAGGAGCCTCTAAATAAATGTTTTCCGGTTTCTGGGGATCGAGGAAGGTCACTGTGGTTGTCGTGGGCTGGTCTAGACAAAAGTCCAGGGCTGAATTTGTTCCCCGGTCCAGCCCTGACGCAGGCTGTGCCACTTCAAGGGTGTAACATGTGGCACGCAGCTGCAATATATCGCAATTTGTCCGTATCGTGCAGCCCTACGTTGCGGAATGTTCGGACTTGCTAACCAACATCCTACCGTTTCCCAAACTAAAGCCATTCGAAAACCATTCGGATCTTCGTGCTAATACATGCGTCGAACTTTATATCAAAACAAAATAAAACAAAACACTAACGGCTCATAAATAACGTCTGCTGCTTCGTGAAATCTGAAGGCACCTTTCCTCAGAAACGTCTAGCTGACCTCTCGGGGTTCGCCGATAGCAATGATTGGCCGCGACTGTACAATAAAAGCAGGAAAAACACATCAACAACAGAACCTCATACAGTTTTAGAAACAGTTCAGACATTCTCACAGGCGTGCTGCGGCCGGCGGCTTGTGGCACAAGCGTCGACTCAAACAGCTGAAACTCAGCTGAGGTGGAAACAGGATCATTAGCCTACACAGTTAGCAAAGGGGTTCTTTACAGAAAGAGAAAGGCTCTGTAACTTCTGGAACATTAAAAAAAAAAAAAGAAAAAGAACCATATTCAGCAGGTTTTCCATCATGGAGAAGAACCATGTAGCCAAGCAAAGAACCATTTAGGCATGAAAATGTCTCTGTGAGTATTCATGGCTTCAGACGTCATCATTTTTCCTTAAAGAACGATTCAAGAACCATTTTGTTGGGGTGTAACTGCAAAATGCTAATATAGCATTAATTCTATGATAAGCATTTTGCTATGTTGGCATAGGGTAACAATGCATAGGTTCCATGATTAGCATCCTTCTATGTTATCACAGCCTAACAGCATAGGTTCTACGATCAGCTTTTTGCCATGTTAGCACAGGCCAATACTGCACAGGTTCCATGATTACCATTTTGCTGTTAGCACATGAACAGCACAGGTTCCACCATTAGCATCTCGCTATGTTAGCGCAGACCAATATCATTGGTTCCACGATTGGCATTTTGCCATTTAAGCACAGGCTTCTCGTTAACACTTCGTAAACTCAGCCTATCGCAGTCTAGAACCAAAAACAAGCATCCATCTGAACTCTGAGCAGTGCGTGTGCTGCTTTAGCACTTGGTTGGGGCACCGACTGGCACACAAGGAAAAAAAAAACACAAAAAAACAAAAAAAACAAACAAAACCTCTCCTTTCACGAGCCTCCTGGGCCTCCGGCCAGAGACATGAGGCAGTTTATAGCCAGACAAAGAGCTCTCGGGGCGGCAGGGCCTTCGGCTGGGGGTTTAAACTGCAGCCGTCAGGAGCCTGAAACAGTGTCTGCATGCATAGATGGATGTATAGGCACCATTCACTGTGGAGGTTGCCACACAACCGGGACGATCCAGCCAAAAAGCAGCAGCAGCAGCAGCAGCAATACTGAATGGGTGAGAGATGAGTGAGCTGGGAAGATACGAGGTGGCTCTGAGTGAGCGTGGAAGAAGAAAAATGAACAGCATCAGTGTGGGTTGCATACGGGTTAGAAAAGAGTGAGATACACACTATACTCTTAAAAACACCCTTCACAGAACAGTATACGGGGTGGACACGGCACTATACATCAGCTATAAACAACGTCTGACGTGGAAGGAAAAACTTCACAAGGCGAATTCCATCCCTTTTGCATGTGACTGGCTTAGAACTGTTTTAACAAGGGGTACCTTTTACATTTTTGGCACTTGTGAATTAAAGATGCTTACTTTTTTTGTCACGGTTGATTAAAAATGAACAGGGTCAAAAAGTTTGAAGATGGTTAAAAGAATAAAACATTAAATAAATTAAAGACACCACTTCCCCTTTTCCCTGACGGACACGCGTCAAAGCAAAATCTAAAAAGAGGAATCTTGCTGACGTGAAGGAAAACGGAGCAGGAAAAAAAAAAGGCCGACGTTAGCAGGTCAGCAAGACAAATCACTGATGGACAGTGTGTGTGTGTGTGTGTGGATGTTGCTGAAGGTTTTAAACGGTGAAATTTTGTCAAAAAAAAAAAACAACACAAAGTGGTCGACATTCAGCCCTGAGTTTACACCATACGTTCAGTTTAAGTGGTCTGACTGTAGAAACATGTGCACTGTTTTTCCAATTTCTAAGTAACCAGAATCCATCAGTGGTGGCAAAAAACAAACAAAAGTAAAAGTGTAAACCTTTAAAAATATAACTTAAATTTTACAGGTAAATATATTCATGTATCTATATAAAAACAAGACCTGATTAGGAACCTACGTTAAAAAAAAAAATAATAAAAATAAAAATAAAATAAACACAGCCAGGCAGGTATTGATGACAAACTGTGAAAGGCTCAGAAACACTCCTAATTTTTTTAAGGAAAAAAAAAAACAAAAAAAACTCAAAACGAAATGTTAAAACAAGTTAAGCGTCGCATCTCTTTTAAAAAACCTTCGCTTTATCGCTATTTGGTCAGTAATAAAAGGCTCAAAAGGTGAAATTAAGGACTCTGATATCTCCCCACTTTCTCTCCACTGTATATCGGTTAGTAACTTGGAAGAGAGGGGGTGGAAAAAAAAAACATTTTTTTGGCACGCACCTCTTCACGGCAGGCTGAATAAAGGCAGACAGGAGCGTAGAATCACACATACATGCGCGCTTGGGCGGCACAATTTACCATTTGTTAATTATTATTGCCATATCAGCCTTCGCAACAGTGATACTGCATGTAAATGAGATGCGCCAATCAGTGAAGGCTTTGTTTCTACGAGCATCAAAATAATTTCGCTCTAACCGCATCACTTCAAGGGTTAACCAATATAGTTTCAACACGCTGCAATTGCAACGTGTAACAATGTAACTGCAAATAGAGTAAAGGGGTCAGAGTGCCCCCTGCTGTTTGCGTTCAGGTTACCGATGAATTGGAGGGGCTGTTAGCCGTTTAATTATATTTGATACTGTACTGATGTTCAAAATGACATGTTTTTTAAAAAAAATAAAATACTGATCGCACATCCCACGAAGCGGCGCCAGCACCAAGCTATGGGTTTATTTTTGCGGTTCTAATTACAGTGTGAAATGTTCTGCTATTAAAGTCGAATTAAACGGTGCTGCGCTCTTTTCGTCTTGAAATGTTTCACAAAAGTTCCAGCTTCAAGTGAGTTTCGATTCAAAAATTTTCCCCCATGGCGTAACGAACGGCGATTTGAAATGTTTTGGACGCAACCAGCAGATGGCGCAGTTCTGCACTTCCCCCTCCCCGTTATTGTGTTATTGTATTTCGTCCATATTGTGCAGCCCAAAGATGCGCAATACTAACACATGCGCGCGCATTCCCATCCCTAAACTTGACATCCACGCCGCGGCCACGCAGCGGTCAGCGACGGACACAGACCCAGTCATTCTGCGCCTTCTTCACACAGCTAAGCCCTGTTCTCCCCCACAAAACAGACCCCAGAGCTAGTCAGAAAGGTTACTGTACGGAGTACAAACTTGCAGAAGAATGGGGGGCGGAGGGGGGAGAGGAGGATGGGGAAGGTCCATTCAAAAAAACAAACAAAACCAAAACGAAAAACGACGTTAAAGGAGCCAGAAGGAACGCAGCATCACTGCAGCATGAGCTGCTTGAGGTTGTCGTGCAAGATGGTGTCCTTGACGTCGCGGAAGACCAGCCGAATGTTCTCGGTGTTGATGGCGGTGGTGAAGTGGTGGTAAAGGGGCTTCTGCTGCTGGTCTCGCCGTTTGTTCCGGAAACACGTCACCAGGAAGTTCTTCACGTCCTCCAGGTTGTGCGGGTCCCCAGTGAACTCTGGGAAGTAGTCCTTGATGGCCACCGTCTGGACCTTCTCCTCCAGCAAGTCTGTCTTGTTGAGGAACAGGATGATGGAGACGTTGCTGAAGACGCGGTTGTTGACAATCGTCTCGAAGATGTTGAGCGACTCCATCAGCCGGTTGGTCTGACGGTCCTCCATCAGCACCTGGTCGAACTCGCTGGACGACACCAGGAACAGGATGGAGGTGACGCTGTCGAAACACTCGAACCACCGCCGCCGCTCTGACCGCTGCCCCCCAACGTCCACCATCTTGAAGGGAACGTTCTTGATCTCGAAGTCGTACTCGTGGATGCCCTTGGTGGGTTTGCGGGCCAGCAGGATGTCCTGCTGACTGGGCAGGTAGTCCTGAGGAGACAGAAACAGAAAACATTAACCTCTTAATATAACCAAACACATCATTTTGGTCCTCATAGCTGTTATCAGATGAACTAGGACATCGCTGGCTCTGTGTGCCAAGATACACCAATCAGGCATAACATTCTGACCACCTCCTTGTTTCTACGCTCATTGTCCATTTTATCAGCTCCACTTACTATATAGGTGCACTTTGTAGTTCTACAGTTACAGACTGTAGTCCATCTGTTTCTCTGCATACTTTGTTAGCCCCCTTTTACCCTGTTCTTCAGTGGTCAGGACCCCCATGGACCCTCACAGAGCAGGTACTGTTCGGGTGGTGGATCATTCTCAGCACTGCAGTAACACTGACGTGGTGGTGGTGTGTTAGTGTGTGTTGTGCTGGTCTGAGTGGATCAGACACAGCAGTGCTGCTGGAGTTTTTAAACACCTCAGTGTCGCTGCTGGACTGAGAATAGTCCACCAACCAAAAAGGCTGAAAGTATAAACACACACAGCTGGAGGACGACAGACTCTGTTACTCCATCACACCTGACTCAGCTCATGAGCTCATTAGGGGTTTGATAACTACACAATAAACTGACTCAGGAAAAAGAGCATCATATTTCACTCAAAGTGTTTAGATAAACAATTCTGCAGAAACAGGAACAAAGGAATTACGCTGGATTTCTTAAAAACGCTGATTAGCAAAAACATCTGCAACAGCAGTGATTTTAGAGATGGACTAACACAGTTCACTGAAATACAAGGGGGCAAAGACTTCCTCCAACACAGAAAACGTGATGCTACAGAGACACGGAGATACAGAACGACAGGAAAGTCGCTGTAATAATTAAGGCCTGAAGGTAAACAGGATATCAGAATCATGATTATGAAATATCATATAAAAGGAATCAAATTTAATACTTTTATGGTAAACAGCTTTATTAGCTTATCCACAAATTCTGTCAGTCAATATCAAATTTCAACACTAAGTAGTCAGTCTTATCAGCATCAGTGAGGCTATAAACAGGCTTGCTCCAAAACCTGGACTGATGATCGGCTGTCTAAATAACATTTTGTAAGGATGTTATTAACAATCATTAATATTAGTCTGTTAAACAAATGCAAACACAAGGTACTAATATTTATTTTCACAACAGATCAATAGTTTATCTATATATGTATATATTATGTATAAATGGGTCATTGACAGCATTTTTGTGTCCAAGTCTATTACCCCCCCCACATAATTAAATAAATACATGATATGTATTAAATTACCCAAGAACACCTCTTTCATGTGAAACCGTTCAGTGCATCCATATAAATTTCATTTTAGTTTATTTTTGCTTCCAAAAGTCTAAAAATGTGTAACGGTCCAACCATGTATTTTGATTAAGAAAACATTTTTTTAAATTTAGTTCAGTTACATAAAATACTAAATAAAATAGTTTGGCATGATTTACGTTTGAAAGCTTTAAAATAAAAAACGTTGCAAATTAAGGCAACTTTAAAAGTGCTCGACTCACTGAAAAACTCTCGCAGCACAACCAGCAACAAAGGACTTTTATTCTGACATGCTTGTATGAAAGAGGGGCCAGGGTATTGCGTCATAAAAAAGATGCTGAGTTCATGGTCCAAAGCCAAGTTCACAGATTTAGTAAAAATATGATTTTGAGTCATGGTCAGAACGATTCAGATTACTGTGTTGGGTGGTCTGACCTCAGGAGAACCATGAACATGTGGCATTACTATAATAATGATTATTCAATTGAAAATAAGTATAAACTCAAGTTGAAGGACAGAGGTTTCTACGGGTGTCTAATTTGAAATTAGTCAGGTGACACAACAGGTAGGCCAAATATATACAAGCGAGTGTGAAAATTAAACTCAAAAGTTTGGACACTCCTGGTTAAATGTGGTTTGTTAATGTGAAAATTCTACAGAGAATACACCCAAATACGATAATTCTCAGCAAATTTAGTGCAGAGTTTCTATTCATTTAACACAATGGAAAAAATAATGTATAAGATGTCCCACAATGTTTGGCCAAACCGTATGTTATGTTTTTTCCCCCTCAAAATTTAAATTAAGTAAATAAACAGTAACTGTGTATAAAATTTATGTGTTAATATAAAATCAAACTTTTGTTTTTGTTTAGATGGTTTATATACATACACACACACACACACACACACACACACACACACACACACACACACACACACATTACGTTGGTACGTGTACGTGGTTGGTATAGTGTAGTGCAGGTGTCTTTAATTAAAATTCAGTAAGGTCCAGTTAGAGAAAGCTCAGATCTGATTGGCTGAGTAGCGTCATGTGTGATATTTACAGTGCATGCGATTGGTCTGTGAGTCTCCCGGGCCGCTAAAGCTACCATAAAGGCTAGAAAAGCTACGCTGATTAAAATAGGACCACCCTGTCGAAATGAAATAATTCTCCACAGTTTATCGGTTATAGGTTCAGGTCCGCATAGGACAGCATGTGGGTCTGGACTTGGACCACAGTCTGCCTATTAGTGACCTCTGGTGTAGAGGGTGACACCTCTGATTTCTATGCTGTAGACTGGGGTTCAATGCCCCGCCTGGGTATGCACCTGACAGTATACCAATAAGGGTCCTTGGGCAAGACTCCTAACACTACCTTCACCTACCTGTGTAAAATGATCAAACTGTAATGCCATAAATATAAATATATAAATACACTGAGATTTTTTTATGACAGTGAACAAAATTCTAAAGATAAGAACAAAGAGTATGTGTAATTTTCTTTCTGTAAAAGTGAACTTTTACTGTAGAAACAAATATCAAAAAACATCATTTAGGCATCAGCATCAGCTAATGTATCAGTACTGGGGCTGAAAAATGAGACAGCAGCTCACAGTACATATGAACACAGCAGTATGTGCGGATATATGACCAGCTGCACTATAATGTAACACATACAATTCATATGACTCACATATAGTGACCTCATCAAGATAAGACAATGTTAAACTAACAAAAACAAAAAACAATCTCCTCTGAGGGCGTTTCCATACTGGCGTGAGGTCAGAGGGTACATTTCTGAAATTCCAGGATGACGTCACGGATGAGAGGGTTCAATGGAAAAGCCGTGCAGGATGAGCTCAGCACCACCCGCACACACACACACACACACACACACACACACACACACACAATCCTACAATGTAGCGTGATTGTGCGACGCTGCTGACACAAAACAGTACCGCATGAAGTAATCCGATCACTGATCACACCTCGTTTATCTTCTCACTCCCAGAAACGGAGTGATGATGCGTTCAGAGGAAATCCTTAAAACACACTTTCACTTTCTGAATGAGCTGCAAGGACACACTCACGAGAAGCTCACCATCGCTTCCGCTCACTGGCCACTTTATTGGAAAAAACAACCTTGTACTTCCACGAACTGGCCACTTTATTAGAAACACCAACCTTGTACATTTACAAACTGGCCACTTTATTGGAAACACCAACCTTGTACTTCAACTAACTGGCCATTTTGTTGTAAACACCAACCTTATACTTTTACAAATTGGCCACTTTATTGGAAACACCAACCTTGTACTTCCTCCAACTGGCCACTTTATTGGAAACATCAACCTTGGGCTTCCACTAACTGGCTACTTTATCTGAAACACCTACCTGCAACTTCCACTCACTGGTCACTTTTCTAGAAACACCTACTTTTTGCTTCCAATGCGTGTGTGTGTGTGTGTGTGTGTGTGTGTGTGTGTGCGCGCGTGTGTGTGTGTGTGTGTGTGTGCGTGCAATTGCGACTGCAGGAGCCCACAGAGAGCTGAAGGCTGGAACACACTGAGCCTTTTCACACCTTGTTCAAACCACAGTGTGGGGTTTTGTGACTACGTGTCTGTTTCAGTTGGTTTTACACTGTAACAGTTAAAGCACATCACATCATCCACGCAGAGGTTGACTGATCAGGAAGAGCTCACTTTCACATCTCTCTCTCTCTCTCTCTCTCACACACACACACACACACACACACACACACACACACACACACACACACACACATCAGCCATAATACTAAAACCATCTCATCACCCTGTTCTTCAGTGGTCAGGACCCCCATGGACCCTCACAGAGCAGGTACTATTTGGGTGGTGGATCATTCTCAGCACTGCAGTAACACTGACGTGGTGGCGGTGTGTTAGTGTGTGTTGTGCTGGTCTGAGTGGATCAGACACAGCAGTGCTGCTGGAGTTTTTAAACACCTCAGTGTCACTGCTGGACTGAGAATAGTCCACCAACCAAAAATATCCAGCCAACAGCGTCCTGTGGGCAGCATCCTGTGACCACTGATGAAGGACTAGAGGATGACCAACACAAACTGTGCAGCAGCAGATGAGCTATCGTCTCTGACTTTACATCTACAAGGGGGACTGACAAGGTAGGAGTGTCTGATAGAGTGGACAGTGAGTGGACAGTGTCCAATCCACTCAACAGTGAGTGAAGGTACAAGGATGAGTGTATAAAATCCAACAAGTAAATGCTATTCGTTCAAGATTGATATGTTTTCTCCTGGAGGCATCCAGGAAAAACCTGGACTGGAACCAGACTTCTAATTCTTGTTATTTCCAATTGTATTTATGCTTATTTGTATTTATTCTAATTATATATGATGATTTTACAAGCATAAACATGCTTACTGCCCGGATAAATGTTTTTTTTTTTGTAATTAAGGTTTTTATTTCCACACTTCAATTAGACAGTAAAACAGTCCCAAACAACAGATACGAAAAAAAGAAATAAATAAAAAATAAATAATTAAAATATAAGATTATGTGACAAGAAATGCAGGTGTGAAAAGTGCCTTCCAGCTAAACATCAAATGCCATATTACACCATAAATTTTCCCATACCTTACTATCTTTTCCATATTGATCAGATATCCTAGTTAACATACATTCATAAGAGGCAGTTTCTATCAACAATCCACCCACTCTTTCAGGTCAGGTATTTCAGATGATTTCCAGTGTCTCAAAATCATCCTTGCGGCTGATACCAGGCCTGTAGTAACAATCCTGAATTCACATTTGGTTAGGTTCGTCACAGTCTCTCTATTCCCAGTAGACACAACTGTGGACACACCGGTATGACTTTCCCAATCCATTTTCCCAGCATATTCAATATTCCTTCCCCAGAAAGGTCGTAAAAATGCACATTCCCATATAGAATGTACAAATGTACCCCGTTCCTTCTGGCATTTCCAACAGAGGTCATTATCTATAAGCCCCATTCTATACAATCGTGAAGGTGTCCAATAATATCTATGCAGTATTTTGTACTGAATTAATTTACCCTTGACTTCTCTGATGTTTAACCATGTTTCATCTTCTATTTCACGTTCTACGTCTCTCTGCCACAATATTTTTAAGTTATTCTCATTATTATTGCCAATCTCATTAGCTATTCTGTAAAACACAGATGACTTACGGCTTTCGTTAAGTAGTTCTATGTAGTCCGGAAAGAAAGGAGTGTCCATGGTGCCCTGAAACCTAGAAGCCATACATCTCCATAACTGTATATATTTCCAGAAATTCCCTTTACTTTCAAGATTATATTTTTCTATTATTTCCCTATAGGACATAAACACCCCTAACCCTATATACATCCCCAATGCTTTGAATACCTTTAACCAACCATTGTTTCCAGAACACCATTGCCTTTCCTATACGTATTTCTGGATTCTTCCATAGTGATGCAAATGGTTGAATATACTGTGACACTTTGACCCTTTTATGCAATGCATTCCAGACCTCTCTAGAATAGGACAGATAAATGGTTTTAAACAATGTACTCAGACGCCTAAGACTTCTGCACAGCACTGCGCGCACACACACACACAGAGGGCGGGGCTACCGAGACTTCCTCTTTAACAGGGAGAGAGACAGAATAAAGAGAGAGAGAGATAATTAAGAGAGAAAAGAAAGAGCATGAAAAAATTTAAAAGGAGAAAATGAAAGAATAAAGAATGAAAGACAGCGAGAAAGTGGGAGGGACAGAGACAGAGACACAGAGAGAGAGAGAGAGAGAGAGAGCAAATGTGCAAAGGAAAGGAAGATAGATATCTAGAGAATAAGCGTGAGATTTCCTTCCGGTGGGGGGGTGAGAGAGCGAGAGAGGGGTAGAGCCGGAAAGCGAGTGAGTAAGAGGGAAAGAGAGAGAACAAAAGAGGGAGAGAGTGAGAGGTATACACAGAGAGAGAGAGAGAGAGAGAGAGAGAGAGAGAGAGAGAGAGAGAGAGAAAGAGAGAGAGCAAAAACAGAGAGATCAGGAGAAAGAGGGAGAGAAAGATCTGTAGAGAGCATGGTAGAGTAAGAGAGAGCAGCAGAGAGAGAGAGAAAGAGAACAAGAGGTAGAGCAGAAGAGTAAGAGAGGTGGAGAGAGAGAGTTGTACAGAACAGAACGAACACTGTAGAGGGAGGGGTAGAGAGAGAGAGGGGTAGAGAGAGGGATGTAGAGAGAGAGAGAGACCAAGAGACACGTAGAAAGAGAGGTAGAGAGAGAGCAAGCAATGTAGAGGGAGGGGTAGAGGTACAGAGAGCGAGAGAGAGGGGGTGGGGAGAGAGAGCAAGAGAGAGAAGTAGAGAGAGACAGAGAGGTAGAGAGAGAGGTTAAAAAAAAAAATAAAAAAAAAAGGCGATGTAGAGGGAGGGGTAGAGAGAGCTGGTCCTGAGTCTGAGTGACGTACAACCCAGTGACATCACCGACACCAATCAGCCTGACCACACACACGCCCGGAAAATCAGACCCAATCAGATTATCACCAAACAAAAACAAAACTACATCACCCACTGGACTGAGACCGCACATCAACAGCACAAGCTTCAGTGCTACTCGGCCCTAAACCGAGATTATGCATCAGCACCGCACCTCACAGCAATTACAGACAGAAAACTGAGGACAGTGCTGACCATGTACAGACTCAGTGAGCACAGCCTGGCCATCGAAACTGGCCGGCGCAGACAGACCTGGTTACCCAGAGAGGCCAGACTGTGCTCCCACTGTGAGTCTCAGTGGTGGAGACGGAGCTGCACTTCCTCACAGAGCTGCTCGAGATACGACTCCATTAGAAAGGAGTTCTATGGGAAGGTGAGCAGCGTCTGTCCTGAGTTTCAGCTCTGCAGTGACTCTGAGAAACTGCCGTACGTGTTGGGAGAGAAGAGTGAGCTGATCACACACGCAGCCAGATATGTGACCGCATGTCACAACCTGAGGGACGACCAGTGAGAAACTGATAGTTTTTTATTGATTATTATATATTTATGAAATTTGTCTTGACTCTTTTATTTTCCCTTTCTTTCTTTTTTTTTGATTACTAATAATCCTGTAAATAACGTATTTTCTAGTGTTCTATTATCATCTATTATATCGTCTTTTTCTTATTTATTTGTGTTTCTTATTAACTGCTTTGGCAACAGTGTATTTCATTACATTCATACTTGAACTTAAGAGGGGAGTAAAGAGAGAGGTGTAGAGAGGGATGTAGAGAGAGAGAGGGAGGGGTAGAGAGAATGGTAGAGAGAGAGGGGTAGAGAGAGCTGTAGAGAGAGAGGGGTAGAGAAAGAGGGGTAGAAAGCAGTAGAGAGAGGTGTAGAGAGAAAGAGGGGTAGAGAGAGAGGGGCAGAGAGAGGTGTAGAGAGAGGGAGGGGCAGAGAGAACGGTAGAGAGAGAGGGGTAGAGAGAGGTATAGAGAGAGAGAGAGAGAGAGAGAGAGAGAGAGAGAGAGAGAGAGAGAGAGAGAGAGGGGTATGGAGAGAGAGGGGGTAGAGAGAGAGGTAGAGAGAGAGAGATGTAGAGAGAGAGGGGTAGAGAGAGAGAGATGTAGAGAGAGAGAGAGGGTAGAGAGAGAGGGGTAGAGAGAGAGAGGGGTAGAGAGAGAGAGGGGTAGAGAGAGAGGGGTAGAGAGAGAGAGGGGTAGAGAGAGAGAGGTGTAGAGAGAGAGAGGGGTAGAGAGAGAGGGGTAGAGAGAGAGAGGTACAGAGAGAGAGATGTAGAGAGAGAGGGGTAGAGAGAGAGGGGTAGAGAGAGAGAGGGGTAGAGAGAGAGAGGTACAGAGAGAGAGATGTAGAGAGAGAGGGGTAGAGAGAGAGGGGTAGAGAGAGAGAGATGTAGAGAGAGAGGGGTAGAGAGAGAGGGGTAGAGAGAGAGGGGTAGAGAGAGAGGGGGGTAGAGAGAGAGGGGTAGAGAGAGAGAGGTACAGAGAGAGAGATGTAGAGAGAGAGGGGTAGAGAGAGAGGGGTAGAGAGAGAGGTACAGAGAGAGAGATGTAGAGAGAGAGGGGTAGAGAGAGAGATGTAGAGAGAGAGGTGTAGAGAGGGATGTAGAGAGAGAGGGGGGGTAGAGAGAGAGGAATGTAGAGAGAGAGGGGTAGAGAGAGGGGTGGAGAGAGAGATGTAGAGAGAGAGGTATAGAGAGAGATATATAGGTTATATATAAGTTATGTATATGTTATATATATGTATATGATATAGGTTAAATATACCGATTGTAATTTTTTTTTATTATATATATATGTTGTCTTATTTTACTTATTTACTGTATTTAACTATTTACTTTACCAAGCTTTACAACATGTATTGTATTGTTATATTTTATTTATTTACTTCATTAATTTTAATGTTGTTACTGTTATTTCAATGACCATTATCATTGTTAGTATTAATTCTATATTTGTTACAAAAATAGTTCTACAAAATATGTTCAGCTTTGAGTTGAATTTTATATGCTTTGGCAACATTGTACTCAAAACAGTCCTGCCAATAAAGCTACTTTGAATTGAAATTGAAAATTGAGAGAGAGGGGTAGAGAGAGGGGGGGGGGTAGAGAGAGAGAGGGGTAGAGAGAGAGGGGGGTAGAGAGAGAGAGGGGTAGAGAGAGGAGGGGGGTAGAGAGAGAGGGGGGTAGAGAGAGAGGGTAGAGAGAGAGGGGTAGAGAGAGAGGGGTAGAAAGCAGTAGAGAGAGGGGTAGAGAGAGAGGGGTAGAGAGAGGGGTGTAGAGAGAGAGGGGTAGAGAGAGAGGGGTAGAGAGAGGTGTAGAGAGAGAGGGGTAGAGAGAGGGGTGTAGAGAGAGGGGTAGAAAGCAGTAGAGAGGGGGTAGAGAGAGGTGTAGAGAGAGAGGGGTAGAGAGAGGGGTGTAGAGAGAGGGGTAGAAAGCAGTAGAGAGGGGGTAGAGAGAGGTGTAGAGAGAGAGGGGTAGAGAGAGGGGTGTAGAGAGAGGGGTAGAAAGCAGTAGAGAGAGGGGTAGAGAGAGGTGTAGAGAGAGAGGGGTAGAGAGAGGGGTGTAGAGAGAGGGGTAGAAAGCAGTAGAGAGGGGGTAGAGAGAGGTGTAGAGAGAGGGGTTGAGAGAGAGGGGTAGAGAGAGAGGGGTAGAGAGAGAGGGGTAGAGAGAGAGGGGTAGAAAGCATTAGAGAGAGGTGTAGAGAGAGAGGGGTAGAGAGAGGGGTAGAAAGCAGTAGAGAGAGGTGTAGAGAGAGAGGGGTTGAGAGAGGGGTTGAGAGAGAGGGGTAGAGAGAGAGGGGTTGAGAGAGAGGGGTGTAGAGAGAGAAGGGTAGAGAGCGGTAGAGAGAGGTAGAGAGAGGGGTAGAGAGAGAGGTGTAGAGGGATGTAGAGAGAGAGGGGTAGAGAGCGGTAGAGAGAACAGTAGAGAGAGGGGTAGAGAGAGCGGTAGAGAGAGAGAGGGGTAGAGAGGGGTAGAGAGAAAGAGGGGTAGAGAGAGGGGTAGAGAGAGAGGGGTAGAGAGCGGTAGAGAGAGGGGTAGAGAGAGAGGGGTAGAGAGAGAGAGGGGTAGAGAGAAAGAGAGGGGTACAGAGAGAGGGGTAGAGAGGGGTAGAGAGGGGTGGAGAGGGGTGGAGAGAGGGGTAGAGAGGGGTGGAGAGAGGGGTAGAGAGAGGGGTAGAGAGAAAGAGGGGTAGAGAGAAAGAGAGGGGTAGAGAGAAGGAGAGGGGTAGAGAGCGGTAGAGAGAGGGGTAGAGAGAGAGGGGGTAGAGAGAGAGGGGTAGAGAGAGAGGGGGTAGAGAGAAAGAGAGGGGTAGAGAGAGAGCGGTAGAGAGAGGGGTAGAGAGAGAGAGGGGTAGAGAGAAAGAGAGGGGTAGAGAGAAGGAGAGGGGTAGAGAGCGGTAGAGAGAGGGGTAGAGAGAGAGGGGGTAGAGAGAAAGAGAGGGGTAGAGAGAGAGGGGGTAGAGAGAAAGAGAGGGGTAGAGAGAGAGCGGTAGAGAGAGGGGTAGAGAGAAAGAGAGGGGTAGAGAGAGAGGGGTAGAGAGCGGTAGAGAGGGGTAGAGAGAAGGAGAGGGGTAGAGAGCGGTAGAGAGAGGTAGAGAGAGAGAGGGGGGTGTAGAGAGAGCGAGCAGGCGGATGTCTGAGACTCTGAGCTGTCACTGCGAGTGACGTTAGCGCTGTAAGACAGAACCCTCGTTATCTGACGCGGAACGTCAGCGTTCTGAGTGAAGGTTCAGACGCTGCGGCGATTCAGCTCCTCACAGAACTCACCAACATCAACATCAACAGGAGAGAAAAACCACCAACTTCCTGCCTGAGCTCAGAGAGAGAAACACGCCGACTGAGCTCTGACGCCAAGCGGCCGCCTGACGTAAAGCTAACGGGCGCTGTTGCGTCACTGTGGAACAGATACAGATCAGAGAACCGTTGGATGAGCAGATCCGTGTCAGTGAGCCTCACTGTTGACAGAGCAAACGTAAGAGGAAGCCTGAATAACCCGATCGGTAAACAAAGGGATATTAATAACTAATGAGGAGTGTGAAGCTGCTTATGGTGAACACAGACAGTCAGACAGACAGACGCTGCTGCGCCCACACGCCAACATTTCCAAAACAAATCAACGGCTCTCAGCGCCTTTCCTGATGTTACAACATTTAGCTTTCATTTCAGTTTTTATCTACAATAATGTTGTGATGTACTTTAAAATTATTTTACATTTTTTAATAAAAAGCTTTGTTTCCATTTTTATTTTTAATTTATTTAATTTAAATACTTTTGTGGCTTTATTTGAGATGATGCTATTTATTTTGCTATTTTTTTATTTATTTGCAATTTTTTGTGACTTGATTCGAGATGCATTGTTTATGAGGCTAAAAGCTTTATTTTTTTCCATTTTGATTTATTTGCCCTTTTTTGTAGCTATAAGGTCATTTTTAATTTTGGATGTTTTATTTGAAATTTATTTCTGATGCTAAAATGTATTTATACATATTATTTGCAACTTTCTTTCATTTACAGTACAGCTGTGGCTTCATTTTTACCCTTTCTAACATTTTTTTTTGTATTTTCTGTATTCAAGATGCACCATACCTATCATTATTACTATTATTATTATTATTATTATTACTACTACTGCTACTATTAGCAGAAGTATTTAGAATTCTTTGAGTTTATTATTACTACTATTATCTATTCTTATTAAAATTATTATTATTAGTAGTAGTAGTATTTAAAATTCTTTTGTGGCTTTACCTTTGACGCACTCTTCTGGATGCAAGTTAATGAATATTAATATGTTCTTAATCTCTTTATTTGTATTGATTTGTAGTGTTTATGAGTAGCAGTGGGTGTTCTAACAGTTATCAGTGATCTGTAATGCAGCAGCACTGCAGGGCTGAGACTGAAACCCAGAGCAGATTTTCAGCTTCTTAAGAAAGCAGCTTTCACTAAAACCACACTTTCATCACAGTGGCAGATCAGCTACACACCTCCTTCACGCTACGCAGCGTTTACATCTCAAACATTCATCATCCTGTGTTTACCACTGTAAGTCTTCACTGTGCAGCAAGACCTCCATCACATTCGACACTCTGGGCTACAGTCAGATCTCTGCATAATGAGGTATAAACAGGGCATTATGGGGACATTAAAGAGACAGTTAGGTGGAATTAAATGTACAGTCGGCCCTCCGACCCCCAGTGTAGTCAGTCAGCTGAGACGTGTTCAGTGTCTGAAGTTTTCTTCTTTAGTTTTAGCACCGGAGCTACGAGGCTGATGTAGCTAACAGGTAATGATTCATGTTAATAGGTAACAGGGTGTCATACAGAAACCACTATGGAAGTCTATTAGCCTTTTCTATATCACTGCACCGGTTACAGCACTTACGTCCTTCACTTCCGGGTTTCAATCATTTTTATTAGGGATGAAATATTCAGCAACCGAAATTATTTGGTCGAAAATGGGGGAAAAAAAAATAAAAAAAAATTCGGTGTTCGGCCAAATAAGACCGAAGAATGGCGTTTTTAATGACGCTATTTTTCTTCCTCTCTCTCTCTCTCTCTGTCTGTCTGTCTCTCCCTCTTCCTCTCTCTCTCTCTCTCTGTCTGTCTCTCTCTCCCTCTTCCTCTCTCTCTCTCTCTCTCTCTCTCTCTCTCTCTCTCGTCTCTGTCTGTCTCTCTTCTCTCTCTCTCTCTCTCTGTCTGTCTGTCTGTCTCTCTCTCTCTCTCTCTCTCTCCTCCTTAAAGAAACACAAACCCCAATTTTACAACGCGATAAAAGCAGCGTGGAGCAAGACGCTCTCTGTAAATGCAGCAAACACGTCGTCTGTGCGGAAGCATTTTAATCAGTGAATGACCCAAGAACGGGCGTTTGCAGACATTGCTCTGCTGAATTGTCAAGTTGGTACATCTTAACTTATTTATGTTAAATAATATGGTCATACTGTATTTTTTTTTGGGGGGGAAAATAAAAATATTTTGTTTTACTAATTTATTGAAGTCACACTGACATTTTATTTTTACTTTTACTGGGGGGGGGTATTTATTTATGTTTTTTTTGGCCAATTTATTTAAGTCATTGTGCTTTGTTGGTGCGTCTGCTGGGATGTTAAACATGTTCAGTGTTCAATAAATATTTTTACACTGCAGTTTAGTCTTTTTTTTTCCTTTGAAAAAAATTCAGAGTAGCTACAATCTCATTTGCAATATGAGCGCGAACCGTCTTTAAGTGTGTGTGTTTTGTTTTGGAATGATTCATTTTTAGTATTACTACATTTTTTCCCCTCCAATTCTTTATTTTTCTGTTACCAATTATTTGATTTTCTCCTTGTAAGCACTTCAAATGTATAAAAGGTGCTATATTAATAAAATGTATTACTATTTTTAATTACACAACATCTGACACTGTTTGAGGAGCGTGGGATGATTAAGGCACGCAGATTTAGCTCTATGCTAACTGGTGCCTTTAAACTTCCTTTACTCATTAGCTACATTAGCTTTGTAGCGCCTGTGCTGAAACCAAAGAAGCAAAACTTCAGACACCAAACGCGTCACATAAACGAGTTTGCTGAACTGTCACTTTAAAAGCTGTATAACGGCCTGCAGTGTGCAGCACATGACCACTTTCACTTCCTTCTGTGTGTGTGTGTGTGTGTGTGTGTGTGTGTGTGTGTGTGTGTGTGCACTCGCCAGAGCTCCTCCACCCAGAGCTGCGTGAGAACAGCACAAAGTAACGGACGCACTCGCACACATCCGGCCCACAGACGCGCCTGACCCTCCGCTGCTGCGGCTCACGCAGCTATTTCAACCAGATACACGTATAGAAAATACACTCACAACAGAACATCGGCACTTACGCTGAGCTGGTGATCCACGTGCTTTAATACTCCAGAATTAAAGCGATAATTTAGCCAGATACACAGTTTACATGTAGTGTAGTTCTCCGTTTTTAGCACTAGAGCTACGAGGCTAATGTAGCTGACGAGTAATGGAGGCTCACGGTCAAATGCGAAATTTTAAAGACCCCATGATCAACTTCCATGTTGATAAACAAACCTAAAGAGCCCTTATCCTACATGCCTTAATGCCTCAAACTGGGTGGAGTTGTTCAGTAATCTCTAACAGACCTGATTCATGGTGGCGAGTAACTCCCGTTTTGCAGGCTGAATATTCTCCACAAGGTGGCGCCAAAAAGCACTCAAATAGCTTTGACGCATCATGAGTGGCCCCTTTCTGTTATTCTGCTTCTAAACTGTGGAACTCAATTATAACTTTTATTTCACAGCCAAGCTCGGTACACACTTCACCCACATCTCTTTAATTTAGCTTTTAATCACATTTCTACTTCTCTTTTTGTGTTACTCTTTTGAATTGATCACTGTAATTGCTTTAAATGATTTTAAATTAATACTTTTATTTATTTTTTTCCCCCTTATAAGTTAAAGAGTAACAATAACAGAAGATAAACTCAATAATTTCTTTTATTACTGTTGAATTCTATCAGAAAAGTGCTCTGAGCTGCCACCAGTGTGAAAGGTGATCTATAAACAAAGTTATTATAATGATAATAATTATTATTATCATGATCATCATTATAGAGTGAGAGTGGTGCTTTGCATCAACATTATGTGTCCTTGTTTCCAGCCAAACTATCACTTAACAGAAATACTTACCTATGAAACTGTGCGTGTGTGAAAGGCTAGAAGCCATAAGCTGAAACTGTAAATATTTTTATGGGATGATACAGGCGATGCTTACCGGCATTCCAAGTTTTTCCAAGTTATCCAGGAAATATTTCACCGATTCACCCTGGAGAGGAAAAACACAGTCAGTTAGAAATGTTAAAACACACCTAAATTCGCTGGACAGAAAGTCACTAACAAAAATTTATTTAGTGGAAGATTCTTCAAGATGATGTCCTAAATATTTAACTCTCCTCTGCAGCCTGGTTTTAAGTTAAAGGACCCACATCAAGACAAACTATCATTTTTGAGATTTTGACACAGCCGGCTTTGAATTAACTGTTTTTGTGATGTCACAAAGACAAAACGTTTCCATATATATCTCTCTCTACCCCTCTCACACATATTCAATAGGTTTTGTTTTATTATTACATGTACTTTTATATTATTAATTTATGATTAACACTTTCTGTTCTTAATTATTACATTATCATATATTAATCTTGGTTTGTATTTTGTTTTATTATTATTATTTTTTTTTTTAATATATTTTTCTTTATTAACTTTTAATATATAGATCATTTTTTGTTGTGCTTTGACAATACAAATGTACATTTGTCATGTCAATAAAGCAAATTTGAACTTGAACTATATATATATATCCACCTAATCAGCCTACAGCAGTTCAGCCCCAGCCTTTTACACTAAAGTTACAGAAGAAGTGTTTCAGCCAGGACTGCTTTCTGAAAGAGCCAGCCAATCAAAACACAACTCATTTGCATATATCATTCTTAAAGACACAGTTACAACCTATTTAAATAAGAAAATGGTCATGTTAAAATTAATTATGACTGTTTTTGGTAAACATACAAACATGCAAATGTTATACGTGGACCTTTAAGAGAGAACCGTAAACATCATGTCATACCTGGTGTGAAATACAGGCTCTCAGTTCTAAATTCAGAGCGATGTCGCAGTCCAAGCTAATAATATGTACAGACTTCTTTCATTCGACAATGCAAAACATGTAATGCGGACGGCCTGCAGAGCAGAGGGGTAATTTGTGGTTGGTCTTTTTGGCAGGAACAGTCATTAAAGGATGTGAAGACCGCTCAGGTAAACAGACCGACTCCGCGCCGTCTGCCTTCATGATTCAAACACCCGGCTAATGAAACAGTGCAGCAGCACAAACACGTTTACCAGAAACCGCTGACAAATCACCCAAATCACCATTGAACAGCCAATTCATGAGACTTAAGGCAAAACAGAGCCTCTGAAGGAAGTCGGTGTGGGAATGAAGATGTTGGGTAATAGGAACAAACTGGCCCGGAAAAGAGTAAAACGAAAGAAGGAACAAACCAATACTATTATAAAAGCGTCCTCTTACCCCAAACGTACATTTTTTAAAAAGATGGGTTCATCAATGCCAATAGAACCAATATACAGAACCATGAGTGCTCAAAGAACCCTTTGCATGACATAAGGGTTGTTTTGCATGGTTAACTGTTTCTTCAGATTGATGGACGATGTGTTTTGTATGGTTCTATATAGAACCTTGTTGCAAATGGGTTCCATATAGCGCCCAAAAGGGTTCGGCTAGTGCAACAATGTCAAGCCTGTGACAATAGAAGAAACTTTTTTGATGCTATGCGGAACTACTGAAAAAGGTTCTACATAGAACCATATAAAACACGCTGTCCACCAATCTGAAGAACCAATTCACCATGCAAAGAACCCTTATGTCATGCAAAGAACCATATTTAACATATAATTCACCATGCAAAGAACCCTAATGTCCCAAGGTTTCCTATTTTTTTGGTCTTATATACTGTTTTAATAACAAAACACATTATGACAACAACTAAATAAACTCATATTGGCCAGTATAGAAACAAAATTCAGTCTTCACTATAGTTGCTAGTTAATTTTAGCTATGCTGATGTACTTTGTTTACAAATAACAGTGAGTCACACAGTGTCAGAAACCGCATCATCAAGTCTGTTAGAGATACTGAACAACACACGCTTTGAGGTGAGCTGGATGATTAAGGTATGATGCTAACTGGTGGGGTATAAGCTTCCATTACTTGTTAGTTACATTAGCTCCAGTGTTAAAACTAAAGAAGCTGGGGGAGGCGGGGGATGAAAAATCAGGTCTTTAATCAAACTATTCCTTCAAGAACCCTGTTTACCTTCCTAAACCCGTTCTGTTCTTGGTGAATTTTGAGAAACCATAGTACAACCCAGAACAGGAGCCTGAGAAAAAAAACTACACCAACTTCCTTCCTTCAAGGACCCCCTGAAGAGCACGAGCGTTTAGGGGTTAATGTGGTTTCATGGTGGGGAAACACACTGAAAGGTCTTCTGAGGTGGCTTACAGTGCGATAATAAATACAGCAGCGATTCGGTCAGAAGAAAAGCCCCTGAAACCCTCTCCAGTCCGGGCATGCCGCCACTGGGCACGGTCCGTTCATCTTCAATGGAGGGTGTGGGCCCTTGGGAACAAAGCTCTGGTCAGGATATCAGCTCCGGAGCCAAGAATAAAGAGGAAGTCCTGTTACTCAGTAACACCTGAGGGTGAGCCACGCTGGAGGTGGCCTATTTAAAGCAACTGTTCAGCCAAAAATCTCATTTCCAAAGTTTTCCTCACCTTAACTTCTTCAATCAGAAGCTTCTTTAGTTTTAGCACTGAAACTATGGAGCTAACAAGTACGGAAAACTAGAACAGTCAGCATCATAACATGTTTAATTGACGACCGATTGCCACGTAAATAACTGCAATCATTATTAATAACGGGATCATAATTGTCTTGATTGGTTCACATGTGAGTATTAAAGTGGTCAAACTGCTTCCTAGCTGTCGATACTGAGTCGAGGACAGAAACAGCTCAAGCTCAAATAAACAAACATCCCCCAAAGTAGCCCTCTAGAGAAGACCCCTTACATGTCTTAATAAAAGCACTTTTATTAGTGGAATTCCATGTTTTAAAGTTATGCATGATTAAACGCTCTAAGATGTAAACAGAGAGGTTCAGAGTGGTTTGGTGTGAAACGCTCTGCTCTAGAGAAACTTACCGAGTCAGAACTGCTCACAGTGGTGGTGATAGGAACCAGACGTCCACCTCTAAAAGCTCCCTCACAGAAAGTTCCTACATGAAATGGTTATGAATTCACGCCTACGACAGCATTTTAGAGCCACTGTTAATAAAAATAAAAATAGTGGACTTCGAGAATAAAGTCGCACACACACACATCATGTAAACCGCTTATCCTTCTGGGTCGCGGTGGGGTGCTGGAGCCTATCCCAGCTGTCATTGGGCAGAAGGCAAGTCGTAATATTTCGAGAATAAAGTTGTAATATTTCGAGGAAAAAAGTCACCATATTTTGAGAATAAAGCTGTAATATTTGGAGAATAAAGTCACAACATTTCATAATATTTCAAGAGAAAAGTCGTAATATTTCAAGGAAATAAAAAGGGAGACTGAGAATTTCTTTATGGGTAAAATTGATATGAAAGTGTAACTCCACCAACTCAACGCCCCTCATTTAACACGAGGAGGTGCTGCCTTCCCTTTGCAAAACCTTTGGCCAGAATATCGCAATCTTTCCTGGTATTAATGCCACTACAATGTCGTAATTCTACAACTTTTTTTCTCTAAATATTACGACTTTATTCTTGAAGCCTGCTATTTTTATTTTTTTTTATTAACAGTGGCCCCAAAATGCCGCCGTACATGCCTGAGACGCATTTAAAAAAAAAAAAACTTTTATTATTTCAGATTTTCCACTATTTTCCATCATCAACATTCCATATAAACTCAGAAGACTGGTGTAGGTTCACTGGTGGTTCTGGATAGTAAATAAAATGTCTATATGTGTGTTGTAGTCATGGTGACCCCTGGTTCCTATCACCACCACTGTAAAGACATCTGAACCATTTCACACCAAACCTCTCAATCTCTCTGATTACGTCTCAAACACTGAAATTATGTAGAAACTATAAAACTACGGTTGAATTCTCCTTTTATATGAGCCGACAATCATCGGCAAAGCTAAAAACAAACAGTGGCATCTTCAAACTGAATTCTGTCTGTACTTTTGTCCATTTCTGATGTTGACTACATTCAGGCTGAGGAAGGAAATTGTGTATTTGATCCAAGCCGATAAAAAAAGAAACAGAAAAAGAAGAGCGACAGTGAGGGGGCAGGTAATTCTTGCAGAATATTCCAGAAGCTGATCTGCAGCATTGTGGGTTTGCACAGTCTGCATCCTTCCTAGCGTAGATCAGCAGGCAAGATATTGTTGCGCTTTTATCAGAGCATTTTAACATTTTTAAGCCATGTTAAACCGCTAAATTTTATCACGGCCAACTAACGGGTCTAAAACTTACTTGTAATAAAACTATGTTTACATACCTTGAATTTAAAGGGGAATTCGACATATTTTTCAAAATTTCGGCGTAATTAAATGGTTAAGATGTAAACAGAGTCGTTCAGAGTGGTTTGGTGTGAAACTCTCCGTTTTAGAGAAACCGAGTCAGAACTGTTCACAGTGGTGGTGATAGGAACCAGACGTCCACCTCTAAAAGCTCCCTCACAGAAAGTTACTACATGATGTGGCTATGAATTCCCTGCTTGATGACTGAGACACTGTTTTACGATAGTTCTGAGATTATTTTTGCCAAAATGTTTTTGTTTTCATTTGTAATGGAGAGGTATATGCAGGGTAAACACATTTTAATATATAATGGGACTGCATTCATGTCTTAATCTCTACAATGAACAATTTCACACACACACTCAGAAATAAAGGTACTAAACTGTCACTGGGACAGTCCCCCTCTTATCACTGGGGAGGTTCCCTCAAGGCTCCATCTCAGTACCTTTAGTCAGGGAACATAACTGAACCATAATCCACTGAAATGATATGTTCTAAGCTGTACTGACTCCACACACCCCGTCTCGTCTCCAGGACTTTATTTTACTGTTCTGTTTTAAAACATTCGGCTATGAAAAGGTACAAATACGAACTTTTCACCTGGAAAAACTTATTTAAGGTTCACAATCAGACCTTAAACTCCCTGCTGTGCCTTTGAGGGAACATTTACATTGTTTGTACCTTGATGAACCAAAAATGTACCTGCATAGAACCTAACAGCACTAAACCGCTCTGAATGACTCTGTTTACATCTCAAACACTGAATTATGCAGAAAATTTGAAATACCCTCCCCTTTGTCTATATGACAGCAGCAACATCATCTCTGGACATGAGTTCTTGCATCAAGGCTGCACAATATGGATAAAAACCTAGTACGTTGATTCATTAAAACAGAGCTGTGATTGGTCAGGATAATCTGAGCACTGTGATTGGTTAGAGGCTCATTTGCACAGCTTTCTGTGATGGTAATACTGCAAAGGGAAACAAACTATACTGTTGTACTCATCCTAGAAAGACACATATGTATAAAAGACAATCAGTAAGTTTGTTACACAGCCTTATGTACCTTCTTGTAAGCTTTTAGCACCGAAGTAAGCAGAGAGATGGGAAAAATCTTGTTTCAAACGAAAGCAGCAGAGCAGCGTTGTGACCTCTGCACTAGAAACCTGATGTAACTACCACCAAAGCAAAAACAAGCCTGCGCTCATGTGCCTAACAACTCACATCCTTCAGAAGTGTGGCTTTCAAACGCAGGGCGTTTAAAAACAGGTCACACGGGGGACTTTGTCACTCACAGTTCGCCAGTGCACTCTTCCTGTTTAAACCTGGCCTTACTTCTAATCTGCTTGTTTTGCATCAAGTCCACTGCATTAAATGTGTACAAATGAGATTAATCAGAATGATAAACTAATGGACTAATGCTGGGATCAGACTACACTGTATTTTTGCCTTTCACGATGGTCACCACGTCAGATTAGGCCATAAATGTGTGTCATGTCTTGGTTGGGAGACCAAAAACACAAGTTTGATGCCAACCGATCATCATTCGTGTCCTTGTGCGAGTTCATAAGCTGCTGGGGAGGCAGATCAGGAAACTGTCAATGAAAAGCTCTGTGTGTGATGCTGGCTTTTCATATACAACACATTCTCCATCAATCTAAAGAACTATTTCACCATGCAAAGAACTTTTTATGCATGCAAATGGGTCTGAGTCCTTATGGTTCTACATAGAACCATTGTCTTTACTAAAGAACCCTTGAAGAACCATCTTTATTCAGAGTGAACATTAGCAAAAATGTTGTTTTAGGTTTTAAGAGGGGAAACGGAACCTAATAAGTGTTTGTGAAGGTTAGTGCCTGTAGGTGAGTTAGACCAATCAGAGGCAACCAAACCTCCATGTGTTGTGACATCACAACCACAACTTATGCGCAGTTTGACACGCAGCGTTCAGGGGTCGAGCCTCAAGCCAAAAAAGGTGGATCATCTGGTCTTCTTGGCCCCCCAGAAAAAGAAAAAAAAATCAGACCTGAATCTCAATTAAAAATAAATAAATAAATAAAAAATTGCAATTTAAATTGCAGTCGCAATATTAGTCGGAAACATCGCAATTTGATATTTTCCACAAATCGATCAGCCCTAGTTATCATCGCTCGTGACCACAAAAAGCCGCAAAGTCAGTGGGCGATCCAAGCATTAACATCCAAATCCATCTCAAATAGTCCAATATTTGCAGCTCTATGTCAGGAATGTTTACTGAAAGACTTCAAAACTAACACATACAACCTCAGATATAAACTACTGTTTAATACCTTTAAGCCTTTAGCTTAGCACTAACATACTATTAGAAATCCCACAGGGACGCCAGCGGTAATTAGCATCACCACAGAGGTGAGTTTTTCAACTGAAGACACTTACAGTAATCGTGGCAGACGTTAACATACTTCAATGTGTTTTACTCTGAATGTAAGTAAACACATTCCCCTACAATGACGCCGGCGATATCCATATGCTGTACATACACTATATGTACACAAACACTCTGAAGAAGTACATACTTTACCCAGAATTGTGCCTGTGATGCATCACAGCTGCAAAATGACACGAAACACGACACCACAGGGATCTGCCTCGGTCAGGCTGCGCTTGGCCTCCAGACTGCCTGCGGTGCATGTGTACTAAACATGACACTGAGTCTCAGTGAGAGAGCGAGTGAGAGTGTAAGAAGGACGTGTAGATATTCAGTACAGTGAAAATGAGACCACCGCTCATTTATTTACCTTACAGTCAAAACAGCTATCAAGAACGAGCTTTCTTTTCAGGAGATACTCATAGGGAGATCAGATATCAGATATCAGATAATCCACTTGCATAAAGAAGGAAAAAGTCAAAATAGTTCAATAAAACTGGACTCCTAACAACCACCTGGAAGACCAGGCAGACCCCAAAACTGCCCCCATCAGATAAACAGCACTTAAAGCTTTACCAAACCAGCTCAAATGTGTCCCAAAGTCTGGAACATGAAGTGTGGAACATGAAGAAGTGCCATATTTTCTTAAATTTAGTATGTTTTGTGTTTAAATGAAAGAAATATGATTTTCTGTGTGAAAAGCTGTTCAAAGCGGTGTTTGCTGGTCATGTAGTGGCTGCATTTTGAGTTAATTAGCTAAAATGGTCACTACCGAAACAGTCACTACCGAAACATTTGGTAAAATTTGGGTAGATTTATGAGTTTCACACACAGAACATTCATTTATTTTAATAAAATAAACATAATCAAGGTATAAACACTTAAACACAGTTCTTGAAGTGTTCTTTAATAAAGAAAATGGTTCTATATAAAACCATGAACACTCAAAGAACCCTTTGCACGATTAAATGGTTCTTTGCATGGTGAAAGGGTCTTCAGACTGATGAAGAATCTGTAAGCGGTTCTATATAGAAACATTTCGAAAAGGTTCTATTCAGCACCAAAAAGGTTCTTCTAATTTTACGATGTCAAACTTGTAACAAATAGCAACCCTTATATCTTCTGTTGTTACGTGCTTGACAACAACAGAAGAACCCTTTTGAGCGCTATACAGAAAACTTTTCACAAAAGGTTCTATATAGAACCATCCAAACAGTTAAAGATGGTGCTTCCAAGGTTCTTAAAAATAAAGAAAATGGTTCTTTGCAAAGTGAAAGTATTCTTTTGACTGATGGAGAATGTGCTGTAGATGGTTCTATATAGAACCTTTTTGTAAAATGGTTCTATATAGCACACAAAAGGTTCTTCTATTGTTATGGTGTCACGCTATATAGAACTATATACAACACATTCTCCATCAATGTGAAGAAACCTATGATCATGCAAAGGGTTCTTTGAGTGTTCATGGTGCTATGCAGAACCATTTTCTTTACTAAAGAACCCTTAAAGAACCATGTTTAAGTGTATAGGGTCACTCAAGGCAAAGGGATTTTAGTCTAAAGTCCGAGGGTCAGTGAAAAGTCCCAGAAGTGACCAGTAGAACAAGAACAGGCGAGACTGCCTGCAGTGGGCCTCAGATATGCGGTCCGAGAGCCATCGCTCTAATCTCGGCTCCACATTCCTTCACGGATCACAAACTGTACTCACTGTAATCTCCGACTGAAGAATGAAAGGGTGAATGATTGAAAGAGTGAAAGAGTGAAAGGAACATTCCCAGCAGACGCAACAAAAACCTCTCACTGTGAACAGACTCTGAAGATGAGACGACACCAAATTCCCAAACTGTCATCACCACTGAGCAGCTTTTCAGTCGGCAGCTGTGACAGAAGAACAGCTAAACAACCTGGAATCAGCCAGAAATGAACCCAACACCATTCGCCAAACTAAACGGGCTGTAAGATGCTTTACAGACTGGCTGGAACAAAACAACATTAATACTGATCTGGCAAAAACTGACAAAACTGAGCTAAACTTGATATTGCGGCAGTTTTATGGCTCAGTCTGATTTGGTCAGACTCTGAAGATCAGACTACACGTTTGGCGAATGGTGTTGGGTTCATTTCTGGCTGATTCCAGGTTGTTTAGCTGTTCTTCTGTCACAGCTGCCGACTGAAAAGCTGCTCAGTGGTGAAGACAGTTTGGGAATTTAGTGTGAGGAGCTGGAGAACGAAAAAAGCCAGTAAACAGAAATAAACAACTTAACATTTGATTTAATCATCATTTATGGCTGCTTTTAGAATAAGAATGGATCACATTACTCTGCCCTGAACATGATTTGTGTCTGAAAGGGTTAAACGTTCGGGCGCTATGAGGCATCGCTGGCTAATTAATAAACGCAACAAGCACTCGACTGCAGTCTATAAGTAGTGGTAATGTATTCAACCACAGGTTAAACACACAATCTTCAGCTTGATGCTAATATAAAATGGGAATTCCCCCTGACGGACTATCGGAATTTTGTAGTGGTCTTAAATTAAAATTCAATAAGGTCCACTTAGAGAAAATATCCTCAAGCGAAGGTCCAGAACATCATAATGTCTAAGTTGCATCATGATTCAGTGCCATATACTGTTTACTGAAGTAGCCTAGTAGATATCAACATCTTATACCGTCGACAACTGAACGTCAAATCAAGTACAATTCAGTCAAATTTCAATGAAATTTATGGTCAGTTTTCTCTTTTTAGAGAACGCCATGTGAAATAACTTCCCTCTGACTGACTGTCTTCTCCGACTGCTGTTTCTCACCTCGTCCCTCCCCTGTGTGCGTCACTCACTTGAGCATGTACATATTTTGTGTACTAACCTATCAAGCTCATACTATTAAGATTAGTATGCAGTATATACTGTATAGTATTAATGTGTAGTACGCAATTGGGACGCAGCCACACTCATACACAATCGTCTTAAAACGGTTTAATCATCGGCCGTATTTTCATTTTATCGCCAAGAGGACGACGTCAGTCTGGAGCCTTTCGCTTCGTGGCGGTCTCAAAGTCATAATTCTGGCGCTACAGATGAGTGAAGTGATAGAAAACAGAGACAACAGCGATTCCCTCTCGTCCTGCTGGCTTTGGGAAAGGCTCAGCGAGCAGAGCGTGTTCTGCGGAGAGGAAGAAGCTCACGGATGTGTATTATCAGAGAATCGCTTCCTCCAGCTTTAATCACCAGCCATCACGGGCCGGCCCTCAGGGACTGCAGCAGGAGGGACACGGCCGATACGTTCCCTTTTTCAGACAACCGGACTTCAGAGAGACGTGGCCATCCGAAAAAGCGCCATTTTAGGCCTCAGTTATCTCCGTTTTAGGCCACTTTAAACCTCTTTAACTCTAAGTGGTTCCAAAACACACTTAGTCATATTCTTTACTCCATAACTTTCATATTTCATAAGCTACATTCAAAAGGTGGGTGTTAAACTAGAGCTGTAACTGTCTGCTTTACAGTCTAATAGAGGGGTGATGTAATTTTAAAACTTTATAATAAAAGAAGCTGAACTAAAAGTTAACAAATTTTTCCACAAATCTGGGCTGTAAATTGGATCTCAGATGGCGTCTCTTCAGTGATCTGCTCTGTAAAAAAAATACTTTTATAAAAAAAATACAAAGAGCGACTAAGATTTTTGGCTTTCAGTAAATTGTAAGCATATAGCGATATGTGTACGATCATAAAAACACATGTTCTGTTAATTTGAGGGGACCTTTTACCAAAACCACCAACACTTTACATTTGATTCATGCAGTTATCGAATAATTTGCCTAGGATTTGGGCAGGTAAATTCAGATGGAAAAACCCGAAACATACCCTGGAGAATAACTGGTTAAAGAGCCCATATTCTACATTTTAATGTAGTTGTTTCCTTTAAAGACAACTTAAAATGTAAAACCAGTCGCAACAGCGCACCCATTGTTTAATTGTGTTACTGTTTCTTTAAACAGGCTGTTAATGTGACTGAGCCTCTAAGACTGATACGGTCATATGCAAAAGTATGAACTCCCCCGCAGTCAGGTTACGTGTTTTACTGATTTACTTACTGAAAATAATTTAACACATCCTCTACAGAAACCTCACCTAAATATGGTATTTTTCTATATTTTTCTGATTTCTGAAAATGATTCTATACAGCACCTAAAGGGGGTTCTTCTATTATGATGTCAAGCTTATCCCAATAGAAGCACCATTTGACATTTGACACGTTCTCCATCAATCTCAAGAACGATTTTACCATGAAATGGTTTTACATATAACTCATGCTTCTATATACTATCATATCAGGCTTAAATGGTTCTTTGCACGGTGAAATGGTTCTTCAGATGGATGGAGAATGTGTTGTACTTGGTCCTATATAGAACCTTTTAAAATGATTCTATATAGCACCTAAAGGGTTCAAATGTTAGTACACAACGTCTATTTATACATGTGCCATAAGTTTTGCACAGGCCACATTTTATATTTCTTGTTTATTTTCAAGCAAATGTGTTAAATTCAGCAAATAAACAGTACTTGTTACTTTGATAGGTTAACTTTCATGTAGAAAATCAACAAAAATGCGTAAAACGGGGCGCCCAAACTTTTGCATTGTGGACGCAAATTAGCTCTGTTCTGATTGGCTGCCTTAGCCAGAGAGAAGCTAAAACACTTATAACTTCAACCTGCTGTAGGCTGAACAGGTTTCCATATGTATGCAAAAGGTATTAGTGGTTGTGACCTCACAACCATGATGAATTTTATTATTATTATTATTATTATTATTCTTGAATCTGTTTTGCAGCTTCGTTTACATACAAGCTATACATAAGGTTCTTTAGTAAAAACTATTGTTCTATTTAGTACCATAAATTCATGCTTTAATGGTTCTTTGCATGGTGAAACGGTTCCTCAGAGAGATGGAGAATGTGTTGTATATGGTTCCATTTAGAAACGTTTTGCAAATTATTCTATTTAGCATCAAAATGGGTTCTTCTATCTGCTGTTGTTACAATGTCAAGCTTATCACAACAGAAGCAACCTTTCTGGTGCTACATAGAACCATATTTGACACATTTTCCATCAATCTTAAGAATGATTTTATCATGAAATGGTTCTACATATAATGAATTTTCTTTAATTATAGCCCACACTCTAAAAACAGAAGTTCCTCAAGGTTCTTAAAAAAAAAGGTGGTTCTTTAGTAAAGACAGTCGTTCTATATAGAGCCATGAACACTCAGACCTATTTGCATGCATAGAAAGTTGTTTGCATGGTGAAATGGTTCTTCAGATTGGAGAATGTGTTGTATGCGGTTCTGTATAGCATCAAAAAGGGTTCTGGTATCGTTACTTTGTTGCTTGTTGATGTCAAGCTTATTACAATAGCAGAACATTTTGGTTCTGTTGAGAACTCTTTTAAAAAAGTTCTATATAGAACCAAACACAACACATTCTCCATCAATCTAAAGAACTCTTTCACCATGCAAAGAACTTTTTATACATGCAAATGGGTCTGAGTCCTTATGGTTCTACACAGAACCATTGTCTTTATTAAAGAACCCTTGAAGAACCATCTTTATTCAGTGTGTATGTTAGCAAAAACAGTGTTTTAGGTTTTAAGAGGGGAAACGGAACCTAATAAGAGTTTGTGAACTGCCTGTAGGTGAGTTAGACCAATCAGAGGCAACCAAACCTCCATGTGTTGTGACATCACAACCACAACTTGCGGGCAGTTTGACACACTGCGTTCAGGAGTCAAGCCTCAAGACAAAAAATGTTCTGGTCTTCTTGGCCAAAAAAAAAAAAATCAGGCCTGAATCTCAGTTTAAAAATAATTTAAAAAAAAAATTATAAAAATAAAAAATTGCAATTTAAATTGCAGTCGCAATATTAGCCGGAAAAATCGCAATTAGACATTTTCCACAAATCGTTCAGCCCTAGTTTAAAGTCTACTTTTGATCTCCTTACACTGAACACCAGCTTTACCACTGAAATCAAGTTTCAAGGAATTTCCCCAAACTCTAAAGCTCTTTAGTCTTAAGGTTGCACAATATGGGCAAAACACTGTATTGCAAGTACATTTATTCACAAACTGTAAGTGCTATTATTGCTTCAGAGATAAACAACTGTCAGAAGGGGCGAATCAGGGTTAAAATCAGGCTAAAATGAACTCAAAACAGGCTTTTTTGTTGGATTTCCTTTACGGATGGACTACTTTATTCCCAAAATGTGAGGAAAACTTGTCTTTTCCATGATATGGGCTCTTTAAACAAACCATGTATTGTGCAGCTCTAGTGCGAGCATGAAAGGACAGTAAACGAGAGCGATATCGCTCTGGCTCTCTAATACAGACACAGAAAGGAACAGAGAGAGGGCAGCGGAGGTCAGGGCGAGAGAGAGAGAGCAGCAGTGTGTCAGTGTGTGTGTGTGTGTGTGTGTGTGTTAGGCCTGTGAATTAGGATTATGCAATAGCCAGGAAAGGGAGGAGTAGAGTAGGGAGGCTGGGAGGGAAGCAGAAAGGGCTGAAATACAGGACACATTAACGCTCCACGGTTCATATTTTAGAACTGAAGGAGTACAAGTATTATTTAAATTAAAACATACAGACACTATAAAAACTTCAAACTTTGTATCTCCATTAGAGCTGCAACGATTAATCGATTAGTTGTCGACTATTAAATTAATTGGCAACTATTTTGGTGACCAATTAATCTGTTTCTATAAAAAAGACAAAGTAAACAATTCTGATTCATCCATCCATCCATCATCTAAACCACTTATCCTTCTGGGTCGCGGTGGGGTGCTGGAGCCTATCCCAGCTGTCACAATTCTGATTCCTGCTCCGTAAATTTGAATATTTTCTGGTTTCTTTACTTCTCTGTGACACCAACCTGAATATCACTGGGCTTTGGAAAACACTGACTGACAATTTTCACCACTTTAACATTTTATAAACCAAACAACTAATCGATTAATCGGGAAAATAATCAACAGATTAATCGACAATGAAAATAATCACTAGTTGCAGTCCTAATCTCTTTTTAAATCTTTTTAAAGAATTTGGAAACTGCTATTTACAATGTGTTAAAGTTTCATTGAGAACGGGAAAAAAGCTCCAAAAAGGTTCCCCTGGCTTCCATTTAAAGTTAAGAAAGTTTTTCTATTCTCATAGATAGTAGATTTTAGCTCAACAGCCACAATATATATATAATACATGTAAAATTATATATATATATATATATATATATATATATATATATATATATATATATAATATATATATATATATTATTACACACAGGTACTTAAATATACTGTCCTGTGTGGAAGTCAGTGTTTCAACAGGAAATGACACAGAAGCCTCAACAACTAAATATATTACCAGATTTCTCAGTATTTAGTGTCTTTATAACAGCTTCTGTTCTTTTCAGGAGGCTCACTTTCAGTTTCTCAAAGTAATCTGCAAAACGTTCAGTCACAGACGTTGGTTGCACTTCCTGTTTCTCACGATCCCAGATACAAATTTAGCTCATCAGTCAATAAAACTTCACTCCACGTCTCCAATGTGGAGTTTTGATGCTGCAGTGCCGAATGTTCTACTTTTTGCCTCTGTCTCCTTTTCTCAGTGAGGTTCTTCTTGAACAGCTACACATCCTTTCAGACCCACAGCGCTGAGTCGTCTTCTCACAGTGGAAGGATGGACAGAAACACCTGTGGGTGTTTTCAGATCTGAAGCAGCTTGATTTCCTCTCTCTCAAACATGAAAGCTTGGAGTGCTGTTTATCTGACGGGGACAGTTTTGGTGGTCTATGAGGTTTTTCCGGTGGTTGTTGGAGTCGGTGGCGCCCTCAGAAACTTCAGTGTTGGAAAGTCCTGGTATCTCCACTTACTTTCATTTGACTTTGTCTTTGTTGAGGCAAGTGGATTATTTTAAATCTGATCCCCTGAAAAACTAGTGACTCCTACTCAATGGCTGTTTTGACTGGAAAATAAATAAATGAAGGGTGGGCTCTGAGACTTGCACAGTACTGCATGTATTGGACATAATATTATTACATAGACACCGATCAGGCGTTACATTATGACCACCTCCTTGTTTTTACACTCATTGTCCATTTTATCAGCTCCACTTACTATATAGGTGCACTTTGTAGTTCTACAGTTACAGACTGTAGTCCATCTGTTTCTCTGATACTTTGTTAGCCCCCTTTTTACCCTGTTCTTCAGTGGTCAGGACCCCCATGGACCCTCACAGAGCAGGGTGGTGGATCATTCTCAGCACTGCAGTAACACTGACGTGGTGGTGGTGTGTTAGTGTGTGTTGCGCTGGTCTGAGTGGATCAGACACAGCAGTGCTGCTGGAGTTTTTAAACACCTCAGTGTCGCTGCTGGACTGAGAATAGTCCACCAACCAAAAACATCCAGCCAACAGCGTCCTGTGACCACTGATGAAGGACTAGAGGATGACCAACACAAACTGTGCAGCAGCAGATGAGCTATCGTCTCTGACTTTACATCTACAAGGTGGACTGACAAGATAGGAGTGTCTAATAGAGTGGACAGTGAGTGGACACAATGTTTAAAAACTCCAGCAGCACTGCTGTGTCTGATCCACTCAGACCAGCACAACACACGCTAACACACCACCACCAGCACATCAGTGTTACTGCAGTGCTGAGAATGATCCACCACCCAAATAGTACCTGCTCTGTGAGGGTCCATGGGGGTCCTGACCACTGAAGAACAGGGTAAAAGGGGGCTAACAAAGTATCAGAGAAACAGATGGACTACAGTCTGTAACTGTAGAACTACAAAGTGACCCTATATAGTAAGTGGAGCTGATAAAATGGACATTGAGTGTAGAAACAAGGAGGTGGTCATAATGTTATGCCTGATCAGTGTACGTACATAGATGTGTGTGTGTGTGTGTGTGTGTGTGTGTGTGTGTGTGCTTTCCTTGTGGACTTAAGAACAGGGTTTTTGCAGAGTTCCTGCTGTAAACTGTGAAGAAGGAAGCCTGATATGTTTTGCACTCGACACACGTGGTCTGTGGATTACTGGACACAAAAGTGTTTTGTTTTCTGGTCTTACCCCACACCAGGCTTTGCAAGCTCAAATGCAAATGATCAGAGCCTGTAGTAAAACTGTGCTGGGGGGGTGGGGAGTTAAATTAAAACAAAAGCTGGCACATTTTGCTTACCATTAACCACAGCTCAAAAAACGAGAAGAAAAACGATCAAATATTATGTTTAACTGCTTATTCACTAGAGCTACAAGGACTGTAATACACTACAGGAAGTGTAGGGGGCGATATGGCTTCTACTGTTTCATTTAAAAAGCTCTATAATGTTCATATGATCCACACAGTCACTCTGACAGACTGTAATACACTACAGGAAGTGTAGGGGGCGATATGGCTTCTACTGTGTCATTTAAAAAGCTCTATAATGTTCATATGATCCACACAGTCACTCTGACAGACTGTAATACACTACAGGAAGTGTAGGGGGCGATATGGCATCTACTGCTTCATTTAAAAAGCTCTATAATGTTCATATGATCCACACAGTCACTCTGACAGACTGTAATACACTACAGGAAGTGTAGGGGGCGATATGGCTTCTACATTTTTTCGTTAAATACTCTGACTCGGATTCCTGTGCAGAACTCTGCGGTGTTATCAGTGTGGATCTGCGTCCTGCTCAGTGTCGTGTTTTCTCTTGTCCTGACCAGCATGTTTTTAAAACCTCCCATCAGCCCAACCTGCCCAGGCAGCTCCGGCTTAACTCCAGCTCAGAGCTACACAATATGGACAAAATACTCTCATACTGTTTATATCACCACTTATTGTGAATTAAAGGTGGAAGACGTGCAAAAGCATAACATTACAACATTACAGATTACTTCAAGACATTTTCACCGTTCATAACTTTACATGATATTCAGTTTTTCTGATGTTTGATAAGGTTGAACAATGAAAAAAAGCCTCAGCAGTAATTTTTCAATCAAAAACTATGAATATAATGATTTTTAGGTCTGTATTCATACAGTGCTCTGCACTAAAACCCAGTTCAACAGGACTATTAATGTTCTCGATACCAGAAATAACGTTATATGCCCAGTCCTATCACAGCACATGCAAAAAAAAATGCTAATTAGTTAGCGGGGTCATTTGCATACTGCAGCCATCTGCAAAATAACAGTACTAAAAATTGCTGTGCCTAAATAAACAAACAAATAAATAAATAAAGTATGTAATTGAGGAAGAACTAATATAGGAATTGTGCCCTAATGCTGATATCATGGTTTTTCATGCTCATTTCTGCCGATATCAATATAGGAATGTAGAAATTGGGATTAAAATAATCTGGATCTGAACTAAATGAGAAGAAAATTAACTTTTAATTCATTTCTGTGAAGTTACAAAAGCAGTAAAGTGAATAAACTGGAGGAATATAAGTGAAGCAAACCAGCATCAACACAACGTCTGTATAATAAACAGATCAAATGTCAGTCTGGAACATTTTTTCAAAGCAACCATCTGCCGATACGGATATGACTCTGATAGCAACGTGCATCTGCACATGTCTGTAGGGACTGAACGATGTATCAGTCGGCTGATTATATTGGCAGATATTGAGGTCCTGCAGGATTAACCGGTATCGACAAGAATCCCACTGGTAATTAGTGGCTGACGGTCGATATCAGCTCTTTTCTAACACAGCATATTGTAATCTGAGCACTAACATGGTTCATTAACAACACACCAACAAAGCTGCGATGAATTCAGGGACTTAGGAGCGACAGGTTTTCTGTCGTCGCCTGTTCTGATTTTGTTTTGCTTCATGCTTTCTCTTCTCTGATGGCGAGGATTCACCCTCCTTCGCTTTTTCTTGTGCTAAATAATAAATCTGATCCTCCTTTTGTCTAAATTTGGGTTCTCAAACTTCTCACTACACAAAATGGTCAGCAGCACCAGCAGCAACCACGTCTTCCAACTGGAGCTACAGCGCCACCAAACTCAGGCAGAAAATCGTGAAAGACGCCCTCTAGAGGCAGTGATTGGTTTTTTAGCAGCTTAAAATCAGTGCTGGTCTTGGTCTCAGAACACTCATGTCAGTCGAGCTCTAGTAATTGCTCAAAACATCACATGATCAACTGCACACCTGCCAAAACAAACCAGGCTGCCTTGTTACGAGACGAGGTGAAAAAAAAACCCCACAAACATCTTAAAGCAGAAACATGTCGGCAGACTAAATTTGGGGAGAAAATAAGGCTTAAATGCAATTTTTGGCTGAACCACTACTTTAACTATGAGTGCGCTTACATGCACTCAATAATCCGATCATAATTGGATTTCTGCAGTTATCTGATTATTCAAAAAGTCATGTAAACACCATACTCCGATCTAGAAATCCAATAAAGAGGCTTGATTTTAGCTCAGTAATCAGATTTCTCAGTGCATGTAAACTCTTACTCTGATTTCTTTCGGATTTCTCAGTCTGCGCAAGAACAGAAGGCGGTAGGAACAGGAAGCAGTGATGCCACGAGACTAGGGCTGAACGATTTGTGGAAAATATCTAATTGCGATTTTTTTTGGCCAAGAAGACCAGAACATCCACCTTTTTTGGCTTAAGGCTCGACCCCTGATTGCAGTGTGTCAAACTGCCTGTAAGTTGTGGTTGTGATGTCACAACACATGGAGGTTTGGTCGCCTCTGATTGGTCTAACTCACCTACAGGCAGTTCACAAACTCTTATTAGGTTCTGTTTCCCCTCTTAAAACCTAAAACACTGTTTTTGCTAACATACACACTGACTAAAGATGGTTCTTCAAGGGTTCTTTAATAAAGACACTGGTTCTGTGTAGAACCATAAGGACTCAGACCCATCTGCATGCATAAAACGTTCTTTGCATGGTGAAAGACTTCTTTAGATTGATGGAGAATGTGTTGTATATGGTTCTATATAGAACCTTTTTGAAAAGAGTTCTCTACAGGACCAAAATGTTCTGCTATTGTAATAAGTTTGACATCAACAAGCAACAAAGTAACAGTACCAGAACCCTTTTTGATGCTATACAGAACCGCATACAACAAATTCTCCAATCTGAAGAACAATTTCACCATGCAAACAACGTTTTATGCATGCAAATAGGTCTGAGTGCTCATGGCTCTAAATAGAATGACTGTCTTTACTAAAGAACCTTGAAGAACTATATATTTTAAGAGTGTAGGCTATAATTAAAGAAAATTGCAGCTCTCAAATTATGATTTCGACATAAAAACAATTAATCTTTCAGCCCCACGCGAGACGCAGCAAAACACTTTCGGAGAGGCGCTAGAATCAAACACGGAATGGAGGATTTAAATATTCTTCATCTTCTAGATGATGTTTGTTCACATTTTCAGGTAAAGTGGCGCCATGTTTAAAAAAACAGCCACAGCACGTTTGAGCAAGTTTGACTTTTATGTTTACGGCTCGTCGTCTTCTGAGAGTTTATCGGCTGGTTGTAAAGCAGAAATCTAATTACTGTCTGACTCATGTAGACCCAGAGTTTCCCCATTATCTAATTACTCAAGTGCATGTAAACGCTTTGATCGGATTACCGTCAAAATCTGATTTTCTGCAGTTAACGGATTATTAAATGCATGTAAACGTACTATTTACTATTCATCTTGGCGTTAACATTCCAACAGCAGCCGATGGGCTCTGGATTCTATTACACGTTTTATCTTCACTATCGTTCCCCACAGCATTAAAGCAGGAGCATTAAAGAGCCCATATCCTACACTTTCCTGTATTTTATTTACCCCCCAGGGCTCACTTATAAGGTTTGTGTGGTTCTGTGTGTGAAAAAGTCATAAATATTTTTTACATTATTGGTCTCAGATTTCTCTTTATCCCTTGTAATTAAACAGGCTGTTTTTGTTACTGTGCCTTTAAGACCGATGCATGCAAATGACCTCTTTTGTGATTGGCTGCCCTGTACTGTGCCTGGTTCAAAGAACAGTCTGGGGTGAAACACTTCTTATGACTCCAGCGTGAAAAGCTAGTACTGCTGTATGTAAATGGATTGGGATTTGTGACATCACAAAAAGTGAACTTTTCTGCAGCTGTCAACATGTGAAACGTGTGGACTGGGAAGTGCATGTTATGTTTAGCCTCTTTAACTCCTTGGAACCACCAGCGGTTCTAAAGCGCTCTTAATCATATTCTTTACTGCATGACTTTCATATTTCGTAAGCTACACTCTAAAGGTGGGGGTCGTATGAGAGCTCTAACTGTCTTCTTTCCAGGCAAATAGATGGTGATGTAATTTTAAAACTTTATAATAAAAGAAGCTGAACTATTTTTTTTCTACTAAAATTTGACTTATTTTTCCACAAATCTGAGCAAGAAACTGGATCTCAGATGGCGTATCTTCAGTGATCTGCTCTGTAAAGATTATTTTTTTAAAATAATACAAAGAGCGTCTAAGATTTTTGGCTTCCAGCAGTAAATTGTAAGCATATAACAATATGTGTACATCATAAAACACATGTTCTGTTCATTTGAGGGGAACTTTTACCAAAACACCTTACGATTTGGGCATGTAAATTCAGATGGACAAACCGAATAATACCCACGAGCATAAGAGGTTAGACACTAAATGTTGACAAACTATGTCAAACTAAGAAAAAAGACAAACGGGTCCTTTAATGCAGTGTTATTGTTTAAGTGAGTAATGTCTGATTACAAGCCGAACGAAACCTACTTATTTAGTTTCACTGACCAGCAGACACTGTAATCTCAGACCTGTTTGGTAGCTCATCTTTGTTTTGGTTGTATTTCAGTCAACAACTAAATGACTGTTATTCACTTCTGACTGTTTCTGTTAAAGGGTCCATATCATAGAATATTTAAATAAAGAAGGGGGGAAATTAAGAGTTTGACATGGTGTATTTAAACACTGTTAAAGTTTCAAAAGGTCCCAATTCCTCAGTCCGTACAGTCGATGTCTATACGACTCGTTCTGAATTCAGTTTGTGTGACGTCACTTACTTGTTTACACATCGGCCTATTCTGCCTAGTGCCTCCTAGTTCAGCCCCGCCCACTTTCACTGAAGACATGGCAGCCAATCTGAAGAGCTTATCACTTACATTAGTTTTAAAGGCATAATAACAAAAGCCTGTATAATCCTAAGAGATAAAACGAGGTTGGAAAAGGAATTACGACTGTTTTTAGTACATAAAAAGCATGTTTTAAGGGGATTTAAAAAAAAATAATAAAATACAAGAAAAATGTAGTGTATGGGCCCTTTAATAGATTAACATAGATAACATTAGGAGGTGTAAGAATATAAAATGATCAAAATGCCGCAAAATTACAACTTTTATTAATAAAACTGGAAAAAAACTAACCTGGCGCTCGTCTAACGCAGTCACTCCTTCCAGAACGTAAGGCTAAGATTCATTTTCACGCAGACTACTCCTTTTAAAAAATGGGAAATTCACCCATCAGGAACTGAGAGTATTTGGAGAAGTGCAGAAATCGCGTGCTGAAGCTTGACTGATGTCAGGCTTCGATGAGTAATCAGATGTAACAGGTTTAGTCGGGAAAAACTTGAACAATACATGCAAAAATAAAAAGGATGGAACATTTGCACTAATCCGGCTGAACGTAAAACAGGAAACGACTGCACGTTCCAACTCGGCTGACTGGCTTTAATAAACACGCATAAACTGTGCTGCAGCTTTTCAGGCCGAGTTCAGATGAAAAATGTCAGGCTGGCGGACGAGGCCCGAGCGTAGCAGCGCTGTGGTTTACACATCCTCTCTGATATAAACATCAGGCTGGCAGGTCAGTCTGCAGAGCTTTCAGGCCGACTTCATGCTGCGTTTCTGTGAAAGCTCTTTCAGTCGTGGGGGGACAAACAAGGCAGCGAGTGTCACCCAAACAACCACGTCTGCAGCATCACGCTGGATACTCGCTCACATTACAGCGCTGGAGCCTGTGCAACTTGGTTTTAGTATAGAAAATAACGCTAGTATTAAAGACATAGTTCAGTGAAAACACACACATTTGCATTATTTTCCTTCTTATCCCAAACGTAGTCTGAAGTTTTGCTTTAGTTTTAGTGTTACGGGAGCAGCGAGGCTAATGCAGCCAACAAGCAGTGGAAGTTTATACTCCACCAATTAGCACTATGTATAACAAGGACAACATTCAGGCTTTAAGACGTCCGATACTACCGCAGAGTATCGCGATATTTTGTGTGGCAATACTGTATCGATACACAGATGCCAAGCATCGATGTTTTATTACATAAATTGAAAGTTCACATAATAAAATATCGATATATGGATGCCAAGTATCAATGTTTTATCATATAAATTTAAAGTAAAGCTAATTTAAAGTAAAGCTTTTAAGAACAGCACTCAGGCTTTAAACGTCTGCTACTACCTTTTCAGTTGGGCAACAGACTTTAATCCATCATTTTCGTACCTGTTTATGCATAATTTGTGCATGTTTATATACAGTGTATCATGTAGGGATGGGAGATAAAATCGATACAGCAGAGTATCACAATATTTTGTGTGGCAATACTGTATCAATACACGGATGCCAAGTATTAATGTTTAAGTATACAAATCTAAAGTTGACACAATAAAATATCGATATATGGAAGTCAAATATCAATAGTTTATTATCTAAATTTAAAGCAAAGCTAATTTAAAGTAGAGTAAAGCTTTTAAGGCAGCACTATGTAAAACAAAGAAAATTCAGGCTTTAAAACGGCTGCTACTACCTTTTCAGTTGTGCAACATAGTCCGTCATGTAGGGATAGAGAGGGAAAAAAAATTGTGTGGCAATACTGTATGGCTACACAGATGCCAAGTATCAATATTTTATTATATAAATTTAAAGCTTTTATGACCGTGTGGGACAGTCTGTCTGCGTGACAATCGCATTTTTCTGCAATAAAAATGATTCAAGTGAGATAAACAGACTGAAAATGTTCTCTCAGATAAAATACAGCAACGTTTTCCTTTAGAAACAAAATTTGGAAAAAAAAGGTAATAATTCACAATATATTGCAATATATTTAATCACAGTATCCAGCATATCGCAATATCTTTAAAATCACAGTAATATTGTATCGTGATATCGTATCGTGGGGCCTTTGGTGATTCCCACCCCTACGGTGAGAAAACACAATCATTTAAGTCTATCAGTCATTACTTAAAGGGCCCATTTCTAACTTATTCCTTCGGTTTTATTTTCCCCCATGAGGTCCACTCATAACGTTTGTGTGGTCATAATTCATTTTTTTACTTTTTGTAACTTCAGTGTGAGTGGGCGGGGCTACACTGCTATAGACTGAATAGGTAGAAACGGAAAATATGTAAATGTGTTTGTCTTCTGTGACTTCACAAAAACAATTCATTCAAAATGGGGTTGTTTTGGCAGCCTAGTTTCCAAACACATGTGGACTGTATGGACTGGGAATTGAACAATATCCTTTTGATTCTGAAACGTAAACATTGCTCACATACGGCTGGGCAATGCAACAGTATTTAGCATTATAGTGATGAATTACATCACAAAATGTCACAATATGCTTCTCGTGGATGCCGTCAGTGCTTCAATAACCCTTCCCAACTGCATGTTTGACTGCAAAGACAGCAGAATTAGTCCTGTTTAAATGGACTTATTGCAGCTCAGTGTGTGAAATACTGAATATAAATTGATATCATTTTTTAAAATATGCACTACTTTATTGTTTCCAATTTGTAAGATGTCAGGTAAAATGACCTTTATGCTCATACGCTACATCAAAATAAGTGAAGCATTTGGATTTCCATGATATGAGCCCTTTAACCACTCGTTACAGTTTGGAGCAACGGTGATAATTTAAGGTATGATGCTAATCGGTGGGGTATAGGCCTTTATTATGTGTTAGCTACATTAGCCGCGGAGCGCCACAAACCTCAGACACTAACCATCGTTAAGAACATCAACAAGATCAGAGATGTTCAGACTAAAGCAGACCTGAAGAAACTCATCCACGCCTTTATTTTCAGGAGGATTGATCACTGTAATGGTCGCCTAACTGGACTCCAAAAAAAGACCATCAAACAGCTTCAGCTGAGTCTCACTAGGAGTAAAAGAAGGACCAACCCCCCCTTACATACATACTATGCTGTCCTAAAACAACCCCAACATAGAAATTACATGTCTTATCTTCCCCCTTAGGTCCACTTACAATATCTGTGTGGTCTTATGAACCGATCAAAACAAATCATAATTAATTCAGCCAGTGTAAATCCTTACACTGGCTACCAGTCTGTTCCAGAATAGACTTTAAGGTGCTGTTACTGCTCTATAAATGTCTTAATGGTGCAGGAGCAGCGTATTTATCTGATCTGCTGCAGCGATATGAGCCGAGCAGAACTCTCAGATCATTAGGAACTGGTCAGTCAGTCCTGCTGAAGGTGAAGACTAAACATGGAGAAGCAGCGTTTAGATACTATGCTGCTCTTAAATGAACCCAGTGGACCCGACGCGGGACACTTTAAAATCCAGGCTCAAAACGTTCCTTTCAGCTCAGTTTAAACACTGTTAGTGTTTCTGTCCTCTTCGCCTCTGTTACGACACTTTATCCTTTTTTTTAATTTTTAATTTCTAATTAGATTTTTATTTTAATGATTTCCTCTTTTAAATCCATTGTTTTCATCATGTTTTTAATTTATATTCTCCTTCACTCTTTAAACGACTCTATTTTCTCACCGTGAAGCACTTTGACTGACAGCAGTGTATGAAAGGTGCTGTATAAATAAACTTGCCTTAGTAAAGGTAGCAAAGCTGTATATCTGAATTGTGGCCAAACTATCGCTTTAACTAACGGTTTCTTCAGAAACTTACCAGCTGAAACTCTCTGCGCCGGTCGTAGGCGTGCTGGATGCCACTGTCCGCCCACAGCGAGCGGATGGAGGGCAGGTACTGCACAAACACCTTCGTCTCCACCGTGCCCTGCAACACTTTGGAAGAGCGCGTGTCGAAGGCCATGACGGTCTCTCCATGCTCCTGGTTAGACGGGTCGCCCCACGGGATGTGCAATTTCTCTCGCGCGTCCACCAGAACTCGAACACCTGTGAGGACACGGCAAATTCAGACTCAACTGGACTGGAATTCAATAAAACATGCCACCCGCTCCTGCCACACCCACACGGCAAATAAAGTGGTCTTAGGAAACTACAGCTTCATTTACATCACAGTAATTAAAATATGACATTTACATTATATGTCAGAGATACGACGCATACATACTATGCTGTCCTAAAACAACCCCAACATAGAAATTACATGTCTTATTCTCCCCCTTAGGTCCACTTACAGTATCTGTGTGCTCTTATGAACCAATCAAAACAATCATAATTAATTTTTACACAACCATTTTCCAACTTTATCTCATATTAATTAACCCAATACACAGATTATTTCTGTTACTGTGCCTTCAAGTCTGATATGTAAATGAGCCTTGTTCTAATTGGCTGCTCTGTATTGGGCCTCACTCAAAAGCAGCCTAAGCTGAAGCACTCGAGTAGGCGGGGCCAAGCTGCTGTAGGCTCAGTAGTTGGATATATGTGAATGTGTTTGTTTTTGTGACATCACAAAAACATATATGGACTGTATGTGCTGGGGAGCAAAACTTTAGCAATGTTTATATAGGCAACTACATGAGTGAATGAGTTTGTTCAATGAGGAAGGTTCAGGATCAGTTTTCCATGATATGGGTTCTTTAAATAGGGCATTTTTCTGCTAATTTACTGTTGGCTGAATTTAACATACTGAAAAAATAACACAAAATACAATGCACCATCGCTTTTTGTTATTATAATAAAAACAACAATAAGAATATTCTTCTTCCATTTGCTTCTGGTAAAGCATATTGAGCTCTTCAAACAGAATATTTAAAAAACATTCTTATTGTTCATTTGATTATAATAATAATATAATAATAATAATAATAATAATAATGATAATAATAATAACAACAGCAATAAAAGGTTTAACTTATGTAAAGCCTCTCTCAAACCCAAGGATGCTTTACACAAGTTTCAGAAGTACCAGCTATTATTATTATTATTATTATTATAAAATCAGCAATAGGAATGTTTTTTCTTCCATTTGCTTAGGGTGAAGTGTCCTGAGCTTTTCTAATTGTCATAGAATACTCAAGAATTTTAAAAAAATATTAATATTGTTTTATTATTATTATTATTAATAATAATAATAATAATAATAATAATAAAAATAAATTATTATTACTATTATTATTATTATTATTTTAACAACAACAACAACAACAACAGCAGTAGCAATATAAGGTTTAAGTTATGTAAAGCCTTTCTTAAACCCAGGGATGCTCTACACAAGTTACAAAAGTACAAGCTGTTATTATTTCTATATTACTAATATTATTATTCTTATTCTTCTTCTTCTTATTATTATTATTATTATTATTATTATTATTATCATCATCATCATCATTATTATCATCATCATCATTATTAAATTAGCAATAAGATTTTTTTTTCTTCCATTTTCTTAGGGTAAAGTGTCCTGGGCTTTTCTAATTGTCATAGAATACTTGAGACAATATTTAAAAAAAATATTCATATAGTTGTTTTAATAATATTAATAATAATAATAACAACAACAACAACAACAAAACAACGGCAGCAGCTATATAAGGTTTAAGTTATGTAAAGCCTTTCTTAAACCCTAAGATGCCTTACACAAGTTACAAAAGTACCAGCTGTTATTATTATTATTATTATTATTATTTTAATAAAATCGGCAATAAGAATATTTTTTTCTCCCATTTGCTTAGGCTGAAGTGTCCTAAGCTTGTTCGTCATAGAATATTCGAGACAATATTTGAAAAAATATTCTTACTGATGATTTAATAACAACAACAACAACAACAACAACAACAACAACAATAATAATAATAATAATAATAATAACAACAAAAACAACAGCAGCAATATAAGGTTTAAGTCATGTAAAGCCTCATTTAAACCCTGGGACGCCTTACACAAGTTACAAGAGTACCAGCTGTTATATTTAGATGCTATTATTATTATTACTATTATTAGTGGTAGTAGTAGTATTATAAAATCAACAATAAGAATTCGTCATTTTGCTTGGGGTGACGTGTACTGAGCCTTTCTCATTGTTATAGAATATTCAAGACAATATATAATGGAATATGTAGAGCGAATAATGACTGACAGCTGCTGACCTGTTTGGCTGCATTAAGAACAGTAACGCGCACCAACAGCTGGAGCTTCTCCAGACAAAGGCTGCTGCACCTGACCACACCCATACTGAAAACCACACTGTCTGCCTTCTGCAGCTACCACACACGGATCTGTCTGACAAATAACCCGCCATCACACCCCATCCGCTTCCTCCCTGCTTCCCTGAAACAAATGGGAAATTACTGGAGCTGTTTTTTATTTGTTAAAACAGAAACAAAAACGACAGTTCAGCTCAGCTCAGCTCAGTTCCACACGCCAGCAGCTCTCTGACCCACTACTCTGAATAACGGTGAAGCAGGCTTTGGTTAAGATGAGGTCACAGTGGCCTTTAGCTCTTCTGAGGTTTAATTAACGAGGTCTCACGATCAGAAACCCAAACGATGATGTGCTCTCGCTGCTCCACCACACGCTCGTTAGTTATATTAACGCTAATGGGCCAAACGCTCTCAGACGGATCCGACACCTCGTCTGCCCTCCTGTTCTAATGCTGGCGGCCACAAAACAGGTCAGACCAGTTTCCGCTGCAGTCCCACACATGCAAACATAATGCATGGGTAGTAAGATCTCACACTGAATCTGTAACAAAATATCCCTAGCCTTAATATTAACCACATAAAGGAGAACTCCACCGATTTTCCAAAATTTCTGCATAATTAACTGGTTCAGATGTAAACAGAGTCATTCAGCGTGGATTAAGTTCTAGAGGAAACTTACTGAGTCAGAATTGTTCACAGTGGTGGTGATAGGAACCAGACGTCCACCTCTAAAAGCTCCCTCACAGAAAGTTCCTACATGAAATGGTTATGAATTCACTGCCTGATGACTGAGACACTGTTTTCGATAGTTTGGAGAAGATTTGGCCTTAAACTCCATTCATAGTCCCCAAAGAAAACTTATTATTTCAGATTTCCCACTATTTTCCATCATCAACATCCCATATAAGCTCAGAAGACTCGTGTAGGTTCACTGGTGGTTCTGGATAGTAAATAAAATGTCTATATTTGTGTTGTAGTCATGGCGACCCCTGGTTCCTATCACCACCACTGTAAAGACATATGAACCATTTCACACCAAACCACTCTGAATCACTCTGATTACACCTCAAACACTCAATTATCCAGAAACTTTGAAAAAGCAGTGTAATTTCCCTTTAAACTTCAGGCTTATTATTGGTTTATTTTCCAGCAGTTACTGTGCAGGTATGAGCAATAATAAATTAATAACTAATTAGCCATTAATTAGCATTATGTCATTCATTTAGGCCAATTCATTAATAATTAAAAACAATCCAGCACAATAAAGAAAAAAAACACCATCTCTTTAAGGGGTTAAAGAAAACTAAGCCTCGAAAAAATAAAGCTTGTCACTTTTTTTTAATTAAAAACCTACAATAATGAAACCTGAAGCACTAGAAAAGCACAGTAATAAAGGTTTGCATACATACGCACACCTGCCCTTCCTCATTTCCATTCCCAGGTGCTACCTGTGCAGGTAAGAGAGCCAGTCTGCATGCCTTGGACATCACTGTTAATCATTTAACAATTCAGTTTAACTGTCACGTAAAATATCCATCACAAGCCTGATATATGGGAAAGAAGAAGCCATAAACAATGTGAAATATAATAGTCATAATAATAGCATTAGCTTTGTTGTACCGTATTATTTAGTAAAATTAGGATGTTTATTTAAACAGTAAGCGCACTCCTTTCCTCACTGTTTGCCCTGAAGCCTCATAACTGAAAGTAAACAGAACTGTCCTATAAAGACATACGACATCCATGAAGCTCAGTTTACACTGTTACAGCTGCTTCCTCTCAGGGGCGTTTCTGATTCTTCAATTTACTTCTATAATCTTTTTCCTCCCTGGTGTAAATACATCGCTCCTCTATCGTACTACTGCACTGCAATGATAAGTAAATTAGTCAGTCATAACTCTGATTACAGAAAGGGAAAGTACAGCTTATTCAAAAATAAAACCACTCCATAATGTTCCCATAATCCAGTACAGGCTACAGGCCTCAACAGGAGACAGTGAGCAGAGAAGGTGACATCACTCATCATGTCACTAAAGCTATACTATATTCAATCCAGACCACAAATCCATAATGGACAACGTGGCTTGAAATTTACACCGAAAAGGGGGTCAATCTGAAGATAAACGGACAAATTATAACCGTCCGTTTTCACCGTTACATTCACACAGTCACTCTGAGAGACTGTAATACACTACAGGAAGTGTAGGGGGCGATATGGCTTCTACTGCTTCATTTAAAAAGCTCTATAATGTTCATATGATCCACACAGTCACTCTGACAGACTGTAATACACTACAGGAAGTGTAGGGGGCGATATGGCTTCTACTGTTTCATTTAAAAAGCTCTATAATGTTCATATGATCCACACAGTCACTCTGACAGACTGTAATACACTACAGGAATCAATCTTTATCAGGGAGAGCAATAAGCAAATGAGGGACTGCAAACAGAGCTTGAAACTACTTCAGTGAATTAGCCTAGCAAGAAGTCTTTGATGTGTTCTAGCCGTGATTCCTTTTCCCCCTCAGCTGTGGATCCTGTGTGTACAAGCCTGCATGCCCTCGGGAGAATTCCCAATACGCAGGAAACTTCCAGAGAAGACCTGGTCCAAATGCAAAACCTCCAGCTTTACCAGGAGCGCAGTCTGAGGACAGGTTTCTGCATGTTTTCTCCACGCGCTCCGGCTTGGCAGCGGCCAAAAATGTAATCACAATAAATGTATAATCATTCAATACTGAGATTTATCAATAATCCCAATGCTAGGGGTGGGAAGCTCTAGGCACCTCACGATTCAATTCGATTATGATTCAGAGGCTGCGACGCGATTACAAAACGATTACTGATGCATCTTTTTTTCTATACAGGATTTCTTTTTTTCTCTCACTGTGTGACGACTTGAATTTGTAATGATCCATAATGAATTTATTTCCAGTATCTTTTATTAATAAATCATATGGAAGTGATGTGGCTGAACTGGAAGGCTCTCATTCGCTGCTCTTGTTTGGAGCACATGAGACGCTGCTGCCACTCATCTGTGATACAATGCTGTTACGGTGAAATGAGATCCAGTGGTGATGAGTCTCCACGCAGCACATGTTACAGCTGTTCTACCCGTTTTCTTTTATATTTTTTTGATTTTGTAACTTCGGTTTTGGTCTTGTCGTGGGGGGGGGTTCGTTGGGGAGGGTCGCTGTGTCAGTAAAATATCTTCGAGACTGGACGCTGTATCTCAGCTTCAACGACTGAGAACTGGTGTGCAGACTGCCGGTCACACAGCAACGCAGTCTCGTCTGGCTAGTAGCTACGAAAAGGCAGAGAGAGATTTAAGACGAACGTTTGGAGAAGAATGGACTCGCATTTATAAGCTGCGCTGTTGGTTTCCTAGAACGTCAAACCTGCAATGAGAGACAGTCATTAACATTAAAAAGTTGCGAAGATGAAGTCGCTTCTCTTTCGAATTCTCCCGTTCCACTTTAAATGGTGCCGTATTTATACTCTGGCGCCTCAGGCAGAATTTAAGGTGGAACGGGAGAATTCGCAGAAGTAGCTGGCGAATGAGAAGCGACTTCAGCCTCGTAAAACAGTCGAACGGTGAGAGACATTTCACAAGAAACTGATCTACTTTTGAGGAAAGGTTTCCTGGCGGAGATGTGAGAAAAGCAGCTGTAGCTGAGCTGAAGCTTAAAGCAGAGCAAAGTAAATCTGTGTTTTCGTTTATACTGTTTAGTCTATACTAGACCATCAGCACATACTGAGACATACTGGACATTAAATGTTGTGGCTCCCAAGCTGGTCTGATTTTTGTTGAAAGGACAAAATGGCTCTTCTTATCATTTGTGTTGTGACTCCTGACCTAACCTGGCTTTAATGCCGAGGGAGCCGGTCGGATTTCTCACTCATCCAGTTATGTTTTTGTTATGTGCCGCCACAGACTGTCCAGGCGCTGCACTTCCCCACTTACAGGTTATAAACTACATATTTTGAAAATCGATTTTTTAAGTTTGTGAATCGATTCAGAATCATCCACGTCTGCATCGCAATGCATCTAAGAATCGACCCCCCCACCCCACCCCTACCTAACGCTCAATCTTAAGTAATGAAAGCACTTTGAACCCTAAAGAAACCAAAAGGCCTGTTCTGGCGTACGGCTGAACGATTTGGGGAAACATCTAATTGCGATTTTTCCGACTAATATTGCGACTGCCATCTAAATCGCATTTTTTTCTCTCATTTTATTCAGGCCTGATTTATTTTGGCCAAGAAGACCAGAATATCTACTTTTTCGGCTTCAGGCTTCACCCCTGAACGCAGTGAGCCAAACCGCCAGTAAGTTGTGGTTGTGATGTCACACACACACAGAGGTTTGGTTTGACTCTTCTACAGGCAGTGCACAAGCTTTCATTAGTTTCAATTTCCCCTCTTAAAACACTTTTGCTAATGTACACACTTAAAAAGGATAATTCCTCAAGGGTTCTTTAGTAAAGAGAACGGTTCTATATATCCTCCAAATTCTCCATCTAAAGAACCATTTCACCAAGCAAAGAACCATCTGAGCAGGCAAAGGGGTCTTTGAGTAATCATGGTTCTGTACGGAATGACTGTCTTTACTTAAGAACCATCTTTTTTAAGAAACTTTAAGAATCTAGAGTGCAGGCTATAATTTAGCTCCTGCGATTTGAAAATCGCGCCGTCTTAAATTGCGGTTTCGATATCAAAGCCATGAATCTTTCGGCCCAATTCTGGTGTCGTAAACAGAACGATTAACTTATGATATAAAATAAGCAGATTTAAGCACTGCTACTCTCCATTAGTGCTAGATGATATATTGTTATTAAGCTGGCTTGAAAAAGCGAATTTGTTTTCTTATTACTTAAAACAAAGCTACTCTTCCTGAAACATTCAAGCTAGAACCATGGAACTTTGCAGGATCGTAGAACCGATACCCGAATAGTTTGTTTGCGCTTCTTTAAACAATTCGACTTACGATATTTGTACAGAATTTGCCGAAAACACGATTTTCTGTTTTTCCATAAGAGCAAATGTTTTTAGACACACTTCTTATGTCACTATCATATCAATACTTTAGCATCCACATGGGATAGCAAGGCAACAGGCTAGCAACACCTTAGCAACCACCTGGGATACCATAACATACCTAGCAACACATTAGTAACCACATGGGAAAGCACAGCCACAGCCTAGCAACACCTTAGCCACCATTTGGGATACTGTAGCATGCAACACGTTAGCAACCATAAGGACATAAAGGCAACAGCCTAGGGACACCTTACCAATCACCTGGGACAGGATAGCAATAGGCTAGCAACATCTTAGCAATCAACTAGAAAACCATCCTAACAGCTTAGCAACACCTTAGCAACCACCTGGGATAGGATAGCAACAGCCTAGCAACACCATAGCCACCATTTGGGATACCGCAGCATGTCTAGCAAGACATTAGAAACCACATGAGATAGCAAAGCCGCAGCCTAGCAACAGCCTAGCAATACCTAAGCAACCACCCGGGATAGGATAGCAACAGCCTAGCAACACCTTAGCCACCATTTGGGGATACCGTAGCATGTCTAGCAAGACATTAGAAACCACTAGGACAGCAAGGCAACAGCCTAGCGACACCTTAGCAATCACTGGGGCTACTGTGGAATGCCTATCAATGCCTTACCCACCACCGGGGACACCATGGTAACAGCTTAGCAACAATTTAGCAAACACCTGGGACAAGACAGCAAAAGCCAAGCAACAACCACCTGGCATATGGCAACAGCCTATCGACACCTTAGTAACCACCTAACAACCACCAAGCAATGCTCAATCAAGCAGGAAAACCACAGCAACCTCATAGCAACACCATCGCAACTACCTGGAATTACTAAATGAACCTACAGAAGTCATCAAAAGAAAGTGTTCTGCAACGCTTTTTTGAAATCAACAAGTACAAAAAGCTCCAAATACAAATAATGAGAACTAAATCAAACTTACATCATTCAAACAGATTTCTACCCATTTTCACTCATTCTGATAAACACATTCAGCTGCCAGTCTTTGCTCTATTTTTTATCTACTTGCTGATTTTGTGGATGTATTTCTTGCTTGTGGCATTGAAAATGCAGGTTATTAAAAACTGCCAAGACTGTCAAAATGAGTAAAACATTAATATCAGAATGAGTCAAAATGAGTTGTAACCTTTTTGGAAAAATAAGTTTGATTTAAATCTAACTGTTTGCATTTTCAAACAATTTTGGACATTTTGATGCTCAGTATTTTTGCTTAAGAACTTCAGAATTTTAACTGAAACTTAGAAATTTAGAAAACAGAGTCAGTATCAGATCAACACTCTGTATCAGCACCAGATTTAAATATTGGACTCAGTATCGGATCAGCACTCAGTATCGAACCACACCCTGAACTTAGATATTAAAATCAGCTTTGGATCAGCACTCAGTGTGGACCAAAACCCTGAACTCAGACATCAGAATCAGTATCAGATCAACACTCTGTATCAGCACCAAATTTAAATATTGGACTCAGTATCGGATCAGCACTCAGTATCGAACCACACCCTGAACTTAGATATTAGAATCAGCATTGGATCAGCACTCAGTATGGACCAAAACCCTGAACTCAGACACCAAAACTGGGGCTGGAAAAGAAAATACCTCGAGTGTAAAATCATCATCATCATCAAAAACAATTTAATTTTGATAATTATCGTTATCGTTTTATCGCCTAGGCCTCCTCTAGCGTGACCCGAACCCGGGTCAGGAATACTTAAACAGAAGAGTTCTCCCCAGAGGTCAGCCCATTCATCATAAACACAGGGCACAGAGCTCGCCGCTCAGGATCTGCAACAGGATCGATAGCTGTAGTTCACAGACGTACATCAGAGAAATCTAACAGCCTTCCTGCCTCAAAAATCCATGGCTTAAACAAATCTCACTGTCTGTCCAGTTCCTCAGTGCTTAGGCTAAAGCTAACGGTTTCGTTTTGCAGTTTAATTACACAGAAAACCGCAGAGTCTGGGAGGTAAATGCCACCTTCTCACTGTGCTCAGTATGTGGGTGGAGGAGGTAACAGACAATGCAGTGCATACGAGTAAAAGTGCAGTTGAACAGGAGCTGGCAGGCAGGTACAGACGAAAGGGGGCTTATTTGATTACGTTAAAGACCGTCTTTCCGGTGCAGCTGAGCTGTGAGGTACACAGAAAGAGAAAAATCACACCTTCACTGAAAGGTGGTGACAATACTGAGAACTGCAGGATGCACACAGTCACCTCTTACACTAGAGCTACACTATATTAACACAGCAGTACTGCTATATATATATACATATATCTATATATATCGCAATATAAATACAGTAATACGCCTTGCAACACGTTACACACATTTCAATGAATCTGCAACACTTTTTTCATGATATTGAAGATTTTAAAGGCTCTCTTACACTAAGAAACAAAAGTAAGTTCAATTAAGCCCATCATTATTATTTTATTCCCACTCAAAACAAGCTTTTATTGACTAGCCTTTTAAAAATTAAATTAATTTGATGACTGTGTAATCGCTGAAGGCTGCAAACTCATTACGAACCTACAACGATAGAAGAGCAGCATCAATTAATTTAAACGTGGCAGTAAGTATTCAAAATATGATTCATTAATACAAGGCTAAATCAATAACTGTAGTAACAGTTATGTGACATGGTTAAAAACTGGCCCGCAATATTTTCAGCATTATGAACTTTGTTAAAATTACATATACTGAATCATCAAAAACATCCATAAACGCTCATCGGGCAGTTTTGCAAGGCTAATATCTGCATGATAAACAAAGGATAGACTGTGCAGCTGTATTTCACAGTAGAGCTTTCGCAGTTAATCAATTTTCATGTGATTACTGGATTTAAGAAAAATTAAAGGGCTCATATTTTGTATTTTTCTTGTATTGTACTAATTTTTCCAAAAACAGTCATAATTCAATGATTTTCCAGACTCTGTTTATCCCTTAGAATTAAACAAGCAGTTTCTGTTTCTGTGCCTTTAAGACTGATATGTAAATGAGCTCCATCCTGACTGGCTGCTCTCTATGCATGGCTTGTTCAAAAAGCATTTCACACTCCTTGTGTACAACACTCCTTATAACTTCATTGTGTATGGGCGGGGCCAAACATCTGCAGGCAGAATATGTAAATTAGCAGATTTTAAAGGCTACTCGTCTCTCTTACACTAAGAAACAAAACCTGTAAGTTCAATTAAGTCCATCATTACTATTTTATCCCCAGTCAAAACTAGTTTTTATTGACTAGCCTTTTAAAAACTATTTTGATGAGTAATTGCTGAAAGGCTGCAAACTCATTACGAACCTACAATGATAAAAGAGCAGCATCAATAAATTTAAATGTGGCAATAATTATTCAAAATACGATATATTAATACATGGTTAAATCAATATCTGTGGAACCAGTAATGTAACATGGTTAATGATTGGCCTGCAATATTTTGAGCAAAATAAACTATTTTTGTTAAAATTATATATACTGAATCATCAAAAACATCCATAAACGCTCATCGGCAGCTGTGATTGGCCAGGACGTTCGCAGCAAACAGTAAACAACACTGCGATTGGCAGACTGCGAGTTTTGCAAGGCCGATATTTTCACGATACACAAAGAACATGCTGTGCAGCTGTATTTCAGGGTAGAAACATAATTCAAATCATAATTAAATGATGTTCCAGCCTCTGTTTATCCCTCAGAATTAAACATGCTGTTTCTGTTACTGTGCCTTTAAGACTGATATGTAAATGAGCTCCGTCCTAATTGGCTGCTCTCTATTCATGCCTCGTTTAAAAAGCATTTCACGCTCCTGTACAACACTCCTTATAACTTCTTTGTGTATGGGCGGGGCTAAACTGCTGCAGGCAGACATATGTAAATTAGCTTGTTTTTGCGACATCACAAAAACAATTCATTTGAAACGAGCTGTTTTTGCAGATTAGGTTCCATATATGGACTGGAGTAAACAGCAAGCTTTCAGACTATCCGTGTTTACATTTTTTGCAGGTAATGCGTATTTTAAAGGCTGCTCGTCATTTCCCTCACTAAGAAACAAAACCTGCAACAACCTGTAAGTTCAATTAATTCCATCATTATTATTTTATTCGCATCATATCAATTTTTATTGACTAGTCTTTAAAAACTGATTACTCAATCATCAAAATAATTGACTGAGTAATCACCGAAGGCTGCAAATTCATTACGAACCTACACTGATAAATGAGCGGCATCAATTAATTTAACCTCTTATTCTCCAGGGTTTATTTTGGTTTGTCCATCTGAATTTACATGACCAAATCGTAAGGCAAATTATTCAGTAACTGCATGAAATAAATGCACATTATTTTATTTATTTATATATTTTTTGTTAAAAGTTCCCCTCACATTAACAGAACATGTGTATGATCATAAAACGCATTGCTATATGCTTATAATTTACTGCTGAAAGCCAAAAATCTTAGACGCTCTTTGTATTCATTTATAAAAATAATGTTTACAGAGCAGATCACTGAAGAGACGCCATCTGTTTATAGTTTATAGCCCAGATTTGTGGAAAAATGGGTCGACTTTCAGTAGAAAAAAAAACTGTGAGCTCAGCTTCTTTTATTATAAGGGTTTAAAATTACATCACCCATCTATTTGACTGGAGAGAAGACAGTTACAGCTCTCATACGACCCCCACCTTTAGAATGTAGCTTATGAAATATGAAAGTTATGACGAATATGACGAAGTGCGTTTTGGAACCACCGGTGGTCCCAAGGGGTTGAAGAGGTTAACGTGGTCGTAATTATTCAAATTATTGAATATTAATGCCTGGTTAACTCACTAACTAAAGGTCTTCTGAAGCACAGGAAGAACCGCAAGCACTAGTTCACTGTATCTTCTTTCACTGACTTAACATTAGCACTCACGCTTTAAAATGACGGTTCTTCAAGGGTTCTTTAGTAAAGAACACGGTTCTTTATAGAACCATGAACACTCAACGAACCCTCTGCATGATTAAAAGGTTCTCTGCATGTTCAAATGGTTCTTCAGACTGATCAAGAATGTGCTGTAGATGTTTTCTTTGAAAAGGGTTCTATATAGCACCAAAAAGTGTTCTTCGACTACTACAATGTCAAGCCTGTAACAATAGAAGAACCTGTTTAGTGTCATACAGGCTTATTTTTCAAAAAGTTTCTATACAGAACCACACAAAACACACTATCCATTAATCCGAAGAACGCTTTTAAGATGCAAAGAACCTTTTAACCATGCAAAGGGTTCTTCAAGTTCTCACGGTTCTATATAGACCCATCTTCTTTACTAAAGAACCCTTGAAGAACCATTTATTTAAGTGTGTTGTTTACTATTATATTGAAATTGCAATTATTTATCTATTAAGCCAAATTTAGATATCATGATGTATGAGGATATGCATATATATATATATATATATATATATATATATATATATATATATATATATGGTGCCACTTTATCCCAGTGACACTGTTTACCGACGCCGCACAGCCAGCGAGTTTATCAGAGACAGATGATCCACCAGTTTTCATTCCCTGAAGCAGAACCACGCAGCTTCACTAAACGACACGACTCAAATAAATTAAAACATAAACAATAGCAGGATGCAGCATGTTAAGATCAGCTCTGGGGACTATAAACAGGATCACATCCGAAAAGCTAACAAATCTGCAGCAGCAGGCCAGAGACGCTGCGGCACTAAACAAACATCATTCATCTCATTCCCTCCGCTTATTATAAACGACAACAACGGCTCAGCAGTCATTATAATGCTGATCACATCAGGGCTGCACAGAACGTACAAAACATCATACTGTGATTATTCTGCTGCAAAATATTAAAAACATTAGCAACTGCTTGACATGATGTGGTTAAACGGCTCATATCCTACATCTCTCTAGTATTAGAGCAGTTTTAAAACTGTGGTTTTGAGTACTAACGGTCACAGTTCACTTTTTCGTGACCAACATTGAAAAATGTAAATGAGCTCTGTTCAGACTGGCCGCTCTGTAGTTTCCATATATGGACCGTACAGACTGGGGACTTTTTACGTTTGTATTCGGTGCTTTATGTGAATTTCTTGACTCATTCAACAGCCAAAATATTGTGATCAGTCAGAGGATCATTTGCATATTAAAATGTATTGCAATATCAATATCGTCAAGGTCTGTATCATGATAACATATATTGTGTAGCCCTACTTAAAACACACATGGCTCAAAATAATGCCACAAAAATACAACAACAAAAACAATAATAATAGTAATAATAATAATAATAATAATGTCACAAAAAATGTCTGATATTTGCTATTATATGCTTCTAAGGAGGATTTCTTTTCCATGACTCATTAGTGAGGAGTGAGTGTAACGACATGGGCATTAATAACATCTAGTGGAGCAAACCAGACAGTCAAAAACACATTTCTGTCCTGAGCAATGAGTGTTTTGAAATAGGAAAATTGACAAAGTCCTTAGTAAACACTTTGCACCTACTCATATTTGCTGGGACCGAACATTCAGTTGCCTAATAATGCTTTTTAAAGAGGAAAGAGGAACACTGAATGTTGCAATCTCATTATGAATCTACAATGATGAAAGAGCATCAATTTATGTCAACATGGCAGTAATTATTCAAATTATATATATATTAACTGTGGTGGTATTTAAAATAGCATATTGAAACTGGCAATACTTATCAATTATTCAGCCACACTGAGATGCACTAACATTTTACAATATAATAAATATATATATATATTTTCTGTCAATTATATAAATCTTTCTAAAGTATTGTAAACGCTATATAGAAAAAATACGCATAAAGAAAACCAGCCTCCAATGAAATAAACAAATGTCATGAAACCAAACATACAAATGTGTTTTTGTCAGAAACACAAACCTGTCAACACTGATTTCAACGCACTACAATCAATAAAAACGAGTGTGTTTACATGCACTTGATAATCCGATAACTGCAGAAAATCAGATTTTGACAGTAGTCCGATCAACATGTTTACATGCTCTGGAGTAATCAGATAATGGGGAAGCTCTGGGTCTACATGAGTCAGACAGTAATCAGATTTCTGCTTTGCAACCAGCCAATAAACTCACAGAAGACGACGTGCGGCTCTTTTTAAACATGGCGCCGCTTTACCTGAAAATATGAACAGACATCATCTAGAACATGAAGAATATTTAAATCTTTATTTAGTGGATTCAGCGCCGCTCCAAAAGTGTACTGCTGTGTCTCGCGACATCCACCGTCTGATCTCACCCAGACTGAGAAATCCGAAAGAAATCAGTGTAAGAGTTTACGTGCACTGAGAAATCTGATTACTGAGCTGAAAACCAGCCTCTTTATCAGATTTCTTAATCGTATTATAGATCAGAGCGTGGTGTTTACATGACCATTTTAATAATCAGATAACTGCAGAAATCTGATTATGATCGCATTACTGAGTGCATGTATACGCACCCAATGAATCAGAGCTGGGCAATATGACTATCATTACCATGGTAAATTACATCATATGTCAGAATATGTCTTCTGAGCTTATCGCGGATGTCGGCAGTACTTAAAAAAGGCATGTTTGTTTACACACAGAGAGCCTCATTAGTCCTGTTTACTTGGATTTAGTGCAATACAGCGTGGACACAAAATAGGTGAATTAACAGCTTTTGATGGTGCTTTTAAAATGTGGTCTTACTTTGCCTGTTCTGACTTATCAGACGCAAGAAAAAATACGTCGTGATGCATCATGTGCCACAAAAAACGTCTTAAAGTACTGTGATATGACACATCGCCCACCTCTGTAATGAATGGTAAATTAGCTTTCTTTAGCTAAGCTCACCAATATTGCAGTTGCTTGCAGTTTATTAATGAATAAAGCCAAAACTAACATTCACAACTGTTAACCTACATTATTCTTTATTATATTTCCCCCTAAATGAGGTCCTTCTTTTGACATTTGAGTAGGTTTATGCACCAAAAGTAGTCACAATTCAAAGTCATCATGTAAAATGAGCTCCGTTCTGACTGGCTGCCCTCCACTGTGCCTCGTTTAAGAAGAACTCCAGCCTGAAATGCTCCTTATAACTTCAGGCGGAGCCAAGCTGCTGTGGGCTGAATAGAAGGATTTATGTAAATGTGATTGAGTGACATCACAAAAACAAGGAGTTCAAAACGGGCAGTTTTTGCAACGTAGCTGGCATATATGGACTGTATGAACTGTAGAGTGTATGGAAATTTTACTGTTTTCCACAATATGGGCCCTTTAAAGTAGGATTAAAACACATTTAATTGTAAAAGCCTATTCAGTGTTTATTTATAATGATGACTGAGCTAAACCAGGCACAGTCCAGCCTGCAGTCATTTAGATATAGATATATATACAGAGTGTAGAGGCTCTAAACTTTAAAGCAGATGCTGATTCTCACTCCCTCCCCCTGTGGAAGCCAACAAGAATTCCACTAACCCTCATTAACAGCTTAGGATTAACCCCACACAGCCGTTTCGCTAAACGTTTTGCATTTAGGTTAATGATTGTGGATGCTGGGGTGACTCCGCAACATAGAGGTCCGACAGAGGTGGGCGATACGACGATGTTTTACTATTATTGTGATAAATTCGGTCACGATATTCTTTGTACATGATGGGTACGGGATATCTAGAACACTGAACAACTGCATGGACCACAAAAATACAGATTTGGACCAACTATAGAGACTGTAAACCACAATAACAACTGTGGTAAAGTAACTACTCTTAAAGATGGTTCTTACAGAACCATGAACACTCAAAGAACCCTCAGCATGCTAAAAGGGTTCTTCAGATTGATATAACACCATAACACTGGTAATTTTATAAACGCTTTTAGTGCTATATAGAACCCTTTTCGAAAAGGCTCCATAAAGAACCATATACCACACATTCTCCAGCAATTTGAAGAACGATGCCACTGTGCAAAGAACCATTTAAGCATGCAAACAGTTCGAGTGTTCATGGGTTTATATAGAACCACTGTCGTTACTAAAGAACACTTGGAGAACCATCCTTTGTAAGAGTGAACATAAACTACATAGCAAAGCAGCTGACTGGACGGCAGTTTTTTTTTTAATTTATTTCCCAAAATGTTAAATTTTTTGCTTATATTGCTTGTTTTTGCAAATGTTCTCCACATTAGGCTTTCAAATCTGGTGCCACTGTTCTGCTGGTGCACTCTGTCCATTCAAAGTGGTATATAAAAATTAGAAATACTAAATATCGTGATACATATCGTGTATCGTGAATAATGTCCGGATATATTCGTACCACATTCACAGAGCATTACATCTGTTGCACATGACCAGCGAGAGGCTTCAACCTCAGTCAGGAAATCTCCACTCTTCGTTCGCTGTGATGATACGGCTGGAAATCCCCGACTGAGAATCACGCACGGTTACTGGGGAGGCCCACGTTATATAACACCGCTGGTGCTCATTTATCACATCCCCTTTTCGGAGAAAAGTGAGTAAACACGCACTGAGAAGTTCACCTAAACTCCTCTGAGGTGCGTCACTGTACAAAAGGGGGAGGTACAGGAATATCAATTCCCTCCACAGTGCATTTAAATACGTCTCCTTTAGTTATACGGTTATTTGAATAGTTCTGTGATGCTCATCAGACAGAGCAGCCTGATTTAATACCCTAGAATCAACAAAAAAACCCAATATGTTAGCCGATCTCCGTCCATATCTCAGTCTGCTGTAACTCATTCACCGAGAAAGCCAACGGTTGTGATTAAATGTTGGGTCAAAATAAACACCCCACCCCAGCAATCATCTTCATTATCTACTCTAGTGGTTCCCAAACATGCCCTGTATTAGCTCTCGTATATTGCGTGTGTTACTGCTTTCCTACTCATCTGTTCTCATTTAAAAGGGAAAATTCAACCAATCAAAATTTAGGAAATTTTTTAATTTTAAGAAATTTTTTGTATTGTAATTTTTCTTCTAAGAATATTTTGCTATGTTTTTCCATCAGGAATTCATTCCATGTAATAACTTTCTGTGAGGGAGTTTAGAGGTGGACGTCTGGTTCCTATCACCAGCATTTCACACCAAACCACTCTGAACGACTCTTTTTACGTCTTAACCGTTTAATTATGCAGAACTTTTAACAAGAAATTCTACTAATAAAAGATACATGTCACACATGCCATATGTTGTTATTTTCAGGAGACCCTGCGCTACTCAGACTGACATGTAAATGTTGACAGAAATTTGATATTTTTATGAATGAGTCATTTCTGATCAAAAATTTACCAAGCGCCTGCTAAATTCTGTATTTTTTTAATTATAGAAATTGTTAGTCTGGAGTGTCTGTGAGCTGAAAATGCAATAATTTTGATGGTGATTCATTCTGTTGGTTATTATGAGCAAAAATAAACAATTAGCATAAGGCAGACATGTTTTTTATTGATTTTCTGTCCTCTTGAATTCAGGCTGAGTGCTAAAACTCTGATACACAGCAAGACTGGATTTATTTTTAATTACAAATTAAGCTGCATATTTAATTTCAGATATTCTTAATACTCAAAATCAATGTAAACTGAAAGACAGAGCTTAATGTTATTGATTTTATAATAACATTCGTCATATTTATTGTTATTTATCTGTTAAAATGTGTTTTAGGGCCTGTTTGTGTGATGTAGAGGGAAAGAGGGAAAGTGCACTCATTATGTTGAATGGGACGTTGCAGTTTTATCGCCTTTTTCACCACTTTAGGGGTCTTTCTCTAGAGGGAAAGGTGAGTGACGTTTACCTGAGCTTGAGCTGTTTCTGTTTACAACCGAGTATCGACAGCTAGGAAGCAATTCGACCACTTTAACACTTACATAAGAACAAAAAGGACTATTATGATGCCGTTTTTATATGATAATTGTAGTTATTTACATACCAATCAACCAAACATCCACCATGAATGTATTTTAAAAATATCATGAAACAGTGTCTCAGTCATCAGGCAGTGAATTCATAACCATTTCATGTAGTAACTTTCTGTGAGGGAGCTTTTAGAGGTGGACGTCTGGTTCCTATCACCACCACTGTGAACAGTTCTGACTCGGTCAGTTTCTCTAGAACAGAGCGTTTCACACCGAACCACTCTGAACGACTCTGTTTACATCTTAACAGTTAATCACGCTGAAACTTTTGACATTTTGGTGTATTTGTCCTTTAATCTCATGAAGGGTTTAGTTAGGAGCTGACGAACTGAAAACACTGAGCTATGCAGACTTCAGAGCGCAGGATCAGGATTGAGAAATGCTGAAATGTTGATGCAGGAGCTTATAAAGCTAAAGCTGGGCAGCAGCCCTACCAACCAGCAGCAGCACGAACATGTGAAATCCTGCATGTCTGAAGAAATAATCAAAACATTCAGGCAATATGACAATATTGATTATTATCATGATGATTTACGTCACAATATGCTTTCCTGAGCTTATCATGAATATCATCGGTACCTAAAAACACTGTCTGACTGAAATGAGAGCTTAATTAGTCCTGTTTTTCTGGATTTAGTGCAGCACAGGATGTGAAATGTTGATTATAAAAAAGGTCTGTATTCATACTTTGATTTTTTTTTTTAAATATGATACTATTTTGTATCTTCCAATCTATCAAATGTCAGAAAATAAATATTGTGACATCATGCATCGTGAACATTTTCTAAAATATCATTATTACATTTTTGCCATATTCCCCAACTCTAATATTCTGTACAATACTGCCACTGTAGCTCGCTGATTTAAAGGGGAACTCCAGCTATTTTTCCAAAGTTCCACTTCACCTCGTAACAGTCATTCAGAGTGGTCTGGTGTGAAACGCTCCGTTCTAGAGAAATTGACCGAGTCAGAACTGTTCACAGTGGTGGTGATAGGAACCAGACGTCCACCTCTAAAAGCTCCCTCACAGAAAGTTACTACATGAAATGGTTATGAATTCACTGCCTGATGACTGAGACACTGTTTTATGATAGTTTGGAGAAGATTTTGGCCTTAAACTCCATTCATGGTGGAGGGATACATTATATGAAGGGCGCTGTGAGGCAAAATAGTCCCCAAAAAAAAACTTATTATTTCAGATTTTCCACTATTTTCCATCATCAACATTCCATATAAACTCAGAAGACTCGTGTAGGTTCTCTGGTGGTTCTGGATAGTAAATAAAATGTCTATATTTGTGTTGTAGTCATGGCGACCCCTGGTTCCTATCACCACCACTGTAAAGACATCTGAACCATTTCGCACCAAACCACTCTGAATCTCTCTGTTTACACCTCAAACACTGAGTTATGCAGAATATTTTTACACAACATAAATGGGTGGAATTCCCCTTTTTAATGCACGAATACGGATCATGAGGCAATGAATCACCTTAAAAACACTCGCGTCTTTCTGGAACCAAGTTAGCGTTAAACGACAGAAAAATAAAGAAAGAAAATAGACCACAAGTTCGTCTCTCACGCTATCAGAGCTCTGCTAACGGCTGTTTTCGTCTCTATGCACATTTCTATCTTAGCTTAGCTTAGCTTAGCACTCGCTGCGAGGCTGAAGTTGGCTTCCTATTCGAAATTTCCCGTTCCACCTTAAACGGTGCAGCAGTTACGTTCTGGCTCCTGAGGCGCCAGCACGTAACCGCTGCACTGTTTAAGGTGGACCGGAAGAATTCAAACAAGAAGCTGGCAAACAAGAAGCTGAGTTTAGAATAACAACGTTTTAGTCATTTTAAATCCACGGCCAACTTAGCTGGGACTTAAAGAAGTCGGGAGGAAAACGCAAAGTCTGCGAACTCAGTCCCGGAGCTAACGCGGAGGTTTATACTCGGCAACATGGGCGTTTTCTTCCACTTTTTTCGGTTAGCTTAGCATCAGCGCCACACAAACAAACGGCGCGAAAACAAAACAAACAACAACCAAACAAGCGGGGATCGCAAGCCGGGGGGGGCAAAGCTGAGCAGAAGGGCTTTTAACCTTTGATAACGTTGCTGTAGATGGTGGCTCGGAACTCCTCTTTAGCCCGCTGGTCGAAGTCCTGTCCGTGGATGATGCGCATCTGTTTGAGGAAAGTGGACTTGCCGCTCTCGCCGGCGCCCAGCAAGAGGATCTTCACCAGCCGCTTCACATACGTTTTGTCCCGCGAAATACATTTGTCGATCTCCTTGGATATCCTCAGCTGCTCCGCCTCGCTGCTGTTCAGCAGACATTTGGGAAAACAAACGGACAGAAAGGACCGCGACGGCAGGAAATCCGCCATCTTCGACACAACTTCATCGAGGCGGTGGAGAGAGAGAGAGAGCGTGTGAGGCGATCAGTGACTGAACCGAGTCCTTTCAAAGGATTCGGTTGAGCCGAGCCGGCTCTTTGTGGGTGGCGACTGAATCGGACTTTTGTTTTGTAGCGTCCTACGTCCGCTTTCTGTGGAAGCCCGTTTCCGCCACAGGAAAAAATAATAATGAATGTTTATATTTATATAAGGTAAATATACAAACTTCCCCTATGTGGGATTGTAAAAGTTGAACAATAAAAATTTTCTATGACGTAGCGTCTCATAATTATTACTTGGCTTCTCGTAATTATGACTTTCTTTCTCATCATTTTAACTTACTTTCTCATATGATCTAGCATAATAATGACATACTTTCTCATAATTGTGATTTATGACATAATTACTTATTTTCTCATAATTATGACTTGCTATCCCATAATTATGATTTATAATCTCGTAAGTATGACTTACTTTCTCATAATTGCGATTTAGCATGTCATAATAATGAGACTCAATCTCAAAATTATGACATCTTTTCTCATAATTATGACTTACTTTCTCATATGATCTATCATAATAATGACCTACTTTCTCATAATTGTGATTTAGAATAATTACTTATTTTCTCATAATTATGACTTGTTATCTCATAATTATGACTTACTATCTCATAATTATGACTCAGCCACTCATAATTATGAAAAACCTTCTCGTTATGACTTACTAAATGGCTATATTTGTTCTATTCGCGGAAACAGGCTTTTCTGATAAAACCTTTAGTTTAATTTGTATATATGCATGCTTTTAACATTATCTTTGTAAAAATATAAGATCACTTTATATGATAGAATATGGTTAATTTTACTTATACGCATTTTTATTTTATTAAATAATTTTGTATTTATATATATATATATATATATATATATATTTTATAAATGCATCCGTGTAAATTAGTGCAGTTTCAAACAGATTTTTATTTTTTATACATTTTTGCATTAGCTAATTATTACATTTTTATAAAACTTTTAGAATTATAGTAATATGTCCAAGAATCCTGATCAACAAAAACCACAGTGTAATGTATTAACAGCTTACATTTTCTCTCTGTTAATGTATTTTCCCTCTTATTGCTGCTAACTAATTCTATTAATAATTCTATAGCCTTTCTGTAAAGCACTTTGAGCCTCTACCAGTATGAAAAGTGCACTATAAATAGAGATACTGTAATCATTGTTGTTTTTATTGTGTCTACCCAGTCCGGTCCTAGCTGAAAGTCATTGTTCGCGAAGAGGAGGGGAATGGGGTTAATTTGACTAATTAGTGACGTGTTATTTGTGTATTTTTAATGGAAATGATGAGTGTAAATTCGACTGATCGCTCCATCCACCCACCCGGGAGCGAAAATGAATCGGTGAGTCGGACGTTCGATTCACTGAAACCGACCGCACGAATGAATCGGTTCTCCAAACTGAATCAGACGCCCCATGTCTACAGTGCTGGAGGGCGCGGTCACGAGAGGCCGAGCGCGGGCACGGCTCAGTCATGGGCACGTTTAATCACATTAGTTATGTCAGTGGGGAAGATTAATGTGTCTGAATCTCTTAGATGGAGCTCTGCTGAACCGCACAGTGCGCTGAACAGGTCGTGAAATAATAATGGCACCCATGTTGGAGCTGTCTGGGTGTTTAGCCGCGTGGTAACTGTAGTGAGGAGGCCTGTTTGAATCTGATTGAGCATTTGAATAAAGCCATTTGTCGTCAGGGCTGGGATGTAACAAATAACAAGTATGAGGAATACATATTAAAAATACAGAAATTAAGTATCTGTATTCAGTCTAGGTTATGTTTTGTAAAGGCAGCATTTAGAATACAATCACTTTTTGCATTTTAGGTGAATACATTTAGAATAATTAACTCACTAAATGTAAAAATTCCATCTTTAAAAGAAACACCATCAATGCTTTTTTATTTACTTATCCAAAAATCTGCACCCGTATCAAAAATGCCTGTTAGACAAACTCTAAAGAAGGCCTCAATTGACAGCGTCTTCACAAACACTGAAGTTCCTGCTAAAGTCTGAGTAGACTGATAAATCAATGTGATCGGTAATTAATCTCAGTGTTACTGAGCTCTGCTAAAGCCTGAGTAGACTGATAAATCAATGTGATGACCAGTTATTAATCTCAGTGTTACTGAGCTCTGCTAAAGTCTGAGTAGACTGATAAATCAATGTGATCGGTAATTAATCTCAGTGTTACTGAGCTCTGCTAAAGCCTGAGTAGACTGATAAATCAATGTGATGATTGGTTATTAATCTCAGCGTTACTGAGCTCTGCTAAAGTCTGAGTAGACTGATAAATCAATGTGATGATCGGTTATTAATCTCAGTGTTACTGAGCTCTACTAAAGCCTGAGTAGACTGATAAATCAATGTGATCGGTTATTAATCTGTGTTACTGAGCTCTGCTAAAGCCTGAGTAGACTGATAAATCAATAATAATTACATGAAGAAAACTGCCAACCAGTAACAGCAAGGAACAGAGTGAATTAAGTAAAAAAAAAGGCTTTTCCCATCTTCCCTATCAGTCTGTACTGTAAATATACTCTGAATATGTTACTTTTCTATGTATTGTAATGTGATACCTTACTGAATACATTTAGACAGTGTACTCAGTATTCAGCCATCACTACTCTTTTAAAGTATTTAGCCCAACTCAGGCCGTCGTTGCCTTTGCTCTAATTACGCTGCATTTTCAAATCATTTGCATTAACAATGAGGTGACCTGTATCTGCCCCACCTCGTCTTCCTGCCCATTGCAGTTTTTCCAGTTTCAGTTTACAGACTTTTTTACAACCTAATTTGCATTTAAATGAACAAAGACTGTACATTAACATGTCTGTACACCATTGCCTTGTCTCTCTCCCTCACTATGAAACACTAATCCTTCCAAATATACTTAAGTTCATCTTGATTTACCCCTGGAAGTACAGTCCTAAACAGGACGGTTCTTTAAGGGTTCTTTAACAAAGGCAATGGTTCGGTATAGCCCTACGATGGACTGGCGACCTGTCCAGGGTGTATCCTGCCTTCCGCCCAATGACTGCTGGGATAGGCTCCAGCTCCCCCCCACGACCCAGGAAAATAAGCGGCTTAGAAAATGTGTGTGTGTGTGGTTCTGTTTAGAACCATGAGTTCTATATACAACCATTTCCTGCTTGAATGGTTCTCTGTGTCGTCAAATTGTTCTTCAGATGGATGGAGAATATGTTGTATATGGTTCTATACAGAACCAAAAAGTTCTGCTATTGTCACAATGCCAAACAATAGAGGAACCCTTTTTGGTGCTGTCTAGAACCATATACAACACATTCGTTATCAATCTGAAGAACCATTTTGCCATGTGGAGAACCGTTTAAACATGCAAATGTCTAGTACACTCTCAGGAATAATAATAGTAAACTGTCACTGGGTCAGTTCCCCTCTTGTCACTGGGGTGGAACCATCAAGGCTCCATCTCAGTACCTTTAGTCAGGGAACATAACTGAACCATAATCCACTGAAATGATATGTTCTAAGCTGTACTGACTCCACACACCCCGTCTCGTCTCCAGGCTTTTATTTTACTGTTCTGTTTAAAACATTCGGTTATGAAAAGGTACAAATACGAACTTTTCACCTGGAAAAACTTATTTAAGGTTCACAATCAGACCTTAAAACCACTGTTGTACCTTTGAGGGAACATTTACACTGTTTGTACCTTGATGAACGAAAAATGTACCTGAACAGAACCTTTATTTCTAACTGTGTACATGCTAAACGGCTGATTAGCACACCCTGGAAAAGTATGTCTGCTCCTTTGGTGAAAGTGTGGCTGAAAGAGTTCTCTTCGTGTCTAATATGGAAAGAACAACTTATATGATAAAATGTAAACTTGAGGCTTTTTATAACATATAGAGTTTGTTTTTGAAATTTTTGGTGGAAGTAGAGATCAATTTGGCACCTCAACAATCCACCTGAGAATAAATTGAATCCATAAATTCATTTATTTATTTATTTACTCTATTATTATCGTCCGCAACCCAGAAGGATAAGCAGCTTAGAAAATGTGTGTGTGTGTGTATTATTATCGTTAGCATTATCATTGTTATTATTAATATTAGTTCTTTTAGAACCATAAACACTCAAAGGACGCTTTGCATGATTAAAGGGTTCTTTGCGTGGTGAAATGGTTCTTCAGATTGATGGATAATGTGCTGTATATGGTTCAGTATAGAGCCTTTTTGAAGAGGTTTCTAAATAGCACCAAAAAGAGTTCCTGTATTGTTTACAATGTGAAGCTTGAAACAATAGAAGAACACTTTTTGGTGTTAAGAACTCTTATCTAAAGAACCATTCTCCATCAATCTTAAGAGCCCCTTTAATCATGCAAAGCGTTCTTCGAGTGTTCATGGTTCTCTATAGAACCATTTTCCTACAGAACCCGTGAAGGACCATCTGTTTAAGTGTGTAGATTAGGGCAGAAGTCATGGAGCAGTTAAAGCTCGCTTTGGCGGCACCTGCTGTCAGCCGCTGGTACTGCAGTGCCTCCCCGCGCTCGGATTGGTGGACAAATCTGTCTTCAGGCAGTTTCTGTTTCTGTAGAGAGCGTCTTCTCTAACGGGGCAGCAGCTGCAGAGTGGAAACTGAACTCGCTGCGTTTTTAGGAAGTAATAACTGCAAAGATGACGATAAAATTCATCCGAGATCATGGACAACATTACCGCCCGAGAATGGCCTGTTTGACCAAGGTGGGTCAGTCTGTGTTCTGCTTAATTAGCTTATAGACTGTAGAGTTTATCAGTGCATTACTGCACGTAAGATATATTCTGATTAATTCATTTATTTCAAATGGACATTCCATCAATTTTTAACAATTTCTGCAAAATTGTGCATACAGAGAGATTCAGAGTGGTTTGGTGTGAAATGGTTCAGATGTCTTTACAGTGGTGGTGATAGGAACCAGGGGTCGCCATGACTACAACACAAATATAGACATTTTATTTACTATCCAGAACCACCAGTGAACCTACACGAGTCTTCTGAGTTTATATGGAATGTTGATGATGGAAAATAGTGGAAATTCTGAAATAATAAGTTTTCTTTGGGGACTATTTTGCCTCACAGCACCCTGCATATTATGTATCCCTCCACCATGAATGGATTTTAGGGCCAAAATCTTCTTCAAACTGTCCTAAAACAGTGTCTCAGTCATCAGGCAGTGAATTCATAACCATTTCATGTAGTAACTTTCTGTGAGGGAGCTTTTAGAGGTGGACGTCTGGTTCCTATCACCACCACTGTGAACAATTCTGACTCTGTAAGTTTCTCTAGAACAGAGCGTTTTACACCAAACCACTCTGAACAACTCTGTTTACATCTTAACCAGTTAATTATGCAGAAATTTTGTAAAATTGGTGGAATTCCCCTTTCTGCAATGTATGTGCGTTTTCAGATCTTCTGTGGTTTATATTGCGTCTGTCTGCTCATATCTGATGATTTGAAGTAAAGGTTATATATACAGAGGCAGATGACAAAAGACATTGTAACAGTAGCAGAGCCCTTTTTTGGTGCTATATAGAACCATTTTCAACCACCTGCAGCACATTCTCCATCAGTCTGAAGAACCCTTCCACCATGCAAAGAACCCTTTAATCATGCAATGGGTACTTTGAGTGTTCATGGCTACATATGGACCCATTTCCTTTAGTAAAGAACCCTTGAAGAACCATCATTTTTAAGAGTATATAATCAGTGAAGAACTCAATCTTAATGTATGTAATGCTTTGTTGAGTGCCTGGAGCTGTGAGAGCAGGAAACGACCGCTAATGCTAATTCTTACTGTCTTTAAAGCCAATTAGTTTGGCACATGGCCACTTTTGCAGGCCTTACATTGACCTGTCTAAGATCAGAGCTGACGTTGTCCATGAATAGAGCTCTGTTTTTCTCCCATTACCTTTTTTAAAGCAATAAAGTGGCTGTTGTTGTTTGTTTGTTTCATTTTGGTGAAAAGTGAAGGGATCTGTACTTTAACGTAAAATAAAAGTATGATCACAAAAACACTTAAAATGTCTGTGTCCACCTTGAATTTGGTGATTTTGGGCGGCCCACCTCACTGACACTGAACCTTTCTGTAAAATATTAATAAAAATCTTTCTGTAACATTATAATTACAATCTTAGTTCACTTAGTTAGTAGGTGGGGCCTTATTTTAGCCACGCCCCTGTATTTTAGAGCAGGAAGTGAGACTGCATCCCTGTACCTCATGACCACATGGTGAGCAGTTAGATCCCATTGTTTTGAAGTAAATGTGTCCCAAAGTCTGAAAATCAGTGTGGAACATTAAGAATCGTCATCTTTTCTGCAGTTCAGCACTTTTTCAGTGTTGTAATGAAAAATATGATGATTTTCTGTGTGAACAGCTGTTCAAAGCTGTGTTTGCTGTGTTTTTGAGCTCAAAATGAGCTAAAATTGTCACCGAAACCGTCACTACTGAAACATTTGGTAAGGTTTGGTAGAGTTATGATTGTTTTGCTAGTGACAAAATGGAACATTTAATCATTAGTTTTAATAAAATAAGCATAATTAAGGTTTAGAGTCACTCAGAGCAGAATGATTTTTGTCTAAAGTCCAAGATCAGTTAAAAGTCCCCAATGGGTTTCAGTTCTGACTCTGAACCAGTTGATCCGAATGTGTAATATCCTGCTATGTACCACTCTGTCTCAGGTGGAGGCCATGGTGTTGCAGATGCAGGACTCCAAATCTGGGGTGAAATCATCTGAACAGAAGCTGAACATTACCTCTATTCCTCATGTCGTTGCAGGTGAGTTGAAATGAAACAAATCTCTGTCATTAGAGCGTCTTCATTTCACACTGACCTGATGTCCGGATTCAAAATACTGAGTCTTAATTCACTAAAGTAACTTCTGACTGCTTTGGTGCATTTAAAGTGCCCATATATGGATAAACAGAGTGCATATGTGGACACTTATCAGCCCGTTTTGAATTCATTGTCCCAGTCCTGTTTCACCCCTCGCCCCTACCACTTAGCCCTACCCCCGTTTTGCGTGTTCACGTCTAGGGGTAGGGTGTCCCGATTCTTGTTGAGATAGAGGGGTGGGGTGAAGTGCTGGGGCTACATGACCCTCCAAACAGAGGTTTTTCAGAGACTCCAAACAGAGTGATATGAGGAAAAAAGAATAACCAGCAAGATGGAGGACAAGAGACCAAAGAAACCCACAAATATGAGAATTTTCTCCACAAAAAAAATAGTTTAATGTAGTTTTAAGTGTATTATGGTCGTTTTCTTAATAACAATCACTAATAGCGTGCTAATGTCTCGGTAGTAGCTAGCTAACTTTCCCGTTCCACCTTAAATAGTCCAGCAGTTCTGACGCCTGAGGTGCCAGAATGTAACTGCTGCTCCATTTAAGGTGGAACGGGAAAATTCGAACAAGAAGCTGGTGAATATCTGACTTCAGCTTCACATCACTGAAGAATTAGGGGTGGGTGATAATAAATAATTGCCCCCCTCTTTGAAGGCATATGATGCCCTAAATGTAACTAAAGCCCAGCAGTGAGGAGCTGAACTTTACCCTCCTCTGCTGTCACTGCAGACTGGCAGGGTCGCCTACAGAGCAGCACTGGTAGCTGTTAATGAAGTGATGCTCTTTTTATTTGAGGGTCCCATTTCAGAGGGAACGTTTCAACCACTACCCTGTAACTCAGTTCCAAGAGGCAAGAAAATAAGGGGTAGGGGTAAAAATAACAAATGGGACTGGGCCATTGTCTCTGTGATGTCACAAACACCAACACATTTACATATCTCCACCTATTCAACCTACTGTAGTTTAGCCCCGCCCACCAACACTGAAGTTACAAAGAGTAATTCAGAACAGGGGTCATTTGCATACATCAGTCTTAAAGACACAGTAACGAAATGGCCTGTTTAATGCTAAAGTGTAAAGAGGGTCATGCAAAAATGAATTATGACCCCTTTTGGTACATAAAATTATATGAACAGAAGTGCAGCTCCAGAGAAAAACATTAAAAAACAAGAAAAATGTAAGATATCAGCCCTTTAATTTATATTCATGGTTCCTTTTTAGATCTTTGTTGCATTACATTTATTTATTTATCATATATTATTTACATATTACAAAATTTTGGAATCACTTTTCATATTATTTTTTTTAGATACAATAATAAGTAATACAATGAGAATTTAAAGATGTTTATAATATATAATATACTTGAATTACCTATTTGTATTAATTTTTGTCAAGTTATCGGTCTTAATTACCTGAAACCTGTGAAGCAGATTAGAATGATTTTCTATGTTTATCTACAACCAAATTCGCTTTATATGAATGAAAACTTTTAAACAGCAGTATAAATAATGTTTATTATGCTTCATGTTTATATTTTACATGCATTACTAGTCCAGTGTGTCTTGCTTTATCTGTTTAGAGCGTCACATGGTTGACATGTGTGCACTTTCCAAGATAAGTTCCTCAAATTTACAGTCTTGTGTAAAAGTTTGGGTCAAATTCCATGTTTTTCTTGATTTTCTAAGTGAAAATAAGTGAACACATCCTCTACGGAGAAAACACTTAAGCACATTTTAATGCACAGTTACTGTTTATTTGCTGAGTTTTAACAAAACATAAAATGTAAAATATAAAATGTACCATAACATTTGCACAGGCCACATTTTATGCTTTTTTTACATTTGCAGAAGCGTTATAGAATCATTATATCTACTGCAGGAATTTATAAGTACATTGTAATCATCTTTCAGGTCTTTTGTATCTGTTTATTCCTCAGTCTGTATGTACAGTATGTGCTGTAATGAAAGCTGACGTTCTAGGTAAATGTTCTGTGCTGGTGCTCTGTACAGAGACAGGCTGTCTGCAGCCACTGATGCTAATCTGCCTGCACTGGCTATATACAGCAGCTTTCAATTGGATGAGATCTGTGTGCTGATTTGTGCTCCAAAGTCGCCCTTTAATCCTAATGAGGCAGTGCGCATGAGCCTCGTGTGCTGGAGACCCTGCAGCCGAGTCAGCTCTCTCCTCAGTGTCGTATGGCTTCATAGTAATGCAGGTGTTTTGTCACTATAAATTTGTCAGAATAAAAAGATGAATTAAGCTGATGCACTTAAACCAGCAACACACAGACTATCATGTCAGTATCACTGTGCTGAGAATGGACCACCACCCAAATAATATCTGGTCAGCAGTGGTCCTAATGGCTGATGACAGATGGGCTACAGTCCATAACTGTATACCGAAAAAGTGCATCTATATGGTAGGTGTTTCTGATAAAATGGCCAATAGTTGTGAGTATTTCATGCAGTGTTTCCACCATTTTGTGCATGCCCTGTTTTGATTTCATACTTATGTAATGCATAATGTCTAATTACATTATGTAATAACATGTAGCTAGGACAATTGTCTTCATGCTCTTTAAAAATAAGACCTAATGGTGGTATATACAATGAAAATAAAAGTGGGCCTAGTACAGAACCCTGAGATACACCATGAAGAAAATCATGCTCGCCTAATCTAACATAGTGCTTTCTTCAATTAAGAGATGTTTAATATTGCTGTAAGACAGTTCCAGAGAGGCTAACCCAATTTTCAGAGGGTACAGACAGTGTACAGCAACAGATGAACTGTAATCTGTAAAGTGTAAAAGTTGCTCCTGTAAAGTCGGTTTCTGATAAAATGCCCAATCAATATTTTGTGCATTGTTTCCATTATTGTGTACACTCCCTTTATAGATCTACTACTTATATAATGCATAATATATATGCTATATGGACAAAAGTATTGGGACACACCTCTTAATCGTTGAATTCAGGTGTTTCTTTCAGTCTCATTGCCACAGGTGTATTAAATCAAGCCCCTAGCCGTGCAGTTTGCCTCTTCACACATTAGTGAAAGAATGGGTTGCTCTAAGGAGCTCACTGAATTCGAGCGTGGTGCTGTAATAGGATGCCACCATTGCAGCAAGTCAGTTTTGCGAAATTTCTATTCTCCTAGATACAGTTACAAAATTACAGAGCGGGTCTCCGAGTGCTGAGGAGCATAGAGCATAAAAGTCACCAACACTGCAGAGTTCAAACCTCCTCTGGCATCATCAGCACAGAAACTGAGCCGGGAGCTTCATGGCAGGGTTTCCATGGCCGAGCAGCTGCATGCAGTCCTTACATCACCAAGCACAATGACAAGTGTCAGATGGAGTGGAGTAAAGCGCCGCCACTGGACTCTGGAGCAGTGGAAACGTGTTCTGTGGAGTGATGAATCAGCTTCTCTATCTGTCAGTCTGATGGACGAGTCTGGGTTTGGCGAATGCCAGGAGAACGTTACCTGCCTGACTGCACTGTGCCAGCTGTAAAGTTTGGTGGAGGAGGGATGATGATATGGGGCTGTTTTTCAGGGGTTGATCTAGAACCCTTAGTTCCAGTGAAGGGAAATCTTAATGCTTCAGCACCAAGACATTTTGGACAGTTGTACACTTCCAACTTTGTGGAACAGTTTGGGGAAGAACCTTTCCTGTTCCAGCATGACTGAGCCCCAGTGACCAAAGCAGCTCCATAAAGTCATGGCTGGGTGAGTTTGGTGTGAAAGAACTTGACTGACCCTCACAGAGTCCTGACCTCAACCCCATCTAACACCTTTGGGATGAACTAGAACGGAGATTGTGAGCCAGACCCTCTCGTCCATCATCAGTGTCTGACCTCACAAATGCTCTTCTAGATGAATGGACACAAATTCCCACAGACTCTCTCCAACATCTTGTAGAAGCTTCCCAGAAGAGTGGAAGCTGTTAGAGCTGCAAAGGGGGACCAACTCCATATTAATGCCTGTGGATTTAGAATGGGATTCATAAAAGCTCCCATGGATGTAATGTGTAGGTGTCCCAATACTTTTTCCTTTTTTTTTAGTATATACACATATATATATACAAAACAAAGCAATCGTTTTGTGTGCCTGTGTGTGTGTGTGTGTGTGTGTGTGTGCATGTAGATTGCATGGTATGGTTCTTAGGATCAAGTCTAATCCTGATTCTGGTAGGTTGTACTGTTGATGGTTAATAAGAGGTGTCCAAATTAAGTTTAACTGTGAGGTTTTGTTTTTGAGAGATACAGACAGTTTTCCCATTGATATGTGATCCAGTAACAAGCTTTTCCAGTGTGTAATGTTAATGGATTTTTTCAATTTCCAGCTCAAGAGGATGGTTTTCTTGGTGATGTTAGTGCTTCATAGATTGCTCCAATATGCCCATTAGTCACAGTGATTAATGACGTGTCTCCAAGCAGACTGAGTGATGGAGGTAGGGGGATATGGGCGTTTGACCAGAGTGATAGGAGGTTAAGAGTGTGACAGTTTCATGCCGTGTTTTCATTATTTTGTACACCCCCTGTCTTGAGTTCATAATGTATAATATCTAATTACATTATGTAATAGTGTGTAGCTATGACAACTGACTTCCTGCTCTTTAAAAATCTAATGGTAGCATGTGCAATGAAAATGAAAGCGGGCCTAGTACAGAACCCTGAGAACCTCTTTTATAGATTTCATAATAATATAATGCATAATATTACATCATATGATAAAATATTATACATAATAGTAGGTGTTTCTGATAAAATGGCCATGTTAGGAGAGTCTAATCAATTGAAAACTCTGCATGAATCTGTGTTTCGCAGGTCAGGACATTATCACCTGGATTGTCAATCATATGAAGGTGGATGCTCAAGGTAACCTTATCATTTCTGGCCAGAATAATCTGTGATATTGATAATGCTGCAGTTTTTTACTTTATGCTCATCAAACTCTTTTAAATGCCTTTGCTAGAGGCTCGAGCTATAGGCACCATGCTGGTGGCGTATGGGTTCATCTACCCACTGCAGGACCACAAAAAGCTCATCCTCAAGCCGGACGGAAGTCTGTACCGCTTTCAGGTGACTGTTTGTTCATCGCTCTTTCTTTATACAACTTTAGGAAAGATTTTTTTAAAACATAACATTACACTGTGCAGTAATCTTATATCTTTCTGTCCATGGCAGACTCCTTACTTCTGGCCTGTTCAGAAATGGAAGGCTGACGACACTGATTACGGTAATGGCGCTTTCTTCATCATAAGCTATGTTTACATGCAGCCTGATAAGCCATTAATAATATGAGCAATTGCTCAGTCGTAATGGAATACATTCATGTATACATTCCATTCGGAATACAATTTATATCCGACTGAACGAGGTGGGTAATACTGTAAATAATCCATTAAATAGAAGAATAATAACCATGTAAATGTCTGTATCCGATTACATTCCCAATCGGAAGGTTTAAGTACGTTCTGTGCATGTCCGCCACGTCATAGCGAAAGTTTATAACGTTCAACGTTTTGTTTTGGATTACTTGTAGTGAGCATGTAAACGGAGATTTTCCATCAAATTGATGAGTAGAGTGAGCATAAACACCTCATTCTTAATCTATAATCGGAATATATTCAATCAAAAAAATTCAATTAAAAAATCTTTGCATGTCATGCAAAATGTCATGGCATGACAGCCATTCAGTCATAAGAAATTGAGATACTTCATTACACATCAGTAGACACTGTAAATCTTCACATCTTCACTGTTTTGCATTTTTATTTTTACTGTAATTTTATAGTTATTTAAAATTTGATAATTTAGTACTATGTCTCTATAAACGTGAGCTAATTTCAAGATAAATTCTCTATACACCACTGTTCAAATATTGGCATGTTAATACATTTTATTATTTTATGTACAATAATCAGACTATAATGTAGATTTAAGTCTCATAAACTAGACAATAATGGTGTTTTTGCAAGTTTTATTCAATATTTCAGATATGCTGGGAACAACAGTATGTTAAATGATAAATAATGTACTGCAATTATCTGATCTGTTACAAAAATGCGATATGATTCGCCTCAAAATGCGCTTGCAACTATTCATATATGAGACATTTAGAATATCAGTTTAATTGTAACACTATTCACAATGTTAAACAGCTTTCTCAGTTATAGTAGAACTATTTGGAATCTGTAAAGCATATTAGAATCATTATCCATTTATCTGCAACCAAATTTCATATAATTTGAAAACATTGATTGCAAACTTTTGAGCAGTAAGTGAGATCATATTTGGTCAATAAAGTCAGTTCTGGTTCTGATATTGCTGTCATGGTGTATCTCCAGAAAGGTAACTTTACAGGAGAAGAGAACAACTTTCTTAACTTTTAGTGGAAGTTAGTGGAGAAATGATTTATTCCAAGCAATTTTGGACCATTTCTATTTCTATTTCTACTCAACCCACTCTTTTTCTCACTTAAGCGATTTACCTGGCAAAGAGAAACATTCGGAAGAAGGGAACGCTGGATGTGTATGAACAGGTGCTGCTGCTTCTTCTAATCAACTCATATTCATATTCCTCATGTTTGCAACTACAACCCCATTTCCAAAAAAGTTGGGACGCTGTGCAGAATGTAAATAAAAATAGAATGCAATGATGTGCAAATCATGTGAACCATATTTTTAAAGGGAAATACTACAAAGACAACATATAAAATGTTGAAACTGGGAAATTTTATTGCTTTTTGAAAAATATATGCCCATTTTGAATTTGATGTCAACAACACGTTCCAAAAACGTTGGGACGGGGGCCTGTTTACCACTGGGTTTCATCACCTCTTCTTTAAACAACACTCTGTAAGCGTTTGGGAACTGAGGAGACACTGCTGTAGTTTTAAAAGTGAAATATTTTCTGTTCTTCGTTGGTATAGGATTTCAGCTGCTCATCATTTCAGGGTCTCTTTTGTTGCATTTTTCATTTAATAATGCACCAAATGTTGTCAGTGTTGACAGGTCTGGACTGCAGGCAGGTCAGTTTAGCACCCCGACTCATTTAATACGAAGCAATGCTGCTGTAATACATGCAGAATGTGGTTTGACATCGTCTTGCTGAAATAATCAAGGCCTTCCCTGAAAAAGACGTCGTCTGGATGGCAGTATATGTTGCCAAAACATGTATATATCGTTCAGCATTAATGGTGCCTTCACAGATGTGCACGTCACCCATGCCATGTGCACTAATGCCCCCCTATACCATCATGAATACTGGCTTTTGAACTGTGCACTGATAACAAGCTGAGCGGTCTTTAGTCCAGAGGACACAGTGTCCATGATTTCCAAAAAGAATTTCAAATGTTGATTCGTCGGACCACAGGACACTTTTCCACTTCCCCTCAGTCCATTTCAAATGGGCTAGGGCCCAGAGAAGGTGGCAGCATTTCTGGATCCTGTTTATATTTGGTTTCTTCTTTATATTTTAGAGTTTTAACTTGCATTTGTGGATGCAGTGATGAACTGTTTTCACAGACACTGATTTTCAGAAGTGTTTCTGAGCCCATGCAGTGATTTCCACTACAGAATCCTGTCTGTTTTTAATGCAGTGCTGTCTGAGGGCCCAAAGATCACGGCCAGCAAATACTGTTTTTGGCCTTGTTCCTTACATACAGAGATTTCTCCAGATTCTCTGAATCTTTTAATGTTATTATGTACCGTAGATGATGAAAAGCAAAAGTTCTTTGCTATTTTATGTTGAGAAACGTTATTCTTGAATTGTTGCACTATTTGATCGTGCAGTCTTTCACAGAGTGGTGAACCCCTCCTCATCTATACTTCTGAAAGACTCCACCTCTCTGAGATGCTTTTGTTTACCCAGTTATGTTACTGACCTGTTGCTAATTAACCACCAAGGGTTTTTTTTTAGCATTACACAACTTTACCAGCTTTCTGTTGTCCCAACTTTTTTGGAAATGGGGTTGTATGAACATAACTATGACTTAACTAACCTTAGAAAATGACCTAATTTAGTTGTTTGTTCATTGTTCATCATTCATGTCTCAACCAATTATGCTAATAATTAAAGTATTTTTGAAGTATGATTATGTTTTTGAAGCTACCCATAAGTCCTGGGTGTGAAATTCCATAAGTAGTGATATAAGTGGGGCTGGGCAATATGACAATACACCGATCAGGCATAACATTATGACCACCTCCTTGTTTCTACACTCATTGTCCATTTTATCAGCTACACATACTATATAGGTGCACTTCTGTTTCTCTGCATACTTTGTTAGCCCCCTTTTACCCTGTTCTTCAGTGGTCAGGACCCCCATGGACCCTTACAGAGCAGGTACTATTTGGGTGGTGGATCATTCTCAGCACTGCAGTAACACTGATGTGGTGGTGGTGTGTTAGTGTGTTTTGCGCTGGTCTGAGTGGATCAGACACAGCAGTGCTGCTGGAGTTTTTTTTGAAGAAAAATCAGTTTTTGACAATATTTTTAAAAATATGTCACTACTGGTTCTTTTTTCTCCGCTCCAACTGATCAGATGTCTGAAAAAAATAAATATCGTAATGAGTATCGTGAAAAATGACTTGAGGTATCACAATATTGTATATTTGCCATATTGCCCACCTCTAGAGATAAGGGGTCCAATAAAGACGTTAGGGGGTCTGCTTACCCCTACACGCCATGTGCCCCCATCTCTCACATCACTGTTTGTACCTTTATGTTTTGTGATAATAGCAACATAATACCAGTTTCAATGCCTTAAACAGGAGTACTACAAGAACCTTCACAAATGGCTCAACCATAAATGGGACTTTATCGTGATGCAGGCCAAAGAGCAGTACAGGTCAGTCTCCACTGTGACCATAAAAAGATATTAAAAATAAAGCTTTGCTTCTACAAATATTGCACCCTGAATGGAGCTTGATTTTGGCCCATTTATGAATAAATAAGTTATTGTATATGTAAGTTATTATTATGAGAACATTTATTGCACCTGTAGATTAAGAATAATCCCAGACCTCCAAAATCTTTTGAAGCTCCAGAGCAACTTTAATACTATAGTTTGCCATTTTCCCCTTTTCTCCAAATATCATTGATCAGACAGGTTTAAAGTTTAGCTTCTGTAGTTTTACACTGGAGCTACAAGACTAATGTAGCTGACAAGCAACGGAAGCACAAACCCCATGCAGTGCTGACCGCAGACCTAAATGTCTCAAACTGTGTGTAGTTGTTCAGTATCTCTGCTAGACTTGATGATGTGGTTTCTGACACTGAATGACTCACTGTTATCTATAAACCTGGACTAAAGCACATAAAAACAGTGCCATTCATTTTGAGTTGTGTCAGCATTTTCATGCTTTGTCCATTTTTTCATATCTGTGCTGTGCTGTGTGTTGCAGGGCGGGCAAGGAGAGGAATAAAGCAGATCGGGTTGTGTTTGATTGTCAGGAGAGAGCGTACTGGATAGTGCACCGGCCTCCAGTGAGTAAACACTGAAATATACCTATTTGTCATGTATAGCTAGACATCCACCAGTAGAAGAAGAGCACAGCTAAAAATCCTCCAATAGAAGAACAACACAGCTACAAATCCACCAATAGAAGAGCAATAAAGCTAAAAATCCTCCAATAGAAGAACAACACAGCTAAAAATCCACCAATAGAAGAGCAATAAAGCTAAAAATCCACCAATAGAAGAGCAATACAGCTAAAAATCCACCAATAGAAGAGCAATACAGGTAAAAATCCACTAATAGAAGAACAACACAGCTGAAAATCCACCAATAGAAGAGCAATACAGCTAAAAATCCACCAATAGAAGAACAACACAGCTAAAAATCCACCAATAGAAGAACAACACAGCTGAAAATCCACCAATAGAACAGCAATACAGCTAAAAATCCACCAATAATTATTATTATATTATTATATAATTATATAATATTATTCCATGAAGTGTCCAGTCCTGTACAGATTTCATGTTGCAGTTTTATGTTATGTTAAATTGCTGAGGAAAAACTGACCCATGCTGATTTGACCTTTTGTCAACTCCTCAGCCTAGAACTCACAGCGCTATGGACTATGGAGTGGACCGCCTCATTGACCCCAATGCAGAAGAGGTGAAAGGTGAGGGAGCACATGGTGTGCGTGTTGTGTGAAGCAGGACGGCAAACAGCAGCAGATTAATGTTAGAATCCACCTGAGCATTGATCTGATGATTGATCTGCTAATGTATCCTCACTATGTCTGATTAAAAACTGGTGATCAGTGCAGTCGTGCAGTTGCGTTATATCTGAACTGTTCTAACAGGATCCAGCCTGACTATTTTTGTACTTCTTATAAAAACCAGAGACCAAAATGGATCGGACCACCTCGAACTCCACAGGCTAATAACGTTAGCTCAGATTAGCCGTGTGGCTCTCTCAGTACTGAGAAGGCCTCGGACAGTCTCTTTCTATCTGCTTAGTCTGATTAAGAGGATTCCTGACTGCTGATCGGCCCAGGAGTTCCCCCGACCCCCCCCTCACTAACGCTAGCGCGGATTAGCATGAGCCGCACATGGCCTGCGCTTTAGCGCTCTCGCTGTTGGCAAAGAAACTACTGTGCTAATTCATTAGCGCTGGTGCCAAACTCTGCATTTCTGTTTATGTCGGAGTTAGGAGGATAAATAAAGCAACCCAGGTCATTTTTTAGTCCACAGCTACTCATCTTCCCATACGGAAATCTGAGATATGGTGATCTATGGGTTTAAAACAAATTGCATATATTAGCATATATGGGTTTCCAACACATCCAACATATTTTTATCACATATGGGCATATAGGAGCGTATAGGGCATATGGGGACATATATTTCAGCCAAACAGCGTTTTATATATTTAAATATATGTACAGTGTTTTATATATTTACATATATATATATATATAGCTGTTGTCGGAAGACAGAACACTTAAATCCATTTTTGTCGTTTTTCAGTTTTTCACATAATTTGAAGATGTCTGTTGTCCTTTACATTGTCTGTTAATTTCATGATGAATGGACTAAAAGAAACGGCCCAAAATGACTTGTAAAAAATTCTGGTTCCATTGACTTACATTAAAAGTAAAGTATGTTTTTTCCTTCTCCTGTAAAGTTACCATTTTGGAGATACAAGGTTTTCTTCCGACAACAGCGACATATATCTGATAGAAAACATTAATTCAGTATTCATATGTGGATGGTATATATTACTTATAAAAAATAATTATATAAAAATGCTGAAGAGTTTGTGGGTTCAGTCTGTGTTTTTGCTGTTGTCTAGGCCTGAATAGAACACATAGATTAGCACACAAACAAACTGTAGATCCAGACAGAATGTGACCGTGTCCTCGTTTGCCTCAGTACAGAGAACAATGATCGCTGTTGTTGAGTGTGTGAGTGCATTCACAGATCACTCGTGAGGTGGATTGTTTTTTGGTGTGTGTGTGGACTGGTTGCATAAACTGCTTTCTTTTTCTCTCTCTCTGTTTTTTTCCAGGCATTTTTCTTTTTTCTCTTTAGCCTGCATGACTTTTCAAGAAGATGTCTGCTTACATACTCAAGAACATATAGTTTTCCCCTCTAATCTCTCACTGATAGAGACTGAGAGACTGCCGAGTAACTGCTGATACAGATCACAGCTTAAAACCACAGTAAAGGCACTTAGAACACGGTTCTTCTCATCTTAGCAGTTTTTAAAAACACCTACCTTGCAGTTCCACTGACTGGCCACTTTATTAGAAACACCTACCATGAATGTCCACTCGCTGACCACTTTATTAGAAACACCTACCTTGTGGTTCCACTCACTGGCCACTTTATTAGAAACACCCACCTTATACTTCCTCTAACTGGCCACTTTATTAGAAACACCCACTTTGTACATTCACTCAATGGCCACTTTATTAGAAACACCTACCATGAATGCCCACTCACTGGCCACTTTATTAGAAACACCCACCTTGTACTTCCACTCACTGGTCACTTTATTAGAAACACCTACCTTGTGCTTCCACTCCTTGGCCACTTTATTAGAAACACATACCTTGTGCTTCCACTCACTGGTCACTTTATTAAAAACACCTACCTTGTGCTTCCACTCGCTGGCCACTTTATTAGAAACACCTACCTTGTGGTTCCACTCACTGGCCACTTTATTAGAAACACCTACCTTGTGCTTCCACTCACTGGCCACTTTATTAGAAACACCCACCTTGTACTTCCACTCACTCCACTTTATTAGAAACACCCACCTTGTACTTCCACTCACTCCACTTTATTAGAAACACCTGCCTTGTACTTCCACTCACTGGCCACTTTATTAGAAACACCTACCTTCTAAGCTCTACTCTGTAGGTGTACAGTTGCAGACTGTAATCCATCTGTGCCCTGACAGTTTACTAGCCCCCTCTATTTCATTCATCACTGACCATTCTGACCACAGGATTGCTGTTGTTCAGATATTATTAGGACGGTGGTCAGTTCTCAGCACAGCAGTGCCACTGACGTGGTAGTGTGTGTGTTGCTGGTATGAGTGTATCGGACACAGCGGTGCTGGGCTTTAACACATTAGTGTCACTGCTAGGTTGAGAGTGGACCATCCACCAGTGGGGTAGTTTCTGGTGAAGTGGCGGAGGATGGAGCTTCAAGGGAGGAGTTTCTGATAAAGTGGCCAGTGGGTGGAGCTACAAAGGGAGGGGTTTATGTTTATGAATTTCAGAGAGATGGTATTTCTCCACACATTTTCTATCAGTCTATATTTCAGTTTAAGAACTGTGCTTTTGAGTCTGCTTTGCTGTACATTAGATGCACCATTTAGTCGTAGAACCCTTGAATGTGTTGGATGTTTGTGTTTGTGTTGTGTGTAAATAGCCTGTAAATAGCTGCTCTCTATTTTTAGAGAAATATAATAAAGTGTTTACATTCTGTCCTTTTTTTTAGGATAAAACCTTTGACTACTACAGAAGAATTGTAAGTAAAATCTCTTTAAAAAGACTTTAAACTGGTTTGGGTTGTTTCTGTCTTCATTAATCATTTTAGCTCCGATCTTCCCTTTTAGATCATCTTCACACAGCAAGCCATCATGAGGCCAAAGGTCAAATCCACAGTGTCCCTCGGAGCGTAAGTCCAGCAGAAATAACAAAACAAAGTTTAAGCTCATGCATACTGTATCGTTTACCATTAAAGGGTCCATATCATACATTTTTCTTGTATTTTCTTTTTCCTATGAGGTTCTCTTATCGTGTTAGTGTGGCTTTATGTGCAGTAAACAGTTGTCATTTGTTTTTGCATGACTATTTTCCAACCTCTCTTTATCCTTTAGCATGGAAAAAGGCCGCTTTTGTTACTGCGCCTTTAAGATATGTAAATGACCTCTATTCTGATTGGCTGCCTTGTGTCAAGCTTCATTTAAAAGCAGTCCACTCCTTACAACTTCAGTGTGAAGCTAAACTGCTTGTGAGATCTTTTTGTAAAACTTTTTGTGAGATCACAAAAGCAGTGAATACAAAATGGGGTGTTTTTGCAGCTCAGTTTCCAGGTATGGACTGTATAGACTTGCATGAGATTGGTCCTTTAAATTGGCGTCTCTTTAAAGTGCCCATATCATGGAAAAACAAATTTTCCTCACTTTTCTGAAATAATAGTTTAATTTAGTATGTTTCACAATGTACAGTTCACTCCCCAGTCCATATATGTAAAGTAAGCTGCGAAAACAACCCGTTTTGCATTGATTGTTTCTGTGATGTCACAAAAAACAACACATTTACATATAGACTGCCTATTCAGTCTACTGGAGTTTAGCTCCGCCCACTCACAATGCAGTTATAAGGAGTGTTTCAGTTTTGAGTGCTTTTTAAATGAGTCACAGTACAGGACAGCCAGTCAGAACAGAGCTCATTTACATAAACAGCCTGTTTATTTCTAAGGGGTAAACGAGAGGTTGGAGAATGGTCTGTAAAAATGAATTATGGCTGTTTTTCCTGCATAAAATGCACACAAATTTTATAAATTGACCCCAGAAAAAAAGAAATAAAGAATAAATGTAGGAAATGCACCCTTTAAAGAAATATAACACCCATTTGTTGCCAGTAAAAACACTATTTAACATTAGAATGAATACAAATAAACATAAATACAGTAGTCAGTAGTCAGAATGTGTTGTTTTAGTGAAGTTATGAATGTGAAGGTTAGAAGTTATAACATAGGTTTGGTTCCTGACTGGCTGCGCTCCAGCCATCACATGGATTTGTTCAGTTCCACTACCAGATTTAACATAATGAAGTATTGATTAGATAAAGCTGATATTGGATGACAACTATACATAATACTGAGCTTCCAGGGCAGGAAATGGTTAAACACACACACTGACATACATAAAATCAGCATCACTAAATCACTAATTTACTTATTTTGCTGTATTGTATTGTATTGTATTGTATGTATTGTTGGTTGCCTTAAACGTTTGCACACTACTGTACATACGGTAGATTTTTCCATAGTAAATCAAAGCTGATCTGTTTGTTGCGGGTTTTTTTCAGGATCTTGAAGCACATGACAACATATAAAGACCATGACCCCTTCCTGGCCCCATGCCTACCCAGCAACCCCTGGCAGACCGACGACAGCACCTACTGGGACCTCAACATGAGGAAGTGAGATTATAGCACATGGGCTTAAAGGGGAACTCCACCAATTTTTCAAAATTACTCCTTAATTAAGTGGTTAAGATGTAAACAGAGTGGTTCAGAGTGGTTTGGTGTGAAACGCTCTGTTCTAGAGAAACTGACCGAGTCAAACTGTTCACAGTGGTGGTGATAGGAACCAGACGTCCACCTCTAAAAGCTCCCTCACAGAAAGTTACTACATGAAATGGTTATGAATTCACTGCCTGATGACTGAGACACTGTTTTATGATAGTTTTGAGAGGATTTAAGCCTTAAGGACATTTTTTAAGTCTGTTCATGGTGGAGGGATACATGCGCTACCAATAGCCTACCTGCTGTGGCTGTATGGACCTCTGAAGGGGCGGGGCTTCATATAATCAAGTCAAGGCTACCTTTATTTATACAGCACATTCAAAAGATGTTTAGTGTCGGCCAAAGTGCTGCACAGTAAAATCAACTAAAATAAAATGTGAATCTGATTAAATAAAAAGAACAATAACACCATGAATGAGAAGTTAAAACTGCACAATAAATTCAACAGGAAAAATAACATACAAATAAAATAAATTGAATAAAGCCTGTGTTTTAGATGGAAGGTGTTCAAGCTTTTGTGCTTGTGTTTTTCCACAGTGTTGAAATTCCCACGAAGATGAGAGTGGAGCGCTGGTCCTTCAGCTTCTTCGAGCTGCTGAATGACCCACGAGGACGAACTGACTTCAAAGTTTTCTTGAAGAAAGAGTTCAGCGGTGTGTGGATGTTTATCATAGACATCTTATAGAAATATTATATTATATAGTGGTCAGGTTAAGTCCAGCTCCTTGTTTCTACACTTATTGTCCATTTGATCAGTTCCACTGACCATATAGTTTCACTCTGTAGTTCTGCAGTTACAGACTGTAGTCCATCTGTTTCTCTGCATACTTTGTTAGCCCCCTTTTACCCTGTTCTTCAGTGGTCAGGACCCCCATGGACCCTCACAGAGCAGGTACTATTTGGGTGGTGGGTCATTCTCAGCACTGCAGTAACACTGACGTGGTGGTGGTGTGTTAGTGTGTGTTGTGCTGGTGCGAGCGGATCAGACACAGCAGTTTTTAAACACCTCAGTGCTGCTGGACAACAAAGTATGCAGAGATACAGATGGACTACAGTCTGTAACTGTAGAACTACAGAGTGAAACTATATGGTCAGTGGAACTGATTTAATGGACAGTAAGTGTAGATACAAGTAGCCGGTCAGTGTATGCTGTCTTATGCTGTGATTAGCCTGCTATGTGGTATTTCTTTAGATAGAACAAAGTATGTTCTGTATAACATACTATAACCTCTTTCAACAAACAGAGGATGGTCATTTTACAAGGCGGAAGTTATTTGTCTTTTTTATTGACCTGGAGATGACATCCCCCTGAATCCCCCCCTGCTCAAATCGAGCCCTGAATTTTGCTGATAACAGCTGTTGGAGGAAATCAGCAGGACGGATGGACTGATTTGATTTGTGTGTTTTGGTCTTGCAGGTGAGAACTTGGCCTTCTGGGAAGCTGCTGAGGAGATGAAGTGGGGAACAGCATCGTCCATCTCTGAGAAAGCGGAGACTATTTTCAAGTGAGTAAAATACGTTTAGCGTTTCATTAGTTGTTTTAAACAGGCGTAAGAACACAGCTTGACTTACGTATTACATTTTATATGGATCATATCTGTAGCACGTCATGCGCTACCCTGGGCACAAGGAGGACGCTGGAGGCAGGATTCACGTTTTCCGCAGCCAGTTTCCCTTCATTTTCCACTCCAAATGCACAAAAACAAAACCAAACAAAACCGACGCTAAGCTGCCCACTGTTCAGTGGCTTCTAGATAGACTTTTCAGTCCTTTTCTTCACTGGAGCTTTTCAGCTCTTCACTCGGGCTCTTCTGCTGCTGCTGCTCGTCCCTCTTTTTCTCTCTCTCTCTGTTCCCTCTCAGTTCTTTTTAAAAGGTGCTCAGGTGCTCATCTGGCTGGCAGCATGAGCACCTGAGCTGAGAGGGAATGAGAGCTCGTCGCTCTGCCTCCTCGTCCACCCGGATCAAACGTGAGGCTAATTAACGTGGCCTCACTGCGCGACCGGAAGCGGCGCCCAGGAGGCGGGGCTCGGGACTCGCACACCGTGCCCCCCTCACTTGCGGTGTTCCTCTCCCTGCCGTCCTCGTCAGGCTTTGTCCCCGATCAGAGCTCAGGCCCCGCCTTCCTGCCAGCTCTGCCGGCCGCCATCAGGGCCCGGTGGTCGGGCACACACCACAATATCCTACTGACCTGGTTCAAAGTCAGAGCTGAAACACATTGGGGACTTTTAAGCGATTTAGAGTTCAGACTAAAATCCTTTCACTCTGAGTGACTCTAAACCTTAATTATGATTATTTTATTAAAACGTTTAATCATTTATTGATGATTAAAACATTTCATTTTGTCACTAGCAAAACAATCATAACTCTACCCAAACTTTACCCGATGTTTCGGTGGTGACAGTTTTAGCTCATTTTGAGCTCAGAAACTCAGCAGTTCATGACCAGCAAACACAGCTTTGAACAGCTGTTCACACAGAAAATCATCATATTTTACATTAAAACACTAAAAAGTGCTGAACTGCAGAAAATATGATGATTCTTAATGTTCCACACTGACTTTCAGACTTTGGGACACATTCACTTCAAAACAATGGGATCTAACTGCTCACCATGTGGCCATGAGGGACAGGGATGCAGCCTCACTTCCTGCTCTAAAATGCAGGGGCATGGCTAAAACAAGGCTCCGCCTACTCACTAAAACCCGGTGTTTCGGTAGTGACATGAAAACGCGGGACAGTGTTTTTAATTTAGGAATTAAACTTAAAATTAAATATTTAAACTTAACTTTAAAGTATGTTTCATTTTTTGCATTTTTTTCAGGAGAATGGTTCATATACAGCTGTGTGCAAAAGTTTGTGCGCCCCTGGTCAAATTCCATGTTTTTCTTGTTTTTCTAAGTGTAAATAAGTGAACACATCCTCTACAGAGACACACTTCTGCACATTTGAATATACAATTATTGTTTATTTGCTGAACATATTGGTAAATACGCAATAAAATGTGGCCCGTGCAAAAATATGTTTCCCAATATGTTAGACTCAGCAAATAAATAGAAATTGTGGATTATTATAATGGATCGACAATGAATATTTTCACTACGGAGATGCACAAAACTATGTTTAGAGGATTTATTGTCCACTAGTATCATATAAACTGCTGATAATTATCAGCCTTATTAGCGCTGCAGGACAGATATCACTGTTATAGATCAAACAAGCTGGTTAAACAGCCCCTGAACTCTGAGTCTGTGTGCAGGACCTTTCTGGCCCCAGGAGCTCCGCGCTGGATCAACATTGACGGCCGGACGATGGGTCTGACGGTGAAGGGTTTGGAGCATCCTCACCGCTACGTCCTGGACGCTGCGCAAACTCACATCTTCATGCTGATGAAAAAGGTTTGGACGTCCATGTGGACAATTCTGTCCACCTAGTTTCATTTAATAGTCATAAAAAGGGAAAATAATGCTGTTTAACACTGTTTTAATCTGCATGGTGTTTGCAGGACACTTTCTACCGATATCTGAAGTCTCCAGTTTATAAGGACATTCAGAAAAAGGCCCTTTCACCTGCAGCGCATAACTTCACGTAAGTGTCTTTTAATATACAAGTGTATATATATATATATATATATATAGATAGATAGATAGATAGATAGATAGATAGATTTAAAGCAGTTTATCTGGGCAGTGTGTGTGTTTTTGCCAGTAAAACATCACATAACGTAATAAATACAAATAAACATGAATACAGTAAAGCATAGTTGGAGTCTTTTGTTTTAGATGAAGTTATGAATATCATTGCTGTTGCTGAACAAAACCGCATATCTCCAAAATAGTAACTTTACAGGAGAAGCAAAACACGTTCTTGACTTTCAATGTAAGTTAATGCAACAAGTTTTTATTCTAAGTCATTTTGGACCATCGTTATGAAATTTTGACACTAAGGCTCCGTCCCATTTCATCCCTCACCCCTACCACTCAGCCCTACCCCTCCATTTTGTGCATTCTTGTCTAGGGTTAGGGTGTCCCAATTCTTGTTGAGATAGAGGGGTAGGGTGAAGTGTTGGGGCTACATGACCCTCTAAACGGAGGTTTTTCAGAGACTCCAAACAGAGAGTTATGAGAAAAAAAGAAAAACCAGCAAGACGGCCAACAAGAGACCAAAGAAACCCACAAATGGGAGAATTTTCTCCGTTAAAAATTACGATAACCACTGTATTTTCTTAGTTTAATGTCGCTTCGGTGTATTATGGTCCTTTTCTTCATAACAAGCATAAAAAATCGCTAATATTACGCTGATGTCTCGGTAGCTGACCAAATTCACCATCACAAGGTGGAACGGGAAAAAATTCGAACGAGAATCTGGTGAATATCTGACTTCAGCTTCATATCACTGAAGAATCAGGGGTGGGTGATAATAAATAATTGCCCCCTCTTTGAAGGCATATGATGCCCTAAATGTAACTAAAGCCCAGCAGTGAGGAGCTGAACTTTACCCTCCTCTGCTGTCACTGCAGACTGGCAGGGTCGCCTGCAGAGCAGCGCTGGTAGCTGTTAATGAAGTGATGCTCTTTTTATTTGAGGGTCGCATTTCAGAGGGAAGATTTCAACCACTACCCTGTAACTCAGTTCCAAGGGGTTAGGGTGACACTCGAAAACAAGGGGTAGAGTAAAAAGAAGAAATGGGACTGGGCCTAAAGGGCAGCTGGTTAGAAGACGTCTCGCTGCACTCTAGTCATCGCATGGATTTGTTCAAAGCAGCAGCACCTGACTTCATTTAATGAAGCACCATATAATCAGCCTATGGATTTAGCATAAGAAGAGACTGTACGCCTGCAGGAGGGGAGAGAACTCTTAAACGTGGGCTGGAGCTCTGAGCAGCTTCTGCTTTAAGCGAGAGGGCCAGACCCTCGATTTGATGACTGTTGGTTCTTCCACAACAAACCCACCCAGTCAGGCCTTTATGGAGCTGCTCTGTGCACTGAGACTCAGTCATGCTGGAACAGGAAAGGTTCTTCCCCAAACTGTTCCACAAAGTTGGAAGTGTACAACTGTCCAAAATGTCTTGGTGCTGAAGCATTAAGATTTCCCTTCACTGGAACTAAGGGTTCTAGACCAACCCCTGAAAAACAGCCCCATATCATCATCCCCCCTCCACCAAACTCTACAGCTGGCACAGTGCAGTCAGGCAGGTAACGTTCTCCTGGCATTCACCAAACCCAGACTCGTCCATCAGGCTGACAGATAGAGAAGCTGATTCATCACTACACAGAACACGTTTCCACTGCTCCAGAGTCCAGCGGCGGCGTGTTTTATAAGTTTGCGAGGTCTGTCGTGGCTGAGCTGTTGTTGCTTCTAGATGTTTCCGTTTAACAATAATAGCACTTACAGTTGGCTGGGGCAGCTGTGACTTGTGGCAGAGGCGGCATCCTACGACAGTGCCATGTTTAGTCTCTGAGCTCCTTAATGCGACCCATTCTACTGCCAGTGTTTGTCTATGGAGACGGCAAGGCTATGTGCTTAACTTCATCCACCTGTTAGCAATGGGTGTGGCTAAAACACCTGGACTCAATCATTAGAAGGGGTGTCCCAATACTTTTGTCTGTATAGTGCATATTTACTGTGCTGTAGCTGTGAGTAAAGCCTGCACTCTTTTCTCCGCAGTCCTTCTCAGCTGGAGCAGAACGCTCGGAACCGCAAACCAGGCATCCATCCCATCATCACCTGGCAGCAGGAGGAGGAGGAGAGGGCCAAAGCAGCCGCCGCCGCCGGACCCATTGACATTAAAAAACTGATGGCCAGCAAACTGGACCGTAAATAGAGAGGTGAAGGCGGGAGGACACTGCAGACAGAATTTCAGGTTAAATAATCTGAAATAGCTCAAAACCTCAGTAGGAAGTCTTAAATGTGAGAAAACCTTGTACCTCTAACATGGTAACTTTACTGAAGAAGGAAGAACCATCTGTTAACATAATTAAAGATAATTGAGTGGTTTAAAATTTTCTCATGAAAAGTTCTCATGATCTAAAGGGCAGCTGGTGTAAAAAGAAATGAAAAGTGGGAGTTTTATCGGTGAAACGTCCTGCCAAAAATGTTTGTATGATTGTCTGGAGTTTGTGTGATTCAGACGGACTGTAGCTGCAGTTCTACAGCAGGTATTTGTTGCTGGACTGACATTTCTGTAAATATGACAATGCAGTGACTCTAGTGGGAGCGCAGCGCTGTGCATAAGTCTGACCTTTCATTCATTTCATTTCCAGTCAAAACAGCCTTTAAGCATTAGGTTATTCATTTTTATGGAGATATTTGTGAGAAGATTAGATGTAATATAGTCCACTTGCATATCAAAGTGAAAAGAACAGGAGTTCACAGAGAAAATGTGGCTCCTAACAACCACCTGGATGACCTGCTAGACCCCAAAACTGCCCCCATCAGATAAACAGCACTTAAAGCTTTCATCTCTGAGAGAGAGGAGAAAATCAAGCTGCTTCAGATCTGAAAACATCCACAGGTGTTTCTGTCCATCCTTCCACTGTGAGAAGACGACTCAGCGCTGTGGGTCTGAAAGGATGTGTAGCTGATCAAGAAGAACCTCACTGAGAAAAGGAGACGGACACATCAAACAAAGAAGCTGAACGATGGACTGACCACCCCAGAGTCCAGACCTCAACATCACTGAATGTGTTTGATTACTTCAGAAAATCATCAACCAGCTTCTAAGACTGAACTTTGGAGGTGTGTCTGCAGATTTCTGTTGTTATTCCATGAATAACTTGTACTTAATAGCCGTTATGACTGGAAATGAACTAAATGGGTCTCTGACTTTCGCACAGCGCTGTATAAAGTACATTAAATAGGCTGTTTTATGTGATTCATACGTTCAGTGTTGTATTCTGTATCAGGCTTATTGTTTGTGTATTATGGGTGTGAAAAAGCTGAAAATATTTCCTTTTTACATTCACTACATCCCACATCACAGCTGTATCAAAGGGCCAGTGTCATGGAAAACCACAGTTTCCACACATTTGTCATATTTTTAGCTTTAAAATGTATGATTCCTCTTCTGTAGTCCATACAGCACTGCTGTCTGAACAAAACCTTGTATCTCCAAAATGGTAACTTTACAGGAGAAGGAAAAAACATACTTTACTTTTAATGTAAGTCAATGGAACCAGACTTTTTTCCAAGTCATTTTGGGCCGTTTCTTTTGGTCCATTCGTCATGGAATTAGCACACAATGTAAAGGGCAACAGGCATTTTTAAATTATGGCAAAAAACTGAAAAAAGACAAAAATGCAGATTCGATGTTTTGTTCCGACAGCAGCAATATGTTACAAAAACAGGCCGTTTTGAGTTCGCTGTTTTTGTGATGTCACAAAAACGAACACATTTATATATCTGCCTGTTCAGCATTCAGCAGTTTAGCCCCACCCATTCACTAAAAAGTGGGCTGCTTTTTACAGCCAATCAGAGCAGCACTCCTTTACATAAATCAGTCTAAAAAGCCCAGTAGCAAAAACAGCCTAGAATAAAAAAAAGAACTTAAAAAATGAAGAAAAAAAATAGAAATTATCTGTGACTGTTTTTAGTACCAAAAACACATAAATGTCATAATTGGACCCAGAATTAAATACAAACAGACTAATGCAGATTTAGGCCCTTTAATGTTGTCACTCTTTCACTAACGACCCAGCAAAGCCCTTAGATTGTGCTTGTTTAAGGTTCTGTCTTGTTCTTGTTCTTGTTTGTGCGTGTTCTGTACATATGATTGATCTCTAATCACCAATAAAGATCCATAGCTCATTATGGCTTACAGTAATGTTGTTACGCCTACACTCTTAACAAAGATCTCAAAGGGTTCTTTAGTAAAGACAGTGGTTCTGTATAGATCCATGAACACTCAGAGAACAATCTGAGTGTGATATTAGCCCTTTAACACATTTTTGAGAGATCCAGTTGCAAAACGGCCCAATTAGTGAATATCAAATATCATTGTACTACATAATGACACGAGGAAGTGCAGAGATTGAGGTCATTTTGCAGCTAACCGATTCACACGGAGCCCAAATGTTATATTTTAATACTTTATTTTTTTCCAGTATAAGAAAACAATCATCCCAAAACATATTTATACATAATATATTATTTCTACAGCCTTTTATGTGTTAAAAAACCTTGAACTTCACCCCAAAAACAACCCGAAAACAAAATAAAGCAAAACAAAAGGAAGGAATTAGTACTATTTGGCCATGCCGGAGAGCCAGCCCAATTTAAAGAGGGAGGGGCCAGCGGGTTCTTCATCCTGATTGGCTAACTGCCTGAAAAGGTTTCCCGGGCAGAAGGTGTCTTCTGGGGCTGGAGTGGACGAGGGAGCTGCCTAAAAAACGAAAGAAAAAAGAAATAAAAAAAGAGCACAGACTACAGGTATAGATATATAATGACAGGATTAAAGCGATAAGTAAACAAAAAAAGTCCAGTTTAGATCATCCCAAATGTGCTCGATACGGGTTTGGTGTCTGAAGTTTGCTTCTTTAGTCAGTAATATCACTCCAGCAGGTTCAAGCCAACGTCATTCAGCTCATGTGCCGACACTTGTCTTGGTTTTTCTTTGAGAGTTTTACGCTAATTCAGTCATTTTGTTTGAGTTTCCCATAAATTTGTGATACATTTGTGTTGGGCTAACGATATACAGGGTGTCCCAAAAAAATGACATCATTTGAGATGTGAGTATCTGAGTACCTACATGTCCTGGCAAACGAAATTAAATAGGCTTCATGTTGAACAATACAAGATTTAGTTATTAAAACTCGAACAAGAAATTCAGAGGGATGTAGATTTTATAACCGATTTCAAAGCTTTACAAATGTAATATCTTCCGATACTGGTGGTCCAGATCCCTTTGCGCTGCACAGACAGCCGTCCTCTTTGAGTTTTTTGTGCCGCGTCCAAATCTGCTTTCCAGTTGGTGCATTTTTAGTGAATTTTCTGAAAAATGCTGCTGCTCACACTCGTTTGACTGTGTTCGAGCATATTCTAACACACACAACGCCTTTTCATTTCTAGTGAACGCCGTTCTTCACCCTGAAAAACATTAAGAATTAAACTTAAAATTTGAGATCATTTGAGGGAGAGTTGGCTGTTATTAGACTACAAAATGAGGCCAATTTTTTTGGGACACTCTGTATATTAAGCTTTAGGCTAAAACAAACTGGTTTGAACACATTTAGAGATTCACAGGGTAAATTTTACACAAACTACAGCTGATGTGGCTCTGGGTAAACTAATGGGTTATGTAGACATACAGCTCAGTTAACTAACCCTTAATACGGGGGGCTTTATGTGTACATTTACATTACATGTGCAGGAATAAAACCTTAAACTGAGCATAATAAAAAGCTTTACACTAAAACAAACTTTAGTTTTTGAACGTATACCTGCTGAAAAACCCACAGAACCCATTAAGAGTTTCTTTTGGTTTCTGATGGTTTCACTATGTGTTTTGGTTTATGGTTTAACCGTCATATTCGTCATAACTTTCATATTTCATAAGCTACATTCTAAAGGTGGGGGTCGAATGAGAGCTGTAACTGTCTTCTTTCCAGTCAAATAGATGGGTGATGTAATTTTAAAGCTGAACTCTTTTCTACTGAAAGTCGACCCATTTTTCCACAAATCTGGGCTATAAACTATAAACAGATGGCGTCTCTTCAGTGATCTGCTCTGTAAAAATGATTTTTATAAAATAATACAAAGGGTTTCTAAGATTTTTGGCTTTCCCCAGTAAATTGTAAGCATAAAGCAATATGTGTGATCATAAAACACATTTTCTGTTAATGTGAGGGGAACTTTTACCAAAATAAATAAATAAACAAAATAATTTACATTTATTTCATGCAGTTACTGAATAATTTGCCTTATGATTTGGTCATGTAAATTCAGATGGGCAAACCAAAATATACCCTGATCAATAAGGGGTTAACAGTGGTTGATTGGTATATTGTCAGCGGTCTGATTGGTAATACGCATGGCGACACAGACAACCAGCACAAACACTCACTGTTTCATGTATCGGAGACGTTGTAAATGAGGAGATCGGCCACTGGTTGTAGTATGAGTGTGACGCTCTTTCCTATAAGGACTTTGTTTACGTGGCACAGTCGCGCTGTCCTACTGCGCATGAGCTCCACTGGCCTGAAACCGCTGGAGTGAAACTGTGGGTGTAAATCTGCAGCTATGACTCGGACCCCTCTCTCTTTAGTTTCAGCGCTGGAGCTACGAGGCTGGAATGAAAGCCACACCCCACACATTAATTAATAGACTTGATTATGCGTTTCTGACGCTGTTAATCTATAAACATGGCCTAAATACGCATGAACTTAGTCCATACCAGTGAGTCATACAGCGTCAGAAACCACATAATGAAGTCTACTAGAGATACTAAACACCTCCACACAGTTGGAGGCATTTAGGCCTGCAGCTAGCACCATGCTAATTGGTGGGGTATAAGCTTTTTATCACTTCTTAGCTACATTAGCCTTGTAGCTCTGGTGCTAAAACTAAGCAAGCAAACTTCAGACACCAAACATGTCCTGGCTGATGGAGGTAAGGAGGAAACTGTTCAGCTGAACAATCGCTTTAAGGCTTACCACAGCTGAGAGATACAGTTACAGCCATTATGTTTATAAGAGGGTAACTGACTGACTGAGGAAGCGTTTTTATGCACCGATCAATAAGAGAGGGCTCGAAATTAACGGCTGCCCAGTTGAACTAGACAGCATTATTGCATATTGTGACGTTGTTTACCACAGTAACCATTAATATTGTCATATTTCCCAGCCCTCCTATTTAGTATTTGGAGGATTTGTCCTTTTTTAAGCCACAAAAATGATTATCTAAGTACTGTTCAGTTGGCTACTTGCCTGATTTCAGTTCATTTGTGCCGTTATTGTTTATTAAAACATCCCCTACTGGATACAATTCAAACTGCAGTAATAAACGTACTTTTACTTTTAATTATGGCTAATTATGTAACACAAATACAACTGTTTTTAATAGCGCTTGTGAATCAGCATTCAGGTGCTCATTTAGAAACACCAGTGAGTATCTGAGGCCTGTTAAATACTGTTTGGGGCAGCCCTACAAAACGGGATACAACTCAAATCCTAGGCAAATCTCGTCTCCAGGCTTTTATTTTACTGTTCTGTTTAAAACATTCGGTTATGAAAAGGAACAAATACGAACTTTTCACCTGGAGAAACATATTTAAGGTTCACAATCAGACCTTAAAACCACTGTTGGAGCTTTGAGGGAACATTTACACTGTTTGTACCTTGATGAAGTAAAAATGTATCTGCACTGAACCTTTATTTCTAACAGTGTACTGTCTAAACTGTTTAACTGTGGAGTTAAATCTATAAATAACCTCTCCACTTTACAACATGACCAACAAAGTGACCGCTCTTTCAGATTCAAACGCCATTAAATAACTGTTAAAACAAAGATGGACTAAAAAAAAAAAATGTGGTCAAAAAATGATATTGTCATCTTTGGCAAATAAAGCCTGATGCATATTTGCCAAACCTGGCAACCACTTTTAAGAGTTAGCATAAAGCCCAGTAGAGCTGTTGGTCCTGCATAATCCGATATTCCTGAGGTGAACGGCCAATCAAAAGGTGCTTTTCACACTCGGTTAAAGCCTGGAACTTTCAGCCAAAGCTGAGCCAACAGTGGTTTAGTTTTAGGGCCAGAAGATGCAAATGCAAAGTTCTCGCAAAAACCACACTGCAAGCAGAACCACAGCAAAACCACACAGCATTATAACATCACCGAGATCCTCCAGATCCACCGGCTCACCTCCTCCAGACTTCACAACTCAAAACTGAAAAATGCAAAGCAGGAAACTGCTGGTTTGAAGAGGCACGAGAAGATAAAGTTCATCACAGCTTGACCTTCACACTGTAATTCTGCTTTATGAAGAAAGGATCCTGCATGTCTGAGTGGGCCCTGTTTTCATACGATACACACTAACAGCCTGGTTTACACTTACGAGTGGTTTAGTGATGTCTGTCGCTCGAGATGTTGATTTGGCTTTCCTGGAGTTGGTCATACTCAGCGGCAGCAGACCAAACCTAACAGACACACAGCAAAAGAGGAGAACAGCAACAGTGTTAGAAGTTACATAATCAGAACATGTATCATTTTAACTTTGAAAGCTATTATAAGTAAAAATACATATGGACAAGATTAGATCTTAAAGGGGAATTCCACTTTTTTCCAAAATTTGTCCGTAATTAAATGGTTAAGATGTAAACAAAGTCACTGAGAGTCAGAACTGTTCACAGTGGTGGTGATAGGAACCAGATGTCCACCTCTAAAAGCTCCCTCACAGAAAGTTGCTACATGAAATGGTTATGAATTCACTGCCTGATGACTGAGACACTGTTTTATGATAGTTTTGGGAAGATTTTTGCTTAAAATACACCGTATATATACTGTAAAATATACGTCACTGTCCAATATAAAACAAGTATCTCCAAAATGGTAACTTTACAGTAGAGGGCACTGTAGCTCTTAATATAAGTTAATGTCAAGAGATTTTATTCCAAGTGATTTTGGAGCATTTCTATTGGTCCATTTATCACGAAATTTTTTACATGATGTAAAGGATAGCTGCCGTGTTTAAATTATGCAGAAAAATAAAAATCAGCAAAAATGGAGATACATGGTTTTCATTGGACAGCGACAATGTTTCATAATCCACTTATGATATAGCAAAATAGTCCCCAAAGAAAACTTATTATTTCAGATTTTCCACTATTTTCCATCATCAACATTCCATATAAACTCAGAAGACTTGTGTAGGTTCACTGGTGGTTCTGGATAGCAAATAAAATGTCTATATTTGTGTTGTCGTCATGGCGACCCCTGGTTCCTATCACCACCACTGTAAAGACATCTGAACCATTTCACACCAAACCACTCTGAATCTCTCTGTTTACATCTCACACACTGAGTTATGGGAGAAATTTGAAAATTTGAAGAATATAGTTTTAGGTCTGATCTTGAATCAGAGTTGACAGGCAGCTTCACTGAGGAGCTGCCACTTAAGATTACAGGCTGTGATTGGACGTTTATTACAGCCACACCCCCTTTCTTCAGAAGAGGGCTGTGATTGGACAGTGACTGAATGATGGATTATATACTTCTGACAGAAAGTCAGTATTTAATTCTAAAACAGAGAATTTAAACAAAAAAAAATGCATTAAAGAGATATTAAGCAGCAGAGCACTGAGGAATAATAAAGACTGTCCCTCAGTTTTCTGCACAGAACTAACAGTAATGTCATTTTCGTTTTGAATATCAGGGTTTTTCCACTGTTATGACTGACCGTCTGGTTTAAATATACTATAACTTTGCAAACACTACACTGTTAGAAATAAAGGTACATTTTTACTTCATCAAGGTACAAACAGTGTAAATGTTCCCTCAAAGCTACAACAGTGGGTTTAAGGTCTGATTCTGAACCTTAAATAAGTTTCTCCAGGTGAAAAGTTCGTATTTGTACCTTTTCATAACCGAATGTTTTAAACAGAACAGTAAAATAAAAGCCTGGAGACGAGACGGGGTGTGTGGAGTCAGTACAGCTTAGAACATATCATTTCAGTGGATTATGGTTCAGTTATGTTCCCTGACTAAAGGTACTGAGATGGAGCCTTGAGGGTTCCACCCCAGTGACAAGAGGGGAACTGACCCAGTGACAGTCTAGTACCTTTATTTCTGAGAGTGTAAAAATGTCGATGACTTTCTTTTATGTAAAACACAGTGGAGTCTTCAGAATGGAGCTCACAGAGCTGTAAACATGCTCACCGGATCTGGCTGCTGGCCAGAGGAAGGATGTTGTACGGTTCCTGAGAGCCGACGCTGCTGCTTCTGGGAGCAAACTGCTTCTCTGTGCCGGTTAAAAGGCCTAAAAGCACCTGCAGATTACATGACGTTCACGAGAGGAACGGTGAGATACGATAACAACATCACAGCGTTACGGTGCAGCAGCATATTCAACCGGAAATGAAGCGAAAGACGTCTTCAGCTCGTTACGGGAACAACTTCATAATTTCGACTTCAGATGACGGGATCTGCGGCTGTTTATCAAAGATCAAGTCAAAAATATCTTCACACATAATCAGTTTTGACGTTGGATGTTTTTGGTGTTTTTTTCTCTGCGGAAACGAACAAAACATCCTGATTGACACTCTTAGCAAAAAGGGCTCTATGTAGTACCAAAAAGGGGTTTATTGGCTTGTAACAATATTGGACCCCCTTTTTAGTGTTAAAAAGAACCCTTTTTAAAAATAATCTATATAGAACCATCTACAGCACCTCCTTTATCAATCTGAAGAACGCTTTCACGATGCACAGAACCCTTTAATCATGCCAAGAGTTCTTTGAGTGTTCATGGTTCTATATAAAACCATGCTCTTCACTAAAGAACCCTTTAAGAACCATCATTAAGAGTGTAGAGCCGTACATTATATTCAGTATATACATCAGATAGAGGTGAATAAATGCAAACGTAAGTTTATTAAAGCGGCTACATTTTTATTTAATATTTATTAGCTAAATGATGGGAGCTGGTATATAAGAATAAAATTAATATAAAATGAATACGCTCTTAAAAAGGTGGTTCTTTAGTGAAGAAAATGGGTCTATTAGGAACCATGAACACTCAAACAATCCTTTGCGTGATTAAATTGCTCTTTGTATGATGAAAGGGCTCTTCTGATTGATGGATTATATATAGCACCAAAAAGTTTCCACTATTGTTACAAGCCAAAGATCCCTTTTTGGTACTACACGGAACCCTTTTTGCTAAGAGTGTAGTTAAGTGGTATTTCCTGTGTTACCACACTGAATGTTAAGGTGGAAAGTGTTCAGTTGTAAATATTTACTCATAATTTTACTAAGTAAAGCGTTAAACTGTCTGGAAACTCCCTCTGCTTACTGAGGTTCTCTGGGTGAGGCGGTTCAGGTTGCTGTTGAGATGCGGGGTGAACACGTCCAGGTCAAAAGGGTCAATGTGACCCTCCAGTGAGTCACAAATCTGCTGGATCCTAAAAAATAAAAGGGAACAGGCGCAAAAGCATCACAAGGTGAGTGATGTGGAGGAGGTGAAGATAATTCTACTGTTTCTAAACGTCGACACGTCCAAACATCAGGGAAAAGACATTTAAACAGTGATTAAAAAGCCACACAGGACGTTTCATGAGTTCTGGTTGGTGTTTGAACCTGTGCTGTAGAGAAGAAGAGGTGAAAGGTGAAGTGTGGGGGTACCTGGGGTCCTGCTGCGATCGGGAGCTTTTCCCCTCCTCCAGCCGAGAGCCCAGAGTGGCTGAGAGGAAGCGCAGGTCAAACAGCAGCTGCAGTGCTCTGTTCTGAGTGATAGGGGGCGCTGCGTCCTGAAACAGACAGAGGGATTTACCAAACTTGAAAAAGGAGAAGGGGAGGGAGGTCAAAAGGAAAAAGTAGTGAGAAAATCAGAAAAAAAACGAAAGAAAAAAAAAACAAAGCCAAAGACAAAAAAAAAAGAAATTGAGAAAGAAAATCAAAAGAAAAGAGAATAAAGAACAAAGTAATGTAAAAGAAAGAAAAATAAGAAAATAGAAAGAAAGTTTGTTTATAGAGCACATTTCATACACAAAGGCAGTTCAAAGCATTCCATATAAATAAAAGCAAAAGTAATTTAAGGTAAATAAAAACAAGAGTTAAAAATAATTACATTTAAATAAATTCAGTGAATATAAAGCAACAAACACAGTGAAAGAACAGAAATAACTAAAGGAAGCTAAAGAGCAGTAGCTAAAGAAAGAAAGAACAGAAGAATCAGAAAACAGGGAAATAAATTAGAAAACAGAAGCTAAAATAAAAGAAAAACAAAATTAGAAACAATGAAGTAAAAAAGAAAAAGAACTGAAGGTCAGGAATGAAGCCGTAAGGCGTCTCTGCTGGGCTGTGGGCTCACCTTGCTCTCTGAGCGCTGAGTGAGCTTCTCGTACTCGGTCAGCACCTGATCCATGCAGCCCCTCAGCAGCTCCAGCAGAGTGACCTTCGGCAGAGCGTGACCTCCGACCCTGTTCGCCTCCAGACACAGCCGGAACAGCAGAGACTGAACGTACCACGACGGCTGAGGAGAGGAAAACAACAACAACAAAGTTGATGCACATTAATCACTGTATTAGTAATATTGATGCACATTATTACTGTATTAGAGCTGGACTGGTTTACTAGAGACGGCCCTGCAGTGAAAGTCTGTAAGGAATTCCACTCGCTGAGTCATACATAATAAATCTGACTGATCTGATTGATATTGATATTCCCAAATTACCCCAGATAGACCATCTAAACATCATCGAGCCAGGCGTTCAGGTCAGCGTTAAGATTAAAATTATACTCATAATTTATCAAATGTCGTTTAACAGGACTGACTGCCTCACATGAGGCGCCTTTAAGATTAAGTTTCATTTTTCTTCTATTTCTAAATTATGTCATCACCAAATATGTTGTGGATTACAGTAGCTCTGTTTTGAAGGCGTGGATAAAGTAAACACGCCTAGTCGGACTCAGTTGTCTTCATCTCTCAGCCGGTGCTGCCGTCTATTAGCAGGTCTTTGTTATTACATTACAGTGAAGTCGATTTAGAACAGGAGTACTATTACTGAGGGATGAGGGAGCGCCGGGTTCAGCAAACTATTTCAGATATTTCTCCCTGGAATAATAAAATAATAATAATAATAATAATAATAATAATGATAATAATAAGTCATTCCATTCCTTATAATTAGCAATAAGAACAATAAAAAATACTTTCTTTTTTGATATGACATCTATTCTGGCTGTTAATAGCCTTTTTTATTTTTTATTTTTTTATTTATTAAGATATTTTGTTTTCACCTCTGTCTCTTTTAAGCATCAGACATCTGCTGTAGTTAATATCCAGATTACAGTGACCTGTAGACTAAATGCGCACACAACCTGTAAGCTACTGCATGCAGTTGTTTATATGTATACACAAATACTAAACTCCTAATAATTAAAACAATTATTAAAATAATTATTAAACTATTAAATAATTGTTAAAATAACGTAATGATAATAAAGTAGTCACCCAGAGATGGGTGGGTAAGCTTGGGATTATAAATAAATAAATATATACTAACAAACCAAATAAACACATACATACATACATACATACATATGTACGTACATACATACACACTTAAATAAAAAAATAGTTTACTTTATAACTTAGCAGACTACGGACACTGCAGACGCTCCCCATGGAAAACTAATTCAGCTCCAAAAGGGCTTTACATTCTAAAATAAATAGTGATGGGACATTACCGTGTTCGATGATACACGGCAGTATAAAAATCAATGATGACCACTTTAAACTCCAAACAGCCCGGTACAATTATTGCCTTAAAAAAATATTAAAATGTCGGCCTCGCAGAAGTTAATAGTTCTATTGCTGCAGTTCCCACCCTGCGACGCGTTTACACAGTAAAGGCTGCAGTGCAGTAACTTCACATCCAACTACACCACAGTGGAGTTTTGGGGTTATAATGAAATACAAGCTGTTCAATGAAACGTCTATCAGTATAATAACTGTAGTGAAATGATTTCAAATCTACATCACTGGTTTGCAAAACATGCCAGTGCACACGACAATAATACAGAATACTGTGAGACGTTCACTGATATTAACAGTGTCCTGCTGAGGTGTTTACCTGTACAGGCAGGTGGATTTTGGACATGATGGTGTTTCCTGTCTCCGCCTCCTCTTGGATCTCCAGCTCCTCCCAGTGCGTGGCAGTGGCCAGGACAGAGCCGGCCGAGCCAGCGTGGAGAGAACCCGCAAAACTGCCCAACAGTGCCTAACACAGATCACAAATCCCCAAAAATGTAAACATTATATATTCATTTTTTTATCTTTATAATCTTTATTTTTTACTTTTTTTTTAAAATTAATATTCAGAATGAAGTTCTAATAAAATTAATAAACAGAATGGAATTCCAATGAAATTAACATCCAGAGTTAAATTCTAATAAAATTAAATAAAATGAGGACCCAGAATGCCTGGTATTTTAAGAAATTATTGTAAATATAACCTTATAGTATGTATATTATATATATTTATATATTATATAACATTTAATGACTTCTTCGCTTTCCTGAAAACTTTACTTATTTACCTTTTTTTTAACTTTTTTTTTTATTATTTATTTTATTTTTATTTCTTCTGGTTTTGTTTACAGTCCAGTTTATAGTATTTCAATCTACACTGTCTAGCAGTAACAGCACTGATATATATGACGAATGGGTATCATAAAGTCGTTATAAAGTCGGACTATGGTGACAATCGTGTAAACTGGACAGTAAACAGTAAACAGGTGACGTATCTTCAGAATCTGAGTGGTCAGTCTGACCTTGGACACAGCGCTGCTCCAGATGCGGTACGCCTCCATACTGCAGGCCAGCAGCTCCTCCTTGAGTCCGGCCCATTTCGCCTGAGTTGGACTAAGCTCCGTCCCTTTGACCGCACCTCCTTTGCCCAGCTTTTTGCCCTGCCGGGGGGTTCCTCTGCCCGCAGCATCCACAGCGCCGCCCTGCTGGCCCAGCACGCACTGCCTCAGGCTGGGACACAACTCCCCCAGAGACTGACACAGCCGCGCCATGAACAGCGCTGAGCTCATTCGGCCCGAACCGGCGGGGTCGGCCTGCAGCCCGGTCAGCTCGGAGCGAACGCTGGACAGGATGTCCCTCACGCAGGCAAGGCAGTGCGCCCTCAGAGCCTCCTCCACAGCGCCGGAGTCTGTAAAGCGGTTGAAGGAGGGCGTGGCCGGCGCCAGCGCGCTCTCAGACTGATCCTTCGCAGCCGGTTCTGGAGGTAAATAGTGCTGCAGGTCCTCCAGCTTGACCTTCAGCTTAGAATCAAGGGCAGAGCAGAAACTCTGGACGCAGGGTGTGAGGGCCTGGGTCTTCATGGACAGACCGCTCTTTGCCTGAGGATACAGCTGCACAAAACAAATATCAAATCAAACAAAATATCAGGAATATATGATGCAGAATAAATATCATCCAGAACGAAGTTCTAATAAAATTCATCTTCTTATTGAAATTCTAATAAAATTATCATTCTGAATGAAGTTTTAATAAAAATTAACATCCAGAATGAAGATCTAATAGAATAACGAATGAAGTTCTAATAAAATGAAATCAAGAAATTATTGTTAATAGAACATTATAGTACATTATTTAACATGTAATAACTTCTTGATTTTCCCCAAAACTTGAACTATTAAACTTGAACTACTTTACAGTATTTCACTCTACACTGTATAAATTATTACTGAATAAAATTAGAGCAATTTTATATCTATATGTGGTGCTGTGTTACCTGCGGGCCACGCTGGGACACGCTGACCCACGCCGCGTCGCTCGGCAGGTCTCCCTGAGACTCCGTCCACAGAAACGCAGCCACATCGCTCTCGAACTGGGCGCCCCGGCCGAACACTCCGGACTGAGACTGAGCCTCCAGGTCCCGCAGGGCGGAGGACAGGAGCTGCCTGGAGCTGCTGGAGATCCCCTCCATGCCCTCCTGGGTGATCGCCTGCAGACACACCACCAAACATCAGCAAACCACATTACACTGCGGTTACACTCGACCCTGCAGCCCTCTGTCCTCTTACTGCACTCAGAATATCTGTTCACAAAATATGATCTGACACATTCAAAAGTTTGGGCGCTCCAGATCAAATGACCTGTTTTCAGGGTTGGGCAATATAATATTACACAACGGTTAGTTCTGGCCACGCAAGCTGATTGGTTGAGAAGATGTTATTTCGCCATAACATCAGGTTTATTCACAAACACTGTATCACTCCGCTGAGACGCCGTTTCTAAGCAACGACTCTGACAGCTGTAGGAGACGCTCAAGACATCTGAACGTTTTTACTTCTTACTTTGCCACAAACAGAAAATGGACACTTTTAAGATCACATTTGACCGACAGCCGATTTGGTCAGACTCTGAAGATGAGACGACACTAAACTCCCAAACTGTCATCACCACTGAGCAGCTTTTCAGTCGGCAGCTGTGACAGAAGAACAGCTGAACAACCTGGAATCAGGACCCAATACCATTCGCCAAACGTGTAGTCTGATCTTCAGAGTCTGACCAAATCAGACTGAGCCATAAAACTGCCGCAATAAAAAGCTGCTCAGTGGTGATGACAGTTTGGGAATTTAGTGTAAGGAGCTGGAGAACGAACTGCCGGCTGTGCAGCGAGTGGGCGGAGCTCGTTACTCTGACGTAGCAACAAGCTGCTCGTTAAGGAACTATAATTTGGTGAAGGATCTGCGAACATTAAAACATATTAAACGCCGCGTTCACGGCCCAGTTTATTAATTTATTACTGTATTTATTTAACTGTTGTATTAAAGCAGTAGAACACTCGAGGAGTGTGTTATCACCAATAACATCACGGCTGTGATGATCTACGGCGACCAAATCACAGCCGTGATGTTATTTCTCAATAACACACTCCCTCTCGGGTTCTACCGCTTAAATATTTTATTGTTATCGTGAGAAACTGTCACAGTATGTTCTTCTGAACATACCGTGGATGTCATACGGACGCCTGTTTAACTGGATTTGGTGCAGTGCGGTTTTCGATGAGCTGTAACTCATCTAACAAACAACAAACTGTGTCTGCACTGACACTCTGAGCCAGTCAAACCAGTGACATCCGCAATAAAACACTGCAGACACTGGGTGTGGCAGGTAGGCCTGTGACAACTGTGAACCTACAGCTAGACAATTTAATGACCACATAAATAACTGTGATTAACAATTTAATAGTGTGTTTTGTTCACTGTATTCATTATAAGTACACTGACGTGCCAAAAGTTACGGAACAGGGACCAGTATTGTATCGGACCCCCTCTAGCCTGGCAAAGTGCAGCAACTCGACGTGGCATCGATTCAGCAAGTGGACGGAAGGCGTCTGGAGGGATGTTGAGCTGTGTCGTCTGGACAGCCACCCACAGCACTGCGGTGTTTGTAGGTGCAGGATCTCTAGTGTGAACAGATCTCTGCACCACATCCCATAAATGCTCGACGGGGCTCATATCAGGCGCACATGCAGACCACAACATTCGTCAGAACTCTCCAGAAGAGTCCTCGAATCAATTCTGGACAGCTTGGGCCTGATGGCACAGTCCATTACCCTGCTATAATATTCCATCGTTTTGGGGGTACATGAAGTCCATGAAGGGCTGCACATGGTCCGCAAGAAGTGAACCGTAGCGGTCACCAGTCAATGACATGTTTAGCACCCCACACCACTGAACCACCACCAGCCTGCAGAGCCTTCTTGACAACTGGGGTCCATGGCTTCATGGGGTCTGCGGCAATCATGAACCCTACCATCAGCCCCAAACAATCAGACCATGCAATGTTGCCAGTCCTCTAGGGCAGGGATTCTCAACTTGTTTCTATTCTTTTGGCTTCTCCTCCCTTTTTTAACGTTTCTGCAAACGTATCATTTAACACAACTGCAAATTCTGGGACCTGTGATGGGGACCAGAACCAAAATGGAGGGTCTGATCTTTTTCAGGCCCTGATTCTCAGATTTCCAGTGTCAGCATTTGGGAAAAGAAAAAGAAAATTATTTAAAGAGTTGATTTTAGTTATTCTGTGGGGCCGCTATGCTTTGTATTTATAAACATTGGAAAATGTTGAGAACCCCTGCTGTAGGGTCCAGTTAGCAACCTCACGAGCCCAGGTGAGGCGCTGTGTCTGGTGTCTGCTCTTTCATATCCCACAGAAGCTGCAGTGACCTGCGGGATTGTCTCCTGCATTGAATGAGGAGTCGCTTGTCTGTTCACACAGACAATCCTAGCCAGACGCTGCCGGTCACGATCATTAAGCACCTGTGGGTGGCCACTGCGCTGTCCACTGTGGGTAGCAATGCCTTCTGTAACGCTGTGGCACTGTGGATCGAGGAATGTTAAATGCCTGCACACCTTCGGAAATGGAACGCCCCATCCGTCTGGCACCCACTATCACGTCTCGTTCAAACTCCGATTATTCGCGTCGTCTTGCTATAAGAATGCTGGCCAGTGTTCAACCTCACTCACAAGACACACACCTATACAGGTGTGGACATCCCAAACCGTCCCCTGAGGTAAGACCACTTCACATCAGTTTACAGGCTGCTATCCCATGGCTTTCAGCACATCAGTGTCTCATCAAGTCTCATCTGGGTGATCAGCTGTTTTTCCTCCTGCTGTTGACTTTCAGTGACTTCCAATTAACGACAGACACAGCTCGAGTTTAAATAAACGAAACATTGCTCACCACCGCCCCCTAAAGGTGATGTCACTAAGTGAGAAGCTTAGACCTCTGTTTCTGTAAGACTTATTTTCTATAAGTCTCAATAAACGTGTTTCATGCCTTCTTTTATTTACAGGTATTTGCCTCAAACCAACTGATAAAAACACGTGGAAGGTAATAACTAAAAATATTTATCTTATTAAGAAAATAATTGTGATCATCTCAAATAACTGCAATCAGGCAATTACGTAATAACCGTGTCAAGTTTATCTACAGCTATTTGCAGGAGTTTGTTCATGTTTTACTGATTTTTTAAGTGAAAATAGGTTAACATCCTCTGCAGACCGCATACTTCAACACACAATTACTGTTTATTTGAACAACTGTAACCTAGCAAACCTCCCTTACTGCATATCTGCATATCTCCTCTAAACCAGCCCACAACAGCCTAGCTTGCACAAATCCTGATATGTGCTGTGAATAATAGTTTATTTAGACTAATTCCTTTTATATGCAACATACTTGGTGACAAAGTGACTCTGATTCTGATTATTTGCTGAATTTAACATATCTGGGGGTAAAATCTAACATTAAACACAGCCTGTGCAAAATTAGCGGCCCATATTATATTTTTTGCTTTATATTTTCCCAATATGTTAATCTCAGCAAATACATAGAAGCAGAAAAGTGTCATATTTCAGTGTGTTCTCTACAGAGGATGTGTTAACTTTGACTAAGAAAATCAACGCAATGTGTAATCTGACTGTGTTCACACTGTATTTTGCTGCGGTCAGAACAAAATCTTGTATCTCCATTTTTGTCGTTTTTCAGTTTTTGACATAATTTGAAAATGCATGTTGTCTATTACATTATGGGTGAGTTCATGATGAATGGACTAAAAGAAACGGCCCAGAATTACTTGTCTGGTGTGTATATATATATATATATATGAGATGTATCAGCCATGCAGCGCTGGGGTGTTCTGTGCTGTGTACCTGCAGGCGCTGCAGGAAGAGCTGCTGCAGCAGGTCGTCCCACAGACAGAGCGGTTTCTCCAGCAGCCGCAGACACACCGCGCTCCAGTGCAGGCTGATGGATTCACTGCTCAGCAGCTCCCACACAGCGTCCCTGATCGCCGCCAGGGCCTTCAGACTCTTCACATACACCAGCAGACTGCTCACACCGCCGCGGATATCCTCCTTACACCTGCAGCACACAGCAGAGCACTCATCAGAATAATAATAATAATTATTATTACTATTATTTTTTTAGTAGTTTTAGACTGAAGTTCACTGTACTATACAAAGACTCCACCAAGTACTGCACAGATGTTTAAATTATAATTAGCATGCTGGTTTATTCTATTTTTGTTAATTTTTTACAAAAGTGAGAAAACGTGGATGGTTAAGGCACTTTGAAAAGGTGCATCGAAAAACCAAGAGAGAAACATCAGTGAGAGATTTTTTACATAATGATTCCAAACGATTTATAATGACCTCTTAATGTCTTTTAAACTAGCTTCTATATGGAATAATAACCGGAAATGACAACGCAAACATTTTATTTACTATCCAGAACCACCAGTGAACCTACACGAGTCTTCTGAGTTTATATGGAATGTTGATGATGGAAAATAGTGGAAGATCTGAAATAATAAGTTTTCTTTGGGGACTATTTTGCCTCACAGCGCCCTGCATATTATGTATCCCTCCACCATGAATGGAGTTTAGGTTCTCCAAACTATCATAAAACAGTGTCTCAGTCATCAGGCAGTGAATTCATAACCATTTCATGCAATAACTTTCTGTGAGGGAGCTTTTAGAGGTGGATGTCTGGTTCCTATCACCACCACTGTGAACAGTTCTGACTCGGTAAGTTTCTCCAGAACGGAGTGTTTCACACCAAACCACTCTGAACCACTCTGTTTACATCTTAACTACTTAATAATGCAAATTTGAAAATATGGTGGAATTCCCCTTTAAGCCACAGTGTGTTGCTGAGTGCAGATGCAATGTCAAACACACTCACGTGTCGATCCACTGCTGCAGCGTGTCTCTGAGTTGGTCACTCTGTATGGGCTGGGCCAGCGTGCGGAGGACAGGCTGAAAGTCGGTGACGGACGGAGGCAGATATTTAAACCAGCTCCCCGCGCTGCCCTCGCCATGCAGCACCTTGCGGCCTTTAGCTGCAGAACACAGGACATAAACAAAACCACCAGACATCAGCAAACCGCACCACACTGCACTTATACTCGACCCTGCCATCGCTCTGTCCTTTCACTGCACTCAGAGTCAAAAGTTTGGGTGCGCCAGGTCAAATGACCTGTTTTCAGGGGTTGGCAATACGATGATATTTCATCATTATGGTGATAAATTATGTCACAATATCTTTTTCTGAGCATATCGCAGATATCGTCAGTAAGAAACACTGTCTGACTACATGTTTCACTGCAATGTGAGAATAATCAGGCCTGTTTAACTGGATTTAGTGCAGTCTGTGAAACAGTGTACAAAAACACTGTAGCTGTAGGTTTTTTATTATTAGTATTATCATAGTATTTTTATGTGACTTTGCAGTTAACAAAGTAAAACACAACTGTAAAATCTGACTTTGTTATAATTAAAACATTCAGACATCCTTTTAAACACTTACACAGCAAATAACAGCAGTTTAAATCTTAACTTGATTACATTCAATTTGTTTGGTATGATTCAGAATTATTACTGTAATATGCCAAACACACCAATGTAAATATTTACAAATTTATCGGAAGATAATAACAAATAAATGTATACAAAACAAGCACATACATTTTTAAGTGTTACTGTATTGAAGTATAATCAACCATAACATTCCAGATTTAGTGTGGCTGAATCACCACCTCAGATCGACCATGATACATCAATACATCAGTGCCTCCTGTACACAAATCTGTAAATAGAGTATAAAAGCTTGTTTTGTGGTGTTAAATCTTCTCCTGACCGGTGGACGTTGTGGAGGTGACGTTTTCCAGCGTGGTGAAGAGCAAACCGCAGCTCAGCCCAGGCTCCGCCCCCCGACCTCCCTCCGGCGGCAGGTAGAACACGGCATACGCCTGATACAGCGTGGTCACCAGCAGCTCCACCAAAGAGCAGACCTGCGCTTTAATCCCAGCTCCTACACGAATGACAACATGCAAGATTAACATATAGATATATATACATACACATACATTTATACACCGATCAGGCATCCTTGTTTCTACGCTCATTGTCCATTTTATCAGCTCCACTTACTATATAGGTGCACTTTGTAGTTCTACAGTTACAGACTGTAGTCCATCTGTTTCTCTGATACTTTGTTAGCCCCCTTTTACCCTGTTCTTCAGTGGTCAGGACCCCCATGGACCCTCACAGAGCAGGTACTATTTGGGTGGTGGATCATTCTCAGCACTGCAGTAACACTGACGTGGTGGTGGTGTGTTAGTGTGTGTTGCGCTGGTATGAGTGGATCAGACACAGCAGTGCTGCTGGAGTTTTTAAACACTGTGTCCACTCACTGTCCACTCTATTAGACACTCCTACCTTTTCGGTCCACCTTGTAGATGTAAAGTCAGAGACGATAGCTCATCTGCTGCTGCACAGTTTATGTTGGTCATCCTCTAGTCTTTCATCAGTGGTCACAGGACGCTGCCCACAGGACACTGTTGGCTGGATATATTTGGTTGGTGGACTATTCTCAGTCCAGCAGTGACACTGAGGTGTTTAAAAACTCCAGCAGCACTGCTGTGTCTGATCCACTCAGACCAGCGCAACACACACTAACACACCACCACCACGTCAGTGTTACTGCAGTGCTGAGAATGATCCACCACCCAAATAGTACCTGCTCTGTGAGGGTCCATGGGTGTCCAGACCACTGAAGAACAGGGTAAAAGGGGGCTAACAAAGTATCAGAGAAACAGATGGACTACAGTCTGTAACTGTAGAACTACAAAGTGCACCTATATAGTAAGTGGAGCTGATAAAATGGACAGTGAGCGCAGAAACAAGGAGATGGTCATAATGTCATACCAGATCGGTGTATATAGAACATTTTTGAAAAGGGTTCAATATAGCACCATAATGGGTTCTGCTATATTTACAAGCTTGACATCGTAACCCTTTGAGGGTACTGTTGAGGGTACCGTGCTGCGGCTGGTTCAGCAGTTGCTGAATGGAGGCTTTCCTGGCCAGCAGGAAGTCTGCGAGGGCCTGTCGAGGCGAGCTGCCCTCTAGGAGCATGGTGGACACCAGAGCTTCGGCTATAGCCTGGTCAGACACTGCCCGGCCTCGCAGCACCGACTTACTGTCCAGCAGGATCGTGGACCTGGAATATGAAGAGAAGGAGAGGTTCTAAACCTCATGTGTCAAACACAAGACCCATGGGCCAAATCAGGCCTGTGACACAATCCTATTGGGCCTGCAAAATTATTTTAATTTTCTATTAATATTAGCCCATTTCACATGAACTGCACTACAGTTCCCAGCATGCACTGCACCGTAATGTGTGCTCCCACCCCCTCCCCAACAAAGATCTATAGGACAGCACCACAAAAACAAAGCAATAAAAAAAGCCAGGTGTCCAGTTCAAGCAAATGGGCAGTTTTAAAAAATGATAATGTATACTGGGGACATTTAAAGAGGTTCAACAGTATCTGCAGCTGACCTGTAGTCTGTTCTTTTATATAAAACTATTTGTTTTTATTTTAAAATATTTTTGAAATCGCTCAAGTATTCAGTGCCTATTTTTTGCCATTGCAGTTTTGGCATATTTTGAATAAACAGTGGCCAGTTGGGGTCATGGCAAAATTTTAAGTAAAATGAAATAAAAACACAGCTGTCCCACAGATCTGTTGAGATTTTTTAATACGGCCTTTTTAGTGGTTGAGTTTGACACCCCTGATCTAAACCAACAGCACTATCTGATGCCACGTTCACTGAGATAAAATGGCACAGCTGTGTGAACACGGATCTGTCCAAATCAGATCTGATCCACTTTCATATACATTCCCAGATCAGATACATATCTGATATGAGGCCATGTGGCCATGGTATATTTATATAATACATTTGTAAAATACGTTTTTATGGGGTTTACCCCTTTCGCTAGTAATACTACGCACTAGGAGTCATTTCATTCATTATCTGTATCAATATAAATATTTGGACACTTACGCTTCACACAGCAGGTAAAAGTGGCCCAAATCTGATCTTTTTCCTCATATTAGACTCAGATGTGTGTCTGTGCGTCAGTGTGGACAGATAAACACACTGAATCTGACATTTACAGTTCTGATTAGACACTGAAATCCGATACGTATCCGATCTGCGGCAATGCAACTCAGTCTGAATAGCCAGATCAGAATTCATGCAGCTTTTGCGTCAGTCCAACACCACATTCATCATAATTTCTCACTGCTGAGACTCATAAACATTTAGGCTGATGTTTCTGCACCAAAATTAGAAGAAACTCATCCAAAACTGCTCCGTGTTTGAAGAGATTTCTAAAGAAATGTCCAAGCGCGGCCGCAGGAGAACGAGGCTGCAGTGTCAAACAGTTAAAAAGACTGAAAGTAAAGTTTAAAGAATCTGAGGAGCCAAAGAAGTGACCGCGCCCTTTTGACGGCTCGAACACATTCTGGGTGGTGAGCCCAGCTCTCAGTCAGTGAAGCTTCATGATGGCTCCTGTGATGCTGGTGAAGATGAAGCTGATCCTCTGGGAGCGACTGGCGTTCGTTGGCGGTCGTGATTGTTTACCTCTGGATGAGCCGTGAAGCAGCGTGACGCTCTGTTCTTTTGAGCATGTGGGTCAGTTTAGGAGCTGATCTGTTCAGACTGATGATACAGATCACATTTAAAGATAATCTGAACAGCAAAACAACAAAATTTTTTTTGGTGAGAAAATCAGATTTGGGCCACTTTTACCTGCTGTGTGAACGAAGCCTTAAAAGCCGACGAGAAACACAGCAAGTATGTCTAACAGCCTATTTTTTCACAGCTAATTAACTAAAATATATCATTTTTCCACTGGTCTGTTCAGAATGTGCGCTCTCACTGAGATGAATTCCTCGTGTGTGTAAAATACTCGGCGAAATAAAGTGATAACTGTACCTGAAATGTCCGGCCGCTGCCACCTGCCGCACCAGTATGGGGAAGCGTGAGAGGACGGGGCTGTAGTGGGGGCTCCCTCCGTCCAGGTGCAGCTGACGGTGGAGGTGACAGCACAGCAGGTAGAGCTGAGTGGCCTGCAGGTACTGAGAACACTCCATAGCGCTCCATATCCGCTCAGGTATCTCCAGGAGGAGCTTTATCTGCGAGGCTATAGTGTAGAATTTCTCTTTGGACTGTTTCTGATCCTGTAAAACACAGAAAGAGAAGCTTTAATAGAGTTTAAACTGATCAAGGGACAAAGCCATCAAACACAAATCTACAACCTACAACGTTTTAAAGGGGCGTTCCAGCCTAAAATCAGCATTTAGTATGTTATTTTACAGAATTCATGATTTTGGATCCTTTTTTTTGTTTTTCATCGATCAGTTTTCTCTCACTACAGTAGATATTATTTGCAAAACCTGGAGAAAGAGCCCCCCTGGCCACATTGTTGACATTCCGTCAGCTTAACGCAGGGGGGTCTAAACTTTTTTTAAGATTGTGCTGCGTCAAAACTTGTGAGGGCTGAAATATTATTCACAAATGATTAAAAGTATTAAGTATCATATAAAATATCAGTGCATAGAATCAGAGCTTTCAGTGAGCTACCGCGTTTCCTATCACTGTATAAAAGATGCACAAGGCTTCTTTTACTGTTGGATTGCTAGGAGCAACCTGGACTGGTAAGCGCTTAATCACAAATTATTAAATTGTTTAAGAGTAACAATAAAACATGCTTCATGTATTAAGCATACTTCTAAATAATGTCTACTAAACAAAAATCTATAAATCGTTCAGTTGTGTTAGATGATGTTCTTTACGTATCAAATAAATGCAGCTGCCACATTCAGAAACCACTTTATTAAAGGAGAGGAGCAGATTAAACAGCATTAACAGCCGTTATTGTTCCACCTTAAAGGGTTCACATTTCCTGACCTGCTGAATCTGCTCTGATATGAAGTCGGTGCTGTGAGACTCGCGGAGCTGCAGCTGCTTTAGTTTCTCTCCTGAATATTGACGGTAATGTTCTGCTGTGTTTCATGTCTGTTGATGTTAAATTCATTACAGTGTTTTGAGGCTCATTTACTGAAGATTTCAATGAAAAACTATTCAAATTTCCATCAAAATCTACAGTTCTCAGTGTTAGTTTGAACTGCAGTGCACTGGCTGGCAGGTCGCTTATAACACACACTGAAACAGAAGACAGGGGCCGATTAAAATCTGTCCGCAGGCCACATTTGGCCCTGAGGCCATTTCTGAGCTATGCAGAGATTTTGAAAAATGGGTGGAGTTCCCCTTTAATATTAAAACTAACTCTAGAAATACTGTGGCACTACTGTGAGAGGCGAGTATGTGCATTTACAATAGATACATTGATGGTTACAATTTTCATTTTGGCTGGAGTGCCCCTTTAATACGCGATGTTTCTGATTGGCTGCACTGAAACGGGTTATTAATTAATTATTATTATCTCAAATTTTGTCTGTAATTTTGTCGAAACTTGTACAAAACAGTATTTCATAAAGAATCTGAAAACACAACCAACTCAACCAAACACACTGAACAGCTACACACGGTTTGAGGCAAACGTGTGATGATTTACACACTTTGCTATTAGGGTTGGGGGAACTCGATTCTTAGATGCATTGCGATGTGGACGTGAACGATTCTGAATCGATTCACAAATGTCAAAAATTGATTTTCTAAATATTTAATTTATAACGTAATGTTGACGGAACGCAAAAGGCAGAACTTGGAAATGGGTAAGTGCAGCGCCCGGACAGTCTGTGGCGGCACATAACAAAAACACTACTGGATGAGTGAGAAATCCGACCGGCTCCCTCTGCATTAAAGCCAGGTTAGGTCAGGAGTCACAACACAAATGATAAGAAGAGCCATTTTGTCCTTTCAACAAAGTCAAACCAGCTTGGGAGCCACAACATTTATGTCCATCGTGTCTCAGTATGTGATGATGTGTATGTGTATGTCTAGTATCAGCTAAAAAATATAAACAAAAACACAGATTTACTTCGCTCTGCTTTAAGCTTCAGCTCAGCTACAGCCGCTTTTCTCACATCTCCGCCAGGAAACCTTTCCTCAAAAGTAGATCAGTTTATTGTAAAATGTCTCTCAGTGTTCGACTGTTTTACGAGGCTGAAGTCGCTTCTCATTCGCCAGCTACTTCTGCGAATTCTCCCGTTCCACCTTAAATTTTGCCTGATGTGCCAGAGTGTAAATGCTGACTTCATCTTCGCAACTTTTCAGCGTTTGACTGTCTCTCATTGCAGGTTTAACGCACCAGGAAACCGACTGCACTGCTTATAAACGCAAATAAGTCCATTCATCTCCAAGCGTTCGTCTTAAATCTCTCTCTGCCTTTTCGTAGCTGCTAGCCAGGCGAGACTGCGTTGCTGTGTGACCGGCAGTCTGCACGCCAGTTCTCAGTCGTTGAGAACCAGAGCTTTCGCGCTGTGTTGTGCACTTCGGAGCCGAGATGCAGCGTCCAGTCTCGAAGATATTTTACTGACACAGCAACACCCCCCAACGACCCCCCCCCACGACAAGACCAAAGTTACAAAATCTAAAAAATATAAAAGAAAACGGGTAGGTTGTAACGCGCTGCGTGGAAACTCATTACCACTGGATCTCATTTCAACGTAACAGCATTTTATCACAGATGAGTGGCAGCAGCGTCTCATGTGCTCCAAACAAGAGCAGCGAATGAGAGCCTTCCAGTTCAGCCACATCACTTCCATTTGACTTATTAACAAAAGATACTGGAAATAAATTCATTATGGATCATTACAAATAAAAGTCGTCACACAGTGAGAGAACAGAAATCCTCTATTGAAAGAAAATCAATAATCGTTTTATAATCGCATCACAGCCTCAGAATCGAATCAAATCGAATCGTGAGGTGCCCAGAGATTCACACCCCTACTTAGAAATGTGCTAATTGGTGGGTTATTCAATTCAATTACTTGTTAGCTACATTAGCTTCATCGCTCAAGAGCTAAAACTAAAGCAGCAAACTTCAGACACAGAACACGTCTTATTTGATTAGCTACATCTGAGGTGGGCGTGGTGGGGGGCGTGGTTCATGATGGGCGTGGTTTAACATAATTTACCAAACTATCGCTTTAAAGTGACCAAACCGCTCCGAATCAGAAGTTGGTGGAGTTAACGAGCACTGCTACACACTTTACAAAGGCAGTTCTTAAATGGGTTCTTTAGTAAAGGGAATGGTTCTGTTTAGAACCATTTCATGTTTAAATGGTTCTCTGCATGGTGAAATAGTTCTTCAGATTGATGAAGAACGTGTTGTATATGCTTCTATACAAAACATTTTCTAAAATGATTCTATACAGCACTCATAGTTCTGTTTAGAACCATTTCATGCTTAAATGGTTCTATATAGCACTTGTGGTTCTACATAAAATTATTTGCATGACTACATGTTTCTTTACATGCTGAAATGGTTCTTCAGACAGATGGACAATGTGTTGTACGTTGTTCTATACAGCACCAAAAAAGGGTTCTTCCATTGTGAGGAGCTTAACACTGTAAACAACAGAAGAACCCTTTATAGGTGCTAGCTATACAGAACCCTTTTTTTAAAAAGGTTCCATATAGAATCATATACAATCCTTTCTCCATCAATCTGAAGAACAATTTAAGAATGCGAATGGTTCTACTTAGAACTCATGGTTCTAGATAGAATTCTATATAAACAAGTACATTAAAAGATTCTACATAGGATACATGGTTCTAAGTAGAACCATGAGTGCTCTGCAGAATCATTTTCAAAAAAGGTCCCGTATAAATCATACACAACAGATTCTCCATCAATCTGAAGAACCGTTTTACGAAATGGTTCTAAACAGAACCATCCTCTTTACTAAAGAACCCTTTAAGGCCAACTTTTTTAGAGTGTGGTTCCTCTGTAGGCGCATTACCTCCAGTTTGCTGAGACTCTGTGGGGGGTTTCTGGCCTGTTTGAGCTGCTGGCAGTACCGGTCCATGTCCTGGATCGACCGGACCACACTCTCCGAGCACTGCCGCATCTCCCCGATAGTGTCCGCGGCGTCGATCAGGTCTCTGTACCGCTCGCCCACCATCTGCCGGAGCTCCTCTTTCTTCTGCTCGATCTCTCCGCGGATCTTCCGCTCCACTGCGCGGATCTCCTCCGTGCTGTACCGCTCGAACAGCACATTCGGGTCTTTGATGTCCGAGACCCGCAGAGAGTGGGCCGGTACCGAAGCCATGGCTCTCCGATTCCAGAGCTACAACGCCAGAGGTGGGGTTTGTGTTTGTGTTTTTTTTTTCCAACCCGTTTTACGGAACGTCCCGCCTCCCGAAAGCTCTGATTGGTTATCGCCTGCGTTCGGCTCGCTCACAGGAGAAGCGTTCGGGAACTACTAGCCAATCCCAGCTAAGGTGGGCGGGGGCTTGTCTGAAAAGCGGGTGGGAAATGAAAACGACGCCAGCTCCACCTATGAGCTCCACGTCAACACAAGTTCATAGGTGAAAACTAGACTGTTACAAAAAACGACAGAGCGCCCCTACCGGCCAATGCGCTTCACCATCCGAGGGCTGCATGTATAAAATCATCACAAGCAGATCTGTAACCTATCAAAAGCCTACAGATCCTAAAAATTATGGTTCTTCAAAGGTTCTCTAGTAAAAGGAAAGAATATATTTGGCACCATGAGTTCTACAGAAAACCATTTTATGCCTAAATGGTTCTGCGCATGGCGAAATCGTTTTTCAGATCGATGGAGAACGTGTTGTACATGGTTCTACATAAAACTTTAAAAATGGTTCTACATAGCTAGCACCAAAAGGGTTCTTTTACTTTTACTACACGATGTCAAGCCTGTCACAATGAAAGAACCCTGTAAAACGGCAGTGACCTTTAATCACTGTGAGATTGTGTAAAGGGGAAACAGCGCCCTCTGGCGCCGCAACACGGAGCTGCGCTTCTGCGCAACAGGTGAGACGCAGGTAACGCGGAAACGAGACCAAACGAAAGCACAGGTGAGTGGGCTCATCTTTCTGTCTCTCTAACAGGTGTTTTATCAGGTATCAAGGCATGAAAAGCTGAATAAAGCGTGTATTTCGTGGTTTGGCACTTTACAGAAAGAGCTGTTTTTATGTTTTATTTGATTTTTTTAGCTTAGCGCTACTTCAGACTATTCACCATTCAATACAGTAAAGGCTGAATACCTACACGTTCATTGTACATCATATTTAGCCTCCACCAGCTGCTAAAAGTGTTATTATTTCTCTATTTATATCATTTGATTTTATGTTTCAGGTAGAAAAACTGAAACTCTTCTTCCTTGAACTGTTTCCGGGAGCTGCTCTCACCACAGCTGTGTTTATTGTAGCCTTTAGCGGGATATTCGAGTTTCCTCTCCTGATCTAAACGACCGGAGAGTTTTCTCAGTCAGGAGAGGAGCAGCCTGGAAGAAAATATAGTTCAAAACGTTGCTGGTCAACATTTCACAGTTCAGTGGTGCTTCAGTAATCAGTAATAGCAGAGAACTTGTAGAGAGGAGAATCATGTCTCTGTAATGTCTTCTGGGTTTCTCAAACGCTAGAGGGCGCTCCCGAGCGAGTCCAAAATGAATGGGTTAATATGGATGATTGAGCAAAATCATAGTTTATAAATGCTGAAACATTTTTAATGTAAAATAATACAATAATTTCCTGAACACAGAGCAGCATAAAACATTTTAACACTGCTGTTATATTTTTAAGAGCTTTTAAAATCGAGTTATAGGAGTTTAAAACGGCGCCTCATGTACGTTCATGACGTCAGTGAGCGCAAACAGCCAATGAGCTGCTCCGCTCGCCAACCAATCAGCACTGAGTAGCAGTAATGCTGCGTCCTGCTGCCCAAAACCCGTTTGCTGTGGAAAAAGTAAACATACAGGTGAGTTTTCTTTGTTTATTTAGTGAAATACAAACTTCTGCTTTCTAAAATTAAAGGGAAGTTCTGTTTAAGTGATTAGAAACTATTTTAACTTTTCGTTTTTAGCCGTTTAGCTCCATTCACTCCCATTCACTGAGGACTCACTCGCGAGCGCCCTCTGCTGTTTAGCAGTCCTGTTTTTGATATAACGGGGGAAATAGGAAGCGGCCAGACTCCTCATCAACCGGCTCTGGTAATAGAGTGGGGTGATTTAGTCGTATTTATTGTGGAGAAAAGAAGCTAAAAGGAGAATTAGAGTACAGAAATGTGCCTGTAGTAAACTAATGGCCTTCTTACTGCCCACTACACCCTAAAGCTTTACAAACCATCTGCCTTTTGTTGAAATTTGAGGTATTTGTATGTTTAACATAAACAATATTAATATATTGTGGTATTAGCCACTACACAATATCATTAATAAATATACATTAAAATTAAAACAATGTGCAGTTTAGGAAAATGACAACTTTATATAGGGCACTACCCCATTTTATTTGTGAATTAGTACCAGATTTCAAAATAAAAGTCACCTTTAGGCAATGCCAGGCGATGAGAACAACAGTAATATATTTAAACATGGTTTTTACACAGATTTGAGTTATTTATGTGTTATTTTTCTCTGTCTGGGTCATTATTTTTCAATCTTCAGCCATATGTAGGGAGAACCAGAACACAAGCAAATGAGTAGAAACTCTGAGGTAACTTCCACTCTTAAAACGATGGTTTATCAAAGGTTCTTTAGTAAAGGCATTGGTTCTGCTCAGAACCATGAGTTCTTCATAGAGCCTTTCTTCAGATTGATGGAGAATGTGCTGTACATGGTTCTGTGTAGACCATGTATAACACCAAAAAGGGTTCTTCTATTCACTAAGATGGTTCTTCAAGGGTTTTTTTTTTAAATTGAATGGTTCTATTTAGAAACCAGAGTTCTGTATAGAACCATTTGCATGCTGTGCAGTTCTCTGCATGGTGAAATGGTTCTTCAGATTAAAGGAGAATGTATTGTATATGGTTCTAGATCCTTTTTGAAAATGGTTCTGTGTAGCACCAAAAAGGGTTCTGCTCTTGCTTTGATGTCAAGCTTGTAACGATAGAAAAATCCGTTAAACAAAAAAATGCTGTATAGAACCAACACATTCTCCATCAGTCTAAAGAACCATTTAAGCATGAAATGGTTCTTTGTAGGGCCACTGGTTCTAAATTAACCTGTTCCCTTTACTAAATCACCCTTGAAGAACCATCTTTTTTTAGGCCTAAACTTGGTCTATAAGAAACTTGGTCTATAAGGAAACTCCATCCATTTTTCAGAATTTCTGCATAATAAATGGTTAAAGATGTAAGCAGAGTCAGAACTGTTCACAGTGGTGGTGATAGGAACCAGACGTCCACCTCTAAAAGCTCCCTCACAGAAAGTTACTACATGAAATGGTTATGAATTCACTGCCTGATGACTGAGACGCTATTTTATGATAGTTTAGAGAACTTAAACTCCATTCATGGTGGAGGGATACATAATATGGAGGGCGCTGTGAGGCAAAATAGTCCCCAAAGAAAAGGTACCAGTGTAAAGAAATCTCTAAAGAGTCTCCATGATCATTTTAAACCTCACTCTCATTAGTTTCTTTCCGTCTGTGTCCCTCTGAACAGAATCCCAGGTGCAGCGATGGCTCAGCAGGACCTGCAGCAGGACTTTCAGAACCAGTTTAACGATGTCGTGAGCAGACTGCAGTCGAAGCAGCTCTTTCAGTCGGACTGGGACATCGCCTCCTTCGCCATCTTCTTCATTTTTATAGGCAAGTCTTGTTAAAATAGCAGAAAAGATAAACACTCCAAGTTAATCCAGTGCAGAACAGCCTTCATTAAAGGGCCCATACACAATTATTTTCTTGTGTTTTATTTTTTCCTTGTGGTCCATTTGTGACATTTGTGTGCTTTAATGTATGAAAAACAGCCATAATTCATTTTTACATGGCTATTTTCCAACTTGGTTTTAACCTTTAAAATTAAACAGGCTATTTTTGTTACTGTGCCTTTAAGACAAATTTCCAATTTTTGTTTTTTTGTATACAGTAATAACTTCTACAATGTACAAATGTTACAACTAAATTTAAAAAAAATGTTTTATTCAGTATTTCAAGAATTATGTAAAGATTTGAAATTATTTAATAATTATAATAGAATGATGCAATTACTTATTACTTTTAATTACTTTTTATTATTTATTACAAGTTATCTGCCTTGAGACTGTGAAGCTGAACATGATGGGCATATTAGAATCATTTCATATGTTAATCTAAAACTAAATTGTTTTTTTATTACTATTGAAAACATTTATTCTAAACTTTTGAACACTGATATACGTAAATGAGCTGAGCTCTGATTGGCCTGTCCTGTGTTGCGCCTTTGTCAAAAAGCAGTCCAGGCTGAAACACTCATAATGACTTCAGTGTAAGTGGGTGGGGCTAAACAGTGGTAGGCCACATAGGAGGATATATGCAGATGTGCTTGTCTTTGTGGCTGGTGAGCTCAAGGACTGACAGTTTGATGCTGTTTCCTCAGGTATGGTGCTGCTGCTGGTCATTCTGGTCATCATTCGATGCTGCTGCTGTTGCTGCTGCGATGAAAAGGTATTAAAGCACTTTAGCACAAAAAAAATATATGAAATTCATATCTTGCATGTAAATCCTGCTACTGTGTGTCCAAATATTTGTAGACACCTGCATAATTCAGTGTGTGAGATGATGACAGAGTGATTCGGAGTGGTTTGGTGTGAAATGGTTCAGATGTCTTTACAGTGGTGGTGATAGGAACCAGGGGTCGCCATGACTACAACACAAATATAGACATTTTATTTACTATCCAGAACCACCAGTGAACCTACACGAGTCTTCTGAGTTTATATGGAATGTTGATGATGGAAAATAGTGGAAAATCTGAAATAATAAGTTTTCTTTGGGGACTATTTTGCCTCACAGCACCCTACATATTATGTATCCCTCCACCATGAATGGAGTTTAAGTTCTCCAAACTATCATAAAACAGTGTCTCAGTCATCAGGCAGTGAATTCATAACCATTTCATGTAGGAACTTTCTGTGAGGGAGCTTTTAGAGGTGGACGTCTGGTTCCTATCACCACCACTGTGAACAGTTCTGACTCGGTAAGTTTCTCTAGAACAGAGAGTTTCACACCAAACCACTCTGAACGACCCTGTTTACATCTTAACGACTTAATTATGCAAAAAAACTGAAGAATTAATGGAATTTCCTTGTAACAGCCATAATGATAACGTAGTATGTTTATATCAATGGGAACAGCAGGAGTGACCACATATACAACCTGTGTTACCCTCAGTAAACACAGTAATAAATAGGCATATCTACTGAAACAGAGATTTATTGAGGAAGTCAGATATAATGCTCTCCTAGCCCCGCCTTCCTGGACATTTGCATATTCACTCTGTGGTCTGTTAATGATCGTATGAGCTGAATCAGCTGTGCTGGAGCAGGAAAAGGCTTTTGGAAATTTTGAAAATTGGGTGGAATTTCCCTTACAAGTGGTTGAATTCACTCAGAAAGGCTGTCTGGATATTTTTGGATAACTTGAATGCGTACTTCTTACAGCACCCTAAAAAAATGGTTCTTCAAGGGTTCTTTAGTAAAGACAGTAAAGACAGTGGATCTATATAGAACCATGAACACTCAAAGAACCATTTGCATGTTTAAAAGGTTAAATCGTTCTTCAAAATGATGGAGAATGTGTTGTATATGGTTCTATATGGAACCTTTTTGAAAATGGTTCTATACAGCACCAGAAAGTATTCTTTTGTTGCTACGATGTCAATCTTGTAAAAATAAAAGAACCAATTTTGATTAGTCTGAAGAACGATTTTACCATGCAGAGAACCTTTCAGCGTACAGATGGTTCTTCGAATGTTCTATATACAACCACAAACACTCAAAGAACAATTTGTATGCTTAAATGGTTCTTTGCCTAGTGAAACGTTCTTTAGATTGATGGAGAATGTGTTGCATACGGTTCTATATAGAACCTTTTTTAAAAAAGGCTTCTAAAAAGCACCAAAAAGGGTTCTGCTATTATTACAATGTCAAGCTTATAAACAATAGCAGAACCCTTTGGTGCTATTTAGAACCATATACAACTCATTCTACGTCAATCTGAAGAACCATTTCACCATGCAGAGAACGGTTTAAGCATGCAGATGGTTCTTTGAGCACTCATGGTTCTATATAGAACTATTGTCTTTACTAAAGAACCCTTGAAGAACACCTTTTCAAAGAGTGAATAAAATAATAATAATAAATAAAATAAATAATAAAAATAAAATAAATATGTTCTTTTATCTAATAATGTTTTTTTTCCACTTTTCAGCCTAAAAGACGTAAGGTGGGCATCGACAACATGGCACTGGAACCATGAAGACCAGGATCAGGATCAGGATCAGGAGTCAGACTCAATCAGCTTCAACACTAAATTTCAATCATATTACTTTAAACTATTTTTTTACTCTTAAATTGTGCCACATGATAATGCTGAATGTTTTAAAGTGAGTTATGAATAAGGGGCGTATGTAAACCGTCTGGATGTAAACAGGTGGAGTTCTGAAATGTAAATATTGTCATGAAGGTGAACAAACACATCTCCCAAATCCTCTTCATCATCTCTCGGTTCAATAAGCCAATATTGTCTGCACTGTAGGACATGAAGGGTAAATATTTACAGAGTTTAGTACTGTTGATTTTTTTTCTGAGACTTTTAATGTGTAAACAAATCTAACACTTATGTAAACGAATGTAATAGGTCTTTCTGTCATAGAATTATTTATGATTTAATAAAAATTAAATATTGAGAAACTGCAGCAGTTCTTTAAATTGTTCTGTTTATGACGACTTCTGCCAAAAAACTACAAGTCCCAGCATTCAGCATTCTGGATGGAGTTGTAGCATCATTTGTGGTGAAAAAAAAATGTAAAAAGAAATGTTTTAAACATATAAAATATATGTATTCTATACACAACTCACCAGGCACTTTATTAGGAACACCTCCTTGTTTCTACATTCATTGTCCATTTTATCAGCTCCACTTACTATATAGGTGCACTTTGTAGTTCTACAGTTACAGACTGTAGTCCATCTGTTTCTCTGCATACTTTGTTAGCCCCCTTTTACCCTGTTCTTCAGTGGTCAGGACCCCCATGGACCCTCACAGAGCAGGTACTATTTGGGTGGTGGATCATTCTCAGCACTGCAGTAACACTGACGTGGTGGTGGTGTGTTAGTGTGTGTTGCGCTGGTCTGAGTGGATCAGACACAGCAGTGCTGCTGGAGTTTTTAAATACTGTGTCCACTCACTGTCCACTCTATTAGACACTCCTACCTTGTCAGTCCACCTTGTAGATGTAAAGTTAGAGACGATAGCTCATCTGCTGCTGCACAGTTTGTGCTGGTCATCCTCTAGTCCTTCATCAGAGGTCACAGGACGCTGCCCACAGGACGCTGTTGGCTGGATATTTTTGGTTGGTGGACTATTCTCAGTCCAGCAGTGACACTGAGGTGTTTAAAAACTCCAACAGCACTGCTTCAAATCAAAGCAGATGAATAAACCAAAAATCATTTGTGTATTATTTATCATTTAATAACTTCTTGCTAATCAAAAAACTTCCTAAAAATAGTTCAATGTCTAGTTTAGAATATTTAAACCTATGTAAGTTATTAGTGTATACATATTTCATAAATATGAATTAAAAGTGATTCCAAAGTTCTAAATGGTAGGTTATATATTTGCATTTTACATATATATATATATATAAAAATATTGAATATTGAAAAAAAGTTGAATATTGAAAAAAAGTTAATAGTCTCTATGAAGATGTTTGCATTCAATAAATTTATTGCACAGTTATTATATGATTGACATGAAATACACACAGCACTGACAAGCAGCTTCAACATTAAATTACACATTTGTTCTATGTTGGAATCAACAGGCAGATTAACAAACACAGCGGCGCACAGAGCCAAAAGCAAGTGCATTTAACATTAGAATAAATAAAGCATTTTAATAAATTAATAAACAAAGAGCTGACAATAACATTTTTACATGAGGATGATAAATATTCTAATTAACGTAGATTCTGAAATACGTTCCTTTTATATTCATGGAATGCTGTTTAATAGAAAGTGTTGTGTTAAAAGCCCCTAAATTCACTTCCTCTTTTGGAGTGATACAGAACAAGAAAGGCTCAAATTGTTTAGTGTTCATCAGTAAAGTCCTTCATTTTCTTACCACCTATCATCATCATCATCTTCATCATCATCACCATCACCATCATCATCCTCCACATTCAAAATGCAAACATTTACAGCTTTCTGTTATTCTTGCTAGTAATAATCACCACCGTTACCAAAGTATTAAACCAATGAGATTTAACGTTACAAACTAACACTGATAAGCAGATTTTGTTCATTTCTTTCCTACAATTAAGAGGGAATTCCACCAAATTCCTTCATAATTCAGTGGTTGAGATGTAAACAGAGAGATTCAGAGTGGTTTGGTGTGAAAAGGTTCAGATCTCTTTACAGTGGTGGTGATAGGAACCAGGAGTCGCCATGACTACAACACAAATATAGACATTTTATTTACTATCCAGAACCACCAGTGAACCTACACGAGTCTTCTGAGTTTATATGGAATGTTGATGATGGGAAATAGTGGAAAATCTGAAATAATAAGTTTTCTTTGGGACTATTTTGCCTCACAGCGCCCTGCATATTATGTATCCCTCCATGAATAGATTTTAAGGCCAAAATCTTTTTTTTTTCTGTGAGGGAGCTTTTAGAGATGGACGTCTGGTTCCTATCACCACCACTGTGAACAATTCTCTTGGACAGAGTGTTTCACACCAAACCACTCTGAATGACTTTATTTACATCTGGAGTCTTTAATTATGTGGAAATTTGAAAAAAAAAAATGGTGGAATTCCCCTTTGCGATATTTCACAGTTTCTGCTCAAAACAAAGGAATGAATGGAATGTGGGAAATGTGACCTTCAAGGATTTAAATGTAAAATCCCTGGAGAAGCAAAACATGGCTTGTATTGGCAAACCGCCCAACAACAAACCGCCAAAGACCAAAGTGACTCACCATCATTTGTGCCTTTAAGCTCAAAGATGACGACTCAGCGTGTGTTCTAGCTACTCTCTCTACGCCCTGATGCAGTCAAAATAAAAATAAATTATATACGCAGTACACAGAAAAGGTGAGTGAGTGGTCCCAGAGCAAGCTGCATGAATGAATTACTCATAGCTGCATTGTGTTTCTCAGCGTGTAGTGATTCTGTGTAGATATATTCATTTATACGCATGTAGAAGTGACGAAGGTCTTTGGTCAGTTCAGAACGGCCTGTAGTTCCAGAAGCTGGAGAAAACAGAAATCTGCAAACAAAAGAGAACAACACAAACAAAATAAACACCTTTTATTCTCCAGAAATCACTGTGTAATCACTATAATAACAACAAGAAAAGTGCACTTCCTGAAGAAAATCCAAAGCGACTGCACAGCGTAAACAGTAGACAGTTGCTAGAGCTGCCAAATGGTTACGGTATCCTTCATGGTTGACAGCCATTTGTTACAGTTTCCCAGTTGGTTGCTAGGGTGTTGCTAGGCAGGTGCTATGGTATTCATGCTATGGGAATGCTGCGTTGGTACTATGGTACCCCAGTATAGTTAATAGGATGTTACTGATGGACTTGACTTATTGTGACATAAGCTGGGTGCCCAAACCTTTGCACCCTATTCAGTCCAACCGGGGTGGGGGGGGTGTGGGGGGGGGTGGGGATAATCCTTTAATGAGGATTGTCCAAAAATCGTACATCCAGTCCAAAAGTACGCAAGCACACCATTCACAACCAGACCGAACATCCCGGAAGAGGAACGGAGTCAATATCTCAAAAACCGCAAGACGAGTTAGCGGACAAAACTCTGGCAGAAGAAGAAGAAGAAGAAGAAGAAGAAGAAGAAGAAGAAGAATGAGGAGGAGGAGAAAGAGAAGGAGAAGAAAAAGGGGGAGGAGGAGGAAAAGGACAGGGAGAAGAAGAAGAAGGAGGAGGAGGAGAAGAAGGAGGACAAGAAGAAAGAAGGAGGAGGAGCAGAAGATGGAGAAGAAGAAAGGAGGAGGGGTGGAGGAGAAGAAGAAGATGGAGGAGAAGGAGAAGAAGGAGGAGACGAAGGAGGAGGAGGAGGAGAAGAAAGGAGGAGGAGCAGAATAAGAAGAAGAAAGGAAAAGAAGAAGAAGAAGAAAGGAGGAGGAGGAGGAGAAGAAGGAGGAGAAGGAGGAGGAGAAGGAGGAGAAGGAGAAGAGGGAGGAGAATAATAATAAGAAAGGAGTAGAAGAAGAAGAAGAAAGGAGGAGGAGGAGAAGTAGATGAAGAAGAAGAAAGGAGGAGGAAGAGGAGGAGAAGAAGGAGGAGAAAAAGAAAAAGAAGGAGGAGGAGGAGGAGGAGAACCCGTGAGGTAACAGTAGTGCTGCACACTGCTTAGTAATGCACAGTCACTAATAATCAGCAAAGCTAATATCTAACTAAGCATTTAACAGTTACAGCTCCAGCTTTACACCCAGCTCTGCGAGCTCCAGGCTAACGGCTCACTGGGCTTTGATTTGGTCCACTCTTTTCCCGAAACCTGGTGATTTAAGGTGGACTAACTGGTGTATATTATGTAGGCCTTAGCTGTGAACAGGCTCTATCAGTGCTGAACACACCCACCTTATCTTTGAGCTGCTGGCAGAGCTGCAGGGAGATGGTGAAGAACACCAGCGTGTCGTTCAGCCACGGCACCACACACTCCACTTTGTGCACATGACTGACCTCAAACTTAGTGTTGTTGATTTCACTGCAGGAATAAGAACAATTACATCATTCTTAACCAAACAGATCACGTTCAAAACGGTTCACGACAAGCTAAACAAAATATAAGAACGCAGTAAAGGGTCAGTCGTTCTGATACCGCGGATAAAAACAACAGACAAAAACGCAGAGAGCACTCACAACATCGCTCCGGGATTATGCAGCACTGAACTTCCTGCAGGTTTGAAGTTCTACAGAAGAAAAAACAATCAGTTAACATTTTAAACTGCAGGCTTATCAATCTGTTATCTAAAGACGTATTATTCAGCACCTACTATGAATTATTCAGTATCTACTATGAATTATTCAGTATCTAATATGAATTATTCAGTTTAAACAACATTCTTAATTATCTACTATAAATTATTCAGTATTTACTATGAATGATTCAGTATCTTCTATAAATTATTTAGTATCTACTCTGAATTCAGCACTAATATTAGCGCTGAGTGATATCGTCTGTGATGGTATTGGTATCACACAACAATATTGATTTCTAGCTTAAGCAGTATTGACAGATAACGAGCATGATACACTATATGTACCAAAGTATTGGGACATAACTCAATCATTAAATTCAGGTGTGTCATTCAGTCTCATTTCCAAAGGTGTATAATCAAGCACATAGCCATGCAGTCGGCCTTTACACACAGCAGTGAAAGAATGGGTCTATAGAGGTCACTGAATTCCAGCGTGGTGCTGTAATATGAGCCACCGTTACAACAAGTCAGTTCATGAAATCTCTTCCCTCCTAAATATTCCACCATCAACTGTAAGTGGAATTATTGAAAAGTGGAAGCGTTTAGGAACCACAGCAGCTCAGACACGAAGTGTCAGACCACGTAAAGTTACAGAGCTCAAACCTCCTCTGGCATCATCAGCACAGAAACTGAGCCGGGAGCTTCATAGCAGGGTTTCCATGGCTGAGCAGCTGCATGCAGGCCTTACATCACCCAGCACAATGCCAAGCGTCAGATGGAGTGGAGTAAAGCGCCGCCACTGGACTCTGGAGCAGTGGAAACGTATTCTGTGGAGTGACCAATCAGCTTCTCTATCTGTCAGTCTGATGGACGAGTCTGGGTTTGGCGAATGCCAGGAGAACGTTACCTGCCTGACTGCACTGTGCCAACTGTAAAGTTTGGTGGAGGAGGGATACTTTACCAAACTGTTCTCAACTTTGTCGAACAGTTTGGGGAAGAACCTGTTCTGTTCCAGCATCACTGAGCCTCAGAGCACAGAGCAGCTCCATAAAGTCATGGCTGGGTGAGTTTGGTGTGGAGGAACTTGACTGGCCCTCACAGAGCCCTGACCTCAACCCCATCAAACACCTTTGGGATGAACTAGAATGGAGACTGTGAGCCAGACCCTCTCGCCCAACATCAGTGTCTGACCTCACAAATGCTCTTCTGGGTGAATGGGCAGAAATTCCCACAGACTCTCCAACATCTTGTAGAAGCTTCCCAGAAGAGTGGAAGCTGTTAGAGCTGCAAAGGAGGACCAACTCCATATTAATGCCTATGATTTAGAATGGGATTCATAAAAGGTCCTGTAGGTGTGATGTGTAGGTGTCCCAATACTTTTGTCCATATAGCGTATCAATGACGACTTTCTACTGTACAAAATAACTGTGTTACCACGGAGATAGAAATACACTGTGTAAGGTTCCTTAAGGCCATGAACTATCTCAGTGTACAGCTACCTTGGTGGTGTTGGGCTGCAGGACGTGTAGCTGATAGACGACCAGGCAGAGTTTGCTGAGGTTAATGTAGAAATTGACCATCACGTCGCCGGGCATCGGGGGGGTGAACATTTTCTGAGGACAGAAAAAGACGACGCCACAGAGGAAGTCAGTTAAACTGATTAAAAATCTGCTGCAAGTGGGCAAACAAAGGCTCTGACGTACCATCAGGCCGCTGGAGGCGAGTTCAGGTAGAGTCAGAGTGGCCGGAGTGGTCAAACGGTTACGCGCTCGGGTCAGCTGCAGCATCACCGCGTCCATCAGCTACAACACAAAACAAAACCTCCATTACAAACACATAGAAAACCTCCGTGCTGTCAAACTCACACAGATTCCTCCCACATGTAGTTTTAGTTTTAGCACTGGAGCTACAAGGTTAATGTAACACAATTAGCACGTTAATCAATTCCACTGTTTTTCCCCAATATTTTTGCATAATTAATGGTTAAAGGGGAATTCCACCAAATTTTCAATCAAATCAATCAAAATTCCTGCGTAATTCAGTGTAGGAACCAGGGGTCGCCATGACTACAACACAAATATAGACATTTCATTTACTATCCAGAACCACCAGTGAACCTACATGAGTCTTCTGAGTTTATATGGAATGTTGATGATGGAAAATAGTGGAAAAACATAAGAAATAATAAGTAAATTATAAATGGGGACTATTTGGCCTCACAACGCCTTGTATATATCCTGGTTCCTATCACCACCGCTGTAAAGAAATTTCACACCAAACCGCTCTGAATCAGTCTGTTTACATCTTAAACACTGAATTATGTAGAAAATTTGAAATATTGGTGGGATTCTCCTTTAAGTAATCTCTAATAGACTTGATTACGTGGCTTCTGACACTGTTATCTATACACATGGACTAAAGTATATTAGCATAACTAAAAACAGTGGCAGCTTCAGGAAGCCTGAATATTATCTGCACTTTATGTACTTTAGTCCTTGTTTATAGATAACAGTAAAAGCCAAAGCAGTAAAAAAAAAAAAAAAAAACAGTTAAAGCCAAAATAGGCGCTTGGGTTGGAAGAGTGTCCATAGTAAAAATACATAATAATAAAGAGATAAAGGAAGAAAATAAGGCAAAAGCTTTGATGTAACTACACTGGAATGTTTCATCCTTTGGAGGTAAAATACTTTTTTATTTTAAAAATTATAAATAATTCCTAAAACAGTTTCAGTCTCAAAGACAAGACTCTGCCAGGATGAGACAGAGAGGAGGTTTCTAAAACACTCAGCCACTCTAACACAAGGTCAGTCTGCCCTGTGGAACACTGCTGACCAACCTTATTGACCTCGGCTCCGGTTTTAAAGTGGTAACTCTCGTCGCGGCTGCTGAGCAGCTGCAGGGCCTGATTTACATGGTTCCTCGCGTCCTGGATCTGAAAACAAACAGAAGGGATTTCAGCAGGAATGCTAAACGTACCATGATGCGAAAAACATGAAACATTAAAGAGCCAAGTTCAGAATCAATGAGTGTGAATAAAAATAATAACAGCTCCACTCGATCAATTCCAACTTTATTAATTTACATTCGTCACCACTTTTTACTACAGAATTCCTCAAAGCCCTATTTGTATTGTCAATGTTTAATTAATGTACTTCAGTATATACGATAATATATATTAATATACTTTAGATGACAGTAAAAGCCCACCTGCTGTAATTTCCACTGTTTATCATCCCGGAATGTAAAATGCATGACTTGACTGCTTTTAGCAACTTTAATGTTGATATCCTGCAAATATATGACAGTGATACAGTCAGTGTTTTATTAATATATGATAAAGAAAAACACAGATTTTTCAAAATCATTTAATTATGCAGAGAATTAAGATGTAAACAGAGTCGTTCAGAGTAGTTCGGTGTGAAACGCTCTGTTCTAGAGAAACTTACTGAATTAGAACTGTTCACAGTGGTGGTGATAGGAACCAGACGTCCACCTCTAAAAGCTCCCTCACAGAAAGTTACTACATGACATGGTTATGAATTCACTGCCTGATGACTGAGACACTGTTTTATGATAGTTTTGAGAAGTCATAATGGCGGAGAGACACAGGCAGAAAATAAATGTCTATATTTGTGTTGTAGTCATGGCGACCCCTGGGTTCCTATCACCACCACTGTAAAGACATCTGAACCATTTCACACCAAACCACTCTGAATCTCTCTGTTTACATCTCACACACTGAGTTACGCAGGAATTTTGAAAATTTGGTGGAGTTCCCCTTTTAAAAGCAAATAATGGTTCAGCAGTGATGATGAGTAAAATATTCAGTTGAATCTGTTGCAAAACATCCTTGTAATGTTGCACTCAGCAGTAACGGGAGCAGTCCTGCTCTAGTAGGAGGAAGTTAATGGCTAATGCTGCCAGTGGTCAGCATCATTGAAAAACACACGTCACATGGTTACGCAACACTTACAGCCTGAGTCAAAGCCTCTCCCTGCAGAGTCAGGACACCTTTGACCTGGTCCATGCTGAAGAAAACAGAACACATGACTGTTACACTGCTTGTGTAGGATTAAAGGGCCCATATCCTACATTTTCTTGCCCTTTATTGATGTTTTCCTGAGGCCCACTTACGATATCTGTACCAAACACAGTCATAATATGACCATTTCCAGCCTTTTATCCCTTAGAATTAAACAGAAATAAAGAAATAAAGACAAAAGCTTTGATGTAGCTACACTGGAATGTGTTTAATTTAAGTAAAAATACATTTGTATATTAACAATTATACACTGATCAGGCACAACATTCTGACCACCTCCTTGTTTCTACACTCATTGTCCATTTTATCAGCTCCACTTACTACATAGGTGCACTTTGTAGTTCTACAGTTACAGACTGTAGTCCATCTGTTTCTCTGATACTTTGTTAGCCCCCTTTTACCCTGTTCTTCAGTGGTCAGGACCCCCATGGACCCTCACAGAGCAGGTACTATTTGGGTGGTGGATCATTCTCAGCACTGCAGTAACACTGACGTGGTGGTGGTGTGTTAGTGTGTGTTGCGCTGGTACGAGTGGATCAGACACAGCAGTGCTGCTGGAGTTTTTAAATACTGTGTCCACTCACTGTCCACTCTATTAGACACTCCTACCTTGTTAGTCCACCTTGTAGATGTAAAGTCAGAGACGATAGCTCATCTGCTGCTGCACAGTTTGTGTTGGTCATCCTCCAGTCCTTCATCAGTGCCCACAGGACGCTGCCCACAGGACGCTGTTGGCTGGATATTTTTGGTTGGTGGACTATTCTCAGTCCAGCAGCGACACTGAGGTGTTTAAAAACTCCAGCAGCACTGCTGTGTCTGATTCACTCAGACCAGCACAACACACACTAACACACCGCCACCACGTCAGTGTTACTGCAGTGCTGAGAATGATCCCACCACCCAAATAGTACCTGCTCTGTGAGGGTCCATGGGGGTCCTGACCACTGAAGAACAGGGTAAAAGGGGGCTAACAAAGTATCAGAGAAACAGATGGACTACAGTCTGTAACTGTAGAACTACAAAGTGCACCTATATAGTAAGTGGAGCTGATAAAATGGACAATGAGCGTAGAAACAAGGAGGTGGTCAGAATGTTACACCTGTGTATAAAGAATGTGCTAAAAACAGATACAGTCTCAAGGACGAGAGTCTGCTAGGATGAGACACAAAAAATTAAAGATTAAAGGGCCCGTATCCTACATTGTCTTGCCCTTAATTTATGTTTCCCAGAGGTCCACTTATGAAATTTCTACCAAAAAGCCATATTTAGTTTTCCATAACCATTTTCCAGCCTCTCTTTATCCCTCAGACATAAACAGTCTGTTTTTGTTACCGTACCTTTAAGACTTGAGTATGCAAATGAGCTCTGTTTTGATTGGCTGCCATGTACTGTGCCTTATAACAAAATTATAAAAAAAAGCAATGTGTGCTGAAACACTCCTTATAACTTCAGCATGAATGGGTGGAGCTGAATAGGCCGGTATATGTAAATATACTGTTTTTTTGTGACATCACAAATACAATAAATTCCAAAATGGGCTGTTTTACCATATATGGACTGTGTGGACTAGAGGGATAATGGTATGTTTACACACTACATCAAACAAGAGATCTAAAATTCATTTTTAATGATACGAGCCCTTTGATTTTAATCTGCACAGGTCGTTCCTTCACCATGATCCAAGTGATTTCAATATGTGTTCCATTATTTTTTGACCTTGAACTCACCTTACCCTGTCTAACTCCTATGATAAAGCTATTTTCATCTTTCTTTCTCTCTTCCTCTCTCCTTTTATCCAGTTTTATCACATTATATTTGAATTCTATTCATTTCTTGCCTTGGAAGCAGTTCAGGACAGATCTAGTCATAATTCTGCACCCTTATTTAGCATTTACTACAGGATACTACACGAATATTACACTTTACTATAACAGCCACTACAGGAATATTATAGAATATAATAGAAGCTACACAGCAGCAGAGAAAGCTTACAGTCTCTCACGGTCATTTTCGGCTCGTATCTGTCTTCGTCTCGGCCAGATCTGCCCTTCGTTTACTTTACAATACAAGCTTTAGTGCAAACAGCTTACGTGGAGCTGCCGAGGATGAAGTTCTCTTGTTTAAGTTGGGCCTCCATGCCTGGAGATGGAACTGCAAACCGCCTCGAGGCTTCCTGAGACGGAAACACACAACATTCGGGACCAGTCCACTGTAATATAAACTCAATTAATATACAAAATAACAAGAAAACACTACCTTCAGTATATCCTGCAGCTGTTTCAACACAGCATGCACCTCCTCTTTTAGGAGCCAGTTAAATTCATCCTCCTGAAAGGCAGAAAGCACGAGATGAAAGTGGGCTTCCCATTCGAATTTCAGTCCATTCAACAAGTCAAGTTTATTCGTACAGCATTTTTCATACACTGCGGTCATTCAAAGTGCTTTAGAGGAGAGAAAATACAAAGATGATTCAGACTAAAATGTAAAAAGATGATTAAAAACATGATAAAATTATAATTAGAAACAATAGATTTAAAAAAGAAGAAATAAACAAAAAAATTAAATAACAAATTAAAAATTGACTTAGTGTAAAAGATCAAATCTATCAATTTTTAACATTTATTATGTATCATTTTCCATTTTTACAGCGGAGCCCTGTAAAACATACATATAAATACATTACAGTGATACAGTAATCACAAATTACAACAAATATAAAATATCTAAATCAATAAAACAACTAGAACAAAGAGAAACACACCTACAACTCTACAAACCCAAACTGCTTAGAAGTATTTCAAACTCACTGAAATGTAAGAGTTGTATTTTCAAGGGTTCTTAGACAAAGGTTCCATACAGAACCATAAACACTCAAAGAACCACGCTTAAATGGTTCTCTGCATGGTGAAATGGTTCTTCAGATCGACAGAGAAAGTTGCAGATGGTTCTATACAGCACCAAAAAGGGTTCTGCTATTGTAACAAGCTTGACATCGTAATAATATCAGAACCCTTTTCGGTGCTACACAGACCCCTTTTCAAAAAGGTTCTACATAGAACCATATACAACACATGCTCCATCAATCTGAAGAACCACTTCACCAAGCAAAGAACCATTTAAGCATTTAAGCAAATGGTTCTCTGAGTGTTCATGGTTCTATACAGAACCACTGTCTTTATTAAAAAAAGAACCATCTTTTTTAGAGAACTCATCATTCATTTGCTCTGTGAGGAAAGATGTAATACAGAACGGAAGCTGTTTAAAAATGTACACAAGTGAAAATCAGCTTCTTACTGGAATTTCACGTTCCACCTTAAACGGTGCAACAGTTTCATTCTGGAGCCCGAGGCGACAGAGCGGAGCTGCTGCACCATTTAAGGTGGAACGGAAAATTCGAACAAGAAGCTGTGGAAATGGAAACGAAATGTTGTTTATCAGGGAGAAATCGGAACCTTAACAGCAGTACATGCACACCCCTGCTCGGCAGCCCGCAGATGATGGTTTAAAAGCCTGACTGAGGTGAATATTCACAAATATGAGTCCCGATTTTTCACAGTAAACACAGTAAACAGCTCCAATCTCACCAGCACGGCTCTCTCCGCCTGACTCGCCGCCGACATCTTCGATAATTCAGCTAAAGCAGCCCGATCGGCTCCGAGCATCACCGAGCTCTGCAGTGGGGTCCCAAAAATATAATAATAATAAATTAAAACTGAAATTAAACCAGAAAACAGTTTATTTATACACAAGCACTGAGGAGCTGCCTGCTGCTGCTCCCGCCCCCTGCGTCGTTGCGTCACTTCCTTTATGACTGCAAAAATCCTGCAGTAATTTTTATTTATTTATTTATCTATCTATCTATTTATTTATGTTTGTTTAAAATAAAAAATGGAGCATTAGATTACATTCCTCAAAATCATAAATGACAAAAAGAGCTAAACTTTTCATCCAAAATCTGGAGCTTTGCAGTCCCTCAATGTCTGGTTATCACTATGATATCATTTTTGTGTTATTTTAGATGTTTTATTTTACATTTAATGTAGTAGTGATGTGTAATCTTTACGAATAACTGTAGCAATAAAAAAGAGATGACTAAAAAAAATAAATTCTTTAAATTTCTTTATTATAATTTAGCGAATTGCTGAACCTTGTGGTGCATATTATTATTATTATTATTATTATTATTATTATTATTGCAGGTTGATGCTATTACTATTGAACTACTCATTAATCATTGTACAGTACAGCACAAAAGAGGTCACTAACCCATTCAGCATAAAAATCTATCTATCCATTTTTCACAGTTTAATGTATTATTTTAATACAAACACTGAATTATGCTTGTAGACAAAGGTGAGGAACAAAAATCTCAGATAGCGAGCACATATCGGTCCACTGGCTTAAGCTGGTACCCTGCTGACCTGTACGCCACTGCTCGACCACCCATGGACCCCCCAGATTACTGTCCTGCATACAAGGTCTGTGTAGCTTTTAATCTCTTCAAATTCACACAGACTTTTATTTTGAAAAAATATACTAAAACAAATCTATAATTGGCCTAATATAAAATGAGCTGTAGATGTTGTTGCTGACACTGTGCTAGGTTGGTTACAGCTGAATACCAGCTTTATTTATGGTATTAGTGTTAAAATGATTTACTAAACTAAATTCCGAAGGATAAAACAGGAAAGAAATTAAGGGAAAAGAAGTAAATTGGACTGTGAGTGGAAACGAGTGATGAAAAGTGGCGTTTTGTCCAACACTCTGTTTAATCACCAATGGGCCGCCTAGAAAATGCTGAGCAGAGAAGCCAGTGGGCCACCAGTGACCCTCTGTCCTGTTATTATCCAGTATATAGCGTTGCTAGTCCCTATTTTTTGTTTTACATTTTTGTTTTTGAACACCAAAATGTGTAAAACGCAGCACAAGTTAACTATTAGCTATTAGTCTGCCATACATTTGCCCATTTGCCCGTCAGTTAGCAGTTAGCTTACTGCTGCTGTATGTTTGTTTACATGTAATGCAACAGATTTTATGCAAGGTTGGAGGGTCTCAATGTTTAGCACAGTCCGAAAAGGCACACTTTAGGCTGTAGGTAGGTGCTCACTAGCGCCTTCACGAGGACGCGAGGAACACATAGATGCAGACTCAGCGACGCAAAAATCCCATGAGATGCAGACGAGAACCAATCAGAGTGGACGGTTTAGTTCACAGCTGTGGCAGAAATGAAGATATGAGTAAACATAAGATTAAAAATGCATTTGTTTATTAATTTAACTCGTCATTGAGCTGGATTATGCTTACAATCTGAATTCAGACACCAGATAAGCAAATTAGCCCGTTAAAAAATGTTTAAAAAGCACTGAAAAAAGAGGCTGAAATTCACACAAGTCTGTCTGAAAAGTCTCGCGTCCTATAGGTCTGCATGTTGTTGGCTTCACCAAAGTGTTGACTTTGAGAAGGATTTAGGGGTTTTGGGGACGTGACCCAATAAGGTCACTTGCTGTCACTCGGTAGTCATTCACTACATAAGAGACTAGTGGTGGATTTGAGACACAGTTCATGTTCTAATTAACACACCTCCGCTCTGTAAACTGGTACATTAGCGAGTGCACTCATCTAAGAAGTCCTGCTAGTGTAAACTTACCAGGCGTCCAGTACTGGGTGCAGTTACCCAGAGAAAATCTGATATATGGCCATACATGCACATATATCATACATTTAGACATACAGGTATATATGAGAGGGGGTCGAATCTCTGCACCAGGTGACGGGCGGAAGTGGCCGCGATGTGGCCGCGGCCGCTAATAAAAGTGGCCGCGATGTGACCGCTCAGAGGCAGTCGCTAATAAAAATGCAGTGATGTTGCCGCTCAGTGGCGGCTGCTAATAAAAGTGTCGGTATTGTGGCCACGACGTGGCGGCCGCTAATAAAATTATAAAATAATAATCATAATAATAATAATAATAACAATAGTAAAATAAAATAAAATAACTGCTCAATGGTTATATAATAATAATAATAATAATAATAATAATAGTAAAATAAAATAACTGCTCAATGGTGACCGATCTTTATCACAACAGTTTCTAAACAAAATACACTGGGTCTGAGCAGAATGCTAAAAAATTAGCATAGAGACCTTTACAAGGTTCTGCTGGTGTCCAGTGGTCACTAATGGTGTTCTGTGTTTTCCTGATGGGCTGATAACACAGTGTAAAGGACTCTAATGTGATTCCAGGATTAATGTTGTCATAAACACTGCTGACTCTTTGAGCTCCTATAGAGTTTAACCACAGCTTGGTGGAGTTGAGGGAAGAAGTACAGCCTCCGGTTGTTTACATTCATTTTACAGCTTGTTTCAAGCTAATCAGCCAATCAGCTCATGAGCCACATCCATCTACTTTAAGGGAGAAGAACATGTTGATGATGATGAGGGAATCCTGACAGCGGAGGATTAGCCCATACCTATGGAGCCCTGATGATGACATCCTGTATAAATAAAATAATGCGTGGCCACGCCTTATTAACGTGTGGGAATGAGAAGATTAAGTCGTGGCCATGACTTAGTAAGGCATGGGAAAGAGATTACGGCTTACTAATTAGGGGCCACACATTAGGATCTTGTTCCCACACTTTACTAATCATCTCATTCCCACGCCTTACTAAGTCGTGGCCACATATTATTTTTATTTATAGAGGATGTCACCATGGGGGCTCCGTACATACCTAAATATGTATCTGATTCCAGATGACTTTGATGGTTTCCTAATGTGATCTGAAGGTGTCCTACTGAACACTGGAGTGGTCTCTAATGATAACCATTAAGCCGGTTCCCATTAGAAAGCAAAAATCATCAGGTTTTCATCCTAATGGTCTTTTTTCCAGCAGGGAAATGCACAAAGGAATTCTGGGACGTGCTGCTATTCACAAGAATCTTGCTGCCCTCCAGAAGGGTGAACAGTTAGGAGCGCATTAGCGATGGCAGAAAGACTCAGCTAAACAGGCTAAGCTACTTAGAACTGGGGAGCCATCTGTCCATATTTCCCTGGACTGTCCAGGTTTTTGGTTATCTGTTGTCGGGACCAAAGGCTGTCCCCTTTGACCCCAGGCCTCCAATATCCATAATGCTATGAATAAAAAAGAAATCTTTTAATACCAGCTAAACTTTCACTAATAACTGTTTTAAGTTCTTAAAAGATGTCAAAAAGTAAGAGTCTTCAGACGCTGAGTTTGTGGAAGAGGGAAAAAGGCTCCTTCTTTATTCCAGCATCAGGCGGCTCAGAGACCCAACTGCACAAATACAGGGTTCCAAACAGTTTATACCATTTATCTGGGGTGGTTTGATATCCCCCAACGTTACTGCTCAGATTTAGATATTAGCTCATTCTCTACTAGCTCATAGTGCATCTCTTCGTCCATCAGTTTGGTCATCGCACGACGAGCTCACTCCTAAAAACTGGTTTCAACTGTTTTTTTCCAGTCTGCTTTACCTTTAAGGTCAACTTGCCCCTCTCTTCACTGGGTCAGTAGTACACACAGGCCTCTCTGTGAACCCAGGGGCTTTCTAGAGTCTAGAACCTCCTATGCAGACAGACTAAGGCCGACCCTCTGTGAGAGAATTAATATTCTCTGTTAGCCAATACTACCTACTTGGTTATTGATTACAATATCTAATCTATTTGATCACTGATTAAGGGACTATTTATTCAAAATCTCCATCACTGTCCATGAAAAATGTGCCACAAAAAGTCCAGGCATCCAAGAATTTTCATATTGTTGCTGCCCAAAACAAATATCTCCAAAATACTTTACAGATAAGACAAAAATGCCAATAGATTTTATTAAAAGTAATTCTGTAGCTTTTCTTTTGGTCTATTCATCATGAAATTGTCACACAATGCGAAGGACAGCTGAGCCCTAATGATGTAGAAAAATTAAAAAAAACGACAAAAATGGAGATGCATGTTTTTCTTCGGGCAGCGACGATATGTTATTATTTCTTATGAATTTAAAAACTGCTTCTTTTTATCCAGCCAGATCATCTTTATACAAACACAGGTTTGATTAGTTCAGGTTACCCTCAATGCAGGGACGACCGTTTGGACAGTTTAGGCACTGGGCAGCACTTAAACACAGCAACTGAGAAGATTAGGATCTAATCTGTCTGCCTTACGCTGCACTGTAGGCATGGCTATCCGTTATGTGTAAGCATGTATTTTTCTTTTTATAGTGTCTTTCTCTCTCTCTCTCTCCTGGACTCTCCCTTCACAGGTGTACCTGCTCTGTGATCAGTCATGTGAGGAGGACCTCTAACTAATCAGAAGCCTGGCTGGTGTAGGTGGGGGAGGAGCCTACATTTTAAAAGATGGCTGAAGAGAGAGGACTGATCACCTGTGTTGTAGTTTGTGTTGGGAAGTGCTTTAGTTGGTGTTTTACCTGCACACTTTTTAAGTTTGTTTTACAGGTGACTGATTGTAACACCTGGGACTTCAAACAGGTACGAGGGGTGCCTATACATTCTCACAAGGTAGAAATCCACTCTGTCTAGTTCCCTAGGTCAGAGGTCACTGCTACATGTTCCATCCGATTAGGTTTTGTTTTTGTTTTTTTCTTTGGTGCCGTCCACAGTTTGACTCGTCCAGTGTGGTACTAGATATCATAGCATACCTTTCTATTGTGGTTGGTTTGAATAAAATGGCCTCAAAAGCTCTGTTGGCCAGTTCCTCCAGCTTTTAGCCCATCATCACCAGTTCAGTCTTTTTAATGCCACGTTACTGATCCCACAGCGCCTTAGACAGAACTCGGGGCCGTAACACCACCTTTCACTGAATTTGGGGGAAAAAAAAATCGAATCGAGTGTCCAGGAATTTTACAGGGCTAAGAAAAAAAAAACAGAACAGCTAAAAGTGGACATTGGGTTTGTTTATTCGGGGAAGGATTCAGTTGACTGCACAAAAAAAGCTTAACATTCTCACATTTACAAGAAATTATAAATATTTCCAATTATCCGCCACCTTCCTTCCACGAACTGGAATCAGCTTGTCATTTTTACATCGTCATTAGAAGGACTGTATGAGCCACATAAATCAATAAACCATTTACAGTAAATAAATCCATCAGCTAACACAAAACAAAAGAACAGCCTAGAATATTAAGACACCAGATGATTAATAATTTCAGTAGAGTCAAACTGAAAGCATGTTAGGTCTTGTGTTCCTTGAGTAACCCAACCACACCGACGGGGCTATTTACAGCTTACTACAGTCTCAGAGTCCAAAACGATCACAAAGACCCACCTTTTAAAGTCTTTCTGACGTTTAATGTATAGAAAACGAATAACCCTGTATTATTCGAGTTGGGTTTTAAAATGGAAACGCTGCACCTCCACAGCCGGAGTCTGGGCGCCTGAAAACGCATACATTATGTACTTTAAAAATCAAGAAAATCATAATTTACGGATAAAAATATTGCAAAATCTGTCTTGAAGTGAGGAAACGGACATGCTTATTCTCCACGATCGTAACAAAGCTTGTTAAAATCATCGATTGCCGAAGTTTTAGAAGTTTTCATATCGCAAAATGCTGACCAGTGTCTCAGACATAATCAAAACAGGGCAAAAATCAACCAATTCATGATCCGACCGCCTTTAAAAACATGAAATGGTGTTATTTTTGTGGAGGTTCATGACAAAAACAAATAAACAAAAAACAAAATGCCTAAAACAAACTCAAACTAAACGACATTTTTCGATTTTCTTCATATCCACAGTTTAGCCGACTCATCTCTGAACTTAAAGCAGTGACTGATAACCACCGACCTCACGGAGAACGACCACAAACCAAAGACTGGAAAAGCATTTCAGTAGACTGAGAAACCTTATCGGAATCAGACATATGATTAATATATGCCCAATTAAAAGAATAAAAATAGTAAATCACATTACTGCATTCTTCATAAGGCATCAGAACACTGCTGACTCTTTACCGGGAGAGCTGACCTCGAAATAAAAAAACGACAAATAACGTGACGGGCCAAAATACGCCTTGTAGTCTGGTGATCTTCAGAGATAAAATAAATAAATACATCTATGTGGGTTATGATATTAAGGCAATGCAGTGGCTTTTTCTTCATGCTCCTTTCGCCTTTACGGCTCTTTTTTCGCTGTAGGCAGTTTTACGGAATTCTGGACGACGACAGTCAGACGGAGGGAGTTAAATAAACAACCACGCAGAGATATGAGCGATAAATAAAACCGAAACGCCTTCAAACGACGCCGCACAGCACACGGTGCGCCGTAACACGCCGCCCTTAATCATAAAATCACCTCACGTGGAGGAAACACCGAGCCCCAAAACAACAAATAAACAAACGAAAAAAACAAAACACAGTCAGTGCAATGCTCAGAGGAGGCTGCTAAAGAGTTCCCATCATCACACGCGGGAAAAGAGATCACTGCTAAACAGAAATTCACCAGCAAAGAGAAACAGAGTCTGAAAGAAAAGGAGAATGAAAAAGGTTTGTGGTCCAGAATTTTGAGCACATGTTCAGGGATTTAGTGAATGTAAGCTCTGTAGACTGCAGACATGTCGTTGTCTGACTGGTCCAAAGCCTTCGCCCTCTTGTAGACCTGAAAAAGAACCACAATTCAACAAATCAGAGCCAGAATTACCAGCCAACATGACAATTTTTAATAACAACTGATATTTTAGTTATTCAAGCATCCAAACTCCTCTGTAACAGCACTTTATCCTAATTTAATTTTTCATTATTAGTCAATAAAAAAGAGTGAATGAACTCATACAGTCACTTTAGTCCTGTAGTCAAAAGTCAAAATGTCTATTTCCATCTAGTGTTTGAATCGGTAACTGCAGGGTCCTGTGACCGAGGAGCCTCACACAGTGCTGCAGCAACCCTTAAATATGGCTCATACGGTTTATGTCACTGATCAGCTCTCAGGATCGGCCAAGTTAGAGAAATATCGGCTGATGGCAGATCGCATATTTGGGCTAAAAACTGGCCAATACTGATACACAGCTGATCAATACTGATACACAGCTGATCAATCCTTCCACCTGCATTTAATACACAAAAACTGATAATCTGGGTTATACGTCTACGTCTGTCCATAACAGAGGAGCATGGTTCTGTGCTGTGACAGCATCGAAATGGACGAGAAAGTAGCTTAGGGTGATACAGTATAAAAATGGCAATGCTGTACAGCTTCATGTGGAACATATAGCAGGAGCAAGGAATACAGTGGGGTCCAAAAGTCTGAGACCACAATGAAAATCTGTATTTTTTTCCTTTCACCCCAGGAAATAAATCCATTTTTAGAATTTTTAAAAAATTAAGGCAAAGAAAAGAATTAAAATGAAGAAATAACAAATTCTGCACTATTTCTAAATACATACATACATACATACATCCATCATCTAAACCGCTTATCCTTCTGGGTCGTGGTGGGGTGCTGGAGCCTATCCCAGCTGTCATTGGGCGGAAGGCAGGATACACCCTGGACAGGTCGCCAGTCCATCGCAGGGCAGACAGACAGACAGACATACATACATATACAATCACACACACATTCACACCTAGGGGCAATTCAGCATGTCCAATCAGCCTGACTGCATGTTTTTGGACCGTGGGAGGAAACCGGAGAACCCGGAGGAAACCCACGCAGACACGGGGAGAACAGGCAAACTCCACACAGAAATGACCCTGGTCACCCGGCCGGGAATCGAACCCAGGCCCTTCTTGCTGTGAGGCGACAGCGCTACCCACCGCGCCACCGTGCCGCCCATATTTCTAAATATTTCTACATGTTCGTGTTCAGACGACTCTCAGGTGGATCTGATCTGCTCTGCTGACCGGAGACTTTCACACAGACTAGTGGAGTCCATGCAGATTGAGTGCACAAGGTCAGTAAAGCAAAGCAGGGAGACACCACCAAATACTAAGAATATTCTGAAATTAATGTTCAGATTTCAAAGATTGCACATTTCACTTTAACTGTTATGCTAATAATGTGATCTGTAATGAAAAAGTGGTCTCAGACCTTTGGACCCCACTGTAGATAAAGTGCATGAGTGCAGCAGTGACAAATTCACAGCGCACAGCATTGTGTGCATTTATCTAGTTCAATCTAGTTCAGCACATCAGGAAAAACATTAGGCCTTCTTACCTCGTTTGCAGCCGCCGCCATTGGCGTCGGATGATTAGCTGAATCTCCCATTGAAATGGCTAATCTTAAATCTTTCTGAATGTGTTTTAGGTAGTAATCTGGTTTGAAGTTGCCCTGCAGGATATCTAAAAGGAAAAATAAAAATCAGTCGTCATTCTAAACCATAATAAGTGCCCAATATTATTTATGTCCACTTGCAAAAACTAAAGTCATATCATCTGAAATGTAACCCTGACCCAGCGATCTTCAGCAGCTCGTTTTTTGGTGTGGTTGCTTGGACATTTTCATATTTGCTTACAGACTGAAAGGAAGCTCGATGGTAAGCTCCACCTACTTTGGCATTTCTGGTCCACAAACGTGCTTGCCATCTGCCCCTGACAAAGAATATCCAGGAAGGTCTGTTGTGATTGGCCCGTGGCTTGAGCCAGAGTCAGTCCCTCTGCGATGGTGGCCATGAAGCTGCCCTGGACCATGTTGAGGATCAGCATCATCCTCGCAGCGTTGCCGGCTTCTCCTGATTTACAAAACAGAAACCAAATCAAACACATTACAATCAGAACTCAAACTAGGTCAGGAGTCGCAACCCAAAAGTTAAGAAGAGCCATTTTGTCCTGAAATCAAACCACCTTGGCAGCCACAACATTATGTCCATTTTATTAACGTAACGTTTTACCATCTTGGCTGTAAATGTGTCTCAGTATGTGCTGATGTACTAGTATAGACTAAAAAATAAACAAAATACTTATTTTGCTCTGTTTTAATCTTTAGCTCAGCTATAGCTGCTTTTCTCGCATCTCTGGCAGGAAACTTTTTTGCAGAAGTAGAACAGTTTCTTGTAAAATGTCTCTCAACGTTCGATTTTTTACGAGGCTGAAGTCGCTTCTCATTCGCCAGCTTGTTGCTTGAATTTTCCCGTTCCACCTTAAATGGTGCCTGATGCGCCAGAATGTAACTGCTGCACCATTTAAGGTGGAACAGGAAAACCGTAGTCGTGGACAGACGTTCTCAGTCACCTGACGAACAGCTGCTCGTTTTGAACTGATACACGAGCATCAGTGTTACTGAAGGTGCACTTTCAACCACAATTTCCAGCCCTGCTTACGATTTTTGATCCAAACTCTCTAACACGATTATTCACGCTGGTTTAGCTAAGTGACTCAAATCTGTCATTAATGTGATGAACCGGCGTCCTGAAATGACCCTCACGTGCACATCCTACTCAGTAACGTCACGTTAATGGATCACGTTCATCATCAGCACAAACTAACGAGCAGAACGAGCTTCGCTGAGAAGATAATTAACTCTGATCAGCTCTCAGCTTCACTGCTTTGTTGCTTTTTTATTGTTTACAGGCTTAACTCTCCTGCTGCCATGGTAACGCTGAATGATGGCGCTCGCTCAGTGGATGAATTCCGATCTGAGCGTCACAGTAAGGTCGCACAGCCACGAATCGGATACATATCAGATCTAAGAACATATATGAAAGTGGCTCTGGTTGGATTCGAAAAGATCAGATTTGTGTGCCCACACCGATCTGAATCACATTAGGGCAAAAAAAATCAGATTTGTGCCACTTCAACCTGGTAATGGGAACACAGCCTAGAGTACAGAGGTCACTTAAGTCACTGTTATTACTGAAACAGCTGAGCATTTCTGGACTGAAGCTCCTGCCACCTACATCTTTTCCTCTTGATTTTGATCCAGAATCGAGGTCAATCGGACCTGCTCAGCACTTTTAAGTCACAGAGCATGGCAGGATGTTCATTTCATGCAGTACACTTGTCTGGAAACATCTGCGCTTGTAATGTTTCTCCAGTAATCTATTCCCCTTTAATCTGTCACCCGTTTGTATGTCTGACACAGTTAATGCATGACTGTGTGGTATTAACCAGTAATCCATCTTTAGAATTTTAACCTGTCCAAAAGCCCCAGTAGGCAGGATTGAGGAGAGACAGGATTTAGCTTAAAAATTTGAACAAGTACAACTTCCACTTCCCTCCCTCTCCGCTGCGTTCCAGCCCCGCTTCCAAAGCCTCTTCCAGCAGAGGCTGGAAGCCCTGCCCTGATCGTACTTCACCTGGTTTCCGGTCAGGATATTCGCAGTATTGTTAGATTAATCATACATATCACAGCTGTCAATTGACAATTCTGGGAGGAACCTCAAAAGGCACAGATAGATATGTATGTGCCTGACTTTTTGTGAACAAAAAAATATGCATACACAAACGCAACAAAGCTAGTATTAAAGCTTCCTCACACAGCACTGAAAATTAGTCCTGCACCGCAAGAAACTGTGTCGGGTGCAGACCTCTAATTAACACTCCATCAGTCACAGAGGATTCTCGCAAAAGGCATTCGGAGGACTAGGTGGAGCCAGAGAAGCCTGATTTTTTTCACAGATTATCTGCCTCTTGTACGACTCTCAGAACAAAGAGACAGTTTTAGCAAAGATGACAAAGATGATGTACTTTTATACAGCGCTACCCACATGTTACATATTTATTATTTTTTTAAAATATTTCTTTGGGATTTTTACCCAATTTTCTCCCCAATTTAGTCGTCTCCAGTTCCACCCGCTAGTTAGGACTCCCCCAATCACACGATACTATCAACGCTAGGAGGGTGAAGGCAGCGCAGGCTTCCTCCGAGTCCTGTGAAGCGCCACTGCATCTTTTCGAACTGCCACTCACACAACGTCATTGGACAGGAGGAAAGCGCCAACTGCCAGATCTGTTACGTCAGCTAACAGACGCCTGCACTGACTAGCATCGCGTTGAGTGATGGGGGGAGAAGGAGGGGCCATCCCACCCACCCACCCAGAGAGAGCGAGGCCATTTCCGGCTATGGACTGGCTGTAGCATCACCAGGGATTGAACTCGTGATCTCCTGATGACAGGGCCAGGTTACGTATTTAAGGCCCATCCACATCAACTACTATTTTTTCAGACAAAACAATGGATGTGATTTTTAAAGTGGTGTACCTAAAAAGAAGGATGTTTTGCCCATAGCCTGGAAGCAGCTGCTACAGTCTTCGTAAACACTCCGGTCTCCCGCAGCAACTATCACCAACATCCCGTCATTGGACAGCTGCTGGCTGCCTGACACTGGCGCTTCCAGGAACCGGCCACCTCTGGACGTGATGACCTTAAAGACACCAAAAAAAGAAATTAAAACATGAAAATCACAGTCCAAGGCCTGGTACCAACAACCAACTCAAGCTCCTATTAAGGCTAATAAAATACATAAACAGCAGGATTAGAAATGCCCTACAGGTGTCTGAGCATTTAAATGCCCTTATGTTCAGCATACAAAGCACAACACCGATTAAAAAGGCCATCTCGGTCTCTGAATTCATGAACAGGCTTGCAGTTATGAGCACAGAGATTCTGTAAAAGCTTTACACCGAACAGGAGACCAAAATCTCCAACACACATGCACTGTATATGTACAGTGGGGTCCAAAAGTCAAAGACCACTGGTGAAAATGCTTCGGTTTTGCATCCCTTTATTATCAGCAAAACAGTCAGAATCAAAAAATACAATCTTTGAAATTTTAACATGAATTTCAGAATTTTCACAAGCCTTAACATAGTTTAAAAAATCTGCTAATATTTGAGTCCCAGAAATGCAGCAGAATCAGGAATAATTCTTCATTTCAAATTATAAGACTTTGTTGTTTATTTCGAGGTTTAAATGGGGGAAAAAAAATCAATGTGTTCTCAGACTCCACTGTAAATAGGAAGTCTTTATAAAGTGGAACATTTTACACATTTTAATCAACTTATCCAAATCCAAATTCTAATAACTGCTTTTGAAATACAAGCATATCTTTTATCTTCAGTTTGAGTGTAATATTGAGTATTTGGAGATTATTCACTCAACAAACTCTTTTATCTTTGAGGCCAATAACCCTGACCCTGCCTAAGTATAAACACAAAATGGCCATGTTTTTCAGTGATTACATTTTATTGTGCACCTTTAGTTACAGAACTTACCTGTGAGAGTTCTGTAATGGTTTCTGGATCGACTGTAGACATTTCTACATAACACTTTCCCGGTCTGATTCCCTGCAAAACACCGCTGGGACCCAGAACCAACTGAAAAACAAAGGCACATAAGTGAACACACAAATAACCAAATTATTCAGTAATTAATTACATTACAAATGTTATACTCTACTACTTATAATTATGTAAACTCCTCATTAAGTGGCCACCTAATACTTATGTTAAATTATACTGTCTTTTTAATGGGCAGACAGATGCGATTCCTATTCTGGATGCTGATTATAGGTTTCTTGTCACTGTTAAATCCAAAAATAAAAAAATCATTGAAGAAAACGAAGCATTAGAGTTCTCCTGCAGGTTTCTACCTACATCTCTGGCAGCCTTTGGGTCCGATACACAGGAGAACGTGATGTCACACATGGACACGACCTCTGCTGGCGTTCGCCCTAATCGGGCACCTTCCTGAATGAACAGGTCACACTGCAGAGAGACACGAGGTCAGTGAGGGAAGCTGGTCACTCTCTTATAACTGATTTAGAACAGCACAGTCAGGTCTGTATTAACTAGGTGGTGCAAATCTGTGAAAAACGGGGAAAAACTCCTTGTGATGATTGTGATTTTGAAAGATAAACTGATGTGCAGTGATGAACTGAAGTCAGTCAATCAACTGCACTGAATGCAGAATGTTATAATCAATTATAATCAACTATAATAAAAGTAATCAGTGGTGATGCTCAGTCAGATATGGACAAATGTATTATCTGCATTTCGTCCAATCTGGCAGTTTTAACGGTAAATAAAGGTGAGGCAGTTCAGAGCACTTGTGCTGTGTTTTGATACTACTGTTCCACCTGTAGTAAAACATTGCAGCATAATTATAAACAACTACTGTGATAAACAGCCAGCTCTTATATTATATGCCACTTAATCTAATCCAGGTTATTTAAATAGGCAATACATTTTCATTTAAGAACTTAAAATACCAGTTCGGCTCATTAAAGAGCAAATAATGTTACTTATATTGTGACTTTAGCTGAAAATGCACTTGTTCTTGGTCAAAACAGAATTGTTTTTCAAATGTACAAGTCCATATAAGTATGCTGTTTCACTGCCTATACTGAACTGCTGAGCAAAATATTCACTCAAAATAATTCTGAATCAGATTAATATAATCAAATCATGCTTCAATGTAAGATTCAATAAACTATCATGACTGAATCAAAGTGAGGTCAGAGAATTAGACCTATAATAAACCTCACCTTTTCTGCTGTGCGATTCCACACTGTGACAACGTGCCCCATCTTCAGCAGGTTAGAGACTATACCGCTACCCATCAGCCCAAGCCCGAGGAACCCTATCCTGTTACAAAGAAAACAGACCACCAACAAGGACTTAAAAGCTTAAATACAGCTACAGAATGGAACACAAACAAGCAAACATTGTTTATAGTCGCTGTTGGAACAAAACCTTGTATCTCCAAAACTGTAACTTAACAGGAAAAGGAAAAAACATTCTAAACTTATAACGGAAGTTAATGTTAATGATTTTTTCCCCCAAGTGATTTTGGGCAATTTGCATTGGTCTGTTCACTGTGAAATTTCAGCACAGGGCAAAGTGTGACTGAGGTTTTCAAATTATGCAAAAAAATGAAAGACAAATATGGAGAGATGAGGTTTTTGCGCAACAGCAACTACATACATTTAGGCCCAATCCCCTTTCTTCTTTTTACCCCTACCCCTTGTTTTCAAGTGTCACCCTAATCCCTTGGAACTGAGTTACAGGGTAGTGGTTGAAATCTTCCCTCTGAAATGGGACCCTCAAATAAAAAGAGCATCACTTCATTAACAGCTACCAGCGCTGCTCTGTAGGCGACCCTGCCAGTCTGCAGTGACAGCAGAGAAGTTCAGCTCCTCACTGCTGGGCTTTAGTTACATTTAGGGAATCATATGCCTTCAAAGAGGGGGGCAATTATTTATTATCACCCACCCCTAATTCTTCAGTGATATGAAGCTGAAGTCAGATATTCACCAGATTCTTGTTCGAATTTTTCCGTTCCACCTTAAATGGTGCAGCAGTTACATTCTGGCGCTTCAGGCGTCAGAACAGCTGGACTATTTAAGGTGGAACGGGAAAGTTAGCTAGCTAGCTAACAAGACATTAGCATGCTATTAGTGATTTTTTAATGCTTGGTATGAAGAAAACGACCATAATACACTGAAACGACATTAAACTAAGATAAAACAGTGGTTATCATATTTTTTTAACAGAGAAAATTCTCACATTTGTGGGTTTCTTTGGTCTCTTGTTCTCCATCTTTTCACTCTGTTTGGAGTCTCTGAAAAACCTCTGTTTGGAGGGTCATGTAGCCCAAACACTTCGCCCTACCCCTCTATCTCAACAAGAATCGGGACACCCTACCCCTAGACGTGAACGCGCAAAATAGAGGGCTAAGGGCTCAGTGGTAGGGGCGAGGGGTGAAATGGGACTGGGCCTTACACCTGCATATCACGTCAAAAACATAGACCAAGTCCAAAACATAATGCTTTTTACTGATTGGTTTGGGCTGGTCAGACTGCAGAAAATGAAATCGACATACTGTGACATGCTGTGTTGAAACAATAATAAAAAATAATTCTTTTTGGAAAGTGTTATTATTCTGAGGAGTCATGATTTCAGCATAGTAGGTCTAAAACGTTTTGATGTACTGCTAACAGAAACGGTTAAAGCCTGATCTATTTGAGGCAGGATGGGGCTTCCATACCGCACTGCAGCATGTGTACAACTCTTCATGTCTGTGTATAAAACCAGCTGATCCTGAAGCTGCTGTTCAGTCACTCAGCCCTCAGACGGTACCTTTTGTCTGTAGGTGTGATGCTGCCGTTGACTGCTGTGCTGTCTGCTGCCTGAATGGATGTGGAGCCAGCGTCCTACAGAGGAAAAACACAAGCACTTATAGTCGCAGTGACTAACAACGTCCCCGTCCAGAATGCTAAGGGAGAAAACTCACCTCCTCGATTATCTTCAACCGTTTGCTGATCGGCTCCATTGAAGAGGCTGGCTGTAAAACAAAAACAACCATCATGAGACTCTGAAAAACTTCAGCAGGCTCTGGCAGCAAGCGTTCACTCAATCGCTAGACGTGCAGTTGCTAGAATATGTGGGAGACCTAGTTGGGAAATAAGGGAAAGTGCAGAGAATAATAAGGTTAAAATAATTTAATGATGTGCATTATTTCATAGCTAATGGTGCAACGTCGGACAAGCTTTTACAGAACGTCCAGCAACAACCACGCTCGAGAGCTGCCGAGCAGGGCTGGGCAGCAGGACTTTACTGTTATCGTGATAAATCATGTTGCAATACGCTTTTCTGAGCATTCTGTCAGTATCTTCAGCATTTATTCATCACTAAGAGAGAATAATGTAATCAATCAACCTTTATTTAAACCCTGTGCACTGAGGGAGAAACTCATTTACAACGTGGCCGAATATCATACAAAAAGAGAACTGAAGGGAGTAAACAAATTTATGAGTAGAAGTATCGCAAAGAAAATAAATAAGAGCCAAAATGTCCATTTTATCAGCTCCACTTACAGAGCAGGTACTATTTGGGTGGTGGATCATTCTCAGCACTGCAGTAACACTGACGTGGTGGTGGTGTGTTAGTGTGTGTTGCACTGGTCTGAGTGGATCAGACACAGCAGTGCTGCTGGAGTTTTTAAACACCTCAGTGTCACTGCTGGACTGAGAATAGTCCACCAACCAAAAATATCCAGCCAACAGTGTCCTGTGGGCAGCGTCCTGTGAACACTGATGAAGGACTAGAGGATGACCAACACAAACTGTGCAGCAGCAGATGAGCTATTGTCTCTGACTTTACATCTACAAGGTGGACTGACAAGGTAGGAGTGTCTAATAGAGTGGACAGTGAGTGGACACAGTGTTTAAAAACTCGCAGTAGCACTGCTGTGTCTGATCCACTCAACATAGTACCTGCTCTGTGAGGGTCCATGGGGGTCCTGACCACTGAAGAACAGGGTAAAAGGGGGCTAACAAAGTATCAGAGAAACAGATGGACTACAGTCTGTAACTGTAGAACTACAAAGTGCACCTATATAGTAAGTGGAGCTGATAAAATGGACAATGAGTGTAGAAACAAGGAGGTGGTCAGAATGTTATGCCTGATTGGTGTGTATATTTATAAAACAAAAAGATATCAAAGCAAAGGAAACAACTAAAAAAATAAAAACTTCAGACTAAATCAACTAACACAGTCGCAGGCTGAATGGAGGTGGCTGATTCACTGTACCTAGAATTGTTGATAGTATTTTGGCAGCATTTCACTGAGACCCTGCAAATAACCGTCATAAAAAGTCTCTGAACGCTTCTGGATACGGACGAAACAGAACGGGACCACTGCAAATCGTGGGGGCAGCAGAGCCAATACTTCAAGCAAGACACAACCACAGCCATGTAATATAAGGTAATACAAATCCACATTACAGACCACCACAGTCTACCGCACTGCCTCTTTCATAGTAGGTGCATTATTACACCATCCTCCACCATCGCCATGTTTGTTTGCTTTTGACTCTGGACTGCCCTCTAGTGCTTGTATTTCTTAACATCCATGCCAACGTAAAGGAAGCATGGAAGTATGTGGGCAGTGACGGCTACATTGTTTGTTTTTTGTACATAGATAAAGCATTAACAAGCTTTGAGGGTGAAACAGAGGTTTGCGTGGGACTGTTTGGTCCCGCTCCCGCCCGCTCCCACAATGTGAAAAGATGTGGTGGAGCTTCATGTGTCTCAGAGAAAACCTGTGACTTCACCCTTCCAGCCTGGTAGTATCGTGTAACTAGGTCTGCCTCTAGCAAAGAGGGAAATGGGCCAAAGGTGGGTAAAAATCCCCAAGAAAAGTAGTTGAACTGTGTAGTGGTAGCTAACTGAAACCAGGCATAGATGAGAATGAATTTACCACCGTGCTAATGCTAACACAACTGTACGACAAAAAAACTCTGTCATAAATGACTTCAGACACACACGATAAGCTAAAGTAGGTATTGTGATATAAACTGAGTCTGTTCTACAGTTTCTCATTAGGCTGAATGAATAACTGACTCTAAATGTAGGTATTGTGATATAAACTGAGTCTGTTCTACAGTTTCTCATTAGGCTGAATGAATAACCGACTCTAAATGTAGGTATTGTGATATAAACTGAGTCTGTTCTACAGTTTCTCATTAGGCTGAATGAATAACCGACTCTAAATGTAGGTATTGTGATATAAACTGAGTCTGTTCTACAGTTTCTCATTAGGTTGAATGGAATTTTCACCAGCGCTCTGTAAAGCTTGTCCAAACTCACAACAATAGCTACAAAAGAAGGCAATTTTGGGCGGGTCGATTAAAAACTGTGCCGTAAGCTGCCTCTAAAGCTTATCATCCACGCCACGAAAGCACAAACCATCCAATCTGGTGCAAGAGCCAAAAAAGCCAGCATTATCTCTCACAGCCATAAACTCGGTTTCAGTTTAACTGAAACACTCCAGCGAGACAAAACTCTGTCTGGCAGTCATGAGCAGTTCAGCGCGTTGCGGATGAAAAGCCTGAGGCAACCGAGTGGCCTGTTACCGTTCATTTTCATTCACTCAATCACATCAGGATGCATCTGATACTGTCTGAGTCATTTGAAAGCAAGACGTGTTCAGAGCAGGAGGTAAAAACAGTGTGCAGAGGAAAGGGAGAGACTTAACAACAATACGCAAGCTTAAGTGCCTTTGGGAGGCTTGTGCATATAAGGAAGTTGGCTAAGACTCTCTCTGTTGGCCAAAAACAACCTTTTCCAGTTAATATTTTTCCTTTTCCAATCAGTTTTTCAGAGGAAAAGGTTGTTAGCAGGCAAACAGGGGACGCACAGCCTGACTGGTTAGAGTGACTTTTAATAAAGAGGTGAAACTGACAACTTTAATAACTATTAAAGTCTGAATATTCAAGCATTCTGGCACATCTATACAACACACATTTAATAAAGGACTTATTTTTAAAGATTAACAGGTTTTAAAGAGCAAATAAGTGATTATGGGTCAAAGTTCAAAGCTTTCTGTGTTGCTAACAGTGTCAGAACAGTAAAAGCAGTATCGCGCCATCTCTAACGTCAAGCTGTGCATTATTCTGAATATGAACGTGTTCATCGTGTCTGAAATTTCCAAAAAAATTCCAAAATAGCAGCTCCAGCTGTGCTCAGTTAGCATGGCCAGTGTCGCTGTTACAGAAAACCAGCAGTAAAGAAAGGGAAGGAGTGGAAAAAAAAACAAAAAACATCACTACCAAGCCATGTGCAGGAGATAAAGGACAGTAAGATATGCTAATGAGGCATACTGCATCTCCTCTTACCTTCTCAGACTGGCTGAGCAGAAAGTGATGGAAATGTGGGTCATCCTTTACCGGCTATAACGGAAAAGAGTTAAATTGGAAACTATTCTCTGAAGAGATGTACTGACCTGATACTGGACTAATCTGAGTCTGTGTACAGCTGAACGGTGGGAGGTAAAGTTAGAAGCTGTGGGAGGAATCGTTCTGCTGTCGGCCAAAACGGCCCATCTGTACAGCAAACCGTGCATACAGTGCCATGAAAAACACCTACACCTGCTGATTCTCTGCGTTTCGGCAGAGTAAAGAGTGTTTATGTCGTCTGTGATTGGGCTGTTATTTCATTTGAAGTGTTGTGTTCATCTATCAGATGTTTTGTTTCATCTTTCTAGGCAGCTGCAAACAATTAAAATGCTCACTCAAGTCCACTGTTATCAGGTTCAATTATTGGTTTGGAAACTGTTTTGTTTGTTTGTTTTAATGTGTAAACACCACCACATCTGGGAAAATATGCTGCGTAAGCAAGCGGTTCATTCGAATGCTCCAAGGTATATACGCCTAACTGTTCAGCAGAATTAGCTCTAATGTCTGCATCAAATCTAGTCCTAAATTGCAACAACAGCAGAGTTTTAGTATGGAGAACTTTTTAAATCCACTTTTATGAGGTTCACTTAAACACTGGTTTTATTTAATAATGATAATGATAATAATGATCATAACACACATAAATGCATATATCACAACTCATTATCCCTGTTTATGCTAATTAATTAGTTATTAAACCTCAAAATCAAACATTAAGAGAATCTAGAGAGCACATATATATATATATATATATATATATATATATATATATATATATATATATATAAACACATTTTGACTGATTTTGACATGCAGGAGTGCTCATATGCCTGACTTACGTCAAAGTAATGACATTGACATTTTCACAGAAAATCTGACTTTCTTAACCCAAAATTTTAACTATATTGTAATCAGTTATTAAGTTCAGAGAACATAAGTCACCTACTATTATTACTACTACTACTACTACTACTACAACAACTATCATTATTATTGTTATTAAAATTACTACTATTATTGTTATTAAACCCCAAAATCAAAAATCCTAAGTGATGCTGGTGAGCATACACACACATATTTTTAACTCTTTTCTGGACAGAGTAATGGCCTCCTTTAAAAATACTCAGATACAAGTGAAACCAGTCACTTCCTGCAGTCAGTGATCAGTTTAAAACCTCTCCATACAGGAACGCTGGCCTTCTCCTCCACACACAACCTAAACACCACCTTAATCATTCTCTTTTACCTAAACATCGACTACGTCTCTTCTTAGACCGAAGACTCCAGTTTCGTTCTGCTTCTTAGAATCTGTTCTGTCATCAATGCTAATCTGAGTTTACGGATGATTTCACTCCCGGCTTTATCTGTGGTGGCACTGAATCTGCAGAAGTTACAGGAAGTTATTTTGCATTTCTCACCAGATGTACAGGCATCAGCTCCTCTGCAGCAGTTTAGAGGACTTTAAATCATGGTATGTTGTGCATCTGCAAGACTGACTGATCAAAACCAAGAGTGAATTTCCTATCAATTAATTTTATGATTTGCAAATCCATAATCAGATCTGTAAATCTGTAAGTCTGACTGTAACCGAGGTCTGGTAAGTACAATCCTCATATTAGAACTATGAATCCTATTCATGTCGTATTTTATGAAATAACGTATAGTAACATTTCACGCTAGTTTACAAATCACTGCCGAAGTATTATAACTTCAGGGTTTTGACAGAAATAGGTCACATTCTAAATCATCCTGTTGAGCTTCCTTTGGTGAGCAGCTCACATACAGGGGGAGGACAAAATAACGGAAACACCACTAGATATACACTACTCATTCTCGCTGGCCAATTTATCAGAAAGACGTACCCTATAAGTGACCCATTGTAGGTTTACAGTTACTGCACTGTTTATAAGTCCCCCTAATCCATTTATTAATAGAAGGGGACCACCAGAGGACCACTACTGTCCAGTAACAAAGAAAATCTTTGTTAGGTGGGGTTCAAAGTATGTATGTGAGCTGTTAATTAGTTGATGTTATGGTTGTCTATCTTAGGGATGCATCGATACAGATGTTGGTATTGGGTATTGGCCTAACATCCGATACCAGCTGATACTGTCATAAGCTGAGTGTACGCAGCTGCACTAATAAACAAATGACGCGAGCTAACACTGAATGAGGGTCTGCTCTCACGGAGAAGTGGTACGGATGTCGTGGAGGTGGGCAACAAAGCTGATGGTTGCTTAAAACATCCCACTAAGGCAGATTCCCACCAGAAACACACTGTGTGATTTTAGCCCATTTTAAACACAACCACAATCACTTCCCCAATACAGGTGGAGACATGTAGGCTAACAAAACGGAGGCGAAAACGTTGACAATTCCTACCAAAGTCTGTAAATGTGACTTTACTCTGTTTGAACAGAACTGCGAGGTATAAGTGTTAATATGGTGATTTTTTTGCCTCTAATTTAGACGTATCCAGTTCCACTAGTTAGGACTCCCCCAATCACACGATACCACCAGCGCTAGGAGGGCCTAAGCAAACACGGGCTTCCTCCGAGGCCGGTGAAAATCCACCACATCTTTTTGAACTGCAGCTAATGTAGCGTCATTGAGCAGCTGAACGCGCTCAGAGGAGAACATTAAACGCCAGCTCTGTTATGTCAGCTACCAGACACCTGTGCTGGCTAGCGTCGCGCTGAGTGATGGGGGAGACGGGGGGGGGCAATCTGCCCACCCAGAGAGAGCAAGGACAACTGTGCTCTCTTGAACTCTGTACTTTTCAAACGTACAGTGTGAGTCACCAAAGAACAAGATTTCTAAAATCACACAGTGTCTGTCTGCCTTTAGAGGACATTCAGCTACAGCTCAACCAGCCAGTCAAAAGACTCCAACAAGAAGGAAAACTCCACAAATGAGCTCCTCAGATCTGATTCCTGCAGTTAAAATCAGCCACATGTTAAAGATTTAACTGCTAAGTTTGGTATCGGACTTGGTGTCAATGAGGCTGAAAAATTTGAAAAATGTCTGAAACGTCTGAAAAATTATGTTGATGCATCACTTAACAAAAAACACTCCATAAGAACATCAAACAACAACAAAACCTGCAAAACTGCAGAAAAAAAACAGGGAAAGTAGTTTTTCATGGCAGTGTCTACAAACTACACAGTACCTGGGGAAATATGCTGGATAAACAAGTTTCATTTAAAGAGAAATTCCACTGATTTTCCAAAATGTCTGCATAATTAAATGATTAAGATGTAAACAGAGTCGTTCAGAGTGGTTCAGAGTGGTTTGGTGTGAAACTTACAGAGTCAAAACTGTTCACAGTGGTGGTGATAGGAACCAGACGTCCACCTCTAAAAGCTCCCTCACAGAAAGTTACTACATGAAATGGTTATGAATTCACTGCCTGATGACTGAGACACTGTTTTCATAGCGTTTTTTCATATATTATTGTTTATAGTGGATGGGATACATGCAGAGTGTTGTGAGGCAAAATAGTTCCCAAAGAAAACTTATTATTTTCCACTATTTTCCATCATCAACACTCCATATAAACTCAGAAGACTCGTGTAGGTTCACTGGTGGTTCTGGATAGTAAATAAAATGTCTATATTTGTGTTGTAGTCATGGTGACCCCTGGTTCCTATCAGCACCACTGTAAAGACATGAACCATTTCATACCAAACCACTCTGAATCACTCTGTTTACATCTCAATACTAAACTAAATGAATTTAGTAAAATCACTGGAATTCTCCTTTAAATATCTACATGTAATTACATGTAACTGTGGTTTTGTAATAACACTAACAGTTCTGATACATAAGCCTAGTCTCAGACTAAACTGCAAGGTAATGGAATCTCTACTTTTAAGGTGGAGGGCTCAGGCCTAAAACTAAAGCCTGGGTCTGGGTAAATCTGGACCTAAAACAGTGTGATTTTGTGACTAGGCCATAAAATTTGTGTCCCACACGTTATAAACTCTGTCTGCTTCATTTATAAACACAGCAAAGTACAGAAGTCTGTTTCGGCCACGTAGGAGAAAAACAAAAAAATCCTCCCCCTGATTCCCGCAGCAGTACGTAAAACCACAGACGAAATAATTACTTTTACTCAAAGGTTTGATGTTATGATGAAATGACTCTTCCAAACAAGAAAATTTATTGCTCAGAATGTTGACTTAATGACTCAAAAATTTGACTTACGCAGAAGTAATTACATTTTAAAAAAATTTTGACCCAATTCAAAATTTAGACTGTTGAAATAATGGCATTCTTTAAAATTTGACTTAACTCAAATGTTTGACTTACGTCAAAATAACGTTCTAGAAAATGTTACTTAACTATTATGACTTCTCAAAAATAACATTTATAACCTGACAGCTTTACAATTCCAATTTAACTTAATTTGAAACTATGACATCAAAATAATGAATATTTTTTCTAAATTTGACTTAACTCAAATGTTTGACTTGTCAAAATAACATTCTAGAAAATTTGACAACACTTACAACTTGATAAAAATAATCACATTTTCACTAACTCAGTTTTACAAGTACAATGATTAGATTTGAAATTTCGACTACATCAAAAAAAATGACATTTTCTTTAAAATCTGACACGTTTGACATGTCGAAATACCATATTTTAGAAAATTGTACTTAACTCTTATGACTTGTCAAATATCATATTGACAATCTGACAGTTTTACAATTTGAAATTTTGATGACATCAAAATAATGATTTTCTTCACAACTTGACTTAACTAACAGTTTGATTTAATTAATTTTCACTTGTCAAAGTGATATTTTCCCAAAATCTGACTTATCAACTGACCAACTAAATTGTCAGTTATTGAGTTTAAAGTACTTTTTCGTGATATAAAGTGAAGACTTAGGTAGTTTAACCTTTTATTTCGATATACTAAGCCATATTTTGTGAAAATAAGCGACTCTAATTTCACAGAAAAAAAAAATTGGTCCTTCTTTTGAGATGAAAAGTCAAACTTTCAACATAAGTTCAAACTCTGACACATTGCTGTCAGAATAGGGGGGGGCAGAGGGTCCACAAACAGCTACTTTCATCCTCCTACCTGGCCGAAAAAGGTTCTTCCGTATCAAAGAGCAGATTAAACAGGGCAAACTGTGAGTTTATCACCTACACTGCTCTCCCATTTGAATCCTGCAACTGTTCCAGCCACCACCCGCTGCACAGAGGACGGTTCTGGGTCAGAGTCAGTTTGATCCTTAAGGGAAAGAGAGACACATTTACCATATACTTAGACTTGACTTTATCTGCTGAATAAAGCCTAAAGCAAAGCCGCAGAGGCGCTCATTCAGAACGCAGCCTCGTGTGCACTCAAGCCGCACGGCAAATACAAACAGCACTCAAGCGATGATGAAGCGCGTGAGTCGGCCCGACCAGACGTAGACGTGTGACCGTCACCCACGGCAGGCCAATCACATGACCCCACAGACAGAGTCTGAAGCACACAGCCTATGGAAAGCTCAGAGGGACTCGTTCTAAAGGGCCCTCAAAGCACAGCAGTGGTGTACTGACCTTGTCCGAAGAGCCGCCCTTAAACGCGTCCTCGTCGTCTTCCTCTATAATCTTCATCGGTTTCGCTGTCGTTTTCTGCCCCTTGCCCGTTTTATTTTTGTCGTCGGAGGCGTGTGCCTGCGAAAAGAGCACAGGTAAGTCAACAGGAGTTTCCATCAGGGGTGGTCAGTATGATACGTTATCATCACGATAAACTCCATCACAGTTCTCTGTCCTGGATCTTTATCTTTTTTCACAAAGAATCTTAAGACTTTTCTTTTTAGACGTGTTTTGGTAAATTAATTTTTTATTAATTCCGGATCTCTTTTCTTAAGAAGAATCTTAAGACCTTTTTTTTAGGCGTGTTTTTATACATTAATTTTTGTTTTACATAATTCTGGACCTCTTTTCTTAAGAAGAATCTTCAGAATTTTCTTTTTATTAATTTTTGTTTTGTTTTAAGCGATTCTGGATTTCTTTTTTGTTGAGAAAAATCTTAAGACTTCTTTTTAGGTGTGTTTGTATAAATAAATTTTTGTTTTAAGTAATTATTAATCTTTTCTTTTTAGACCTGTTTTAATGAATTCATTTTGCTTTGCTCTAAAAACTCTAGAGCTTTCAGGAAGAAAAATCTAACAAGTTTCCCTTTTAAATGTGTTTTATGGATTTTATTTTAAGAAATTCTGGATCTTTTTAAGTAGAATCTTCAGACTCTTCTTTTTATACGTGTTTTTTTTTGTTTTGTTTATTTTTCTGTTATTCACCTTGAGCTGACATTGTTTTTCTCATTATGATGGGTATGGTCAGTACTTCTAGATCATAGGTCATTAAAACGACAGATTTAGACCAATTATGGCGTTTGTAAACAACAACAACAACACAATGTTCGTCTGTTTCTCCAGAATTTCTTGCAACCGAGATATTAACCCTCCTATTAACTTTGGGGTCAATATGACCCCATTAAGTGTTTAACATCTCTCAATAAATGACTAACAGCTCTTTTTTTACTTTACATTTAATGACTTCATTTAAAAGGGACAAAGGGGTAAACACTGCCATGATAACATGATGTGTTCAGTGTCCTGTACACATTTTGTATGCATCAGTGTCCTCTGTGGTCAGTTTTAGCTGTGTTGGCTGCACAAAACACAAGAAATCAACACTTTGCACATATTTGTTTTGGTTGTTTTGGATGATACTGAGGAAACTATAATCTTCAAAACACTTCCCTCTGCTTTGGGCCCTAAACTAACCCAACAGGACCTGTAGCAGTGCGAGAACCACTGAGAGTTCACACCACATGGGGGAGGAGAAAACATCACTCCTACCAGAACTTTGAAATCTCTTTTAGATTGCTGTGGTCAAACTAACCACGAGGATAAAAGAGGTCAGTAAATCTGCGGATAACAGGAAAGTTAATGGCTGTAACCTGCACCTCAACGTTAGAGCAATGATACAGATGTGCCTAAAAAATATTAAATAAAAACAAAAATAATTTTGATTTGGTTTTGATTCATACAGTTGTATGCAAAAGTTTGAACACTCAAATTATGCTGTTAATTTAATATAAACATTAATAAATATGGCATATGGTTGTTTTTTCTCCTCTAATTTGTTAAATTCAGCAAATAAACACTAATTTTGCATTAAAATGTTCGTGTTCTCTGTAGAAGATGTGTTAACGTATGCTCACTTAGTCCGCAAAACCACACGCTACACTAACCCCCCCTTATCTCCATGGATAAAACAGTCTGCTAAAAATGAACATGTAAATGTTTACAAAATGTATGGTGAAACTGTTCAGAACACAGTCCAGCTGATCTTGTGAAAGCCTGAACAAATTTACTGAACAAAGGTCCTGACGTCTGCTTTTAATTTAGCTTTCAAACTGTTTATTTTTGCTTTTGGTTTCAGTTTAGTTTCAGTTAGTGTTCATTAAGGGTTCACAGGGTTGGACCGGCTGCTGGGTTATGCTTGGCCTTAAAGATGATCAGACTGATTACTTTTGACAGAGTAAATGTGAATGTTAGTGATGTTACTGCAGAAATGAAACAGTGTCATGTGGGTTAGCTTACATGGAAATACAGCATAACATTTTCTGTCCTCGCATCAAACCGTACGGCACAACATATTTGAATTTTTCCTGCTCACGAAAATTATAGCAAAATCACACAGTGACGTCAGATGAGACAGACGAACAGTTACTGCTCAAACTGCAGAGTAACGATGGCAGCACTAGCACTGTGTAATTCTATTAATTTTTCACCACTATTGGATTTTCTCCCTGTTGTCCTTAAATGCTGAATTTACTAAAACACTGTACTCGTAGCTTCCAGCCTTCTGTAAATGTGGCAAAGCTGTTCTGCTGCTGCATACTGTCTATTCCAACTTGACAAAACTAAACTTCGTGATACATACAGTGTATCACAATAACACCTTTAAAGAAGCTACATCCTACAATTCCTTTTGGATTTCATTTTTGCCTCTGAGGTCCACTTGTTGTGGTTTTATGCTCCTAAAACAAAAACTGTACCTAGTAGAACAGGTGAATGTGTGTGCTGGTTTTCGTGACGGCACAAAAACAGTGAAACAAAAAACAGTCAAAACAGGCTGTTTCCATATACGGACTGTATGGTTTGGTATGTTTTGAAACAGTGTTTGTCTACTATATTTATCTCCTGGAGGGTCAGTGTCCAGCACAGTTTGGTGATCTACCTGCTTAAACACAGACGATTATATAAATGACTCTTTCAGTTATTCTGCTTCTAAACTGTGGAGCTCAGTTCAGCTTTTATTAGACAGTCGAGCTCAGAGCTCACTTTTAATAATCATCTGAAAACGCAGCTCTTTAACTCAGCGCTTCATTAAAACTCTACGTCTCGTGGTTTTTATCTTTTCAATTTGATCTGTATCATCATATGATTTTAAACAAGTACTTACAATTTCTTGCATTACTGTTGAGCTTTATCTCCTGTCTGTAAAGCACTTTGAGCTGCCAGTGGCATTAAAAAGTGCTATATAAATACAGACTATTGCACTATTATTGTTATTACTATTACTGTTATTATCATCATCCTGCAGGTTAATTGCTTGGTTTAGTGGGTGTGTTTGTGTGGGGAAACAAACTGTACTGGACTCCAGCCATCTAGGACCAGAGTTGTGCAATTTTATACTTCTGCCATAGAACTGGTCAATATGAATATATATATATAGATCATCATCATGTACGATGCAATATGCTTTTCTCAACATATCAGGTATATCGTCAGTACTTGTAGACACTGACCAACTGCATGTTTTATTATAAAGAGAGCAAAATTAGTCCAGTTCAACTGGATTTAGTGCCAAAGACTGAATAAAAAATCACTGTGTTCAGTTTTTGATAGCATATTTTTTTTAAATGTAGCACTACTGGTTCTTTTTTCTCTGTTCCAACTGATCAGATGTCTGAAAAAATAAATATCATGGTGTATCGTGAAAATCTTGAAGGATCTTAAAGTATTGCAATCTTATATTTTTGCCATACCTCACGACTATTTTGCTATATCACTCAGCTGCTTTTTATGTGTTCAAGTGGTGTCAGAAACTGGGAAATAACTTTTTTCCCCATTAGGAAATTGCACTCGACCAGCTGACAGTCACATTTCAAACTGGGAAACTCGGAATTCCAGTCGATAGGGGAATTCACTAGATATGACAACTTTTCACCTTTTTTACTGGAGAAAATGATAAATTTGGGCTGCGCATTCTCCAAATCTCCATTCTGTCTTTTCCAAAAAATCCCGAGCAGAATGAAGCCATATTTACTGTGTAACCATCTGGTAAATACAGCCTTTCGATGTGCAAGTTTCAAGCAATGCAGGTACACGACAGTCAATGTCAAACAGGCTTACTTGCTCTTTCCCCTTGGCTTTCTTTAGATACTCTTCAACAGCGTCCACTGCCTGCTGGAAGCGTTTGCCTTTGTTTATCTTGATCATCTCCTCCTTGTGGGGGTGGTAGGGCTTCAGCTGTTCAACTTTTATCCAGGCACTGAAGGGACAGAACGTTTCTCCAGTGAACCAAAGCTTAATTTCCTCACAAAACCCTCAAATGCTCCACAAACAGAGTTTACTCACTGATCCTCGGTCCCGAAGAACTTTACGAAGAAGCATTTCTTGCCTCTGGGCTTTTTCAGGTCCTTTGGAGGACTAACGATCTGGAAAGAAAAGGATGGTTTCAAGGTCAGAAACAGGATCTGAGAAACATGATATGGAAAACTCTCAAAAAGCCTGGGTTACTTTCAGTCCCCTCCAACTGGTAAAGAACAGCATTCAGGACCACACACTTAAAAAAGATGGCTCTTTAGCAAAGGTCCTATATAGAACTATCGGCATGTTCAAATGGTTCTTTGCATGGTGAAATGGTTCTTGAGGTTGATGAAGAATGCGTCGTATATGGTTCTATATTTCACCAAAAATGGTTCGTCTACTGTTACATGCTTGACATCATATCAATAGCAGAACCATCTTCAAAAAGATTCTAGATATAATCACTGAAGCTTGAAATGGTTCTATATTAAGCTCATGGTTCAAACTTGCTGAAGGACCACTTAAAGAGCCTTCTTTTTTAAGTCTACACAATAAAAAAAAAAAAAGAGAGAAATGGACAGATGAAGGTAAACGACACAGGTTTATGAACTTACCTTTCCTGGCCAGGGGGGATACCGTCCAAGCTTCCCCCTAAAGGACAACATTAGAAAAACGAACGTAAGCTTAAAGTTTGGGTCAGTTTGTTTGAGATTTAAAAGCGCTTGAGCAACATTAAAGCCACGACAGCACCAGAGTAAACGTTGGCAGTCCAAAAACAGCTTACTGTTCAGCTTAGCTCGCAGAATTAAAGGTAAATTCCACTGATTTTCCAAAATTCCTGCATAAATAAACGGTTAAGACGTAAACAGGGTTGTTCAGAGTGGTTTGGTGTGAAACGCTCCGTTCTAAAGAGTCAGAACTGTTCACAGTGGTGGTGATAGGAACCAGACGTCCACCTCTAAAAGCTCCCTCACAGAAAGTTACTACATGAAATGGTTATGAATTCACTGCCTGATGACTGAGACACTGTTTCATGATAGTTTTGAGAAGATTTTGGCCTTAAACTCCATTTATGGTGGAGGGATACATAACATGCAGGGCGCTGTGAGGCAAAATAGTTCCCAAAGAAAACATATTATATCAGATTTTCCACTATTTTCCATCATCAACACTCCATATAAACTCAGAAGACTCGTGTAGGTTCACTGGTGGTTCTGGATAGTAAATAAAATGTCTATATTTGTGTTGTAGTCATGGCGACCCCTGGTTCCTATCAGCACCACTGTAAAGACACCTGAACCATTTCACACCAAACCACTCTGAATCCCTCTGTTTACACCTCAACCGTTTGATTTAGCAGAAATTGTAAAAAATTTGGTGGAGCAGCCCTGCTGGTGTTTTTCTCGCATCGCCAGCAGCGAATTCGCTCTGTAAAGTTGTGCTTGACGGGCAGCTGCAGTGCTGCGCCTGAGAAGGAAGCGCCTGTCCGGAGTTTTGCGGGTTTAATCGGGGAATTAGCGCTGATTCTGCAGGCTGAGAGCCTCGTTAGCCTGCAGGCTAAGAGCTGCTTCTGCTCAACGTTTGGCTCGCTGCGGGAAAAACACGGTTTCCGAGGAAGAAACTGCTCCGACACATCGACTACAGCAGCGCTTACGATGTGTTCCGGGCGGTGGACCGGCCGAGCAGCGACAGAGGAGCGATTTAAAGACAGAAAATCTCACCAAACCAGATCCCCGATCCGCAGATGCACCGCCGCCATCTTAAAACCCCTTACAGAAACGCAGTGAATGCAGGGAAGGCGCACACCCACATACGTCACTACCATGGATATCGGTGGGGGTGAGTGGGGCGGAGGGAGAGGGGGGGTGTACACAGCACAGGACCATCGATATCTGTACCTGCGACCATCGATATTTACAGACTTCGCTTTCGTGACCATCGATATCAACACAGTGGACAAATTAAAGGGGACCGTTTTCAGCATTTCTGTACATTAAACGGTTCAGATGTAAACAGAGGGCGGTCAGAGTGGTTTGGTGTGTACGGAGCCCCTAAAGTGACATGACGATTATGTCTTAATAAAGTGTGGCCACAAAATAATATGTTGAGGCAACAAGTTATTATACACTGGCCACGAGTTGTTATACTAAGGCCACAAATTACAATATTGAAGCCACAGTTTACTGTATTGAGGCCGCAGTTTACTATATTGAGGCCACAAATTAATATTTGGTCACAAGTTAATGTATTGAGGCCACAAATTACTATTTTAAGGCCACAATTTACTACACAGAGGCCGCAATTTACCATTTTGAGGCCCCAAATTAATATTAGGTCACAAGTTAATATATTGAGGCCACATGTTACTATACAGAGGGCACAAATTACAATGTTGAAGCTACAATTTACTATATTGAGTCCACAGTTTAGTGTACTGAGGCCACAAATCAATATAATGAGGCCATTAGTTTCTATATTAAGGCCACAATTTACTGTACTGAGGCCACAAACATAATATGTTGAGGCCACGAGTTACAATATTAAGGCCACAAATTACTACATAGAGGCCACAATTTACTATTTTGAGGCCACAAATATGATATATTGAGGCCATGAGTTACTATATTAAGGCCACAATTTGCTATATTGAGGCCACAAATTACTATATTGAAGCCACAATTTACTACACAGAGGCTGCAATTTACCATTTTGAGGCCCCACATTAATATTAGGTCACAAGTTAATATATTGAGGCCACATGTTACTATACAGAGGCCACAAATTACAATATTGAAGCTACAGTTTACTATATTGAGGCTACAGTTTAGTGTACTGAGGCCACAAATGAATATAATGAGGCCACAAATTAATATAATGAGGCCATTAGTTTCTATATTAAGGCCACAATTTACTGTACTGAGGCCACAAACATAATATGTTGAGGCCACGAGTTACTATATTAAGGCCACAAATTACTACATAGAGGCCACAATTTACTATTTTGAGGCCACAAATATGATATATTGAGGCCATGAGTTATTATATTAAGGCCACAATTTACTATATTGAGGCCACAAAATACTATATTGAGGCCACAGTTTTCCAGATTAACGCTACAATTTACTTCATTGAGGCTACAAATGACTACATTGTAGCGGTTAATTTCAGAGTATTGATTCTCCAGAGCATTGAACAGGATTATTTTCCAAGGACTCTTATTCTGAAGGCAGGGCTAGCGGCTAGGTTCTGTATTGGTGCCTGTAGAGCAGGAAGAACAGGGAGAACAGGAGAGAGAGTGCTAGCGTGAGCTTATTGTGTGGTGTGGCTGTGGCCGACTACAACCTGTTAATAAAGCACAACGTCTGGAGCATAAGCTGTGTGTCTTCTTCCACAGCGCTACGATACTCAGGCCATGAGTTACGAGAAACTTAACTTGTGCCCTCAGTATAAGAATTTTATCACCATGTCACCTTAGGGGCTCCATTCTAGAGAAACTGAGTCAGAATTTTTTACAGTGGTGGTGATAGGAACCAGACGTCCACCTCTAAAAGCTCCCTCACAGAAAGTTACTACATGAAATGGTTATGGATTCACTGCCTGATGACTGAAGATTTTGTACTAACTTATTTAGAGGAAAATAGTCCCCAAAGAAAACGTATTATTTCAGATTTTCCACTATTTTCCATCATCAACATTCCATATAAACTCAGAAGACTCGGAAGGTTCACTGGTGGTTCTGGATAGTAAATAAAATGTCTATATTTGTGTTGTAGTCATGGCGACCCCTGGTTCCTATCAGCACCACTGTAAAGACAACTGAACCGTTTCACACCAAACCACTCTGAATCCCTCTGTTTACACCTCAAACACTGAAGTGGAGTCACTGGACCCCCCACTGTACGGGGCAGGCCTGTTCAACTCTGTACTGTTACTAGTCGTTATAGATATCTACAGGGGTGCTGCATTGTGATCATAGATCTGTATGGGCGTAAATAGTTATGGGGTACTTCTCATGATTATTGATATTTACAGACTATCTATTCATAACCATGTGACCATGTCTAGCCTACAGTTGTATGCAAAGTTTAAACACTTTGGCCACTTTTCATGTTTTGTTGATTTTCTAAGTGATAATAAATTGACATGTCCTCATTGTATTGCACAATTCTATTTATTTACTGACTTTAACATATTTAAAAACATGAAATCTAAAATGTGCCATAATCTCTGCATAGGCCACATTTATTTTCGATCTGTTAAAGTCAACAAGTAAGTCATAATTGTGCACTGAAATGTTATTTATATTTATATATTATTCAAACGTTAAATATTTATAGGTTACTTACTCTTGGCCCATAAATATCATTAGGAGACCTACTCATGAAAATAGAAATATAAGGTACTTTCTCATGTCTGTATGTATTTATAGATTATCTATTCATGATTAATGTCTACCCTGCTGAAAAAAGCACAGATCAGTATTCATTCCATGCTAGTCTAAGCTAGATTATGCTCATTTAGCTGGTCACCCAGCACAGACATGCTTGTTGACCATCATACCAGCATCCGAAACACAACATGTGCCAGTTTTGCTGGTTTTTCTATCAGGGTATAGGGTTCCCTCTATTTTCAGCTGACAAAAGACAAATAAGGTTTTAAAAAATAGTTTTTAAAAATCTTATTAAAAGGACATGATGCACACTTTTATATCTCTGTGTATTTTTCATCTTAAATATCCGGTTGCTCCATCTGACTGACTGGTTGTGCCACCTGACTTTTCAGACTAATTTTAAATTAAACAGGCATCTGTTAAGACACCCGTACAAACCTTTGACCTCAAACTCGAGTTTACTTTTATTTTTTTCAAATAACCATTATTATAATAATTCCACATTTTCATGGTTCTCCTGAGTTCAGAACACATGACGTGGTAAACGGAATCGTTCTAACCACAAACATCAAACATCACATTTTTGCTAAAATGTGAAAGGCCTACTGACCTTGAAGGTCACTTGGGGTCTTCATTATGATGCCATGCCCTGGCCCTTCGTTTTTAAAAGCATGTCATAATAAAAGTCCTTTGTTTTGGCTGTGCGCTTGACATTTAAGGACAAAGGTTTTCAGTGAGTTGAGCACTTTTCAAGTTGTCTTATGTTGGAAATTGGTTTTCATTTTAATGTTTTCAAACATATAATCATTCCGAGCTAAACTAATATGAATTTTATATGGATGCACTGAAACTAAATAGTCACATAAAGAGGTATTATTGAATAATTTGATGTATTTCCTGAACTTATGACTTTCTGCTGTGGGGGGGGGGGGGTGCAGGGTAGATAATGGACTTGGACGCAAAAAATGCATATATATATATATATATACATACATTTTAAAAAAGATATTTAAAAGTTACTTGGCCATGACCTTAAATATCTATGGCGTAGCTACCTAACTAAAAATAGATAGCTAATGAAGGGGTTTCTCAAATGTTACATATCACTCATTTGTCTGATATGCAGATAAGGCTGAATAGGAAGGTGAAAAGAAGACATGAGAACACAGTACTCCAGTTTGCCCACATATATTTTATCTCAAGAAACAATACAAAGATGGTAATTTGACACCATTTATAAAAAGAAATATTCAAAGTGACATGATGACAGCACAGTAAAAAGTATGTGTAATATGGGTAAAAGTAAGCTTTTATAGACTCACTACAAAGGCTTTCATAAGAACATCATAGGGACAGTCAGAGATCACACTCACCCTGTTCAATCACATTACCTCTGTCTAGCCTTCAAGAAGGACACAAACGTAGCTTAGACATTCTCTCTACTAGCCCAAAATTCAGAACCGGAAGCAAAGAACAGCCGGGTGCATTGATATATGAATGCGTGTGGAAATAAATACACTGTGCACTGAGAGAGAACAAAGTATGATTTTATCTAGAATCTGAAAGCCCAAGGAAACGTGTGCTTAATCAAGAACTTTTAACCAAGGAAGTAAAGTGACAGAGTAGAATAAAAGACGTAATATCTTTGGTAATTATTTGGCATTTCCAGAAACCATGACGCCAAACTCCTGGATGGTGATTTCTTTGTTCTGGTACTGCTGTAGCTGACGGCGAGTGATGTGTCCAGCCCTCAGGGCATCCTCGATGGAGAACTTCTTGCCCGATTTTCTGTCGTGAAGAACAGACGACTCCCCGTTTGGACCCTTGACGGTGATCTCTTCCCAGTCGCACTCTTGACTCTGGAGGTTGACGAACATCTTCCAGTCGATCAAGCCCAGCTTGTACGCCTCTTCGGGCCTCATTTCTTTGCCGGTGTCTGGGTCGATGATGACAATGGAACGACGGAGATGACTTTCTCTTTGTTCTCTCTTCACCCTCACCGCAGACAGACTCTTCTGTAGCTTTTCGATCTCTTCTTCTTTCTCCACCGTGATGCGTCTCAGTTCGGACAGCTCTTTCTGTAGGGACGATACCCGGATTTCCAGGTTCTTGCTGTTGTCCAGGGGAAGAGACTCTGTGATCTGTTTGGTTTCCTTCGTGGTGATCTGAATCTCAGCCTGAAGTTTCCTTATTTCGTTCAGGAGGCGCTGGTTCTCCTGCTGGAGTCTGTTGCTCTCGTCACGGATGTAGTCCAGCTCTTTGGATGACTTTGTGTTTGTGAACTCTACTTCGGTCAATCTGGACGTGATCGTGGTAAGTTCTAAGTCCAGTTCTTGCCGGCGTTTCGTCTCTTCCTCAAGGCTTCTCTTCAGCCTCTCAATCTCAAGCTCTGCTTCGGGATCTCTTTCGACCTGAATCTTCTCTGTGCGTACGACTTTTTCCCGGACCTCCGTCCTCTCCAGGGTCTCTTGCTGCTGAATTAGAGCGTTGAATTCTTTCTCGAGAAGGATGCGCTTGTGCCTCTCTTCCTCAACCTGAAGGCGTAGGATGGAGTGCTCTTTCTCCTGCTGAGGATCTTGCTGTAGGACGACTTTTTGTTTCACCGTGACCCTCTCTCTGTTCTCCTTGTCCCTGATCTCCAGCTCAGTGAGCCTTACCCGCAACCTCTGAATTTCAAGCTCGGCTTCTCTACGGGCTTTGCGTTCACGTTCAAGTTCCTCCAGCTGGAGCTCAAGATCAGCCTTTTGACGCTGCAGCCTGGCAAGTTCGTCCTTCAGGATTTCCCTCTGCCTCAGCTCAGTGCTGATGTTCTGAGACAAGGTCTCGCATTCGGACCTCAAGACTAGGTCTTCCTCCATCTTCACCACCTCTTGTTGGACGATCTTCTCCCTAACCTGCGACAAGTCTAACTTCCTAATTCTGATCCTCTCTTCGCTGGAAGCCCGTTCTCTCTCCAGATCTAAGCGCTTCCTCTGTTCCTCAGCAAGTTTCCTCTTGAGAGTCTCGATTTCTTCTCTGGTTTTAGGGTCCTCCCTGTACTGAAGGACCTCATTAACCACCTCCTTGGTCTGCACCTGAGGCTTGGTTTCTTTCCACCTCTGAATCTCATCCTTCAGTTGGAGGATCTCAATCTCAAACTTCTCCGTCTGGTGGGTCTTGTCCACAATTTCGTTTCTGAGTTTCTCAAGCTCTCTCTCAGTTTCAGGGTCAGTCTTGTACCTGATCACCTCCTTGATGATTTCTTTGTACTCGATCTGTGGACCTCTGTTCTTCAGCACTATCAGCTCGTCCTGGAAGGTCTTAAGCTGGAGTTCGGCATCTCTGCACCTTCTCTGCTGTTCCACAAGTTCCAGCCTGAGATTGGCAACCTCTGTTTCTGCCTTGGGATCGGGTCGAACAATCTCGCGCACCTTCTCCTGAACAATAATCTTTGATTTTTCCTCCTCAAGGCTCACGATCTTCCGCTGAATGTCTGTTCTCTCTCTCTGGGCGGACATGCGTTTAGCCTTTTCGTCCTCAAGCTGCCTTCTCAGGTTTTCAACCTCCCTCTCTAGGGCAATATCTTTCTCCACCTTAAGGACCTCTCTGATGGAGATCTTCTCCTCAGCCATGGCCTTTTCCTTTTCCAGGCGCCTCAGTTTTTCTTGCAGGAATCGAAGCTCGTCCTCAAGTTGTTTCCGGTTATCTATTTCTTTCTGCTTACGCTCAATGAGCAATCTGTACTCGCTCTCGAGCTGAGGATCATTCTGAACCTTTACGACTTCTTCCTCCTTGATGACCTCCTGCTCCTTGTTCTTCTCCGCAGACAGGACAGTTATCTGCTTCTGGATCTGAATCACTTCATTGTCCTTCACTATCTTCTGTCTCTTGAGCTCCTCTAGCTCTTCCCTAAGCTTCCTCACCTCCTCCTCCTGTCCTCTGTCTCTTTCAATGCGGAGAACTTCTTTGACCGTGTACTGCTGAGCGCCTTCCTTCATCTCCGTCTCAATCCCACGCAGCTTCACCCTGAGAGAGTCCAGCTCACCCTCCAGGATACGGGTGGTCCTGCGCTCGTCTGAGAGCTTCTGCTGGACTTTGCTGATTTCTTCGTCTAGCTGAGGATCAGGCACCTTCTTGATCAACTCTTTCTTGACGATTGTGTCTTGCGGTTTCTGTCCTTCCAGCAAGTAGATGTCGGTCTGAATTGTTTTGATTTCTTTCTCCAGCTGCTGTCTCTTCAGAACCTCTTCCTCCAGCTGCTTCTTGACTCTCCAGGGTTCTTCTCCTGGAGCACTAGCTTTCACAGTCTGGACATTCTGCTGGATTATTTGCACCTCCGGTTGCTGTCAAACAAAGCACGATACCATGAGCTAACATACTTAAAACATTGATTCTGTGCATAATTGCTTTTGGTTGCCAGTGTGCTGTACCTGATTGAGCAGACTTTGTGCAAACTCCAGGTTCTGCAGTCGTTGTTTATTAACAGCATTGACCTCAGTGAATTTGGCCTCGATGGCTGCTTCCTGTTGGAAAAGAACATAATCTATCACAAATGCTTTCAAATGTATAGACCAACTACACATACATTTTTGCTGTATATCATCGTGTCCTGAGTAGTGTGACGATAAATACACACAAGTTTGTGTGTGTGTGTATATATATATTTTTTAACCACTTCCTACTAATTTGTCAAACACCTATGAAGTTGTAGACTGCTACTATCATACTGCAGCCATTTTATACATGTACCAGCAAAAACATTAGTTTTATATTAATAAAACAGTAATTCCAAACTTTTGAACAATGGCATGCGTTCCTGTCAAAACACAACGTTGTATTTTCAAAATGGTAACTTCACAGGAGAAGGAAAACAATCAAAATTTTAATGGAATAAAATTTAATGGAAAAAAATAATGTAATAGAATTCATTCTAAGTAATTCTGGACCATTTATGAGTTTATATTGGTCCATTCATTTTCACAATATAAAGGGCAGCTTGCATTACACACACACACACACACACACACGTATATGTAATATATGTTGACTCCAATTACAAGATAAGAATGTTTATATGTAAATAAAATTTTAATTACATTTGAATGGACAAATACAAATTGTCCCAAAAATGCCCTCAAATAAAATACTGTTCCTTTAACTTCTATTAAAAGTTACAAGTGTTTTTCCTCCCCCCAAAGCGTCCTGGTTTTGTGAAAGCCGCTATGTAAATTGGATTTATTAGTATTTATTTTTTATATTATTCCTGTAAAGCTACACACTGAAAAAGGCTCTTAAGGGTTCTTTAGCAAAGAAATTGGTTCTGTATAGAACCATAAACACACAAAGAACCTGATGATTAAAGAGTTGTTTGCATGGCGAAATGGTTCTTTAGATTGATGGAGAGTGTGTTTAAGATGGTTCTATATAGAACCTTTTTGAAAGGGGTTCTTCTACTGTGACTGGATTGGCATAGATTACAAGACCCCTTTTAGGTGTGATATAGAACCCCTTTCTACAGTACATTCTCCATCAATCTGAAGAACCATTTCACGATGCAAAGAACCCTTTAATCATGCAAGGGTTCTTTGTGTGTTAATAGTTCTATACAGAACGATCTTCTTTACCTAAGAACCCTTAAAGAACCGTCATTTTTAAGAGTGTACTTGTTTGGAGACATTATTTTGTTATTTATTTGTAATTGTATTTATTCCATACCTCTCCCTTCACTCTCAGGGCAGGAGACTCCAATTTGCTCCTTTTGTACGTTTGTGGAACCAAACCGTCTTCAAGGTCAAGGACGGACCGGAATCTCTCAGCGTCACTTTCGTAGTCCTGAAGAGTCACAGACAGGAACACGTTAACCTCGCGTCTTACGGCTTATTGAATACAGAATACCTGCAGAAGGCGACTCCACATGATCCTGTAATCTTACCTTGACCGCCTGCTGGTACTGCTGAGCGTTCTTTGAGACGTTGTTCAAGTCTGACTCCTTTCTTGCGATGTCAGAGAGCAGATTCTGAGAAAAGGAAAGAAAGCAGCTGTTTCTTAAACGGCTCTATGGGTTTTTATGGCAGTTTGTTATTAACCCATGTGTGGCCTGGTGGTCTCAGTGGTCTGGTGGTTACTGGTTTTTTAAATCAATACAGCCATAACAATTTATGTAAAAATACCAGATGTTTAAAATATAAACATATAAACAAAATAAGTGTCCAGCGTAGGGTTCTCCTTTAGCAGCTGTAGCCAGTCAGCAGCCTGTCCATGTTGTCCACCCTCACACACACACACACACACACACTAACAGCAGGCCATCTAGGAGGAGAACAGAGTGAAGGACACAGCACCTCCACACTTTTACTCCCCGCAGGTTCACCCAACACCACATGTGTAATACAAATGTGTGGGGGGTGAACAGAGTGAAGACCCTGAAAATGGGTTATTTTATATGTTCTTCACAGAAAATGAGCAAAGACCAAGAATCTGAGGCTTAAATAATAATAAATCACATCATTTTTTCTTTTGGTAAACACTGAAAACGGGTCCCACAGACCTGAACGCCACACAAGGGTTGAAGATTTTAAAAATGCCCTTACTCTCTGGTTTTTCAGCTTGGCCTCCACCTGTCTGATGTCGTCGGTCTCACGTGGCTCGTAGTTGGGCACGCGGGACAGCCAGTTGTTCAGGTTGTCGTAATCGTTGCGGTAGTTGTTGTAGGCCGTTTTAGCTCTCTGCAGATTCTGAGATCTACAAGATAAAAGCAGTTTGAATGAACCTCATGTTACTTATGCATATCTGCAGTCAGTAAACATGACCTTCGTAATAAGTGGGTAAATAATCCATTATAATTTCCTTTTTTTTACATATGACTTTATACATATGAGACCATAAAAAGGGAAATCAGTGCAACAATTATGATGATTATAATGAGTAAACAATGATCATTAATCAATAATTACTATATATGTAAATCTGTGACTTCAGTTTGACTATGATTCTTCAGAAAAAAAATCAGGGCAGTATGAAATCTCATATTTCACCATGATTTGATTTGATTCAGCTATTTTGGTTAGATTCAGAATTATTATTATTATTATTATGAACAATATACTAAATATTCATTATTATATACTAAATATTCATTATTATATACTAAATATTCATTATTATATACTAAATACACATTATTTTATGTGACCAGTGGAACTATTTACACAGCAGTGGAATCCAGACAATAAAACCCACCAAGTATGAAAAACTATTCCTTCGCATTTTTACGCCCCTAGTATAGCCGTGTGCAAAAGTTTGTGCACCCCTGTCAAATTGTACGTCTTTGTTGATTTTATAAGTGTAAATAAGTTAATATATCCTCCAAAGAGAACCAGGGTTATTGTAGTTAAATAAAACTGTTACTTAAATGAAAATGCACAGTGAAAAAACTTCTCTTTTATCTGTAACAGAAATAAACACAACATTTTTCCAAAACATCAAAACTGTAATGTCCACTGCAAAACGAACTAAAACTAAATGCAACTGCTGAGAAAATAACTCTTCCGTGTTTGGTCTGTAGGGAAAGCTGGAGCCGAGCCGAGCTCAGACCACTGCCGGGATAAATTTATTCCACCCTTATCAAAGACCTTCCATCACAGCGCTTATTATAATACTAAAAACTAAAACTAAGACTGAACCTCAATAAAAATCGACTAAAACTATGACTTTTTGAAAAAAAAAAAATAGAACTACTAATGCAGCTTAAAACCAAAGGAAAAACTAAATAAAAAACAAAAACTAATGAATATTTAAATACTATAATAGCCCTGCAGAGAACACTCTTCCTTTTTGGTATTTATTTGCTGTATTTTAACAAAGTGGGGAAAAAAATAAACCATAAAATGAGGCCTGTGCAAAAGTTATGGCACGTGTGTTAAAATAATACAGGACGTGTAACTTATTTTCACTTAGAATATCAACAACACATGAAAGTTGAATCATTATGAGTAATAAATGTGCTATTTTTGAGTTTCGAGTTCTTATCAGTGATAAATGTGAACTCACCTGGACTCGACCTGCCTGTTGAGGTTATCGTAGCGCGTGCTGAGCTTCTGGACGTCAGCCTCCTGCCTCTCGATATCAGGGCAGTATTCCTGGACCTTGTTCACCATGTTATCACAGCTGACCTTAGCAGACCTCAGGTTCTGCTCCATCTCCGGAACCACAGACCTCTTGGCCCGCAGATCAGACGCTATGTCCTGTCACAAAAACAGCACTCAGGGTCAAAAGTGCTGCGTAGAATGCAGTAACACCGAGTTCTCTACTTCGCCCACCAGATTATTACGAACACTGATTAGCATATTGTTCTCTAATTTCAGGGCACTGCATGCAAATGCCTCTCCTCTACACTCTTGTGGTTCTTCAAGGGTTCTTTAGTAAAAATGGTTCTATATAGAGCCATGGACACTCAAAGAAGCCTTTGCATGATTAAAGGATTCTTTGTATACTGTGACATAATTTCATAACCACAATAATGATGAAATATTGTTACGGCTGCACTCTAAAAAGATGCTTATTCAGGGGTCCTTTAGAAAAAGACAATGGCTCTTTATAGAACCATGCATACTCAGACCATTTGTACGCTTAAACGGTTCTTTGTATGGAGAGATGGTTCTTCAGATTGATGGAGATTGTGTTGCAGGTGATTTTATATAGAACCTTTTTTGAAAATGTTTCTATATGGTACCAAAAATTATTCTTCTATTTTTACAAGCTTGACCTTGTAACAATATCAGAACCCTTTTAAGTATAATGATAATTATAATAATTGAATTAATAATAACTTAATATAGCAGAAAATGGTCCAATAAAATATACTTTGAATTGGTTCTGATACTGATTTTTCATATTGGATCAGAACATCTTTAAATATTTCTCAGACAATAAGTCAAAATCCAAGCCTGTCCAGTAGGACATAAGGGTCAGGAACATTGCTATTGGTCTTTGTTTTGGGGGTAAAATAGACTTAGCCGACAAAAGAAAGATTATCTGTTTTATTTTTTCTGTATAGCACTTTGTAAATTGCTATAATTGCTACCTAAAATTATTATTATTATTATTATTATTATTACTGTTGTTGTAAATATTAATTATAATGACAATAATCCATTATTATTATTATTATTGTCATTGTTTTGTTGTTTGTTTGTTTGTTTGTTTATTATCTCATTATAACATTATGTGACTACAAAAAAGATAAACAGCAGAAGTGCAGCTTACAGACAGCTCACGCTGAGTCTTCTCCAGAGAGCTGAGGTCAGATGGAGCCACCTCTTCTCTGGCCAGTCTGTTCTCATAGGTGGACAGCACGTTTTTGGCATTCTGGATGGAGTTCTCCAGGCGGTTGGTGTTCTGAAGTCTGTGAAAACAAATTAAAAAATCATAGTATGTATTCTTGTCAAGGCAAAGTTGATAAATTGTCAACTCATTTTTTAATTTATAATGTTCATATGATCCACACAGTCATTCTGACAGACCGTAATACACTACAGGAAGTGTAGGGGGCGATATGGCTTCTACTGTTTCATGTAAAAAGAGCTCTATAATGTTCATATGATCCACACAGTCACTCTGACAGACTGTAATACACTACAGGAAGTGTAGGGGGCGATATGGCTTCTACTGTTTCATGTAAAAAGAGCTCTATAATGTTAATATGATCCACACAGTCATTCTGACAGATGCCGAAGAAAGCAGAATAGTTATATCAGTGAATTAAACACATAATAGCTAACAGGCTAATCGGTTATAGTTTTGGCCCTGGACTGAAAACCCAGCGTTCCTCAGATGTGAGCACAGCAGGGCGGTACGTACTTGTCGTCTGCGCACTTCAGCAGCTGGTCCACTTTGTTGTATTTGTTGTTCGTCTCAGCCACCTTGGAGTAGAGCTGTGGGACGCTGGCACATTTTGGGCTGGACTTCAGGAAAACTTCAGCCTCCTGAACTTTGGAGGTCTTCTCTGGTTCTATCCTGCGGACAGCAGAGGCGATTTCCTGCAAACAAACGGTGAGATTAGCTCGTTAAATAAGGCATCTTCACTCAGACGGCGAGGTGTCAGGCTTACAGACAACATAATCCCTAAAGTTTCCCTCTTTAGTGATTTTTATAAGCATAGAAATAAAAAGAAATTACACTCAAAAATATGGTTCTTTAAGGGTTCTTTAGTAAAGACAATGGTCCTATATACAACTATGAACACTCAAACCATTTGCATGCTGAAATGGTTCTCTGCATGGTAAAATGGTTCTTCAGACTGATGGAGAATGTGCTGTGTATAGTTCTATATAGCACCAAAAAGGGTTCTGCTATTGTTACAATGTCAAGCTTCACACTTAAAAAAGATGGTTCATCAAGGGCTCTTTAGTAAAGAAAATGGTTCTATATAGAACCATGAACACTCAAAGTACCCTTTGCATGATTAAAGGGTTCTTTGCATGGTGAAAGGGTTCTTCAGATGGATGGATGTGCTGAAGATGGTACTTTATAAAACCTGTTTAAAAGAAAGGACCAAAAAAGGTCCTTCTATTGGTTCAAGCTTGACGTCATAACATTAGCAGAACCCTTTTTGGTGCTATACTGAACCATCTACAGCACATTCTCCATCAATGTGAAGAACCTTTAAATGAAGCAAAGGACCCTATAATCATGCAAAGGGTTTATTGAGTGTTCATGGTTCTGTATAGAATCATTTCCTTTACTAAAGAACCCTTAAAGTAGATCTTTTTAAGAGTGTTGTAACAACAGAAGAACGTTTTTGGTGCTACATAGAACCCCTTTCAAAAAGGTTCCATATAGAACCACACACAGTACATTCTTCATCAACCTGAAGAACCATTTCACCATGCAAAGAACCATTTAAGCATGAAAATGTAGGCTCTATAAGGAACCACTGTCTTTACTAAAGAACCCTCGAAGAAGCATCTTTTTTAAGGATGTAGGGGTAACAATATTGCATCGTTATCATGATAAATTATATAAATATTCTTTTCTGAGCTTATCGTGGATGTCGTCAGTACTTAAAGATCACTGACCAACTCCACTCTTCATTAGAGTGAGCATAATTAGTTCTGTTTAGTTGGATTTAGTGCAGTGCAGTGTGTAAAAACTGAATAACAATCATATAAATGTGGCACAGCAGGTTCTGTTTTGTCTGTTCCGACTTATTAAATCTCAGAAAAACTAAATATCGTGATGCATATCGTGTATCGTAAAAATGTCTCGTGAGTATAGTGATATAAAACTTTGCCATATCGGCCGTCCCTAGTTTGAACACCCCCGGGTGCCACAACTTTTGCACAGGCCCCATTTTATTTTCATTTTCTTCCTCTAATGTGTCAGTAACTCAGTAGATAAACAGTAATTGTGCATTAAAATGTGCAGAAGTGTGTTGACTGTAGAGGTTGTGTGACTTATTTTATAAAAACTAAAAACGTGGAATCTGACCGGGGGTGCCTAAACTTTTGCGCACCTTAAAATAAGCTAAAAACTGTTTTCAAGCCTGAATTTTGTCCATATTTTAGTCCATGTTTATAGATAACAGTGAGTCATACAGTGACAGAAACCACATAATCAAGTCTATTAGAGACACTGAACACCTCCAACTTGAGGCATCTTGGTATGCAGTCAGCATGACGCTAATTGGGGGGGCAGTAGTTCTCATTATTCGTTAGCTACATTAGCCACATACTAGCAAACGAGCAAACATCAGACACTAATCTGGTAATGATCAATTACATTTGGACAGGTGGGGATTGTGTTACTATGCTTTAACTATCACTTTAACTGTGGATCTATCGCTTTAAAGAGCGGTTTGGATTAAATGTGCAGCTTTCAGAGTCTCTAAATGTGTGAGTCTGTACCTTCATGTGCTGCAGCCTGTCACTGGTGTCCTGAAGAGGACGGGTCTGCTCCAGAGGGGGGCGCACTTGAGAGTAAATGGCCTTCTCCTGTTTATCCAGGTCATTCACCACTTTATCCAGTCCAGCCATCAGCTGGCGGCACTGCAGCTCCTGCTTATCTGTGGTTTCGACGGACAGAGAATGAGTCACGGACGAGCCAACGCCACTCAAACACGCTCCATACTAATGATATTATTAAGTGCATAAAAATGAAAACAAATTTAAAAAATAGCATAAAGAACAGGGCTTAAGTGTAGCTGCAGTGTAATTAAAATAGAAACTTAATTTAAACAAGACATCAATGTAAAATTAAATAAAATAAATGAAGTAATGAAATGTGCTTGAGTGCAATTAAAAAAAACAGATATCAATCAATTAAAATAGCTAATTAGGGTTCATTTGGCTTTAATGATTCACTGAGAGTGTGAGGGAAAAATCTCTGACTGCCAGTTTGTTCAAAATGTATGTAAATGCATTTAATAAATTAGCATGCTTTTTGTTTTTACATGTTTAGTTAGTCAAATATGTGATTTATTTCTGTCAAAATAAAAAATAATAATGAATTATTGCATTTTCATTAGTTTTTGCAAACTGCTAAAGAGAACAAGCTCATTTCTTAAATAATAAATATAAATAAAATAAATAATAATAAATAAAAATAAATAATTAATATCTAAAAAGAACTTTTATTGGGCAGTTTATTTAAGTTATTTCAAATTATTATTTTTTTCATTTAAAATCTTCATTTTAACTTGTTAAAGATGATATGTAAATTAAACATATGGTTATGCCAAGTAAAATATTATGCCAAAAATTTATTTTAAAAAAAAAGATTGATATATTTATTTATTGGTCAGAGTAAAGAAAGCCTATGCAGCAACAATGATATTTTGAATTATTAAACTTATTATTATGACTGTTGTTATTATTGTTTTAATTTTTTTACTGAGCTGATCACACGCACGTACCTTGTCCACTCGTGCTGTCCTTCCTCAGGTCAGCAAGCCGAGTCTGCAGCGCTGTTTTGCTGCTGGCCACCTTCTTCTTGATGCTCTTCTGCTGGTTGACCAGACTGCAGGACAACACAGAGGTTCAATATGTAACAACTGGACACTTACTGTGTACTGACAGCTGGCTAAAGATCTGGTCTTTTGGCCGTATCCTGACCCAAGACCTTTAAAATGACATTTCACTGAATTTCTGCATTATTCAGTGAGTGAGACATAAACATAGAGATTCAGAGTGGTTTGGTGTGGAATGGTTCAGATGTCTTTACAGTGGTGGTGATGGGAACCAGGGGTCGCCATGACTACAACACAGATATAGACATTTTATTTATTATCCAGAACCACCAGTGAACCTACACGAGTCTTCTGAGTTTATATGGAATGTTGATGATGGAAAAATAGTGGAAAATCTGAAATAATAAGTTTTCTTTGGGGACTATTTTGCCTCGCAGCACCCTACATATTATGTATCCCTCCACCATGAATGGAGTTTAAGGCCAAAATCTTCTCAGAACTATCATAAAACAGAGTCTCAGTCATCAGGCAGTGAATTCATAACCATTTCATGTAGTAACTTTCTGTGAGGGAGCTTTTAGAGGTGGACGTCTGGTTCCTATCACCACCACTGTGAACAGTTCTGACTCGGTAAGTTTCTCTAGAACAGAGCGTTTCACACCAAACCACTCTGAACCGCTCTGTTTACATCTTAACCAGTTAATTATGCAGAATTTTTTTTTAAATGATGGAATTCCCCTTCAAGTGCACAGCAAGTGTATTAAACCAATTCGTTTTAGGCAGCATAAGCTGGGCTAAGCTAGCAATTTGCCTACAGCAGCTTAGCCCTGCCCACTCACACTGATGTTATAAGGAGTGTTTCAGCTCTGGACAGCTTTTGAATGAGGCATAATATGAGGCAGCCAATCAGAACAGAGCTAATTTACATGTATCAGTATCAGGGCATGGTAACAAAAAAGCCAGTTTAATTCTAAGGGATAAAGAGAAGTTGAATTATGAACGGTTTATGATTGTTTTTGGTACACAAACCTACAAAAAAGATAAACAAGTTGGATGTCCCCAACTTTCAACATGCAGAGTAAAGAAAGCCTATGCAGTAATAATGAATCATTTTAAATCATTTACTTATTTTATTGCAAGTTTTACTCATTTTATTTGCACATACTTCTCAGAAATGGCGATTGATTCTGGGTCGGTGGGTGGGATCATGAAACAAACACCAGGAGCGCTCAGTGTGCGGCCGGCCGGGTCTTTAACATCCCACTTGTTGCCGTTGATCCTCAGCAGGGTGTAGCGCTCGCCTCTCAGAATCTGACCCTGCAGAAAAAAACAAGCCGGAGACTCTTATTCGGAGCTCTGATACCTCCTCTAAAACTGCTGCTCAGTTCCTGTCCTGCGAATCCAAAATCCCACCAAAATCCAGCCTGAACACCGCGGCAGGTTTAAACGAGCAGCGGCCTTCTTAAGGATTTAAATACATTAGAATAAAGACATGCAAACACAAGCAGAGAAGAAAGTGAACTCGGCTTTGGTGCTGAATATTTCAAATTCCTCCAAGTGGAATATGGAGAGTGATTAGCCTTTAAGCAAAATAGATGAGATGAAAGTGAAACTTCATCCAAAAATGAAATTAGTTTTTCCTCGCTTTGCCAACAGTCGACCAGCCAAGACATGTTTGGTGTCTGAAGTTTACTTCTTTAGTTTTAGGACTGCTTGTTCTACTCGACCTGCTTGTGTGTTTTGTAGCTATGCTAATATATTTTCATCCATGTTTATGGATGCTAGTGTGTCACATAGTGTCAGGAAACACACAAGCAAGTCTAGGTAACACTTTAATTTGTACTGTTTGCACTATATTGTTCATCTTTACATGTACATACAAAACAGCACATTTAATGCCCAGCACTCACCAGCGGGCTCAATTTGTTTTACACACTTCTATGATCTACGAACAGCTCAGCCAGTTTGCGCTGAAGTCCCTGTAGTTACTGAACAATAGGTCTTAGTACGTAATAAGCCTGGAACTTTAAGTGGTTAAAACACACAGTACCTCTTCTGCGTCAAATTCACACAGCGCCTCCACGGGCAGGAGCTTCTGAGGAGGGTTTCTGCGGTACTTGAGTGGGAGAACCTGCAGGCTGCGGTTCTGCAGAGCCTTCACTCGCTCATCAAAGTGATCCATGGCCTTCGCCTGGTCCTAATAAACACACACAGAGCAGAGAGCATGTTCAGGTTCTGAAGACGTTCCATAGACTTACTCCCCTCAACGCTACTACTACTACTAGTTTAAACTAGTTTTACAGTAAATACTGAATAATTCATAGTAGGCACTGAATAATTTACAGTAGATTCTGAAAACTTCAAAGAAGATACTGGATAATTCATATTAGATACTGAATAAGTCATAATAAATACTAAATAATTAATATTAGATAGTAGATACTGAATAATTCGCAGTAGATACTGAACAATTCATAGTAGTTACTAAATAATTCATAGTTCATCCTGAGTAACCCATAGTAGATACTGAATAATTTACAGTACATACTTAAAAAGTTAATTGTAGATACTGAATTCATTCTAGTTACTGAATTATTCATAGTAGTTACTGAATAATTCATAGTAGACACTTGATATTTCATAGTAGATACTAAATAATAGTGGATACTGAATAATTCATAGTAAAAAGTGAGTAATTCATAGTAGTTACTCAATTATTCATAGTAGATAATGACTCAGCTCACACACTTCATTCATCGCAAACCCAAAACAAAGATCATACAGATAATCTTAGTGAAACTGAATGACTGTAAACTGTATTTACCCCCAGGTCAGTGAGAAGTCCTTCCAGTTGGTACATGTCTTTAAACTCTGGATTGTACTTCTGGTGGATTTCAGTTTCCAGTCGCTTCAGCAGGTCCTGAGTGTCTCTGGCCTCTTTGTTAAACTGCACAGTATAAAATCAACCAGTTAAACTGTGACCTTTAACTCCTCTTCACAGCAGACACAACACACATTTTCTGCTTTTTGAGGTCCCTGAAGTGAACTATACATTTTTTCTTCTATAGAAATGTGTTAGGTTTACACAACCAGGGGCGGACTGGATTTCCATCTTTTGTAGGGGGAGCAAGCAAAACAACATTGTGTTTATTGTGTTTGAATGCTGTGTGTTTATTGTGTCAGCTGTACAGTGTCTGATATGAAGAAAGCCACCGTTGTCCGTTTTATCTCAGCACAGCCGTCTTTGTGGAGAGGTGTGAACTGTTTTTCACAGCAGGGGGTTCTCACCCCTCACCATTTCACCCTATTGCTCGCTAGCAGCTCAAGAACATTTTACACAGAGAGAGACCTAGTTCATCTGACAACAGAGTTACAGGGAAACAAATATTTTATTGGATTATATTCTTTAAAACATCTTAGGTCCAGTCTCATTACTTATTTTTACCCCTATCCCTTGTTTTCCGAGTGTCTCTTTGCCCCTTGGAACTGAGTTACAGAGTAGTGGTAGAAATCTTCCCTCTGAAATGGGACCCTCAAATAAAAAGAGCATCACTTCATTAACAGCTACCAGCGCTGCTCTGTAGGCGACCCTGCCAGTCTGCAGTGACAGCAGAGGAGGGTAAAGTTCAGCTCCTCACTGCTGGGCTTTAGTTACATTTAGGGCATCATATGCCTTCAAAGAGGGGGGCAATTATTTATTATCACCCACCACTAATTCTTCAGTGATATGAAGCTGAAGTCAGATATTCACCAGCTTCTCGTTCGAATTTTCCCTGTTCCACCTTAAATGGTGGTTCTGATGCTTGAGGCGCCAGAATGTAACTGCAGCACCATTTAAGGTGGAATGGGAAATTTAGCTAGCTACCAAGATATCAGCATAATATTAGCAATTTTGCTTTGCTTGTTATAAAGAAAACGACCATAATACACTGAAACGACATTAAACTAAGATAATATGATGGTTATTGTCATTTTTTAACAGAGAAAATTCTCACGTTTGTGGGTTTCTTTGGTCTCTTGTTCTCCATCTTGCTGGTTTTTCTTTTATTCTCATATCTCTCTGTTTGGAGTCTCTGAAAAACCTCTGTTTGGAGGGTCATGTAGCCCCAACACTTCGCCCTACCCCTCTATCTCAACAAGAATCGGGACACCCTACCCCTAGACATGAACACGCAGAACAGAGGGGTGGGAGTAAGTGGTAGGGGCGAGGGGTGTAATGGGATTGGGCCTAAGTCTATAAAGTTGAAAGAAAACGGCTACCAGACTTTTTGCCATTGTTAGATTTCCTTTAAAGAGCACTTATCCTACAATTTTCATGTATGAATTTTGAAATTCATTGATCGGATGGTTTGATGCATCAAAATCAGCCCTTTCTCTGTGTCCTCCTCACCTTGTGGTACTCATCCATGTGCTTGAGGTGATTCTCCTCACAGATCAGCAGGTTCAGATACTCCTTCCAGTCTGCATGGACAGCCTCCATATGGGCCTGAACACAACACACGTTTCAGATACGCACAGTCTATGGACACTACAGAATTACAGAAGAATCAGCCCCGCAACAAACACAGGCTTCACTTATCTTGTCTTAATATATGTTTCATTTGCAGCCTAATAAAGTGACAGCTTTGTAAAAATAGTACAATTTTACCCAATTTTCTCCTTACAGCAAGTGCAGCCAGTTAGCCAAGACATGTTTATTGTCACTAGGAGCTACGAGGCTAATGTAGCTAGCAACTAATGGAACCACACCAATTAGCATGGTGCTAACTGCACGCTTAAATCCACAGAAACCAGCCTTAAACCATGATTTATAGTGTAGTGGGTAACACCTCTGCCTTCTACACTGTAGACTGGGGTTCAATCCCCGCCTGGGTAAGCACCCTATACTATACCAATAAGAGTCCTTGGGCAAAACTCCTAACACTACCTTGGCCTATCTGTGTAAAAGATCAAATTGTAAGTCGCTCTGGATAAGAGCATCTGCCAAATGCCATAAACGTAAATGTTAAATGATTTGGGCATAAAAACTGCCATTACCTAGCATGTTAGCCTCGTAGCTAAAGTGTACAACTGAAGAAGCGAACTTCGGACACCAAACCTATCTTGGCTGATTGACTACATTTGTGTCTGAAACTGTGAAAATTTTGACTTTTTGCTGAACTAGAAGACAGATTTCTTGATGATAGTGTAATTTATCACTACATCACAGTCAAAGATATAAAGATAGTCGTTCCCTTACAGAAAAGAGTCACATTAATTACACAGGAGAATAAGGATATTGCACCTTGATCCTGGAGGAGAAACGTAATTTCACTCCACTATATATATATATATATATATATATATATATATATATATATATATATATATATATATAAAATATATATATATATATATATATATATATAAAACATGAAAAAAAAAATGGTTTTTGAACACTTAACATGTGAAATATATGTGACTTTTCTGTAAGCAGCCATGTTTAGACTCGGGAATCACATGATTATTCAGTACCTGCAATTAGAGGTGGGCAGTATGACACCATGCATCATTATCATGACAAATTACATTACTACACACTTTTCTGAACATACTGTGGATGTATTGGACCATCCGGATGTTTCATTAAAAAGAGAGTATTGTGATGTAATTCTGAACATATTGCCCACCACTACCTACATTTGTACGCTCTCCACTCACTCAGTATATGTATATATTGTGTTTATACTTGCTTATCTATATTTACCGTCCTTCTGCACTTTATATGTAAATAATACTGTATTTTGCACTTCTGGTTAGATGCTAACTGCGCTTCATTGGCTCTGGACCTGAACTCTGCACAATGACAATAGAGTTGAATCTAATCTAATCTAATCTAATCTAATCTAATGACTGTTTACAAATGATATTTTCTTGGTGGTACCTCGATGACGTTCTTCCCTGGGTGGTCCTGTGCGATGAGCTTCTCTCCATCATCATTCAGCTTCGTGACGGTCGTCTCCTTGGACTCCAGGCACTTAGTGATGAAATTCTGTTAGAGAAATGCGACACATGTGACTGTTAGCGCTGTCATTTCCCTCCTTTTCCTGCTTCTTTCTGTGCTGAAGCTACAATGCTAATGTAGCAGACAATTAATGGAAGCTTTCAGCCACCAGGTTAGCGTGGTGCTAACTGCATGCCTAAACCTTGTGGAGCTGTTCAGTATCTCTAAAAGACTTGATGATGTGGTTTCTGACACTGTATGACTCACTGTGATCTATAAACATGGACTAAAGCAGTGTTTCTCAGTTCCTTACACGTTTTAGAGCTTCTTCTGCTTTAGCACCCACAGTAACTCAGTCAGGGGCTGGTAATGAGCTGATTAGTTGGTTAGGTGTGTTGGGAGCAGGGAAAACACTAAAAGTGCAGGACAGTGGGCCTCCAGGACCAGGGCTGAGAAACAGTGGGCTAAAGTACGTTAGCATAGCTAAAACACTAGCAGTGGCCATTTGGAGGCCTGAATTTTGTCTGTGATACAGTTTGAGATTACTTTGCATCTAAAGTGTGATGAAGCATGTAGTTCACCCAATGCAATGTGGTTGTTAGCCACATTAGCCACATTAGTCTTTTAGACGCGCAAACCAAAGAAATAAACATAAGACAGATTCTTTTGTGGAAGAATTTCTTTAAGTCAGGGGTTTCAAACATCACAAGCATCACAGCCAGTCATATATTTACAATTTATCCCTAAATCCAACCTCCAAATCTGTTTTTTTTAGCTTTTCTGAGGCTTCACGTTTTCACCTGACGAGTAGAATAGCTTCACCCAAAGCCACTGTGGCTGGTTACCCAACATACCCCTCTATAAAATCAGCTGTTAATTACGATGTTAACTGTTAATTACGATGTTAAAAGCAAACACTAAAAGTTTATATACGTATAATATATAATAATACATGCACATTTTTCACATTTTTCATCTGAGAAAACAGATTTACATGCTCTACCAGCCCACAATAACCTCACCAGAGACCCCCCAGTAATATGAAAAAAGGGACTGCTAAACAGCAGAGGGCGCCCTCGAGCGAGTCCTCAATGAATGGGAGTAAACTGAGCTAAACGGCTAAAAATGAAAAGATAAAATTGTCTCTAGTCACTGAAACCAGAACTTTCCTTCAATTTTAGAAAGTAGAAGTTTGTATTTCACTAAAAAAACAAAGAAATCTCACCTGTTTGTAACCTTTTTTCTACAGCAAATGGGTTTTGGGCAGCAGGACACTAACATTACTGCTGCTGAGTGCTGATTGGTTGGCGAGCGGAGCAGCTCATTGGCTGTTCGCGCTCACTGACGTCATGAACGTACATGAGGCTCTGTTTTAAACTCCTATAACTCGAGTTTAAAAGCTCTTAAAAATATAACAGCAGTGTTAAAATGTTTTATGCTGCTCTGTGTTCAGGAAATTATCGTATTATTTTACATTAAAAATGTTTCAGCATTTACAAACTATGATTTTGGTCAAAAGCTCCATTTTAACCCATTCATTTTGGACCTGCTCTGGAGCGCCCTCTAGTGTTTGAGAAACCCAGATGACATTACAGAGTGTAATTCTTCTCTTTACAAGTTCCCCGACCTCACTCTTGTTCAGCAAGAAAGCTAATGCTATCACAATAAAAGTCCCTAAAATGTTAATTGTATTACTACTACACTACTACTACTGTTTTAATTATAAATAATTATTATTTGTTGTAATAGTAGTGGTTTATGATGACAAAAAATCCATACTTGCAAAAACATACGGGACACTTTTTTCGCCGCATCTTTTCAGCAGACCACGTGGCTAGTGGCCCCCTTCTTTAAAAGTTCATTGAAGGTTTGGACTCATTTCAGTCTCGTTTGCAATTTGTTACAATAAAGTATTAATGATATTTATTCACATGACTAATAATCATCTTATCTTATTCTACATTTTTAACATGTGTTGATTATAATTCAAGCACTACACAGACACATCTGCCTACCGGTGGTCATAAAGACCCCTGCCGTACCTCGTACTGTCTCTTGCGGGCGGGGTAGTCCAGGTTAGCGTCGCTCCAGTCGTAACCGATGCGCTCATCAGCCTGCTGGTCCAGCCAATACAGCTCATTAGTGCAGCGCTGCATGTAGTCCTTCAGACTGAGGAGGTTCTTCTGCCGGGCAGTGGAGCTGGCCTTCATGGAGAAAAACACAAAAATGGTGACCTCTTCACCAACATTGCTTAAAATAATACACAATACCAACATATTTATACCCTCAGATACAAACCAACACCATTTAACCACTTAAAAGTCCCAGTTATTGTTGGTGTTGTAGTTTTATATGAATTATTTCTGATAGTTGGTGTGAAAGTGCAATTTTTTTAAACTGTAAATCCATACATATTTGTGTTTGTAAGAAAAAGAGAAGATATTTTAATATTATTTGAATTTAATGACAAGTTATTGTCATCCATTCTGCGCATTTTCTCATTTTCTGACATCAAAACAAGCAGAAAAAAGTCAGAAATCAAATGTAAATATAGAATTAATATGTGTAATTATGTAAATGCATGTAAATAATTATGCAAAGTAAATCAAACAGCGATAACTCCAGACTTCTAAGGGTTAAAGAGAAGTTATTGGAGCAAATAGGAGTCAGCTGAATCACACAGTACTCTCCAGTGTCAGAGCCAGCGCTGTCAATGGTGTTTTGAATGGGCAAATATGAAAGGTAAATGTTTACAAGTGGAACAGATCCTGTAACACAGATTAAGTTCTCATTCAAATTCATCAGGCTTTCTTATCTCAGAGCAGCTGGCTGGGCGGGTTAGCGGCGAGAGAGGAAACGTCTCTAAACTCTGATTAAACCCACTGCTAGAAAAACAGTGAAGCAGAAGAGTCGAGCTTTACCATGAGTTTGTTGTATTTCTGCTGCTGATAGTCCTGAAACACAAACAGCACAGTCAGAGTCAAACACACTGATCTGACTCATTTCAGACACTTTCAGTTCAACTTAAACAGACACTACTGTTCAAAAGTTTGGAAGCACCTGCAGTATTTATTTCTCTTACTTTATACACAATAATAACTTATAAAACACAGATTTAAATAGAAAATATACACCAAAAAGATATTTTCAGATCTTTATTCCATATTAGATGCCTTCTAGGAACAACAGGAAGTTATCAAACAATATATAAGACACTAATTTTATATTCGTTGTAATTTAAAAAAAAATAATTTATGACTCCAGATTTTGTCACCACCTATGAAATATGAGATAATCGTGATATTTATTTTATTAGAGCCTCATTACAGATGTTAATTTTATAAGATGTTTATTGTGGATATTAATTTTATTAGAACTTTATTCTGGATGTTAATATTTATTAGAACTTCATTCTGGATATTAATATTATTAGAACTTCATTCTGGGTGTTAATATTTATTAGAACTTCATTCTGGATATTAATTTTATTAGAACCTCATTCTGGATATTAATTTTATTAGAACTTCATTCTGGATATTAATTTTATTAGAACCTCATTCTGGATGTTAATTTTATTAGAACTTCATTCTGTATGTCAATATTATTAGAACTTCATTCTGGATGTTAATTTTATTAGAACTTCATTCTGGATATTAATATTATTAGAACTTCATTCTGGATATTAATGTTATTAGAACTTCATTCTGGATGTCAATATTATTAGAACTTCATTCTGGATATTCATTTTATTAGAACTTCATTCTGGATGTCAATATTATTAGAACTTCATTCTGGATGTTAATTTTATTAGAACTTCATTCTGGATATTAATATTATTAGAACTTCATTCTGGATATTAATATTATTAGAACTTCATTCTGGATGTCAATATTATTAGAACTTCATTCTGGATATTCATTTTATTAGAACTTCATTCTGGATATTAATGTTATTAGAACTTCATTCTGGATGTCAATATTATTAGAACTTCATTCTGGATATTAATATTATTAGAACTTCATTCTGGATGTCAATATTATTAGAACTTCATTCTGGATATTCATTTTATTAGAACTTCATTCTGGATATTCATTTTATTAGAACTTCATTCTGGATGTCAATATTATTAGAACTTAATTCTGGATATTAATATTATTAGAACTTCATTCTGGATGTCAATATTATTAGAACTTCATTCTGGATATTAATTTTATTAGAACTTCATTCTGGATATTAATTTTATTAGAACTTCATTCTGGATATTAATATTATTAGAACTTCATTCTGGATGTCAATATTATTAGAACTTCATTCTGGATATTAATTTTATTAGAACTTCATTCTGGATATTAATTTTATTAGAACTTCATTCTGGGTATTATTTTTCGATATTGTACAGCTTTCTCAGTATTTATAATTTTAGAAAATTCTGAATTTTTCTCATTTTTTCCAGCTTCCCACTAATTATTAAGTATTACTCAGAGTTATCTGCAACACATTTGGTTTCATTTTATTGAAAGCATTTGGCCTCATTCACCAGCTGTTCTAAAGAAGAAATTTCTTCGTAAACCCACTCACGCAGTTTTGGCGAAGACTCGGTCATTCACTGATGTTCTCTTATTTGGGATTAGTTCAAGAGCACAAAGGTGAGAACCGTTCTGCGCTTTAAGAACACGCCATGAATCTGACGTGGACTTTTTCTTAGGACCATTATCAGGAACACATTTAAGAACAAACTTAGGAAGATACTGGAGAATGAGGCCCAATGGTTCCAGACTTTTGACCAGCAGAGTGTGAGAATGATCTGTTAGTTCACATATTACAGTGTTTATTATTATAACATATTAATTCACCCTGTCGTCTCCAGCGGTGATGTAAGGAGCTAAAGCCTCCACTTCACTGTGAAAGATATTGTGCTCCTCAACTTCATTCTCGATGGTGGGCAGGTCCTGACCAAACCCTTTGTTGTTGAGATTTGCCTGTTTAAACACACACACACACACACACACACACACACACACACACACACACACACCATGTTTGCATGTCAGTACTTTGTTTTCTCAGAAGACCAACTTCCTATATGCAGTCATATACACTTTTAAAAAGATGGTTCTTCAGGGGTTCTTTAGTGAAGAACACGGTTCTACATACAAACATGAACACCCAAAGAACCATTTGCATGCTTAGATAGATAGATAGATAGATAGATAGATAGATAGACAGACAGACAGACAGACAGATAGATAGATAGATAGATAGATAGACAGACAGACAGACAGATAGATATAGATAGACAGATAGATAGATAGATAGATAGATAGATACAGTCAGATAGATAGATAGATAGATAGATAGATAGATTTGTAGACAGAACCACTGTCTTTACTAAAGAACCCTTGAAGAACCACCTTCTTTAAGACTGTAGTTCATACATTGAATTCAGCAGCTGCCCATTGGCTCCTATTACAAGCATGTAAAGATTTACAGGTTTTCACTTGTAGATATTAGTTGGGAATCTGCTGCCATTTTCCTTTAATTTCCACAGAATCAGGGGGGGAGTGAGAGAACGTGAGGGAGGGTGTGACACATGGTTACTCACCAGCTTCTCGTCGATGATTTTGCCCCAGTTGACGCTGGGCAGCCCCTCAGAGCGGGTCAGGTGGTAAATGTGGTTGTGTTCGTCCCTCAGCTTCATCACACGCTCGCGCAGCTGCTTCATACTGAGAAATAAAAACGACAACAACGTGTTAAAGTAAATATGGGTTAATCACCTTTCAGTCCACAGTAGTGCAACATAAGGTTAAAGCTGTAGTTCAGCGAAAATCAGGTCTGCACTAAATAGTCAATCATTGGTCCGCATATATCGGTCCGCTGGCTTGATAAGGTCAGCACCCCACACTGCTGGTCCACCCTCGGCCCACCCAGATTACTGTCCTTCATACAAGGTTTAACTATATTTAAATGTCCACAAACAGATTTTAAATGCACACAGACTTTTATTTTGGAAAATATGCTAAGACAATAATTACAAACAATGAACGGCTAGGTCTAATGTAAAATTATTTAGTTGTAAATGTTGCTGACACTGTGCCAGGTTGGTTACAGCTGAATAACCAGCTTTATTGATGATATTAAATAAATTATTTACTAAAATATTTTACAAAGAATAGCAAAAGAAAGAAATGAAAGCAAAAAGAGGTAAATTGGACTGTGAGTGGAAATGGAATGATGAAAAGTGGCATTTTGTCCAACACTCTGCTTAACCACCAATGGGCCGCCTGGAAAACGCTGAGTGCAAAGCCAGTGGGCTGCCAGCTTTGCCAACAGTGGACCAACAGTGGTCTGCTGTCCTCTTGCTATCAGTGGACACGTTTGCTGTCAGAAGTTATTGAGTTTTAGCCCTGGAGCTGCTAACAATTAATGCAAACGTATGTAAATTGATTAGCATGGCGCTAACCGCATGCCTAAATAATGACACGGACACACTTCAGGCTGCTACTGTGTTTATAGATAACAGTGAGTCAGAACCCACATAACCAAGTCTGTTAGAGACACTGAACACCTCCACGCAGTTTGAGGTAGATGTGTAATGATTTAGGCACACAGTGAGCACCACGCTAATTGGTGGGGTTTAAGTCTTGACTGATCGACCATGTTTGTGGTGAACTGTAAATCATATTTACAGTTAGATGTATGACTTTAATCACGCGCGGTTGGGGGTCTGTACTCACTCCTGCTGGATCATCTCGGCCTGCGGGTGCTGCAGGCGTCTGGCATCGGCTGCGTCCTCGTCCAGGCTGGTGAGCAGCTCCAGAGCGCTCAGGATGGACTTGTTGGTGGCGTCCTGATACAGCGGAGGCTTCCCCTCATTGATCTTACTGACATCCTGATAATAAAAACACAGAGCATAGAAGTTGCCATGTGAATATTTTGTTTTTCATAAAATCACAAAAACAATAGACATCAAAACTGAATTATTAATAGTAGATAGTAATTCATATTAGTTGCTGAATAATTCATAGTAGGTACTGAATAATTCATAGTAGGTATTGAATAATTCATAGTAGGTACTGAATAATTCATAGTAGTTGCTGAATAATTCATAGTAGTTGCTGAATAATTCACAGTAGATACTGAATAATTCATAGTAGTTGCTGAATAATTCATAGTAGATACTGAATAATTCATAGTAGTTGCTGAATAATTCATAGTAGATACTGAATAATTCATAGTAGGTACTGAATAATTCATGGTAGACATCAAATAATTCATAGCAGATATTGAATATAGTAGATATTGAATGATTTATAGTAGATAAAAAAACTAATGAAAGAGAAAAGGTAGTGTAACATTAGTATTTGGGGTATATTTATTATTTAATAAATGCTATTAATAGTAAAGCTACGACTGTAAACAGGCTGTGAATGTGTGTACAGAAAGGCTGAGTTTGCAGTGAACAGTGTTGTGATGCGAGTACACGCCTTGTTGAGGTTCTGCTCCGTTTCCGTGATGTGCTTTTCCACTTTATCAGCATTTTTCTGCAGCTTCTCGATCAGAACAGACAGATCAGTGGCGGGTCTGCGGGACAGAGGGAGAGGACATATATGCATCTGTTAACTAGCTGCTTTAATATCTTCAACTTCAACACAAAACAACTGTATGAATGATAAAAAAGACTAAACAGATGACGGTTATAGAGCCTGTAAACAACAACAACCAGCGCAGAGTAACTGAATAAGCAGCACTGACAGATGTTTCCACTTGTCTCTTCTGAAATGGTTTATTTCTGCAAAAGAACTTACGGTACATTTCTGTTTATTGAGTTGCGTTATTTTTACAGCTGCTATGCAATAATATAGGAGATTAACTACAGCTCATTTCTGTAAGTGTACAGCAGAAAAACAGCTACATAACAGTTCTGGTGGTGCAGGTTACTGTGGAGTCACACTGTATAGCTGTTACTTTACTGTTATTTACTGTTATGATGGTGCAGTAAATTACAGTGAAAGTAATGCAACTAATAGCCAATAATTTATTGGAATATACACTGGAATTTGCACAAACATGGTTCAATTCAACTTCAATTCAGATTTATTGTACAGCATTACAGAAAATCCAGTCTGCTAAAGATCACATGGACAAGCCAGAAGGCTATTGGAACAATATTTTGTGGACAGATGAGATTTTTAAGGACTGATTTTTGGTTTAAATGAGAAGCATTTTGTTTGGAGAAAGGAAAACACTGCATTCCAGCATAAAAAACATTATCCCATCTCTGAAACATGGTGGTGGTAGTATCAAGGTTTGGGCCTGTTTTGCTGCATCTGGGCCAGAACGGTTTGCCATCACTGATGGAACAATAAACTCTGAATTATACCAGCAAATTCTAAAGGAGGTGAAGCTGTTTTGGACAGAGGGGCTAAAACTCCACCAAGCCGATGTTCAGGACTAATCAACAGCTACCGGAAATATTTAGTTGCAGTTATTGCTGCACAAGCGGGTCACACCAGATACTGAAAGCAAAGGTTCACAAACTCACTCATAGATATGAAATATTGAATCATTTTCCTCAATAAATAAATTACCAAGTCTAATATTTTGGTCTCATTTGTTTAATTTGGTTCTCTTTATCTACTTTTAAGACTTGTGTGAAGTTTTAGGTCAAATTCATGCAGAAATATTACAAATTCTAAAGGGTTCACAAATGTTCAGGCACCACTGTATGTAATAAGCCTGGGACGGTTGAACTGGCTGAGAGTGTTGAACTGAGGGCTGTCAATCATGCTTACATGGTATGCATGTACAAAGTATGTCCTATATCAGGCCACGCCCACACAGACCTGATCAGTGTTTTCTAAGCCGTGGTTTATAACATTTCTGTTTTGCTTTGCCCATTCAAATTTAGCTGGATGTTTAACTTGATGCTCGATTTGAGTATTTAGTGAACAATTTTAATATTTTATCCTGGGATAAAACATAAAAAGAAGGTTCTGTGCCATTTAAAGGTTTCCCTCAAGCTAAACCTTTAATTTAGGCCTGATCTTAAAAGTAAAGTGTGAATGAGTTGTAGATTTGGCGAGTTAGAGTGCAGTTACAGTGTAGGGGAGTGTACAGAGCTGTAATAAGGTCCTAACTGTGGTGCTGCTCTCAGCCGGCATGACTGAACTTGATCAGAATCCAGCACAGCTGTACCTGCCATTACCTGCAGGGCAAAAACCTGCTCACATTCACCTGCACCCATCAATCACACTCACACACTGCCAAAAATAGTGTCTTGTCAAGGAAAATGATCTTAAATCTAGTCGATATATCTAATATTTCCCATTTTAAGATGGTTGTGCACTTATTACAAGATTATCCATCTTATTTCTAGATACTTTTCACTTGTTTTAAGTCATTTTATTTAGCAAAATTATCTCACTATACTGGCAGATAATTTTTGCTATTTTCAAGCTCATTTCTTACAACAAGCACTATAATCTGCCAACATAGGGAGATGATTTTACTTAATAAAATCACTTAAAACAAGTAAAAATGTCTAGAAGTATAGTAAATAATCTTAAATTAAGCTTACAGCAATCTCAACAGGAGAAATATTAGATTTGTTGACTATATTTAAGATAATTTGACTTGACAAGATCCCATTTTTTGCAGCGCAGCTCTGCTTAGAGAGCTCCCTCAGTCCACACTCAGCTCTGTTAGAGCGCTCACTGCACTCAGAGCTAAATTTACACCAGTGTGAAAGTGAGCGAGCTCTGAGGAACAGTGAGTGAGATCAGCGTTTCAGGGCTTAATACGGGCGTCTGAAACTCAAACAGGCTGAACAGGTTCTACTCTCACTTTCCTCCAACCCTGTCGCTACAACTCCGCTTTAATAATGACAGAGTGACTCATCTACTAAAATAACATTAAAAAATACATACACAGAGTCTGCTGAGGGATGGTGTGGGAAGGAGGACCCATAGTCAAATAAAATTAAAAAACTGTCTCTGAGGATGAATTCAGACAGACTTTATCCATTATTATCTGGAATATTCTGTAGTCTGTATCTTAAAATTAAAAAAATTTGAAAATTTTAAATTAAAAAATCAAATCGATTAATCTATTTGGCAAAAAAGTGAGTTTTTATCATGTAATTTATTGTTAATTTTATTTATTTATCATTCTATTATGTCTTTTGGTCACATGGGATTAAGGCTGGGTATTAAAACTCCACTGTAACAATTCATAGTCAGTCTTAGTAGATCTGCAAGCTCATAAACATGCTTCTTCCAAAATCTAGGCCAGGGGTCGCAACCCAAATGTTAAAAAGAGCCATTTTGTCCTTTCAACGAAAATCAAACCACCTTCGGAGCCACAACGCTTTATGTTTATTTCACCATCTTGGCTGTAAATGTGTCTCATTATCACCTCAGGACACTGGTTTGTTCACATTAATGATAGATTTGAGTCATTTACCTAAACGAGTGTGAACCATCATGTTAGAGAGATCAGATCTGAGCAAAAAATCGTATTTGAACAATGAGGCTTGTAATGTGAACGTAGCTAAGATCTGAAAAGATCAGATTTGTGTGTCCACACCGTTCAGAAAACATCAGATCTGAGTCACATTAGGGCAAAAAATCAGGTTTGTGCCACTTCAGCCTGGTAATGTGAACACAGCCTTAGCATCAGGACTTCTTGATTACTCAGCAATCTGTTACGCCAGTACAAGCACTTCCTACTTTCTGTTTTAAGCCACGCCCACTTTTAAGAAGATATTGGACAAAAAAGTCGTTCAGGAATCAGTCTATGTATTGGCATCGGTATCGAAAAATTTGGAGTGATTCTCAGCCCCATATGTGATTACTGATGTTTCATAATAGAAGATTCAGAAAACAAAACATCAAACCCTAGGAGACTGGCTCTGAGCCATGAATTACAAAGTGATATTAGTGAAGATGACTGGAATTAGAGTTGCCTGCATGCTCATCATCTCTCTATAAACACATGTCTCAGATTGATTCAACATAATTGGTTAATGAGAACTTATATTACTCCAGAGAAATGACCCCAGATATCCTAGATACATGTGTAAAATGTGCAGGACAAAGGGGTTTCATCATTAATGGGATAGTGTAGAGATAAAGGACATTTAGAGGCGAGTAATAGGAATTATTTCTAGGATTCTCTCCAAAGAAATACCGTCTGTCCAAAACATTGTATTCTGGGTCTGTAGCCAGAGACCCTAGATCTCTGTCTAATACACGCGAAACGCCTGATTAGCACACACTGGAAAAGCGCACCTTCGGTGAAAACACGGCTGAAATGTTCTCTTCCTGTCTTTGGAAAGAATAACTTATACGATGAAACCGAAACATATGGAATGTATAACATATGGAATTTGTTTCTGAAATTTTTTGGGGAAGTAGATATTGAGTCAGCACCTGGGCATTCCACCTGTTCAATACATAAATGTATTTATTTATATGTTCTATTATCATCAATAGCATCATTATTCTTGATATTATTATTCTATTTTATTTTTTTCTTTTATTCATTTTCATTTAAACGTGAACCAGACTATGTTTCATGATTTTGCATCTGTAAATTATGGGACAATTGTATATTTTGCAATAATGCCATTCTGAGCCGATGTTTTATATTATGGATGGCGTGAGGTTGGGGACGGGGTGAGATGTTCAGATGTAATTTGACTTGAATGTATAAATACTTCAATAAACATAAGTTTTTAAAAAATCCAGTTTTTGTTGTTTATAAAAGTATGAGAAGATTCAAAGTAGTGCAGCTAGATGTTCATCTAAGGTATATGAAATTTCAAAACTTCAGAACAAGCTGTTGTTTTCACTCTTCATACTCAATATAGTTTTTGGACATGAGTGGGCTAATGTGACGTAATGGGTGCCGGACTGAATCACTTATTTTCTGCTAGTTACCCAACTCCGTGTTTGGTGAACATCATTTCCAGCTAAATCTGAACGTTCTGCCAGAAAAGTAATAAAAAACACAGTTTCTGTGCTCTTTCCCACAGCGTGATGTTCTGAGGAAAGGGTCAGCTCGCTGTGCCATTCTGCTGCAATATCAGTGTTACAGGTCATCTGTGCTGCTCCACTGCAGACGTTTTGGCTCAGATTCAGCCCAAAGAGGATTTTCAGGCTTTCCCCTGTCGCTGCAGCCCAAAAGCACTTCATTGATGATCTAAACAGAAAACTATGTATTTAGGCCCAGCTCAATTCTCTCTCTGACATCTGGTTCAAATAAGATCATTTCAACAAAACTGAATCCACACACGAGCCGAGCAGAGCTTAAACCCCCCCCCGCGCGCTCACCGCAGCGAGCTCTGAGCAGCTCTACGGGCTGGACGTTTGGATTTATGGTTCGATGTAGGACTGAGAAATGACTCATGGCAGTCCAGGCCTTTGTTGTGTGCTGTATAAAGCAAAGCAGGTCCAACGTTCAGCTGAGCTCATTCATGTGTGGGCTGGGGCGCTGCGCTGCGCTGGGCTTGGGGCCGGGCTTCCACTGACAGACAACACACCCACTAAACTGCACAAACACAGCACAACATAAACAGCTTCTCGTTTTTAACTCATAACAGATTCATTAAAACATGTTACACAACCATGAGCGCTGAGAACGGGGTTTTAAAGTGTGGTCCACACTGGAGCTACTGGACTTCTTCAGAGCTGCTACAGAACAAGGTCAGAAGTTTGGATTGGTAAATGTATAAAATTATTCTACTCTGCTCGTCCTGAACGACTTCACGTTTCAGATAATCTGTGAAAAAACCCCTGAGAGAGTGTTAGATGAGTCCAGAGTCATGAACAGAGCTGTAGAAGATCCTAAAATGACCAAACAGCTGTAGAACATCAAGAATAAAGTTATAATTATAATCCAGAATGCATCATATTTAAAAGGTGGAGGTAAAATCTTACAGAACACCTTATACATTGAATTAAATAGATGCAACATATTACTATCTAATAAACTGTGTGTATAGTATTCATGTTATTGGGGCTGAGCAATGTGACAACATATATCATTATTGTGATAAATTATGGCACAATATGATATGCTTTTCTGGTCATATTGTGTATATCATCAGTGCTTGTAGACACTGACCAACTGCATGTTTCATGATAAAGAGAGCAAAATTAGTCAGTTTCACTGAATTTCGTGCCAAATAATGAATAAAAATGACTGTGTTTACAGTTTCTGATGGTATTTTAAATGTAGCTCTGCTGGCTCTTTTTTCTCTGTTCCAAATGATCAGATGTCTGAAAAAATAAATATTGTGACATATCGTGTAACGTGAAAATTACCTGAAGTATCGCGATATTAAATTTTTGCCATATCGCCCACCTCTACATATTACATTATATGATACAATATTATGATATAATGACTTTCTGTTCAATGAATTGTTGAAATTTCAAATGAAACATTGAAAAATGCCTTTTGGGGAATAGTTCATTATAATTAAGTACACATAATATTTCGCTGCTGTCAGAAGAAAACCTTGTATCTCCATTTTTGTCGTTTTTCAGTTTTTGACATAATTTGAAAATGATTGTTGCTCTTTACATTGTGTGTAAACTTCACGATGAATGGACCAAAAGAAACGGCCCAAAATGACTTGGAAAGAAGTCTGGTTCCATTGACTTACATTAAAAGTAAAGTAGGTTTTTTCCTTCTCCTGTAAAGTTACTATTTTGGAGATACAAGGTTTTGTTTCCGACAGCAGCGATAAGTTATTATTGCGTATTAAACAACAAAAATTGCTAATATGGTCAGTGATTCCAAACTTTCGAACATGCGTATATCACGTAATCATCATGATTAAACTGATTAAACACTGATTAAAAAATTAAAAATAAGTTCCAAAAAAGTTCAAAAGTATGTGCTACTTTTTATTATATAAAATTAAAGTATTTTGCTTTAATTTTCATGATGCACTGAATCGTCTTCTAAATAATAATAATATATTTGAATCATTTAATTGAATCACTCTATATATATATATATTTATAAGTAGCTTTAAAGGGCCAATATCCTACATATTTCTTGTATTTTAGGTCCAGATCATGTTTACATGATACATCATTTAGAATTAAACAGACTGCGCCTTTAAGGCTGATATTTTTAAATGAGCTCTGTTCTGATTGGCTGCCCAGTGGTGTCTTAAATTAAAGAAGCAGCCGAGGCTGAAACACTCCTTACAACTTCAGTGTGAGTGGGCGGGGCTAAACTGCTGTAGGCTGAATAGGAGGATACATATAATTAACTGGTTTTTATGACATCACAAACATGAATCGAAAAACTGGCTGTTTTTGCAATTTAGTTTCTAAAAATGGAGATATGTTATATTTTTAAAACTCTTTCATAGTGAAAACAAAGAAAAAAAGCACTTTTCCATCATACAGGCCCTTTAAACCTGCCTGCAGTCAGTGCATTTGTTCTTTAAATCCATTGAACCTCCACCTTTTTGTGAACATCAGAGCTAACGCCTCAGCCCAGCCGGTAATGTGAACCCCAGCACGCCCGATCCTGCTCGTGTCAGACCCTGAAACCCAGTCTGTCAGACTCTCACCTGAGACCAGAAAATCAGGCTCTTTAAGGAAACAACACTGTCCCGAACGAGAAGAGCAACATGGGTACAATGTTCAGGGCGGGGAGCACACACGCTCACACATTGTTCAGATTCCATTTCACTTCCCACCCAGTCACTCATCCACACTCGTACAAAGACCATTCACTCGCTCACACAGCTGTTAATGAACTAATCAAGTCATGAATTCATTAATGAAGTATGTGAATCACCTGCTGTAGCAGTGCAGCTTCAGCCAAACCCCACAAATACAGACTGAACTTTCATGCTGTGGCACAAACACAGCCAGCAAATCATTTAGCTCTGACATTAACGGCGAATTACACAAGAATCATTCACTATAATCACCTGTATACCAGTTTACGCAGAGGCTTATTCAGATTTGCGCACTTCTGTGTGAAAACTGCTCTGATAATCTTAACTAAAGGGGTAAAATAAGGATTTATGCGAGGAATGACAGCTTTAGAGCACGTCTCCATTCACTGGCCTTTCATAAAACTCTTTTATTCCATCTTTATGCTATTAAATTTGTATTTTAAATCATTTATTTATCCTTCTCTATCCTAATCTGGAGATGTAATCCTTTTATATCTTGCTTTTTTTAATGTGCACTGATTTGTAGCTCATATCTCCAGTAATTTAAGTCTTATTTAAGACAATGGATCTGTTTCCCAGACAGGAATTAAGCCTAGTCTTGGACTAAACTGCAGTGGCAATGGTGAATCACCATTTAGACTTTACAGGAGATGGCAAAAATATACTGTGCTTTAATGTAAGTCAATGTAAACAAACTTCTTTCCAGGTAATTTTGTAGATTTGTCCACTCATCATGAAATTTCCACACAGTGTAAAAAGCAACTGGCATGTTTAAGTTATGTAGAAAAACAAAACAAAACAAAAAAACACAAAATTGGAGATGCAAAGTTTTGGGATCGATAATATAATGTATATAATGTATATAAAGGCAACCTTTGAGTGGGTATGTAGGTATGTACCCATCTAATAATTTAGTACTTATTACTACAAACCTTAAAGAAAAACATCTATAATAATGCTATAGATACTGTTATTACTATAGCATATAATGTTACAGACATAGAGGACCTTCAACAGGATCCCTATATGACTTATACAGATTATTACAGAAGATGTCTAGAGAGTAATACAGGATGCTACAAAAGTATTATAGATTAGTATATGAGCACTGTAGGAATATCATACAGAGCAGAAAAATATAGAAATATTATATAACTATAATTCTATTCAATGGGCAGACTGAAAGAACCAACTCCTTTAACTCTAAAGCAACTCAAAATAGGGCACTACAGGCTAAAGATGACTATCAGCACAGAGTGTCATCCTGTTTATGATGATACAGCACAGACAGAGCCTGTCACGGACTGTGCACATTGAAAATAGCTAATGCCCAAAGCAGGCCTGACCACTTATCTACACTAAAAGGTCATAACAAACACATATGTTGGGTCTGTCTGGGTTTCTCCTGGTCCAGTTCCAGTGCGAGAGCAGAGATAAGGAGGAGAAAGTGAATGAAAGCTTGCTTTAGTATCTGCATGCAGAGCAGTGAAGTGACCCGACCTGTTAGAGAGCCGGGCCTGCCCACCACACCCTGCACTCAGCAAGAAAATACAAACAGGACACGGCGTTCACTGATTTCACCTCTGAGGAACAGCTGAAGTGTAGAAACGAGCGCCTACAGAGAGAAACGTACGCCCAGACAAACCCCCAGCCCCCAGTCCCCTCTGTCAGTGGAGGATTCCTGCAGTCTTTAACTCAGTCTTACTCAAAGTCTGTTGAACTCAATGCTACAGTGTCCAGTATCCTGTAAACTGGTTTCCCAGACATGGTTTAAGCCTAGTCTCAGCCTAAACTGCACTGCCTATGGTGTTCAACACTATACCCCAGTCTCCCGGACCTAGTTTCGAACTAAATTGCAATGTCAACAGTGATTTAACCCTTTAATCCAAGGATTAAGCTTAATCTCTCAGTGCTTTAAGTCTGGGTCAGTTTCCCAGACAAGGATTAAGCCTAGTCTTGTCCTAAACTGCACTGCATATGGTGTTTTACCATTAAAAATGCCATTTAGTCTGGGCTAAGGCTTAATCTGGGCATGGATAACAGCTCCTATGTGTTCTTTCTACACTTTTTTGACACAGATTAGACCTAGTCTTGGACCAAAGTGTAACATCAGTGAGAATTTACCCCTAAAAAGCCTTTTTAGTCCAGGATTAAGCTTAATCCAGGGCTATAAAAGTGACCTCAACACTATAAACCAGCCTCCTGGACCTAGACTTGGAGTAAAGTGTAACATCAGTGAGGATTTACCCCCGACAAGCCTTTTTAGTCCAGGATTAATCTTAGTCCAGGGCTATAAAAGTGACCTCAACACTATAAACCAGCCTCCTGGAACTAGACCTGGACCAAAGTGTAACATCAGTGAGGATTTACCCCTGAAAAACCTTTTTAATCCAGGATTAAACTCAATCTAGGACCATAAAAGTGACCTTAACACTACAAACCCGATCTCCTGGACCTAATTTGGGACTAAACTGCAATGTCAATGGTGATTTGCCCTTTTGGTCAAAGATTAAGCTTAACCTAGGCTCAGGAAACCCACTTTTTTGACAGTAATCTCAGCACTGTAAATCATATCTAACACAATGGGGCAGTTTCCCAGATAAGGATTAAGCCTAGTCTTGGACCAAAGTATAACACCAGTGAGGATTTACCCCGACACGCCTTTTTAGTCCCAGGATTAATCTTAATCAGGAAACCCACTTTATATGAGTTATCTTAATACCTTAAAGTCCTGTTTACCACTTTCCCAGACAAGGATTAAGCCTAGTCTTGGACTAAACTGTGGTTACTCTGGAAAGCTGGACCTATGAGAGTGAATCCAATCCCTCGAACACAGAAGGGACGAAGAGGAGGTATAAATCACACAAACGCACCACAGCAACTCCACTTCGCAGTGTAGAGTTACAGGGCTGAACTCGGCATCTCATTCGAACTTTCCGTTCCACCTTAAACGGCGCAGCAGTTACAAGCCGGCGCCTCAGGAGCCAGAATGTAACCGCTGCACCATTTAAGGTGGAGCGGAGAACTGGATGAAGGAGCCAGCTCCAGCCTCGCGTGCAGGTTTAGATCGGATGGACTCACTTTTTCTGCGTGATGGTCACGCTGTTCTTCGTGGTCTTCTTCTTAAACATGTCGCTCGGTAGAACCCGGGGTCCTCAGAGGTTCGGGCTTCAGCTCTTCAAGGCTCTCGCGCTCAGATTCTGCTCTCCACAGGTGGGACGCTCGCTCTGCTTCCCCCAGCACAACACCTCCAGCTGTCTGTCATTCGGCCAGCCGGACAAGCCCAGTTTCATTACGGCCTGGACTCCGCCCCCGGTGGGCGGGGCCAACCAGCGCCCAATCGGCGAACGGTCCAATGGGATAATTACTGAGACTGGATCTACAACAACACAGCTGAGGGCAGAGAGCGCAGAGTCCTGCATACAGTGGAGTATTTAATGCATAATACTGCAAAATTAAATATATAATACCATGCACTCTTAACTAACAGGGTTCTTCAAGGGTTCTTTAGTAAGGAGAGTAGCCCTATTTAGAACCATTTGCATGCTTCTTTGCATGGTGAAATGCTGAATTGGCAGAGAATAGAAAGGTTCTTCTGTTGTTACAAGCTTGACCATTTTCAAAAAGGTTCTACACTTTTAAAAAAGATGGTTCTTCAAGGGTTCTTTATAGAGCCATGGACACTAAAAGAACCCTTTGCATGATTAAGAGTTTTTGTATCATGCTGATTGATGGAGAATGTGCTATAGGTGGTTTGATAAAGAACGTTTTTGAAAAGTGTTCTATTTGGCACCCAAAAAGGTTCTTCTATTGTTACAAGCTTGACACTGTAAACAATAGAAGAACCCTTTTTGGTGCTATGTAAGGCCATTTTCAGAAAGGTTCTACACTCTTAAAAAAGATGTTTTTTCAAGGGTTCTTAAGTAAAGAAAATGGTTCTATATATCACCAGAAAGGGTTCTTCTACTGTTACAGGCTTGACACTGTTATAATAGAAGAAACCTTAATGGTTCTGTATAACACCAAAAAGGGTTCTTCTACTGTTACAAGCTTGACATTGTTATAATAGAAGAAACCTTTTTGGTGCCATATAGAACCTTTTGCAAAAGATTTTACACTGTTGAAAAAAGATGGTTCTTCAAGGGTTCTTTAGTGAACAAAAGTGGTTCTATATAGAACCATGAACACTCAAGGAACCCTTTGCAAGGAACCCTGTTCTATATAAAACGTTTTTGAAAAGCGTTCCATATGGCACCCAAAAGGGTTCCTCTATTGTTACAAGCTTGACATTGTTACAACAGAAGAACCCTTTTTGGTGCTATATAAAACCTTTTTCAAAACGGTTTACGTTGTTGAAAAGATGGTTCTTCAAGGGTACTTTAATAAGGAGAATGGTTCTATATAGAACCATGAACACTCAAAGAACCCTGTGCATCATGAAAGGCATCTTTAAATTGATGGAGAATGTGCATGAATGTGCTAAAGACGGTTCTGAAAAGGGTTCTATATGGCACCCAAAAGGGTTCTTCTGTTGTTACAATCTTGGCATTGTTACAATAGAAGAACACTTTTTGGTGGTACATAGAACCATTTTCAGCTAGGTTCCATGTAGAACCAGCTATGGCACATTCTTCGTCTACCTACAGAACCGTTTTATGATGCAAGGAACTGTTTTATCATGCAAAGGGTTCTTTGAGTGTTTATGATTCTATATAGAACCACTTTTTTATGTAAGAACCCTCAAAGGACCACCTATTTTAAGAGTGTATATAGAACCGTATACAGCAATCAATCTTGAGGACATTTTCACCGTGCAAAGAACCATTTAAGCATGAAATGGTTGCGTATAGAGCTCATGGTCCTCTTTACTGAAGAACGCTTGAAGAACCGTCTTTCTTAAGAGTGTGTAATTGCATGATATGGGATATACTTGCATGATATGGGTCATATACTGACTAATATATAATTACATAATGTATCATTTGAGTAAGTTAGTTATGTAATCAGATATTAAGTATGATTTCAGCTCTTACACTATAACTAGAGGGGGGGGTGCCAAAACATTTTGTGTCTGGGGGGAGTGCAGGGTGGGCTGAGGTCCTGAAAGACAATATAAAGAAGTCAGGTGGGCTTCAAATTCAAATACTTTAAAATAAAACAATTAGAGTTTAATAAATTATACACAGAATAAAAATATGTGTGTTCTCTCATTGGCTGAGGAGAATGGGGGTACTGATGGGTCAAACGGCTTCATGGGTCAACTCTGGGCAGCACTGCATGGCCCTGTGATTACTGACATGTTTATTTTGGATGATTTGGTATGAATTATTAGATCAGCGAAGGCTGACCGTCTGTCTGCATGTCCGTCCGTAAATCTGTCAGCCTGTTCAGTGTCCTGGGTTCTCCAGGTGTTCTGATGGCATTCCTTTGGTTGCAGCGGCTGGAGGCTAAGTGCTGTAGTCTCAGTCCTGCCTGGTGTTTACAGGGCGATTACAGTAACCAGTCTAACCTGTGCGTGGAGAGTGCTGGGAAGTGTCCTCTCCCTGCTGAATAGAGTTTGTTCGAGATCTAACAGAGGATTCATAGGAAATACTACTGCATGAAGCTCATCAGGAAGGCCTCTGTACTCGCTTATACACCCTTCAGTTATACAGTCTGCTGTTAAGGAGCAGTTCACCCAAAAATCTCATGTAGAGTTCCCCCAAATCAGAGGATGAGGCCCTAAGCAAAATTCAACTAAAGGGTCATCCTATCTGACCCCTGAGCCATGCAAAACATTTGCAGCAGCCACACAGTCACACCTGACACCACAGCACTCCCACTACATTCCTACCCCTTTAAACCAGTCTGCTCTGTCTGTCGCTCTGAGAATGAGTTGATCTATACAGAACAGACTGAGATACAAACAAACAAAACTATATGCTATTATACATTTTATCAGCTGCATCAGTCCCATTGAAACTCCTCCCCCAGATTTCCTCTTACATTTTCAATTATAATATACTATTTATAATGCAGCTTGGCTGAATACTTTTACTGAGACAGGTGCGTCCATATTGCCCAGTATGTCCAGCTAATCAATATTTTAAGCTCAATGTTTAATCAATAGTCAATGTCAGTCCATCGCTTTCCATCCTGCATCAGTCAGAGCTGTAACTAAACCTGACTGAGAGTCGAGATCATCGCTGTCTCCAATGAGGAGTCAGCATCACGCCCAGATACTGTCTGGACTGGACTGGACTCCACAGAGGCCGCTTTCACATATGAGTGTATGAACACATGTTTACGCATGACGCGGTTATCTTCTCCGAGCTGCTGTTTGTAAACGCAGTTGGAGTTCATTAAACATAGTAAATAGTTGTATTTCACTCTCACAGACTACAGAGAGACATGCTGCCCAACCAGCACAACTACCCCCCACCACCACCACCACCACCTCAAATGTAGTCAATCGGCCAAGGCTAATGTAGCTAACAAATAATTCTGACTAATAGCACGACAATCATGATAATGCAAATAAATCTTTACAGGAGAAGGAAAAAACCTGCTTTACTTTTAATGTAAGTCAATGGAACCAGACTTTTTTCCAAGTCTTTTTGGTTCGTTTCTTTTAGTCCATTCATCATTAAATTTACACACAATGTAAAGGCTAGCACGTATTTTCAAATTATGGGAAAAACTGGAAAATGTCAAAAATGGAGATACGAGGTTTTCTTCTGACAGAAGCGAAATACTTAAGCAGTGGAACACAGAGGGAGTGTGTTATCGCAAAATAACATCACGGCTGTGATTTGGTCGCCGAAGATCATCACAGCCGTGATGTTATTGGTGATAACACACTCCTCGAGTGTTCTACTGCTTTAATACAACAGTTAAATAAATACAGTAATAAATTAATAAACTGGGCCGTGAACGCGGCGTTTAATATGTTTTAATGTTCGCAGTTCCTTCACCAAATTATAGTTCCTTAACGAGCAGCTTGTTGCTACGTCAGAGTAACGAGCTCCGCCCACTCGCTGCACAGCCGGCAGTTCGTTCTCCAGCTCCACACAGACCGACTGACAGTTTGGGAATTTAGTGTAGTGTGATCTTCAGAGTCTGACCAAATCGGCTGTCGGTCAAATGTGATCTTAAGTATCCATTTTCTGTTTGTGGCAAAGTAAGAAGTAAAAACGTTCAAATGTCTTGAACCGTCTCCTACAGCTGTCAAAGTCGTTGCTTAGCAACAGCATCTCAGCGGAGTGATACAGTGTTTGTGAAAAAAAACGTGATGTCATGGTGAAATAACAGCACAGTTAGAAGGCCTCTCAACCAATCAGCTCGCATGACCGGAACTGACTGTTGTATAAATAAATAAATATATATATATATATATATTCTAGTCTGCAAAGAAAGAGAGAGAGGGATAGAGTCAGAGTGTAGAGTACAGTGAGAGAGAGAGAGAGAGAGAGAGAGAGAGAGTACATGCTGTAACTGTATGAAACAATGAGGCCGTTGTTTTCTGATCCTCTACAGTCAAATGCAGTGTAATATTCACAGGCTGGACTCCAGTTACAGTAACAGTCATGCACAGCCGAGGCCTCTTATAACACACTGCCTCCCAGGGCTTTGAGGACTTTTCCTTCTTTTGAAATCTGAGTAAAAAAAGTCTCACTGTGCAGGTTTAGTTTATGATAAAGCAGCTCTGCTGATGTTTCGTGTGTGTTTATGTTCAGCTTTATGCTCATAAGACTTCTTCTTGGAATGAAGAACAGATTTTAAATACTGATCTGACACTTTTCTTTTCTAAACTCTTCTTAAAAGCTCATATTTAAGCTCTTCTGGTCCAAAGGCGCTTAAACACCTGAAAGACTTGAGTGCTGACATGACAAGGGGAGAAAGTGGGCGTGGCCTTTTGACTTCTTTCCCAATACAGCACTGTCTAATACTAATACTGGTACAAATAATCCCTCCCCTGTTTGTTTTCCACTAAATAGACCTGATCAGGCCGTAATGTAGAAAGTTACTGTAAACCAACAAAACAGAACAAAACAAAGATGATTTGTATTGAAGCAGTTTGGACAGCGAGGTGTCCTCATACTTCTGATGCAGTCTGTGTGTGACTGTCAGTCAGTGTGGATCAGTCCAACTGAGCGACATGCTCTGCTGATCTGTGTTTGCATGGATTTTTCCGCCAATGAAAGAAGCTGGAAGGTAAATATCTGCAGTATTTTCACTCCAAACTCTAAACTCACTGGAAACAAAACTCCGCCCACGATGCAGCTTCTGTAGCTGCACTGCAAAATTCAGTTAGCTGAGTTTACTTTAAAAATCATCAAACTCTGTTACATGTGTATATGGTTCTACAGAGAACCTTTTTGAAAATGGTTCCACATAGCACCAAAAAGGCTTTGTTATACATGTATATGGTTCTATACAGAATCTTTATGAAAAGTATTCTATAACGCACCAAAAGGGTTCTGCCATATATGTATATGGTTCTATTCAGAACCTTTTTGAAAAGGGCTATATATATAGCACGAAAAAGGGCTCTGTTATATGTTTATATGGATTGGTACGGAACCTTTTTGAAAAGGTTTCTATATAGCACCAAAAAGGGTTCTGTTATACAGGTATATGGTCCTGTACAAAACCTTTATGAAATGGTTCTATTTAGCACCAAAAAGGGTTTTGTTATATATGTATATGGTTCTATACAGAACCTTTTTGAAAGGGTTCTATATAGCACCAAAAAGCATTCTGTTATATGTGGATATGGTTTTGGACAGAATGTTTTTGAAAAGGGTTCTGTTATTGTTTATGAAGTCAAGCTTAAAACAATAGGGGAACCCCTTTTGGTGCTATACAGAACAATATACAAAACACTCTCCATCAGTTTATATCACAATACCTACATTTAGAGTCGGTTATTCATTCAGCCTAATGAGAAACTGTAGAACAGACTCAGTTTATACCACAATACCTACATTTAGAGTCAGTTATTCATTCAGCCTAATGAGAAACTGTAGAACAGACTCGGTTTATATCACAATACCTACATTTAGAGTCGGTTATTCATTCAGCCTAATGAGAAACTGTAGAACAGACTCAGTTTATATCACAATACCTACATTTAGAGTCGGTTATTCATTCAGCCTAATGAGAAACTGTAGAACAGACTCAGTTTATATCACAATACTGACATTTAGAGTCGGTTATTCATTCAGCCTAATGAGAAACTGCAGAACAGACTCGGTTTATATCACAATACCTACATTTAGAGTCGGTTATTCATTCAGCCTAATGAGAAACTGTAGAACAGACTCAGTTTATATCACAATACCTACATTTAGAGTCGGTTATTCATTCAGCCTAATGAGAAACTGTAGAACAGACTCGGTTTATATCACAATACCTACATTTAGAGTCGGTTATTCATTCAGCCTAATGAGAAACTGTAGAACAGACTCGGTTTATATCACAATACCTACATTTAGAGTAGGTTATACATTTCTAATGATATTTATTTATTATCAGTGTGAAAGGTCACACTGTTAAGGGTAGTTTGTCTGACCTCACAGCAGTATCTATGTAAGACTGCATTAGTGGGCGGAGCCTGGGTGTGAGGGGTGTCTGTGTGCATTGTTGAGTCCGTGATCTCTCAGCACTCTGTAATTTCACTCGTGTTTAGCTCCAGATACTGAACCTCAAGGACACAGAGACTCTGCGTCTGTCAGCGAACCTCCACAGACTGCAACATACGAGTGTGTGTGTGAATACTGTTATTACTACACCTGTCAGGACCAATTCTGTAAATGCCTCCCCCCCAAAAAACAGAAATGCCCCCCATAAGTGGTTAAGTTTCTTGGTATTATGGTGGTATTATCCAATCACGCTCCTGGAGATCAGAGTCAGAGTCCTATTTAATTTTTCAGCTTCAGAAAAAAACAGAAAACATTAATTTAAAGGGGAATTCCATCAATTTTCTAAAAGTTCTACATAATTAAACGGTTAAGGTGTAAACAAAAGTCATTGAGAGTGGTTTGGTGTGAAACGCTCCGTTCTAAAGAGTCAGAACTGTTCACAGTGGTGGTGATAGGAACCAGACGTCCACCTCTAAAAGCTCCCTCACGGAAAGTTACTACATGAAATGGTTATGAATTCACTGCCTGATGACTGAGACACTGTTTTATGATAGTTTTGAGAAGATTTTGGCCTTAAACTCCATTCATGGTGGAGGGATACATTATATGCAGGGTGCTGTGAGGCAAAATAGTCCCCAAAGAAAACTTATTGTTTCAACTATTTTTCCATCATCAACATTTCATACAAAACTCAGAAGACTTGTGTAGGTTCACTGGTGAGAGTGACCGTGCAAGAGACCAGACAGGGGTAAATCTCAGACTGGCTTTTACTCGCTGGCGAGAGCTAAGAGATAAAAGGATGCAGGACAGATGCCGAGCTGGCCTTCCTCCTGTTGGACTAGTGAGTAATATCTTATTAACTGCTTTACTTACCAATCGACATGGTTGTTTCACTTCTAATGTTGTCTATGCTAGTTCTGGATCCTTCGGCTCATCAAAAAATCGCTGCTCTCAGAAGAAAAACTCGTCTCTCCAAAATGGTAACTTTACAGGAAAACATACTTTACTTTTAATGTAAGCCAATGAAACCAGAATTGGGCCGTTTCTTTTGATTCATTCACCATGAAATTTACACACAATTTACACTCATTTATCTACCTCAGATTCACTAATTGCATATATAAAAATATGAACAACTGTACATATCATAGCTTGCATTTCATAACTTATGTTACTGTATAAATACTGTATGTTGGAATGGTGCAATACACAATACTGTTTGCACACAAATGATGATATATATGTATGTATATATATATACCAATCAGGCGTAACATTATGATCAGGCGTAACATTCTGACCACCTCCTTGTTTCTACGCTCATTGTCCATTTTATCAGCTCCACTTACTATATAGGTGCACTTTGTAGTTCTACAGTTACAGACTGTAGTCCATCTGTTTCTCTGATACTTTGTTAGCCCCCTTTTACCCTGTTCTTCAGTGGTCAGGACCCCCATGGACCCTCACAGAGCAGGAGCAATGGGTGGTGGGCCATTCTCAGCACTGCAGTAACACTGACACTGACACACTGTGTCCACTCACTGTCCACTCTATTAGACACTCCTACCTTGTCAGTCCACCTTGTAGATGTAAAGTCAGAGACGATAGCTCATCTGCTGCTGCACAGTTTGTGTTGGTCATCCCCTAGTCCTTCATCAGTGCCCACAGGACGCTGCCCACAGGACGCTGTTGGCTGGATGTTTTTGGTTGGTGGACTATTCTCAGTCCAGCAGCGACACTGAGGTGTTTAAAAACTCCGGCAGCACTGCTGTGTCTGATCCACTCAGACCAGCGCAACACACACTAACACACCACCACCACGTCAGTGTTACTGCAGTGCTGAGAATGACCCACCACCCAAATAGTACCTGCTCTGTGAGGGTCCATGGGGGTCCTGACCACTGAAGAACAGGGTAAAAAGGGGCTAACAAAGTATCAGAGAAACAGATGGACTACAGTCTGTAACTGTAGAACTACAAAGTACAAAGTCCTTCACACCTGTGTAAATGTTACGTGACGATAAACGTGATTTGATTTGATTATAATAGGATGCCAGACTGTACTTCCAGGCTGCCCTGGTCTCTGATACAGAGTGCAGTGGATCAGCCAGCGGGTGACAGAGTGCAGAGCACAGTCCACTCACTCAGTCAAACATTAACAGGCTGAATCAGTCAGATATCAGCAGTGTGATTTACACGTTTCCTCTCCGCCACGTTCAGCTGGCTGGAGTAACTGAGCTGTAACCCAGTGAGCTACTTCAGTGGAATGAAGAGAGGTTTGGACTGATTCCCTCTGAAACTGGCACTGCAACATTCTGCACTGTGAGGCTGCAGCTGATTGATCTGCACATCGCTGCAGTGAAAATGTGCAGGTTGCATGAAATGATAATGAATATTTTATTATTACTGCATAAGAAACTCATTGAAAACACATTTCAATACTTTTGCCTCTGATCAGTAATAGTTTCTGAGGGGATGCTCAAGTTTACAGTTCACTCTTAAAAAGAAACGATTCTTCAAGAGTTCTTTAGCGAAGACGATGGTTCTCTATAGAACCATAGACAACGATTTCATGCTCGTTCTTTGCATGGTGAAATGGTTCTTCAGACTGATGGAGAATGTGTTGTATATGGTTTGAAAATGGTTCTACTATATAGCACCAAAAAGTGTTCTGTTATTGTTACATGCTTGGCATCATAAACAGCAGCAGAACGCTTTTTGGTGCCATATAGAACAATATGCAACACATTCTCCATCAATCTAAAGAACCATTTCATCGTGGAACCCTTTTGGGTGCAATATAGAACCCTTTTCAAAAAGGTTCTAGACAGAAGCATCTACACCATGTTCTCCGTCCACCTGAAGAATCTTTTCTTCATGCAAAGAACCCTTTATTCATGCAAACACTCTCTGAGTGTTCATGGTTCTTCTATTGTTACAAGCCTGATATCTTAACAACAGACGAACGCTTTTTGGTGCTAGAAAGGTTCTATATAGAACCATCTACAACACAATCTCCATTAATCTGAAGAACCCGTTCATGATGCAAGGAACCCTTTAATCATGCAAAGGTTCTCTAAGTTTTCATGGTTCTTCTATTGTTACAAGCCTGATATTGTAAACAACAGCAGAACCCTTTTTGGTGCTATATAGAACCCTTTTTGAAAAAGGTTCTATATAGAACCGTCTACAACACAATCTCCATTAATCTGAAGAACCCGTTCACGATGCAAGGAACCTTTTAATCATGCAAAGGTTCTCTAAGTTTTCATGGTTCTTCTATTGTTACAAGCCTGACATCATAAACAACAGCAGAACCTTTTTCGGTGCTATATAGAACCCTTTTTCAAAAAGGTTCTATATAGAACCATCTACAACACAATCTCCATTAATCTAAGGAACCTTTTCATCATGCAAAGAACCCTTTAATCATGCAAGCCTGACATCGTAAACAACAGCAGAACCTTTTTTGGTGCTATATAGAACCCCTTTTCAAAAAGCTTCTATATAGAACCATCTACAATACATTCACAAACAATCTGAAGAAACCTTTCATGATAGAAAGAACAAAAGGTTATTTGAGCGTTTACATTCTTCTATTGTTACAAGCTTGAAATCTTAACAGTAGAAGAACCACTTTTGGTGGTACAGAACCCTTTTTGAAAAGGTTCTAGATAGAACCACCTACAAAACTTTAGAACCATCTACAACATACTTTCCAGCAACCTGAAGAACGACTTCATGATGCAAAGAAACCTTTAATCATGCAAAGGGTTCTTTATGTGTTCATGGTTCTAACAACCATTTTCTTTCCTGAAGAACCCTTGAAGAACCATCTTTTTTAAGTGTGTAGCAGTGTGCGACCCCAGTGAAATCTCTGGAACACACCTGGCCACCCTGTTCTAACCGCTCTAGCTACGGTCGTGTTGGAGAGTAACTCAGAAGTACAGTAAGGAGTAAAGCAGTGCAGTGAGCCGCTGCGTTTAGAGCAGTAATGAATAATCAGTGGTGTTTTTGAGTCACTCCTCCGACGCCGCTGTAAAGACAGCCTGATATGGAGTCAGTGAAAGCCAGAAATGCCTTTAAAATTCCTCAGATGCTGATGAGAAGCAGCCAAATGTCACCAGCTTCCATCCACACACGCGTAGGAGTGCGTGTGTACACAGAAACTTCAAAACAATGGCAGCTTCAAGGCATTACACTGTGTGTGTGGGTGTGTGTTTGGGGGCAGGTTGTCATTCCTCAGCATTCTTCTGAGAGGTGGGGTGAGATTTGCATAAGGTGTGTGACGGTTCCGTGGGATTTGTGAAAAAGCGACTATTGCCACAAGATCTGGCTCAGTAGTAAAGAGACAATCAAGAGAGCATTCTTGCTGCGGGTGGAGCTCGGCTGCGGGCGCAGGACCGGCGCGTCCACTGCGTGTTCTGCACGGCTATCTGTGCAAGGTGCATTGCTGCGTTGCACAAGCACGGGCGGAGACGGTGAAACGTCTCGCGGACCAACTCACACCAAAACAGACGAGCAAACAAGTGAAAGAGCCTGCAAGAGGTAGAATCAATGTACTAAAGCAACAAAACAAAACAAAAAATACAGCAAAAATCAATTTTACACCTGGTCCCAGTTTAATATCATCTGCTAGTCAGGACATGTTTGGTGTTTGAAGTTTGCTGCACTGGAGCTACGTGGCTAGTGCAGCTAACAAGTAATCGAAGCTAAGATTAGCGCCAATTAGCATGGTGCTAACTGCATGCACAAATCATCACTGTAGTTTGGGCCATAAATGTCAAAAAGAAGAAAAAACACCTCTACAACAAAGCTAAGTTCTGCTAGCACCTCCAAGGTACGCTAGTAGCATGTTAGCAGCAATTCACATGAACATTTTTTGGCCGTTCTAGATTAAACGCAGACATTTGAAGCTTCTATCGTATGTCTGAGCTCGTGTCAGTATTACTGTGAGTCTTTCAGTAAAGAGTCCTGCACAGAGCTGCCGCCGCTGTTTTACATTCCTAACAACTAACCGGAACACTGCTTAGACTATGACTTGTATTCACACTCTGTGACGTAGCTAGAACCTCCAGAAGACATTTTGGGATGAAAGTGGTCTGATTGTAGATCATAATGTGATTGGTTGATTCTTCTGTCATTTTCTTAATGATGTTGGTAGTTAATCTAACGCATAAGGTCTTCAGTCCAGCTCCTGAAGTCCTAACAAATAAGAGAGCTCACTCTGCAGTGTCTACCAAGATACCATGGAGAAAATCATCCTGATTGCACAGTTTTCTTTTGTGCATTTCAAGAATTTATTCCTCTTGTTTCCAACAAAAACATTAAAAATGAAATATGAGTGTTAGTACAATACAATACAGAGGTCGAATACAGCAAGCATGATGATTCTATTAAAAAATAATATAGATATTAAATATTATAGACATCACAAACAATCATTAGACCTTCTCTAAAGGCCTAGAAGGCCCTGAAGGTTCCCCACTTGGCTTCTGCTGCTATAAACATGGACAAAAGCCCACAGCTGCTACTGTTTTTAGACATGCTAATGCAATCTTGTCTATCCACAGGTAACAGTGAGTCATACAGTGTCTGAAAGCACATAATCAAGTCTATTAGAGACACTGAACACCTCCACATGGTTTAAGGTGAGTACTAGATAACTAAAATCATGCACTTAGCATTAAGCTGTTAGCATTACTTGTTAGCTACACTAGCCTTGTAGCTCCGGTGCTAAAACTGAAGAAGCAAACTCGACAAATTCTGTGAAAAACTTGATTTTTCACCAAACTGTCTGCAAAATATCACATAAAGGGAAAAAAGAGTTCTTCTACTGGTACAAGCCTAACATCATAACATAGAAGAACCCTTTTTGGTGCTATGTAGAACCCTTTTCAAAAAGCTTCTATTTAGAATCATCTACAGCACATTCGTCATCAATCTGAAGAACAATATTACCATGCAAAGAACCCTTTAATTATGCAAAGGGTTCTTTGAGTGTTCATGGTTCTATATAGAACCATTTTCTTTACTGAAGAACCTTAAAAAAATCATCTTTTTAACAGTAGCAGCACACTTTTTAGTGCTATATAGAACCATATACAAGTACAGTATATTCTGCTTTTTGGTGCTATATAGAACCATATTCAAGTACAGTATATTCTGCTTTTCGGTGCTATATAGAACCATATACAAGTACAGTATATGATCCTATTGAAGTATCTGAAAGTAGCAGGTCAGAAACGGTTGAACTGAGCTGTTCTGTGTTCTAGAGTGGAACGGTGTCGCTCAGTGCAGTAGTAAAACGCTGGGGGAGTGTCTCTCGGCTGGGTGTGTAGATTTATCACTCAATCACAGGAGTGCCGCTGCTCTCGGGGTTAAACATGCACATTTTTTTCCTTTGAGGTGTGTCGTATAGTTTCTCTCTTCATGCATGTCAAAAATGCCACTCGCAGCCATAGACCTCTCAAATATGACAACCATCCGATGGCCTACAACATGTTCCAACGTTCCTCAGTGACACGATTCCTTCAAAAACAGCGGCATCCTGACTTTTCACCTGCAGGGAGTTAGCCTAGATACAGATAAAGGGGGAATCAAGGGACAAAGCTGTTACTGCTGGTCACCAGAAAGGTATCCAACCCCACCCCTCCCCGACTCCCTCAGCCAATGACAGAAAACAACATTATTATTTTTCTTTTGAAATTGGACTCTTGAGTGCAGCATTAATTATTGCCAGGATTTCACAACATTTAACACCAAATTTTACGGTAAAATACCACATTCATCATTTCACTGTGAAATAATCTGAGGATATTTGCTGTAATAACAAAGGAAATTACTGTGATGGTGACGCTGAGCTGCCCTGCAGGCCATTATAGGATATGATATCAAGTGAGGGTTAAAAAAAGCCATTATTTTAATGATGACTCAGGTTTTGATGTCATTTGAAGAGATTTACACTGGAGTTTATGTGTTGTTTAAATGCCAGAACTCAGAGGCTTTATTGTTATTGTTTATTAGTTTTGCCTGATAGAAGTTTTTGGTCATGTTTATGCAAATTATAAGCAAATTTATAATGTCTGAAACATGAAAATTTGCATGTAGGTTTTTACACACACACACACACACACACACATACACACACACACACACACACACACACACACACACACATATATATATATATATATATATATATACATATATATGAACAAATATGTTAATTGATTTTGTTTTTTTATTTGCATATAGCACTGGTACAAAGTCAATTTGTGAGTTCAGATCATGCCTTCAACATGGTGGTGGTAGTATGAGGGAGGACTGATGGTGGGGGGGCTCTGAGAACTTGGGCTGGAGTTCTGGGCAGCCTCTCCCTGTAGCTAGAATGACTGTGGAGCATCTATTGTGCCATTTAATCTACTCTTTATTAGTGACATGATGTCTCAGTCAGAGTGTGATCAAACAAGGCCAAACCTTTTCTGATCAAGAAAACACATGATTGTGAACGTACACTATATGGCTAAAAGTTTGTGGACACTTGACCATCATCTATATGAGCTCATCGGACATCCTGTTCCGGAACCATGGGAGTTGCATGTTTGCAGCTCTAACAGCCTCCACTCTTCTGGGAAGCTTCTACAAGATGTTGGAGAGAGTCTGTGGGAATTTGTGTCCATTCAGTCAAAAGAGCATCTGTGAGGTCAGACACTGATGTTGGACGAGAGGGTCTGGCTCACAATTTCCGTTCTAGTTCATCCTAAGGGTGTTCAGTGGGGTTGAGGTCAGGGCTCTGTGAGGCCACTGGAGTTCCCCCACACCAAACTGGTCAAACCGTGTCTTTATGGAGCTGCTTTGTACACAGGGGCTCAGTCATGCTGAAACAGGAAAGGCTCTTCTCCAAACAGATTACACAAAGCTGGAAACTCTGTGCTCTACTGTTTTATGGCTGAACTACTGTTACTTCCATTTCACAATAATAGCACTTACGGTTGGCTGGGGCAGATCTAGCAGGACAGGAATTTCACAGACTGACTTGTGGCAGAGGTGGTGAATGCATTTAGATGCATTTAGGAATTTGATTTCTCCTTTTCAACCCAGCCAATAAACTCACAGAAAAAGACATAAACGTAAAACTCAACCGTCATGCTGCAGCTTTCCTTTAAAACACTCAGTCAGTTAAGTGGAAAATTTGAATATATATCATATGGAAGATGAAGTTTTTTAAAGTGGGATAATTTTACTTACTAAAATCACTCAAAACAGAATGTCATGAAGCAAAAATGTCTCAAAATATGTTAAATAATCATATAATACGCATGCAACAATCTCAAAATGAGAAATATTAGATGTATTAAGTAGATTTAAGATCATTTCACTTGGCAAAATCCCATTTTTGCAGTATGGAGTACTGAATTAAAGGAGCTGCAGTTTTACACCGTTTGTCAGACAGTTAGAACTCAGAAAGACGGACAGACGGGTGGAAAGGCAGACTGAAGCGCCAAACAGTGAGCTGAGCAGATGGTATCTGATATCGTTCTATTGTTGATATGAGTCTGTTATTGAAGGGGATTTGATGCGGAGGCGGGGAGCGCGGCGGGGAGCGGCCGGATTGCTCCAGCGCAGCAGTTCTGGCTGTTCGGGAGGTTTTTCTCTCTTTGTCTCTCTGATCTGAGAGAGGATTCAGAGCTCCACTGCTGCCCATCAGCACCTCACTGAACAAGACTCACAATTAAAGCGGTAGCTCAGACTTACATCCCAGTCCTGGAGGTCCTGGAGACCCTTTACACACCACAGCCAATGAGGTGCTTGTTAATTAGTCAGGTGTGCTCAAAGAAAGAAAGCACTAAGATGTGCATAGTGTCAGCAGGACTGGGACTGGGAACCCCAGCTATATAGAACCATTGTTGCTGTTATATCTGACTTGTAACAATAGCGGAACCATTTTGGGTGCTGTATATAGCACATTTTTGAAAGGTTCTTTAAAGAACCGCATATAAGAGGTTCTCTATCACACAGAAGAACAATTTAACCATGCAAAGAAGCATTAAATGTTGAAATGTTTTAAATATTATCTATAAGCATTGCCTTTACTAATGACTAATGAAGAACCTCCTTTTTATACTAAGGCATACTTCAAAAAGTCTTTGAACTTATAATATAAAATAGTGAACCTCTTTTTGGTGCCATAGAATTTCTGAAAGGTTTTTAGAACATATACAAGAGGTTCTGCATCATAGGTAAGAAGAACCATTTATCCCTATATAACCATTGCCTTGTTGCCTGAAAAACCTATATATAAATATACTATCAAAAGAGCACATTAACGCATTAACATATTAATGCGATAAATTATTGAAGCCACTCCTTTTTTTTTGTGCATTTCGCATATTTTCCTAGTTTGATGCTTCTAATCACCTGTAGTAGCGCAGACTGAAGCCCAGCTGAGGCTGTTTGTAACTGCCTCCGCAACCTTCTCATTCATTTAGAGCTCTTAAAGCAACACTATGTAAGATTTGGGGATTTGGAGCCCTCTCTGGCCGAAATATGTAACTGCATCGACGTGCAGAAGAACGTTTTGTAACGTTGGTTGTGCTTCAGGCACCCATAAGCGGATGAATCAGACTTTTGCGAGTGCTTTGAAAGAGAATTCAAAGAGAACCAAGCCTAAACTTGGTGAAGCAGCATCTTCTGAGGATTTGAGTGAATTATCTACTATGGTCATCACATCTTCATCAGTATGATGTTGATTTTGAGATCATTTGAGGCCGAAACATCGAGCCGGACCTTCTTTTAGAGTCTGTGTGTGACGTTAATACGTAAAGACGTACGACGTGGTGTGAAAAACTCGAAGCCTCTGAGTTTTAAATGATTATTTCAGGCTTTACAGGGCGACTAACAGCAGCGCACACTCACCATGTTTTAGCCTGTTTCTATTCACCTCACTCAGTAATGACACTTCTGTATTAATAAAACAATTGGTTGAGTAATTTCTGGCTACTGCTTGAATTTGTTTATCACTGAAGTACATCAAGTCTGGAGTATCGTTAATCAGCAGTGTCAGTAACATTGGCACTGGAGGACCTTCAGCGCTCTACACTGGATGGTTGTCCATAGATCTAAAGGCAAATCAACCTGAATAGAAATGTTATCATTTGCATTGACTTTCCATTTATGCTTATTTGCATGAGTTCTAATATTATATTCTTTATAGGAGAAGGAAAAACGTTATTAACTTCAATGTCTGTCAATGTAATGTGGTTTTGTTCCAGGTTATATTGGATCATTGCTATTGGTCCATTTACCGTGAAATGTTTACACAGTGTCACTGTCCAGACGAATTAGTACTAGTACTTTTGCACAGTGCTGTATTAATGCAAATAGAGGGGCTGTGTGTGTGCGTGTGTGTGTGTGTGTGTGTGTGTGTGTGTGTGTGTGTGGTGACAGACACACCCAGAGCAGGCATGATGTTCAGAAGAACCTGCTCAGCTGGACTGACCTAAACAATCCAACCTCTCCAGAATAAGGAGGAGCAGAAAAGATCAAACCAGCCAAACCCTTCAAACCTTCACCTGCTCACACTCTATCTATACAGGCTCCGCCCACTAAGGAGCTCTCTAATAGACACTGTTGCAAAGTTAATCCTTTAAAGGGTCTGTTTGAGGGTCTTTACTCTCAGAACTGCAGAACGTGCATATTAGTTTCACAGTAGGTACAGAATAATTCATAGTAGAGACTGAATAATTCATGACAGTTACCAAACAACAGAGAATATGAATTAAGAGTTATTAAACTGTTAAAATCATCTGTTACCCTATGAACCTGAACGACTCACAGTGAGAGGTTCAGTGACTGAAAGATTAAGAATGCAGTCTGATCAAAAGTACAGTATTACTTAATAACCGACACAACCCTCATCATCTCTCAGCATCACACCTTCTTTCTCTTACCAATCTCTGAGAAAGAACCCGCCTTAATTACAGAACCCACCTGTATAATAGAACTCACCTGTTTTAGAAAACTCACCTGTTTTAGAAAACTCACCTAGAACTCACCTGTCTTAGAAAACACACCTGTATAATAGAACTCACCTGTACAAGAGAACTCACCTGTTCTAGAAAACTCATCTAGAACTCACCTGTCTTAGAAAACACACCTGTATAATAGAACTCACCTGTTTTAGAAAACTCACCTGTCTTCGAAAACTCACCTGTATAAGAGAACTCACCTGTATAATAGAGCTCACCTGTATAAGAGACCTCACCTGTTTCAGAAAAACTCACCTAGAACTCACCTGTATAAGAGAGCTCATCTGTATAATAGAACTCACCTGTATAAGAGAACTCACCTGTATAATAGAGCTCACCTGTATAAGAGAGCTCACCTGTATAAGAGAACTCACATGTTTCAGAAAAACTCACCTAGAACTCACCTGTATAAGAGAGCTCATCTGTATAATAGAACTCACCTGTATGAGAGAACTCACCTGTTTAAGAGAACTCATCTAGAACTCACCTGGCTTAGAAAACTCACCTGTATAGGAGAACTCAACTGTCTTAGAAAACTCACCTGTATAAGAGAGCTTACCTGTATAAGAGAACTCAGCTGTCTTAGAAAACTCACCTGTCTTACAGAACTCACCTGTATCAGACAGCCGACCTATATCAGAGAACTCATCTGTGTCAGAGAGTCCACCTGTCCTGGAGAACTCACCTGCATCAAAGAGCCCATCAGTCTAAGAGAACTCACCTGTATCAGAGAACCCACCTGTCTTAGAGAACTCCCTGTATCAGAGAACCCACCTGTCTTAGAGAACTCACCTGTATAAGAGAACCCACGTGTCTTAGTGAACTCACCTGTATCAGAGAACCCAGCTGTCTTGGAGAACTCAGCTGTATCAGAGAACTCACCTGTCTTAGAAAACTCACCTGTATAAGAGAACTCACCTGTATAAGAGAACTCACCTGTTTTAGAAAACTCACCTGTATAAGAGAACTCACCTGTATAATAGAGCTCACCTGTATAAGAGAACTCACCTGTATAAGAGAACTCACTTTTAGAAACTCACCTTTCTAGAAAACTCACCTGTATAAGAGAACTCACCTGTATGTTAGAAGAGAACTCACCTGTCTATTAGAAAACTCACGCTGATCCCTGTTTTAGAAAACTCACCAGCTGTAGAAACTCACCTGTTTTAGAAAACTCACCTGTATAAGAGAACTCACCTGTTTTAGAAAACTCACCTGTCTTAGAAAACTCACCTGTTTTAGAAAACTCACCTGTCTTAGAAAACTCACCTGTATAAGAGAACTCACCTGTATAATAGAGCTCACCTGTATAAGAGAACTCACCTGTATAAGAGAACTCACCTGTTTTAGAAAACTCACCTGTCTTAGAAAACTCACCTGTATAAGAGAACTCACCTGTATAATATAGCTCACCTGTATAAGAGAACTCACCTGTATAAGAGAACTCACCTGTATAATAGAGCTCACCTGTATGAGAGAACTCACCTGTTTCAGAAAAACTCACCTAGAACTCACCTGTATAAGAGAGCTCATCTGTATAATAGAACTCACCTGTATGAGAGAACTCACCTGTTTAAGAGAACTCATCTAGAACTCACCTGGCTTAGAAAACTCACCTGTATAGGAGAACTCAGCTGTCTTAGAAAACTCACCTGTATAAGAGAACTCAGCTGTCTTAGAGAACTCACCTGTATAAGAGAGCTCACCTGTATAAGAGAACTCAGCTGTCTTAGAAAACTCACCTGTCTTACAGAACTCACCTGTATCAGAGAGCCGACCTATATCAGAGAACTCATCTGTGTCAGAGAGTCCACCTGTCCTGGAGAACTCACCTGCATCAAAGAGCCCACCAGTCTAAGAGAACTCACCTGTATCAGAGAACCCACCTGTCTTAGAGAACTCACCTGTATAAGAGAACCCACCTGTCTTAGTGAACTCACCTGTATCAGAGAACCCAGCTGTCTTGGAGAACTCAGCTGTATCAGAGAACCCACCTGTCTTAGAAAACTCACCTGTATAAGAGAACCCACCTGTCTTAGAGAACTCACCTGTATCAGAGAACCCACCTGTCTTAGAGAACTCACCTGTATAAGAGAACCCACCTGTCTTAGTGAACTCACCTGTGTCAGAGAACCCAGCTGTCTTGGAGAACTCACATAAATATGAAAGTACATTAACAGTAAGTTTACTATTTTTCTCAGTGCTGCATATTTAAATATGTACTTACATACATCTGTACCAGCATAATTCATAAGCCAGACTAACGCTGACTGAGACGTGTCTGTTTCGGAAAATCCTCTCGGAGGTTTGTGTCTCTCTTTGTTTACAGAGGAAGACTCTATAAAGGCGAGGCAGATGAAGGTCAGGCTCTGACTCTCGAGGTACATTAGAGTTCAGCGTGAGTAATATTGATATTAGAACCATGAAGGTCATCCTGAACTTCCTGTTACTGTTAATGACCCTTTTCAAGCATAAACACAGGTAAAGCAGAGCGAGCTCCCACCACAGGAGGGCACCACAGCAGCGAGAGTCAGAAGTGCTCTGTTTTCACAGTATTATGTTTTACCACTAGGGGGAGCCAAAAGCAGTTTACACGTTCTATAACAGGTCATACACTCTGTTATTATGATGGAGAAATAAATGAACTACAACTGAATTTTAAATTTCATTTTAATCTTGCAAAAAATCTGCAACAAATTCAGAAATAAGTAAATAAATAAATAATAAAATGCAGTCTTTCAGACATTAATATATTCTGCCGAATGTAAAAAATAAATGTTTTTTTTTTTACATTTGATTTTTCATGTTACAGTACAGACCAAATGATTTATTATCGAGTTTAATTTAAAGACCCCATTTTCTACGTTTTTTTCCAGCCATTTTATTTTCTTTCTTTGTTTATTTTCTTCCCTGAGGTTGGAAGATGACATATGTTTGAGTTTATGCACTGAAAACAGTGTTAATCAGTTTTTAATTGATTATTTTCCAGCCTCTCTTTATCCCTCATAATTAAACAGGCTGGTTCTGTTACTGTGCCCTTAAGACTGATGTATGCAAATGAGCTCTGTTCTCATTGGCTGCCCTGTACTATACTTCACTCCAAAAGCAGTCTAAACTGCAATACTCCTTATATGCCAAGTGTGAGTAGGGCGGAGCTAAACTGCTGTAGTCTGAATAGGCGGCTATATGTATACATGTATATGATATATGTATATGTATTGTTTTTGCAGCTTAATTTCCATTTATAAGCTAAATATCACGGGTACAGTGTTTACATACTACATCAAACTCAGCCTGATGCTGTTTAATTGATTTAGTTATCTGTTAATATGATTTTAGCACGCTTTTAGGTGCTGTTTTACATTTATTATTCTTTTATTTAGTTAATTAACAATATTTTTATTATTTGATCTGTTATTTATTAAGATTAAGTTTGCAATTTTAAACGTTTTTTTTACTATACAGTTTTCTTCTTTTTGTTTATTTATTTATTTATTTAATCGTTTGATATGTTTTTGCAATCTTATTTTTTTATCTTCCAATTTCTGTATTGTTTCAGCTACACTGTAAATGAGGGTCGACCTCAATGTACAAGTTTGAAATGAAGGGAAATTAATTTTTTAAAAAGTGATGAAAATTTGGTTGTCTAGGTAAATGGGATGTTTAAAAATAAGTTTTAAGGCAAAACTGTCATAAAACAGTGTCTCAGTCATCAGGCAGTGAGTTCAGAACCATTTCATGTAGTAACTTTCTGTGAGGGAGCTTTTAGAGGTGGACGTCTGGTTCCTATCACCACCACTGTGAACAGTTCTGACTCTAAGTTTCTCTAGAACGGAGCGTTTCACACCAAACCACTCTGAATGACTCTGTTTACATTAAAATTTTTTAAAAATGAGTGGAGTTGTCCTTTAATCTGTTTACATCCATTCCATTCTGCTGGCTGTCTGTCCGTTATCAGGTCATGTCTGCTAACAGGGCAGAGAATGAGCCTTTCAGACGGATTAGAATTTCCATTTCAGACCACGCGCTCACGTTCTGTCCAGACAGTGAGAACCGCAGCGCTCTCTAACTGAGTCCTCAGGCTGGACCAGCAGGATAAACATTAGAGCGCATCAACAGTTTCTCTGCTTCAAAACAGACATGAAACTCTTTACTCTGGGTCATTTGTGTTTCCTGTAATGAAGTCAAAGGGAAATGTAGCTCTGAAACGGCAGCTTTATAAGAGAAGCGAAGACTTGCTTAACTTTAATGTGTGTTAATGCAGCACAAAGTAGCTCTGGAAGATTTCTATTGGCTTTTCATCAAGAAACGTCCATGAAAACAGTGTAAATGTTCCCTCAAAGCTCCAACAGTGGTTTTAAGGTCTGATTGTGAACCTTAAATAAGTTTTTCCAGGTGAAAAGTTCGTATTTGTACCTTTTCATAACCGAATGTTTTAAAACAGAACAGTAAAATAAAAGCCTGGAGACGAGACGGGGTGTGTGGAGTCAGTACAGCTTAGAACATATCATTTCAGTGGGATTATGGTTCAGTTATGTTCCCTGACTAAAGGTACTGAGATGGAGCCTTGATGGTTCCACCCCAGTGACAAGAGGGGAACTGACCCAGTGACAGTTTAGTACCTTTATTTCTGAGAGTGCAGTGGAATGGACAACTATAATGGACTTGATCTGACAATAATGATTCAACATATATGACTTCCAGTGTTACCTTAATTAGTTAATTATGGCTCCTTCAGCACGACAGTGGATGTTACAGACGCGTCTCTGAACATTGGCGCCTCTGTGTCATTTGTTTAGATACACTCCTCGAAGCTTAGAGAGAGAACGAACAGGTTCGTTGAGGTGCCGGTGGGATCAGAAAGAATTCCTAACCAACACTATTAACTAAACAGTTGCTGAGTAATGAGTTAGCTGATGTTGTTTGGCAGCTACCAGGTGCTGGATGACATGCTGAAGGAGTGAAACAAGTTCCGTTGTTGCTTTACAGACAGTTATTAACCTCCGAAATACAGGCATTCGTATCACTTCAGCTCCCCACAGACAGGTGTGTCACTTTATCTTTGTCATAGTTACGAAGATTGAAATTCGAGGATGAGTCCAGAACTGTTGGAGAACCAAACACACAACAATGTGGGAGTCCAGACTAAATAAAGGGCATAAATGCTTAATGGAAAAACTCCTTCACAGCTATCAGAGCACAGTAATGTCAGCTCACGTCTACAGAGATAAATCAGTGGAGGTGAAAATAACCATAACCAGAACTCTAGATTAGCCATGTTAGCTGGAGATGTTGAAACAGCTCACTAACAATAAACTAAGTGGCAAAAAGCTGAACACACTCACATTCCAGCAGGGGGCGCCGCTGGGCTGTCAGTGTCCGTACCGCTACTATAGATGTCTCAGACAAACACCGGCTCCAGCAAACGAACACCTGCTCCCCGCTGAGCTCTCGCTCTCTCAGATACGACAGCTTTTGAGGGAGAAAATGAAAACTGTTCCTCTGAAAGCGGCTGAAGCAGCAACTTTAAAGCACAAACTGCATTCAGTGTGACAGTCAGCAGTGCTGAAATGCAAATACAGAGGTTCTTTTACTCCGTATGATGAAGTTTGTTCCTTTATTAACTGTGCAAACCGATTTTCCTATGTTCCCGGTCAGCGGACAAACCACTGAAACTGAGATATGGCTATTTTTGGCTTCAGGCTTGAACACTTGCATGAGCTGTACATGCTCTACTCATCATCGCTGTTATTGTTATTGTGTTAGCGCAGGTGTCGCGACCCAAATGTTAAGAAGATCCATTTTGGCCTTTGAACAAAAATCACACCACCTTGGGAGCCACAATATCTTATGTCCATTTTACCATCTTGGCTGTAAGTATGTCTCAGTATGTGCTGATGAACTAATATAGACTAAAAATATAATATAAACGAAAAACACAGACTGACTTTGCTCTGCTTTAAGCTTTAGATCAGCTATAGCTGCTTTTCTCGCATCTCCAGCAGGAAACTTTTCCACAAAAGTAGATCAGTTTCTTGTAAAATGTCTCTCAACGTTCATCTTTTACGAGGCTGAAGTCGTATCTTATTTGCCAGCTTCTTGTTTGAATTTTCCCGTTCCACCTTAAATGGTGCCTGTGGCACCAAAATGTAACTGCGGCACCATTTAAGGTGGAACGGGAAAATTGTAACAAAAAGCAGACTCTATTCATCTCCAAATTATCGATGTTCATCTTAAATCTCTCTCTTTGCCGTTTCGTTAGCTACTAGCTAGGCGAGACTGTTGTCTGTGTTGCTATGGTGACCAGCAGTCTGCGCTGATCTTCAGGGTTAAAGGGTGAATCAGCAGTTCTACATTAACTCCAGAGTTTAAGACCATTTATTGTTAAACTGTGTTGAACGATCAGCAGAGCTTTATTTTACTGTAAAGGAGGATTATTTTATTTTTACCTACTAATCTAATTCAGCTGTGGAGCCACAACAGGGCAGTAGAAGAGCTGCATGTTGCTGACCTCTGTGTTAGTGAAAGCAGTGTCACCCAGCAACCACTACTTCCAGCGTCCAGCATTCCAGTGTCGTTGGAACCTCCTGTCCTGTCCTGCTTTGTCTTTCCTCATTTCTGTCTGTCTGTCTTTGTTTATCTTCCCTCATGTTTCTTGTTCCATGTGCTTTTAGTTTACATCTGCCATGTGCTTTTGTTGTTTTGGTCTGTCTCCTCCCCAGTCATCTGTCCCACCTGTGTGAAGTCTGTAGCCCCACCCTCTCGTTAGCCCCAGGTGTTTCTCATGTGTCCTTTGTCTATTTGTACCCTTTGGTTTGGTCTGTTCCCTGCTTGCCGTTGTTTGTAGTGTGTTTAACTGATTCTTAATTTGAGTAGTTTTTTCTGTTCTTTGCTTTTGGAGATTCTTTTCATTTCTTTAGTACTTTCCTTATTTTGCTTTTCTTTCGTTTCTGTTTTTTTCTTTACTACCTTCTTCATGGACAACAGTAAAACTGCTAGCTCGCACCTGCATCCTGCCTTCTCGTCTCCTTTGGCTTCCAACACATTACAGCCGTGGCCCCCAGGCTGAAGACCACTGTTCTAGACCTTCAGAGAGTCTGAAACAAGAAAACTCTGCCAGTAAGTGGAGTAATTCTCTTATTTCATTGTTAAGTTTTGAAACAAAAGGGTTAAATTCTTGAAACGTTTAACAGAAAATCATCCAGTCTGGATTGTTCTCTCTGTGGCAGATACAGCCAAGCGAGCTCTCCTATTGGCTAGGGCTTCAGGAGCTGGACTGAAGGCCTTAGACTTAGACTTAGATTAACGACCAACATATTTAGGAAGTGACAGATGAATCAACCAATCACACTGATTTGCATTAGGGTTGCGGTGACTCTCGTCCTTCTGGAGGTTCTAGATACATCACTGATTGTTAATACATGTTGTAGTCTAAGCAGTGTTCCGGTTAGTTGTTAGGAATGTAAAACAGTGGCGGCAGCTCTGTGCAGGACTCTTTACTGAAAGAGTCACTGTAACACTGATACAAGCTCAGATACATGATAATGACTGATACAAGCTTCAGATAAAACACATGGAATGATTTACAAGCTATAAATGTCTGTTTAGTAGTATGTTAGCTTAGCGCTAACATGGTGTCACTCAATCATTTTAAACTCTTAGTCTCTGACGACCTTCAGACAGCCTGGAACTGTTTTAGTTGGGTTTAAATTTTTTTCTCCTTTTTATTTATTTTGATTAGTATTTCATTATTTTTTTACTTTATTCTTCCGAATAGTTTTATTTTATTTCAGTTTATTTTACCTCATTGCTATTACAGCCTTTTATTTATTTTTATTGCCTTTTATAATGCGTTTACTTTACTGTTTTATCCTTTTACTTCACTTATTTTAGTCATCCTTTTATGTTAAAATCGTAAAATCTGTTAAATTATTATCCTTAGTTTTATTATATATTTTTCCTTCTTAAAATCTTAATCGTTCTGTTAATTCTTGTATTTTGTCTTGTTAGTTTTTTCTGTTAATTTTGTAGTTTTGTTTATTTTAGTTTAACCTGATTAAATTCCATCTTTAATTTCTTTTTCAATCCCTTTAATGTTGTAAATCCTTGGCTATGTTAAATGAAGGTCACCCTCAGTGTATTTCCGAAAATAAAGGCTGACTGATTGATTGACTTTTCAGTCTTAAAGGCGCAGTAACAAAACCAGCCTGTTTATTTCTAAGGGATAAACAGAGGCTGGAAATTGATCATGTAAAAAATGTTTTCTGCTCATAAAAATCCAAACCTCATAAGTGAAACATGATGAAATGCAGATAAAATGTGGAATGTTTGCCCTTTAAGCCTGAGGCTGTTCTGGTAGCGACGTTCTTGTGTTCTACCTGCAGCCTGAGCTCTGCAAATCACATCCATCCACTCAACCCGACTCCCAGTGACAGTCGCAGAGGAGCCTGAGGGACAGAGACGACCAGCTGAGTGTGTTTCAGTCTGAAGGCACGAGGGAAGAGTTTTATGGACTAATATATGGCTGGTATAATAGCTTTAAGACAAAAGGAGCGACTGAGTGGACTGAGAGCAGACCAGAGAGAGAAGCCTGCTGGAGCTGACTGGACACTGACTGAAGGAAAACGCCGCTGTGATGTGTGTGATATTTGATTGTTCCAACTGTTATGAAGTAAAAACAGTGTCTGTCTTCTGTATTTCAGCATGTTCAGTGAAAATTACATAAACAGTTTCACCACAGACAGCAGGCAGTGATTGTACTGAAACGTCTTCATTCATTTAAACCATCTGAGCAAACAGAAGGAGCAGCACAGTGACCACTTGCTGGACTGTGTCCACATTTACCCACTCAGATCTTTTGCTCCACAGTCCTTCACTGCAAAAATGATCTCTTATCAAGTGAAAACAATTTTAATGTAGTGAATATATCTAATGTTTCTCGTTATGAGGCTGTGGTCAGAACATTATAAGAGTATTCCACCCTTGACTGTGTATAAAAGGTGCTACACAAATAAACTTGCCTGGACATAGAAAATAATGTTTTTGTTGTTTTTAAGAACAGATCATATATATCAGATAATAAATATAGAAAAGGCAGAGTTCATGACAGATTAGTGGCACTAGCTAACTCTAACTACATTTTCTGAGAGGTGTTGTTATTATTTGGTTGCTGTAATTTCCAAATGTATGTTGCTGCTGTTTAGTGAAACTCTTTAAGGAACTCTTTAAGGACTCTGACTGGAGGTTAAAATATCAGAAATGTTTGTAAATGGAGTTTTGGTCAATCGTCTCACATTTAGATCAGGTTTATTGGTTATTGATCTAGACTTAAATATTTTTTAAACATGCTGAAAGATGTCATGTCTATAGATTTAACAAAAAGAATAGAATATAACAATAGAAGAGAGGAGAACAGAATAGAGTAGAAGAGAATAGAGTAGAGTAGAATAGAGTAGAAGAGAACAGAAGACAGCAGAACAGGAGAGAGCAGAATAGAAGAGAGGAGAACAGCATAGAGTAGAAGAGAACAGAAAAGAAGAGAAGAGAGCAGAATAGAAGAGAACAGAATAGAGTAAAAGAGAATAGAACAGAAGCGAAGAGAACAGAATAGAATGGAAGAGAGCAGAATAGGACAGAATAGAAGAGAACAGAACAGTAGAGAACAGAATAGGACAGAAGAGAACAGAATAGAACGGAAGAGAGCAGAATAGGACAGAACAGAATAGAAGAGAAGACAATAGTAGAGAACAGAATAGGACAAAATAGAATAGAACAGAATAGAATAGAGTAGAACGGAACAGAACTGAGCCAGTTGCCCTGTTTCGTTCTCCGCTGACAGGGCGCACTTTTTATCAGACGTTCTTTTTGTTCCACCCGTATTCCGCAAAGCCCCGCCCTCCTATGCCCCTATTGGCTGTGTGCCGCTCTACACTGACTGCTTTAGCCAGTCCTGGTCGCTGGTGGTCGGGGTTTGTCCGAATAGAGGCGGGAAAAGAAACCCGGCACCCGTGAGCAGAACACGAGCCCACCGAGCTGCTGTAAAAAGTGAAGCAGCGCGCGGAGCGGCGATCAGGACCTGCTGAGCGGCGCGCGGTGAGCACAAAGACCCACGTGCTGCCCAGATTAGAGGCGAGGTTACTTCAGTCCTCCTGCGGCTCTCTGTTCACTTCAGTCAGGAGACACAGCGGAGACACAGAGGAGACACTGCAGTGTGATGAGTCTGATTTAGCGCCCACAGAGAAACCCGCCTTCACCTCTCTGCTGGATGCGATGTCCTGTCTGAACCCCCGGGGCAGAGAGCTCGAGCGTTTTGATGGACTTTCCCTCATCTACTGGTGAGTAAGTCTGAGTGCAGCCGTGGACTTGAAGTTGAGGAGGTCTGAGGTGTTCGAGGTGTTTGTGATGCTCTGATTGGCTCTGTGTGCGTTTTAGTGCAGTTTTGCGCAAAAACACAGCGGTTAAAAGTCAGTGCTTAATTAACACTGCAGTGTTTTGTTTTTGTTTTTGTTTTTTTGCTGTAGTGCAGCAATACTGAGTTGAATTAATGATGATGATAATGATGATGATAATAATAATAATAATAATAATAATGTATTTAATAATGTAAATATAATGTAGTAATAATAATGTATTTATTTATTTATACAGCACCTTTTCAAAGCCCAAGAACACCAAAAGAAGCAAACCAGCCAAGTACACTCTTAAAAACATGGTTCTTCAACGGTTCTTTAGTAAAGGAAATGGATCTATGTAGAACCAAGAGTTCTCAATGGAACCATTTCATGCTTACACGGTTCTTTGCATGGTATAGGGCATATGCATAGCACCAGAAAGGGTTCTCCCGTTGTTGCAAGCTTGACATCGTCACAATAGCAGAACCCTTTTTCGGTGCTATATAGAACCATTTACAGCGCATTCTCCGTCAGTCTGAAGAACCATTTCACCATGCAGAGAACCATTTAAGCATGCAGATGGTTCTTCATGGTTCTATATACACATTGTCTCTACTAAAGAACCCTTGAGGAACCATGTTTTCTGGTGTGGGTGAAACTCCTGCAGCAGAGTTTTGAATGTGTTGCAGTCTGTTTAAGGTTATTTGCGGGCGCCCGGTGCACCAGCCGCACGTGACGCATGTGAAAACGTAAACAAAATCTAGAACCTTACAAGCAAGGACGTTAGAACCCTTGCAGCTCGTGCAGCACCAGAAACGCACTGCATGGATTCAATCGGCGAAGTTCTGTTGGTGCGTAAAGCTCGTGCGCTCTGTGCGTAAAAGTGCACTGATATTACGCACAAAGGAAACACACCAGAAATCAGTTTATATCAGTGTTTATATTCAGTAAGACACTGTTCCACACGGTAAATGGTCCGAAGGGCGCTGTAAACAGCCCCAGTGCTAGATTACGCTGCCATATTTCCCCCAAATGTTGATTAGGTGATTAGTGAGTGAACCTGCCTTTTACCCAGAGGACTCTTAATCCCCTCCATCACTGCCAGACTGAGCGCTCTCAGCTCTCAGCATTCATATTACCGTCCATAACAGAGCTATGATAGCTTTCTGTAGGCTGTACTGAAGCAGATGAGCCCTGTTAGTCAGCACAGCGTGCTGGAGTGGCTCCATGCGTGCCAGACAGCATTTACAGTAATAAATGACATCACAGTACTCTTCTATCAGTGTGTAATGGTGTGATTAGAACAACTGCACGGATCACGAAAAGACAGATTTGGACTAATTATAAGGAGCCTGTAAACAACAGTAGAGTAACTGAATAAACAGCATAATAACTAGTAATTGATTGGATGGCAGCTCGTTATGTCTGCATCTTATTTTATTCATTTTTTTTAATTGTTTCTTTTTTTATTCTTGTTTCTTCTTTAATAGCTTATTTTTGCATACACTGATTTAAAAATACAGCCTTTTCAACAGGGATGCATGATAACATTATCATTAATGAATAATATTAAATGTGAAATGGTGATTAGATTTGATTGATAGTTCCAATCCAATAGGTAATGATTTTTTAAAATGTATTTCATTTACTGAACTCCAGAAGAGCAGGATGTTTCAGTGATGCTGGGCTGCTGCACTAAAATTCATTTTGCTGCATATGTAATTTTATATTTCTCTGCATTTATTTACTTAATTTATTATTTATTAATTTATTTATTTCGATTTATTTTGATACACATTTATGCATCAGCATCGGTATCAGTACATTTGTGCATGACTAATGTCGGCCCACAGTGCTCATGTCGGTGCATCGCTACTTCGCTGGACGGCATTTTGTCCACTCTAACTTGAAAAACATTGTAGATTCAGTGGACTGTAAGTTCGTGTGAGGTGAACATGCCTTTGTGTATCGTGATGTACTTTTGGCACCGTTACCAGACAGACGTGGGGTGGAAAGGTAAAGGTGTGGGCACCTGTAGGTGAGTCTGCCCAGAGACGCACTAAATTTAGAGCCTGTTGACCATCAGAGGGTCAGAATGGACTACTAACAGTGACAGAGCACTGAGGTCAAATGGTGCCAAGCTGTGACCTGAGGTAACAGTTTCAGGCTGTGCCACGTTACAGATTCACACACGTTCTCTTCATATTAGCGTCTTCAAATGTAAACTAATCAACAATCAGTATACAGAGTACAGTAAGGAAGATGAAAGACAAAACTGTGCTGATATTATTGTATTTTATTCATTGGATTTATGTAAAATGTATTTTTTCTCTAGTAAAGACCAAAACAGTGTCACACAACACATCATACATGACACTGGGTTTCTTTCTGATGGCTGAAAAACTGTTGAACTGGGAGAAAAGTGCTTTAGAATTTTAGAAATTACTCCACAATTCAGTGTGTGAGATGTAAACAGGGTGATTCAGAGTGGTTTGGTGTGAAATGGTTCAGATGTCTTTACAGTGGTGGTGATAGGAACCAGGGGTCGCCATGACTACAACACAGATATAGACATTTTATTTACTATCCAGAACCACCAGTGAACCTACACGAGTCATCTGAGTTTATATGGAATGTTGATGATGGAAAATAATGGAAAATCTGAAATAATAAGTTTTCTTTGGGGACTATTTTGCCTCATAGCACCCTGCATATTACGTATCCCTCCACCATGAATGGAGTTTAAGGCCAAAATCTTCTCAAAACTATCATAAAACAGTGTCTCAGTCATCAGGCAGTGAATTCAGAACCATTTCATGTAGTAACTTTCTGTGAGGGAGCTTTTAGAGGTGGACGTCTGGTTCCTATGACCACCACTGTGAACAGTTCTGACTTGGTCAGTTTCTCCAGAACAGAGCGTCTCACTCCAAACCACTCTGAACCACCCTTAGCCTTTTAATAGCCTTATAGATGATCGCTGGCAACAGCAGGAGTGACCAAAAATACCCAATAACACAGTATAGAGTAATTAATAGCAGTACGGCAAAGAAGTACTTTAAGCATATCTATTTAAACAGAGACTTATTGAGGAAAGTCGGAGCTGATAGGATGACAGATTTAATGCTCTTACAGTCCTTCTTCCTGGACATTAGCACAGCGGTCTGTTAATGATCTTATGAGCTGAATCCGGTGTGCTGGAGCAGATAAACACTAATGTATTAAATGCAGGTGGTCAGTGGTTTCGGAGACTGTACGGTCGAATGCAAAAGTTTGCACACCCCTGCTCAAGTTCCATGTTTTTGTTGTTTTTCTAAGCGAGAGTAAGTTAGAACACATCTGCTACAGAGACACACTGCTGAACATTTTAATATACAAATACTGTCTGTTTATGGAATTTAACATATAAATAAATTGAATATGGCCTGAGCAAAAGTTATGGCATATGTTTTATATTTTTCCCATATGTTAAATATGTAAAATAAACAGATTGTGCACTGAGATGAGCAGAAACATGTCTTATTTAACTGTGCTCTGCATAGAGGATGAGTTAACTTATTAGAAAAATCAATAAAACTGGGGGTGCTCAAACTTTTGCATATGACTGTGTGCATAATTATATTCTTCCATAGTGTGAACATGTTTAATCAGACTAAAGACTGTGAAGTAAATCAGCACAAACAGTCTTACAGACTCTGTTTGTAAACATGTTTCCAACTTGTACATTTTATTCCATATCATTTTGGACCAAAGTTCATTATGAAATATTCAAACAGGGCTCCAGAGCCGATATGTGTTGTCCTACACAGATTTTCTCCTGAATGTCACTGGATCCTCTGAATGATAAGGTCAAAATACAAATAATGCTAAATTCTACAAGCAGGCTAAGTGAAGGTTTCAGACCAGGGCTGTATGATATTGAAATGGTTATGAATTCACTGCCTGATGACTGAGATGCTGTTTTATGATAGTTTAGAGAACTTAAACTCCATTCATGGTTGAGGGATACATGCAGGGCGCTGTGAGGCAAAACAGTCCCCAAAGAAAACTTATTATTTCAGATTTTCCACTATTTTCCATCATCAGCATTCCATATAAACTCAGAAGACTCGTGTAGGTTCACTGGTGGTTCTGGATAGTAAATAAAATGTCTATATCTGTGTTGTAGTCATGGCGACCCCTGGTTCCTATCACCACCACTGTAAAGACATCTGAACCATTTCACACCAAACCACTCTGAATCTCTCTGTTTACATCTCACACAATCAGTAATGCTGGAATTTTGAAAATTCACTGGAATTCCCCTTTAACCACGCACCTAAAAATGATGGTTCTTCAAAGGTTCTTTAGTAAAGAAAATGGTTGTGTATATAGAGCCATGAACACTTAAAGAACCCTTTTTATGATTAAAAGTTTCTTTGCATGGTGAAATCGTTCCTCAGATTGATGGAGAATGTGCTGTGTTCTACATAGAACCTTTGTGAGAAGGGCTCTATATAGCACCAAAAAGGGCTCTTGTATTGTAACAAGCCTGACACCAAACCCTTTTTGGTGCTATATAGAACCCTTTTATAAAAAAGCTTTCTATATAGAACCATCTACAGCACATTCTCCATCAATCTGAAGAACCATTTCACCATGCAGAGAACACTACAATCATAAAAGAGGGTTCTTTAAGTGTTCACAGCTCTATATAGAACCACTTTCTTTACTAAAAACTATGGAAGAACCATCATTTTTAAGTGTGTTCCACAGTGACCACAGCCTGTGGGTTTGTGTGGGGTATTTTCCTAACGCAGGCCTGGCTCTGACTACAGCATCACGACGCCGCTTCACTGCGAGAGTGTATTGCGGGTGACGCAGCTAAGTGACTCTGGGATGTGTGACACTGTGCTTTGTGACGGATCAGCACATACAGGGAGACGCTGTAAGAGCTCCGACTGAAATCCTGCAGTGAACAGTGTGTAAATCTGTCCTCAGAAGAGTAGCTGGAGGGTAGCAGTGCGGGTACTGTGTGTACCTGTACCTGTCCTGGACCTGTCTGGGGTTATTTATAATTCCTCCGAGTATAAAACTCAGCTCTAGCTGGAACATTCATCGGTTTTTGTCAATTAATCCTGTTCACTTCACCTCCGTCTGTGCAGCAAACGATTAACAGTAGCTGTGTTACATAACTCAACACTGATGTTCTCAACATGTCATACAACACTTTCCCTCAAAGAGCCCCTGCACTCCAAAGTGTGGTTAGACTGGTATAGATCGTACTGACCAACCCTGGAAGAAGATATTCCATCAGCTTAACATGTTTGAGCAGTCAGTGCCGGCTGTGGCTTCCAAATCAAGACATCAAGAAAAAGACAGTTTGATCAGAAATGTTGATCCACACTACATCCATAAGTTATCCTTGAGTGCTGATTGTGTTACTGACCACAATAACATATCCAGATGTCTATAACTGTACACATCTCAGGAGACAGCATACAAACCACTAGAATTATATAATTATTTGGTCAGTGGAAGGTCAGTGATATTCTGTCTTTACCATCAGCTACAGCAGCAAATGTTCGGAAAAAGAGTGCCAGCTGCGTATCTGTGTTTGATGGGGTTAATCAGTGTTGATGTTCGCTGAAGTTACACAAGCCCTGTTAACATTCTGGTGTCAACTGCATTGACTGTCTAACTAAAACAGAACAGATCTAGACAGAAATAGTGAGAGTCAGTCATCAGTCAGTGTCAGTGTAAGATGATCAGAGCTCCAGGGCTTCTCCTCCTCCTGACTGTCCAGCTGTGTCAGACTGATGAGAGCAGATTTTGCAGCGTTTTGTGGAGATGCTAAAAGTTTCTCCTGTTCATTTGCCTTTTGAAGATTTTATCCTCGGCTGGCTCAGCTCTTCAGCCTCTTTCCCCTCACGGCGCCGGAGAGCCGGGACACTATAAAAGCTCACAGTGCTTGGTTTTCTGTTGCTGTTGTTACTGTAACCATGAAGCACACAGCACAGAGTGACTGTACTTTATCTGTCAGGATGCGTTATTAACTAACGACGTATTAATGGTGGCTCTATGAGCACGGCTGGTCGTACTGTAATTTGTGCGTTGAACAGTGGTATCTCAACAATATGGAGGCATGTCAGCAATATGGAGGCATGTCGATGGTATGTCAACAATATGGAGGCATGTCGGTGGTATGTCAACAATATGGAGGCATGTCGGTGGTATGTCAACAATATGGAGGCGTGTCGTGGTATGGCAACAATATGGAGGCGCGTCGGTGGTATGGCAACAATATGGAGGCGCGTCGGTGGTATATCAACAATATGGAGGCGTGTCGTGGTATGGCAACAATATGGAGGCGCGTCGGTGGTATATCAACAATATGGAGGCGTGTCGGTGGTATGTCAACAATATGGAGGCGTGTCGGTGGCATGTCAACAATATGGAGGCGTGTCGTGGTATGTCAACAATATGGAGGCGTGTCGGTGGTATGTCAACAATATGGAGGCGTGTCGGTGGTATGTCAACAATATGGAGGCATGTCGGTGGTATATCAACAATATGGAGGCGTGTCGTGGTATGGCAACAATATGGAGGCGCTCGGTGGTATTCAACAATATGGAGGCGTGTCGTGGTATGTCCACAGTATGGAGGCGTGTCGGTGGTATGTCAACAATATGGAGGCGTGTCGGTGGTATGTCAACAATATGGAGGCATGTCGGTGGTATGTCAACAATATGGAGGCATCTCTGTGGTATGTCAACAATATGGAGGCGTGTCGGTGGTATGTCAACAATATGGAGGCGTGTCAGTGGCATGTCAACAATATGGAGGCGTGTCGTGGTATGTCAACAATATGGAGGCATGTCAACAATATGGAGGCGTGTCGTGGTATGGCAACAATATGGAGGCGCGTCGGTGGTATATCAACAATATGGAGGCGTGTCGTGGTATGTCAACAATATGGAGGCGTGTCGGTGGCATGTCAACAATATGGAGGCATGTCAACAATATGGAGGCATGTCGGTGGTATGTCAACAATATGGAGGCGTGTCGTGGTATGGCAACAATATGGAGGCGCGTCGGTGGTATATCAACAATATGGTGGCGTGTCGTGGTATGTCCACAGTATGGTGGCGTGTCGTGGTATGTCAACAATATGGAGGCGTGTCGGTGGTATGTCAACAATATGGAGGCGTGTCGGTGGCATGTCAACAATATGGAGGCGTATCGGTGGTATGTCAACAATATGGAGGCGTGTTGGTGGTATGTCCACAGTATGGTGGCGTGTCGTGGTATGTCAACAATATGGAGGCGTGTCGGTGGTATGTCAACAATATGGAGGCGTGTCGTGGTATGGCAACAATATGGAGGCGTGTCGGTGGTATGTCAACAATATGGAGGCGTGTCGTGGTATGTCAACAATATGGAGGCGTGTCGTGGTATGTCAACAATATGGAGGCGTGTCGGTGGTATGTCAACAATATGGAGGCGTGTCGGTGGCATGTCAACAATATGGAGGCGTATCGGTGGTATGTCAACAGTATGGAGGCGTGTCGGTGGTATGTCACCAATAAGGTGGCATGTCAGTGGTATGTCACCAGTATGGTGGTATGTCAACAATATGAAGGCATGTCGGTGGTATTAAGTTGCCTTAAGTTGCCTGTTGGGTCCACATCATGGAAAAAAAAATCATTTTTTTTAAAACAATAGTTTTATTAACTCTACTCCTAAGTGTAGCTGTTCTGCTAAGACATGTTAGTTTTGCACTGGAGCTACAAGGCTAATGTACAAAAGTTAAGCCTGCTGCTACTGGTTGTAGCTATGCTAATGCACTTCAGTCCATGTTTATAAATAACAGTGAGTCATACAGTGTCAGAAAACACAGAATCAAGACTATTAGAGATACTGAACTGCTCAACTGTGTTAATCTGATTTTCAACTGAAGCAACGTTTTCACAAATAATGATTTAACAGCACCTACCCTGACAGTGTGGTTTGAATCTGAGTTGTGCCACATACTTTTGTAGGACACAGCAGCAAACTGTGACTGTTAGGCCTTCAGTTTGGGTTGTACATTTCAAAACAACAATCCCTGCAAAAACTGTTGTTGGCAGATATTTGTAAACTAGGTTGACATATGTAAATGCATTGTTTTTTTTGTGACATCACAAAAAAACCCCAGTGAATTCAAAAACGTTTTTGCTGTTTAGCTTCCATATATGAACTGTGTAGACTGAAAATAAGGTATCCCAGCAAGTGAAAGTGTCTCAAATCTAGTTGATTTATCTAGTATTTCTCATTTTGATGTTGTTTAAAGCTTATTATACATTATTTAACCTATTTCTAGACCATTTTAACTTTCGTTTTAAGTGATTTTAGTGAGTAAAATTACATCATTATAATGGCATAATGTTTTAAGAAATATGTTTGAAATAACTAGTGAGATAGTGAGATAATTTGAGTTATTAAAATCACTTCTAAAAATAAAAAAAGGTTTAGAAATAAGTTAATATAGTTAAAAAAATAAGCTTTAAATAATCAAAAAGTGAGAAATATCAGATGTATGATGTAGGTTTAATATAATTTCACTTGCCAAGATCCCCTTTTTTGCAGTGCATTATTTTTGAAACTATAACAATGCTTATGTATTTAATCGAAGTAAGCATGGCTGCATTTATTATCATGGTAGCTCATAAAGGTGCCCTGCGCTCCGTCTGTGTGAATGTACGGTGTGGAATGTTATACCTCTGATTTCCGGCAGCTCTGATGTCCTGATTTTGTATACTGTAAGCTCCTGTCTGGAGGATTAGCATTATGCTACCTCATGCTTCTCGAGGCTCCGGGGTCGTGACACCGATACAGACATTTGTCTGGCTGGCGGTTCCAGGCTTTTGGCTTAAGTGTGTCTGTGTAGGAGGAAAACATTCCCTCTGTCACGGTTCAGTCTCGCCCCACTGAGCTTGACCTTGAATTCCAGTTGTGGATTAAACGCAGCAGCTGGAGCTTTATATAGCGCACGGTAACTGTAGCTCTGGATATAGCAGTGGTAATAGTAGCGTTATTGTGATACAGTGCCGTGAAAAAGTATTTGCCCCCTCCCAATTGCTTATATTTTTGCATATATGTCACACTAAATTGTTTCAGATCTTCAAAACTAAATTAAACATATTTCTTAAAATAATATGCCAGTATAGTGAGGTAATTTTGCTCACTAAAATTACTTAAAACAAGTTAAAGCGGTCTAGAAATAAGTTAAATAATCTTATAATAAGCTGTAAACAATCTCAAAATGAGAAATATTAGCTATATCAACTAGATTTACAACCCCATTTCCAAAAAAGTTGGGACGCTGTGCAAAATGTAAATAAAAACAAAATGCAATGATGTGCAAATCATTTAATCCCTATATTTCATTGAAAATGCTTCAAAGGCAACAAATCAAATGTTGAAACTGAGAAATTTTATTGTTTTTTGAAAAATATTTGCCCATTTTGAATTTGATGCCAACAACATGTTCCAAAAAAGTTGTGACGGGGGGAACAAAAGGCTGGTAAAGTTGTGTATTGCACACCTGGTTGTTGATTGTCAACAGGTCAGTAACATGACTGGGTATAAAAGAGCATCTCAGAGAGGCGGAGTCTTTCAGAAGTAAAGATGAGGAGGGGTTCACTACTCTGTGAAAGACTGCACGATCAAATAGTGCAACAATTCAAGAATAACGTTTCTCAACATAAAATACCAAAGAACTTTTACTTTTCATCATCTACAGTACATAATAACATTAAAAGATTCAGAGAATCTGGAGAAATCTCTATATGTAAGGGACAAGACCAAAAACCAGTATCTGCTGGCCGTGATCTTTGGGCCCTCAGACAGCACTGCATCAAAAACAGACATGATTCTGTAGTGGAAATCACTGCATGGGCTCAGAAACACTTCTGAAAAACACTGTCTGTGAAAACAGTCCGTTGTTGCATCCACACATGCAAGTTAAAACTCTAAAATGCAAAGAAGAAACCAAATATAAACAGGATCCAGAAATGCTGCCACCTTCTCTGGGCCTGAGCTCATTTAAAATGGACTCAGTGGAAGTGGAAAAGTCTTCTATGGTCCGACGAAAGGTTCCATGTGAAAAAGTATGTGCCCCCTTAGTTACTCAATCAGCCCATTAACAAAATTGAATTGATAACTGGGATCAATTAAATTAAATGCACACAGGCTTGATTACTGCCAGCCCTGCTGAGTCGACACATCACTTAAATAGGACCTCTCCAGCAAAGTGAAGAAGGCTAACAGTTCTCAATGAACCACACACTGTGCTGCAATCAAAGAAATACTGGAAGAGATGAGAAAAAAAAATGAAATTATTGAAATAAATTGGTATGGAAATGATTACAGAACCATTTCTGAGGCTCTGACACTCCAGAAAACCACAGTGAGAGCCATCATGAAATCGTGGTGGATTTTCACAGAAGTGTTTGGCCTAACAAGTTCCTCCAAGAGCAAAGCGACTCCAGGAAATCACAAAAGAACCCATACGAAGTTTCTTAGGAACTGCAGGCCTTGCTGACCTCAGTGTTCATGATTCTGCCATCAGAAAGAGACTGAGGTGCAAAAATCCATGGGCAAAACAAAAATACTACTAACTGCAAGAGGAACAGAAAGGCTCGTTTCACATTTGCCAAAAACACCCTTATGACCCCCCCAAGCCTTTTTAAATAAAGTTCTGTGGTCTGATGAGTCAAAAGTGGAACTTTTTGGAAGACAGGGTCCCGCTACATCTGCCATAAAGCTAACGGCATTCCACAATAAGAACATCATAGCAGCAGTGAAGCATGGTGGTGGTGGTGGTGGTATCTTATTTGATTAGTTTATTTTATATATATATATATATATATATGTACGTGTGTGTGTGTGTGTGTGTGTGTGTGTGTGTGTGTGTATATATATATATATATATATACATACTGCTACACTGTGCATCTCCTCTTCAGCTCATCCCACAGATTTTCTAAGGGGTTTAGGTCAGGGGACTGGGGTGACAATGGCAAAACCTTAATTCTTCTAAATAGTTGGAGCAGCCCTGTAATAAACTGCAATATAATCATCATTAGACATATCATATATGATCAAGTATGAAGTACATTTTTGTTATGTTGCTCACCGTAACTTTTCAGTATGGAAATTTAGCTCAGTTTCATTCAGTTTATTTCTGTATCTCCTTTTCTGTAGTATTACCACACGGCAGCTCCACAGAGAGAATGTAGGAGTGAACAGTGGTGCTGACCTGCTGTCGCTTTGCATAAGAGCTGGACGTGTGCTGTATATATGATGATTCAGCATTAGTTGCTGACGTGATTTGACATGAAACGCACAGCAAAAATGCTGCAACGGGTAGAATTTACCACAAAGTCGAGCCAAACCACAGGACAACGCTACCAAGCATCCCCAAATGCAAATCCATTAGAAACTGAATCTGTACGATGATGTCAGTATCATTAAAGAAGTGTCAATATCAGACAGATGTTTAGATTTGACTGATGTGTGATGACGTGCTTATTGAACTCCGGAAGAGCAGAATATTTAGGTGACGCTGATCTGCATTTCATTCATTTTACTGCGTTTGTAACTCTACACAAGTAAGCATTATATTTCTCTGTAATGCTGATGCAGGTGCACTTTTGAAAAAGATGGTTCTTCAAGAGTTCTTTAATAGAACCATGAACACTCAAAGAACCATTTGCATGCTTAAATGGTCCTTTGAATGGTGATTTGATAGAGAATGTGTTGAATATGGTTCTGTATAGAACTTTTTTGAAAATGTTCTATTTGGCACTGAACAGGGTTCTGCTACTGTTACAACCTTGACATCATAACCATAGCAGAACCCTATTTGGTGCTATATAGAACCATATACAGCACATTCTCCATCAATCTGAAGAACCATTTCACCATATATAGAACCAGGAACACTCAAAGAAACATTTACATGCTTAAATGGTTCTTCATTTCTCATTTCTGCTGGTACTTGATGGAGTCTGTGATACGATGTATGAAGAAATACTGCCCCACAGTCTCACAGATCCACCACCATACTTCACCGCAGGGATGAGGTGGCTGCATGGCATGGCTGTCTTTGTGTCCCCGCCAAACTCACCTTTAGTGTTTGTTGCCAAAAACCTGTATTCTGACCACAGAACACTGTCCCACTGAATGTTCGAGTTTGTTCGTCGTTGACAGCAGAGGATTTCTTCTAGCAACCCCCCCAAACAGCTTTTTAGTAGTAGTAGTGTGTGTGTGTGTGTGTGTGTGTGTGTGTGTGTGTATATATATATATGTATATGTATATATATATGTATATATATAGGCAATTCTAAGCACAAATTTTCCTCTAATGCTAAAACCTGTCTTGCCAATGATAGGAATGATATATATATATATATATATATATATATATATATATATATATATATATATATATATATATATATATATATATATATATATATATGTGTGTGTTGTTATATGAGTGAAGATGACTCAGCGGTACACAGTGTGAGCTCAGTGAGGACCTGCACAGCGACTGTATGCGTGATGTCTTGATGGCTGATTAAAGTACACTTAGCACAAATTAGCATGTGGCATAAACTGTTGACAGTGAACAACATGGCATCTGTTATGACAAACAACTGTGATGATAACGACACTGTTATATTACTGAACATAACCTGTCAGACAGCGTATGACATCTGCTATGACATGTTTATGGCGTAATTATGTCAGCACTGTGTAGCAGTGTTCAGGTAAAGTTACTGAATTTGGTTGGATTTTAATAAAAACAAAAAAAAAATACACTTACATGAACTTGACTGATGGATGAGTGAAAAACGGAAAATCTCCTGAACTTTGAGGTTTGTAACAAGTACTTTGAGGTACTAAGAAGTACTTTAGTAGGCCTCTTGTACTGATTCTGACTCAACTGTGCACCCAAAACTCACAGAGAGATCAAATTTCTCACCAGCTATCTTCATCAGCACCACACTCTTAAAAAATATGGTTCTTCAAGGGTTCTTTAGTAAAGACACTGGTCATGACCACTCAGAGAACCATTTGCATGCTTAAGTGGTTCTTTGGATGATGAAATGGTTCTTCAGATTGATGGAGTATGTGATGAATATGGTTCTATATCGCACCAAAAAGGGTTCTTCTATTGTTACAAGCTTGACATCATGACCATAGCAGAACCTTTTTTGGTCCTATACAGAACCGCTATAGAACCCATATACGACACATTCTTCCTCAATCTGAAGAATCATTTCACCATCCATTTAAGCATGCAAATGGTTCTCTGAGTGGTCATGGTTCTATATAGAACCAGCGTCTTTACTAAAGAACCCTAAAGACTCTTTTTTATTAGTGTACCCACACAGAACCGACATCTCTTTATCTCCCTTTTTCATAATGCAGCTTGTTTTCAATCTTTCATACTCCCGCAATATATATTCACTATTTATAACTCTAAAATCGTAAACAGGTGCACTAATGTAAACATTTAGATTAGCGTTAGATGTTAGTGGGTGGAGCTTTGAGAGCATCAACTTGAGACGTAACAATAGCAAACAAGCAATTTGCACTGCCATTGTTTTGTTCTCATAAAGGGGGGGTTAATTTTTTTGCACTGTGGCTTATAAGGTCTTAGTTGTGGCACTGTAGAAAGTCCAAATTAAAATGTAAGGAGTACAAACTATATACATATTTTTTCATTGATACATATTTTTAGTAAAAACACAAGATTTTTTGCGATACAAGCAATTTCAAGAATACTCAAAGTACAATACAAATCTACTGAAAAGACTTTAGTTTACTAACAAGGACAGTTACTCAGTATATTCCACTCCTGATTTTATGGATTTTATGGCCCATCTTTAAAGGTATATTCCACTGATTTTGCTAAAACTCTGCTTAATTAAGTAGTTTAGATGTAAACATAGTCGTTCAGAGTGGTTCGGTGTGAAACGTTCCGTTCTAGAGAAACTTACCGAGTCAGAACTGTTCACAGTGGTGGTGATAGGAACCAGACGTCCACCTCTAAAAGCTCCCTCACAGAAAGTTACTACATGAAATGGTTCTGAATTCACTGCCTGATGACTGAGACACTGTTTTATGATAGTTTTGTGAAAGTTTTGGCCTTGAAATGTATTTTTGGGTCCGCAAAGAAAGCTATTATTTCAGATTTTCCACTATTTTCCATCATCAACATTCCATATAAACTCAGAAGACTCGTGTAGGTTCACTGGTGGTTTTGGATAGTAAATAAAATGTCTATATTTGTGTTGTAGTCATGGCGACCCCTGGTTCCTATCACCACCACTGTAAAGACATCTGAACCATTTCACACCAAACCTCTGAATCACTCTGTCAACATCTCACACACTGAATTATGGGGGAATTTTGGAACATTGGTGGAATTCTCCTTCTCATGTTCCCCCCTAGTGTGCTGTTCCTCTTCCTGCCTATAGAGGGTGGTCTCAGGCTCTGAATGCAGCGGGCTGTAAGCAGGTCACAGCGTCTCTCGGACCACACAGCACGTCCACAGTGAGATTAACCCATTTCAGCGGCGCTGGGTGGGCCAGAATGGAAACTGGGCATTTCTCTAAAGCTTTCCCCTCCAGCTCCACCGCTCTGGGCGGGGAACGTGGTTAATGAGCGAGAGAGAGAAAGAGAAAGAGAGAGAAAGAGAGAGAGAGGCCAGAGTGGGCGTTCGGCACTCTGGTCCTGTACAGAACTCTGCTGTGATTCCTCAGTGTGGCCTGGATTATCCCGTAATCTGATAACAACCCACTGTGCAGATCTGCTGATTAAAGTTCTGATGCAATGGTAGTCGCCATGGCTGGCAGAAGGAAAGAGGATGGGCTTCAGTCTGTGTGAGGCACTGTGTTTGTTTTTTTACATTATTGTCCTGATTTGAGGAACCAGAGAGCCGACCTGTAAAGCTTCATTCTTCACACCTGAAAGAGCAAGCTTACTGAGTTTAAAGGGGAATTCCAGCAATATTTCAAAATTTTCAAAATAATTCAGTGGCTGAGATGTAAACAGAGTGATTCAGAGTGGTTTGGTGTGAAATGGTTTTCTTTGGGGACTATTTGCGTGACAAAACCATGCATGTATCCCTCCACCATGAATGGATTTTAAAAAGTATACAATTTTTTTTCCATTATTTTTATATATGTATGTGATATAATGATTGTTATATAATTGCATAATACATATAAAATACATTATTATTATATTATTGTATTTTTATGTATACAGTATATCAATATATTGGGAAGAAAACGTTGTATCTCCATTTTTGTCGTTTTCCAGTTTTTGACATCATTTGAAAATACCTGTTGGCCTTTACATTGTGTATAGATTTCATGATGAATTGACCAAAAGAAACGGCCCAAGATGACTTGATAGTCTGGTTCCATTGATTTACATTAAAAGCAAAGTATGTTTTTTCCTTCTCCTGTAAAGTTACCATTTTGGAGATACGAGGTTTTCTTCCGACAACAGCGCTATATATATTATTATATAGATTATGTGTGAGTACAGTATGCATCCATGTTGTAAGTAATAATATACTGACTAATCCCTATATGTTTTAATAAATCAATAAAAGAGTCTCTCTTCTTGCTGAACAGCGATTAATCTAAGCTGTGTGTTTATAACAGACTCAAAGAAATGACCTCTGCTTTCCTCGATCTCTACACGGGAAATCAGTCCACAGCATAGTCATATTACATGTTACACCGTGTTATAAAGATATTACAATTTCATTTTATTTTTTATGATGCAATAACAGTAAAACTGAAATGCTGGAGAAAGTGGTATTAAAAAAGAGACATTATATATAAATGCAGACACAAATCCAGCATGTTTACAGGCTTTTAATGGACAGATGTTTGAGAACAGCGCAGTCATGCTCACGCAACTGGACGCGTCTTCTGTGCACTAGCCAAGCCTTGTTTCCGCTGGATGAACGGAGCGTCTGTCCTCCAGCAGGGAGAACAAAAACCCCTTACACTAACCACAAATACAAAAATATATAAATAACACACCAACTGACCACTTTATAGGTCCACCTCCTTGTTTCTACGCTCATTGTCCATTTTATCAGCTCCACTTACTATATAGGTGCACTTTGTAGTTCTACAGTTACAGACTGTAGTCCATCTGTTTTCTCTGCATACTTTGTTAGCCCCCTTTTACCCTGTTCTTCAGTGGTCAGGACCCCCATGGACCCTCACAGAGCAGGTACTATTTGGGTGGTGGATCATTCTCAGCACTGCAGTAACACTGACGTGGTGGTGGTGTGTTAGTGTGTGTTGCGCTGGTCTGAGTGGATCAGACACAGCAGTGCTGCTGGAGTTTTTAAACACTGTGTCCACTCACTGTCCACTCTATTAGACACTCCTACCTTGTCAGTCCCCCTTGTAGATGTAAAGTCAGAGACGATAGCTCATCTGCTGCTGCACAGTTTGTGTTGGTCATCCTCTAGTCCTTCATCAGTGGTCACAGGACGCTGCCCACAGGACGCTGTTGGCTGGATATTTTTGGTTGGTGGACTATTCTCAGTCCAGCAGTGACACTGAGGTGTTTAAAAACTCCAGCAGCACTGCTGTGTCTGATCCACTCAGACCAGCGCAACACACACTAACACATCACCACCACATCAGTGTTACTGCAGTGCTGAGAATGACCCACCACCCTAATAGTACATAGATAGATAGATAGATAGATAGATAGAAGGGGGAAACCCCCAATAATAATCGTTTTTACTATCACTATTTACTAGTCACTATTAGTAAACAGTGAGATTCAGGGTGGTTTGGTGTGAAATGGTTCAGATGTCTTTACAGTGGTGGTGATAGGAACCAGGGGTCGCCATGACTACAACACAAATATAGACATTTTATTTACTATCCAGAACCACCAGTGAACCTACACGAGTCTTCTGAGTTTATATGGAATGTCGATGATGGAAAATAATGGAAAATCTGAAATCATAAGTTTTCTTTGGGGACTATTTTGCCTCACAGCGCCCTGCATGTATCCCTCCACCATGAATGGAGTTTAAGTTCTCTAAACTATCATAAAACAGTGTCTCAGTCATCAGGCAGTGAATTCATAGCCAGTTCATGTAGTAACTTTCTGTGAGGGAGCTTTTAGAGGTGGACGTCTGGTTCCTATCACCACCACTGTGAACAGTTCTGACTCGGTAAGTTTCTCTAGAACAGAGCGTTTCACACCAAACCACTCTGAACGACTCTGTTTACATCTTAACCACTTAATAATGCAGAAATTTCCAAAAATAGATGGAATTTCCCTTCGAGGCTGGGGGTAAGTTTAGAAAATTACTATTACATATAGACACAAATATGTCCACATGGACATTATACAAGTAAACAAACACCTGTTCACCTTTTTAGTGAGTAATAAAAGTAAATTGTATTTAGAAAAATAAAGGATCACCACTGACCACTGACCACTGAAACGTTTTCTCCACGATGATGAAAAGATAAAGGTCAGTTACAAACCAGAAACCTGGAAATCATCCTTGTTTCTGAAGTTAATGTGTTGTTACGACGTTCATGTGCAGTTCTCAGGTCAGGAACTCCGACTCAGACTGTGCGTCCTGGTCATGATGGAAATAATGAGTAACAGAATTACACCATTCTCCTTCATATTAAAGCAGCCGTATTCTTTAATCTGCTTTAAACGTGCAGCAGGGCTCTTCAGGAACGTGGCAGTAATCTCCAGTTTGTGAGACGGCTGTGAGTTGAGAGCGAGCGGAGATTTGCATTGCATTAAAGTCCCCGCAGGATTCTGACAGTGGAGCTTTAGACAGGATGAGTGCTGCGTTCATGAATAGTTATGAATTGAGCTTATCAGAATGCAGGATGTTTGTTGGTGCTTTTACTCTGTTTAATTTTTCTGATTTTATTGAACTCCACATTCACGTTAATGCATATAATAACCTGTCTGTCATATAATAGCACTGTGCTCATATTCACTGCTATGGGGTTCTACTTAATTAGAGCAGCAGTGGACGTCCACTGTGACGTCCAGAACCATGAAGGCACCCTAAACTCTGAGCTGTTTTGTTTTTTGTTTGTTAACTGCTGAATGCAGAAAGAATGCAGATAGGCAGATATAAATAAAGGCACTAAATAAATAAAATATATCATTATTATAGCTAATATTAGTTATCTGTATACTATGTACTATATACTATTAAGGTAGCTACAATCTAGATATCTCACCTGAGTTTGGCTCCTTTTCTCTGACCGAAAGGGTTGAAATTAGTCTCTGGTGTCCATTTCGTGCTGAATAAAGGTACAATCACTGTTTTCTTTCTGATTTTGTTCCTTACTGAGGCAAGAGTTACATTAGACAGTCACACTCGTGTTTTTCAGCAGACGTTCGCCAGTGAAATCACACTCTTCAATACGATTCGACGATGATAAGTGAAACTGTGTTTCAGAATTCCAGGGCGAATCAATTTTGCATGCAGAATTTGAGTCCTTCACACAGAGTGCTACTAGATAAAGTATAGAATTGCCACTCAGTAATGTCTTCTAGGTTGGTCAGACACTAGAGGGCGCTCCTGAGGGAGTGAAATTGACTGGATTCCAAAGGAGCTTTTGTGCAAACTCATTGTTTATGAATGTGGGTTCATTTTTTATGTAGCAAAATGTACTAATTTTCTGAACACAGAACACAATAAACTCCAGTTATAGGACTTTATAACGGCACGACGTATGGTCATCAACCACATCATCAGCTTGCCAACCAATCAGTACTCAGTAGCAGTAATGCTAACCAATGAGTACTCAGTAGCAGTAATGCTAAGCAATCAACACTCTGTAGCAGTAATGCTAACCAGTCAGCGCTTAGTAGGAGTAATGCTAACCAGTCAGCACTCAGTAACAGTGATGCTAACCAATCAGCACTTAGTATCAATAATGTTAACCAATCAGCACTCAGTAGCAGCTATGCTAACCAATCAGCACTCAGTAGCAGTAATGCTAACCAATCAGCAGTCAGCAACAGTGATGCTAACCAATCAGCGCTTAGTAACGTTAACTAATCAGCACTCAGTAGAAGTTATGCTAACCAATGAGCGCTCAGTAGCAGTGATGCTAACCAATAGGAACTCAGTAACAGTGATGCTAACCAATCAGCAATTAGTATCAGTAACATTAACCAATCAGCGCTCAGTAGAAGCAGTGTTAGCGTCCTGCTGCCCAAAACCTGTTTGCTGTATAAAAACTGAAAGACACAGCTAATTTCCAAAATTAAAGGAAGGTCTTGCACAAGTGATTAGGAATGAGTTTATTTTTAGCTGTGAAGTTCCTTCCTGCCCGTTCACTGACAGCTCACTCTCGGACATCCTCTGGTGCTTTTCAGTTATCTTATCTTGACTTTATCTTTGCTTTTGTGGCTGTACTGTTTATGGTAGGCAACTTAGACAGCTTGCTAATGCTAGGTTAGCTCCTTGGCTAACTGCAGCTGTACACAAGTCACCCCACTGTTATCAACCACGCCAGATATCTACTTTTTTGATAAGTCTCTGTGTGCAGCACTCAACTCCCACGAGTATAAAATTATCTGAAATAATTATGTTGAATTTTATGTCATCACTGTTTATGGTTAGCAAGTTAGCAAGCCTGCTAACTTCACAGAGGATTTTGTTTTTTTGTCTCCAATCTTCAGGATCAGCCCCGGTCACAAGGACCACCATAGATATACATACCTAGACGCCACGTTGTCCGTTGTTCTCTATCTGAGGCGATATGTCTGCACGGCCGCCATGTTGGAGAGGGCAAGATCTGCTTGTGAACAAATTTACTTGTACTGAGAGACGAAGAGTCTCAGGATTAAATCAGCCACAACTTCCTTATTACTCAACCGATTTTCAGCAAATCTGTTTAGTTATAATCCTCAGACACAGATTAATCCAGGCTGCACGGATCTGCTCTCGGCAGCTTTTATTACTTTAATAACTGATCGGGCTAATTAGCCGTCCAGACCAGCAGGAAAGTATTCAGTCTGGACCTGATGATAAAAACCGAGCTTAGCGCGAGAAACACAATCAGACACATCAGCAAATCCATCAATGTGTGAATCACTTCTAATCTTAATACACATAAAAATAAAATAAACCCCCCAAAACACAGAAAGGAGGACGGAGCTGAAGTTTGCTTCCAATTCGCCAGTATCTTGTTCGAGGTTTCCCATTCCACCTTAAATGGTGCAGCTTCAGCGACCAGAATGTGACTGCTGCACCAATTAAGGTGGAATGGGAAAATTGGAACAAGCTGCTACCTGATGAACCGTTTAAGGTGGAACAGGGAAAAATCAAACAAGCTGGAAAATAAGAAGCTGACTTCAGCTTTGTGTAAGAAGGTGCTAACGCTAATCTATTATGAATATCTACACGGATTAAGGAATGCTATAACTACCAACTACCATCATTGTAAATAAATAACTACTACATAAAGTTAAGATCCCCAGAATAGACTATTAAATGAAACAAGCTATATATAAAACGAGAGGAAAAACAATCACATCAACAGGTTCTCTGTGCTTCACAAACCACACGGCCATATCTACACAAACATCACACAAACAATACACATCACACACATGAGTGTGGATCTCTGTTATATAATCCTATCCCCCTTTCTGAGTGTGATATTCTTGAAATAGTGTAATTTTAGACAGTGTCTTTCTTAACCTGACTCTCTGTAATGGTACTGAATGCAGTCCAGCAGCGACATTGACCGCCCCAAAAAGGCGGCGCCCGTTGACGTGCCTGGCTGGACCCAACACATCATGTAGCTATGCATATCTATGAGGACCGCGATCAGCATGTTAGCTTATAGCTCAGTGGCTAGGCTAGCAGTCAGGGTTGGTTGACACCATAGGGATTCCCAGTGACTGTGTGATGTATTTGCGTAGGGCATGCTGGGTATTGTAGTGAGAGAATATCAATAAATGAAAACATATAACAAATATCAGATCGATACAAAATCATGAATTCTGTCAAACTGATGAGGCTTATCGAGCTCTGGAGTACTGAATAACACAACGAATAACATATGAAACTCCAGTTTTAGGCCGAATGCAGCTTTAGGAGTGAAAGTTTTAAACAGAGGCACTCAGTTTGACCCTGGATTTGGAGTAAACTGCTGTAATCCACTCTAAGTCTGATGGAAAACATTATGGTTGCTTGTTGAGATGCTCTCAAACGCAGACTGAGTCACAGGGACGCGTGCGCGTCCACCTGAACGACAGCATAGAGGCACACAGTGACAGCGCAGTTAAACAAGTGTGTCAGTCAGAGTCTATCTGGGCCAGTGGCAGCGCTGTTTAGACTGGAATGACAGTAATCTGTTTTAACAGCTTCTGTCATTTTGTAATATTATAAACAAACACGACGTCTAAAGGGCACATCGCTCTGTCTCTACCTTCCCATCGCTCGGGAACTTTCTCAGGTGAAAGTACAGGTGTGCAATGCAAAGCCTGACACAATTTGTTTTCTTTTTAAGTTATTTTAAAGGTGTTTGAGCCAGACTGATATAATTTCTATATTAGAACCATACACGTCTCTGCTACAAAGAACAGTTCAGCAGAAAGTAAAAAGAGTGCAAAAGTAAGAACTTAGTATGTGTGGCCATGCAAAGCGGATCTCGGGAGGCGCCACACTCCCGGGTTAAAAAGGTACTGCTGCTGCTATTATTGTTATTGTCAGTGGTGGACGTGGTACACAAACCATGTACTTCAGTTAAAGTAGAGACACCCAAGGTAAAATATCACTCCAGTAAAAGTAGAAGTTCCTTCCTTGAGTGAAAGTACTTGTACAGTAAGTATTTACTTTCAAATGTACTTAAGTATCAAAAGTAAAAGTACTGAAAGATTAATTATGACTCTGATGTCCTGTTATCATTTTTATAACAAGACTCGCTTCATTAACTCATTTTAGGTGAAAATACTCCAGTGTCTCTCTTGGTAAACCAGTCTTTTAATAGAAGGTCATTAATTAGTGACGCTGATGTCTATTAAAATTATCATCAGCACAAAACACTGAAGGCAAACAGTTTCCATCAGGGAGAACTGAGTGGCTCTGAAATCACTTTTTACAAACAAGCAAAGTTTCAGTTTAAGATTTATTTGAACTTAGTTTCAAGTTTAACTTTAATAAAAACTTTAAACTCAGATTCACAAATGAGTTTCCTTTACTAAACTGCATCTGTAGGTCTCTGTTCATAAACATGAACTAGCCTAAACTAATTTACTATAAAATGAAATGTGTTTGTATAAATTCAGAATAAAGACACGTCAGTCACAACTGCATATGAGTACATATTTCTATATTGTGGTCTGTTTACACAAAGTTAGGTTAGTTCATCATTTATGTTGAATAGACTCTCCCAAAATTTTACGCTGCTGCACTGATGTTGAACCGTGTGCTGCACTGGGTCGGTATGACCAACAGGTCAAAACAAGCTCAAAACAAAGTGACCGCTGTGCCCTGATTGGTGTTCTTGCTTCGCGCTTCTTTCGTTTTGACGTTACGTTTTTATACACACATAAACCAAAAGGAGCGACAGATTTCTCATAATGTAGTGGAGTAAAAAGTGAGATATCTGACTTTGAAATGTAGTGGAGTGAAAGAAAAACGTCACCAAAATGGAAAAACTTCAGTAAAGTACAGATACACAAAAACTACTTAAGTACAGAAACGAATTACGTTTACTTAGTTACTGTCCACCACTGGTTATTGTTGATGTAATTAGCGTTTTTGTGTTTTGGAGGGTGGGTTTACAGTGTGTTGGCAGGGTCTACTCTCCACAAATGTCATGTCCTCACATGTTACCCCCTTCCTGTGTTTCGTGTTGGGTTAGCGCTGGGCATTGCTGTCTTTTGAGGTGCCTGTTCAAAATAAAAGAGCACTTACCTATATGTGCTATGTTTTCTGCATCTTTTTCTGAGCAGATGCCACAGTTATAACAGACTGAGAAGCTAGTCACAAAAATGTATATAAACATGTAAATGTATATACACAAAATACAATTTATTTAATACAATTTTGTGTTTTTTTTTAAACCAGACAAGCTTTCAAAACTCAATATATAAAAATATATTTATCAAAATGAAAATGGTAAAAAGAGGCTCAAACACTGACATTAATTATAGACCACTAAGTAAAACAACAAATGTCAGCACAATAAAACTAATATGTATATTACATACATACATACATACATACATACATCATCTAAACCGCTTATCCTTCAGGGTCGCAGCGGGGTGCTGGAGCCTATCCCAGCTGTCATTGGGCGGAAGGCAGGACACACCCTGGACAGGTCGCCAGTCCATCGCAGGGCAGACAGACAATCATACACATTCTCACACTCACACCTAGGGGCAATTTAGCATGTCCAATCAGCCTGACTGCATGTCTTTGGACTGTGGGAGGAAACCGGAGTACCCGGAGGAAACCCACGCAGACACGGGGAGAACAGGCAAACTCCACACAGAAATGACCCTGGTCACCCGGCCAGGAATCGAACCCAGGCCATTCTTGCTGTGAGGCGTAACGTATATTATTATTTATAAATATATATTATTATCTGTAGTACATTTCTGATGAATCGGTGCATAAAATCTGAAATGTTTCGAATGTGTATGGGGGGATATAGAGTTCTCTGATTGTTTACTTTAGGGGTCTTAGTTGTAACAGCATGTTAAATGTGGGCATCAAAATCATTCATCAAGGTGATACGTTCACTGGTTTGGTGTTGAAGCGGAATTCCCCATTTTTCAATTTAATGTAAACAGAGTCGTTCAGAGTGGTTTGGTGTGAAACGCTCTGTTCTAGAGGAACTTACCGAGTCAGAACTGTTCACAGTGGTGGTGATAGGAACCAGACGTCCACCTCTAAAAGCTCCCTCACAGAAAGTTCCTACATGAAATGGTTATGAATTCACTGCCTGATGACTGAGACACTGTTTTATGATAGTTCTGAGAAGATTTTGGCCTTAAACTCCATTCATGGTGGAGGGATACATAATATGCAGGGTGCTGTGAGGCAAAATAGTCCCCAAAGAAAACTTATTATTTCAGATTTTCCACTATTTTCCATCATCAACATTCCATATAAACTCAGAAGACTCGTGTAGGTTCACTGGTGGTTCTGGATAGTAAATAAAATGTCTATATTTGTGTTGTAGTCATGGCGACCCCTGGTTCCTATCACCACCACTGTGAATCACTGTGAACACATGTAAATTTTGAAGACATTTTGTAAAATCAAATATTCAGTTCTTATGTATTGATTATGAAGCTTTTATGTATGCAGTTTTAAAATAATGGGTTCATTCACTGATTTGTGAAATTTGAATAATGATGAGTTTAACGATGGGTGATGAAGCTCTCTGATGCAGCGCTCTCTGAGACGACAGACAATGCGACTTGGCTAAAAATGGAAACACAGCAAATGGTTTTTGGGATTAAACATGTTTCGCTCAGGGTGGACAAGGATTTTTGGCTTCCGGCTTTCGTGCAAATTCTACTTTTCTCCCAAAAAACCCAATCTGCTGATTATATTCTGTCACAGGGAGCCTGCAGGAAGAAGAGTAAATGGTCTGCTACTGTAATGCTTACTGTATCTTCACGTTACAGCCGGGCACGTGGCACCGATTCAGCCCGCAGGCCACTGTACCTTCTATTCACGTATACTACATATAATATGTGTATCAATTACCAGGCTGAAGTGTCACAAATCTGATTTTTTGCCCTAATGTGACTCAGATCTGATGTTTTCAGAGTTGTGTGGACACAAAAATCTGATCTTTTCAAATCTGACCTGAGCCACTTTCATATGTGGTCCTAGATCGGATACAAATTCGTGGCCGTGTGGCCTTAATGTGACGCTCAGATCAGAATTCATAAGCTTTTTTTTCACTGCATGTGCGCCATCATTCAGCGTTACCATGGCAGCAGTGTCACTTATCTAAAGTGACCACCTCCCTGTATCTACACTCACTGTCCATTTTATCAGTTCTACTGACCGTATAGTTTCACTCTGTAGTTCTACAGTTACAGACTGTAGTCCATCTGTTTCTCTGCATACTTTGTTACCCTGTTCTTCAATGGTCAGGGTCCTCACAGAGCAGGTACTACTTGGATGGTGTATCATTCAGTATCTGATCCACTCGCACCAGCACAACACACGCTAACATGCCACCACCACATCAGTGTACATAAAATGAAATGGCAGATCAGTGTGTGTGTATATATATATATATATATATATATAACCATGCCGTACAATAAGCAAGGCTTTTGTCTAACAGTTCTTTGTGTTCTGTGCATAAACACAGCTCGGCAGCTAGCCCCGCTTTCACAATAAGAGTCCTTATTGGAATAGCCCCATAAATAAATGCTGGAAAACCAATATTTTCAAATTAACGTGCAGAACATTAATGAACACACTACAATATCCATCTATCTATCTATATATTAATCTAAATATTAATTAATCTTTGGGATCAAGACACTGATTAACGCATAAAACATCGAAATTCAAATCTTTGACCTCCAAATTAAAATGTATTGAAATTCCTAATTATCAAATTTTACTTTAGGAGTCTTTTAAGGAATTCTGTAGAAATCCCACATGGAAGAAACTTACATGTACACCTATATGTTATGCATAAATATTTTTTGAAAAACAGATGGAAATAAATTTCCTTTGCATTTGGGTTCATTAAAACCAAACACTGTTAAATACAGCAAGCTTAAAAAAATCCTAGAGTGCCTTCGACCTGTTTAGCTAACAGACAGGGGACCTGTGGACGCTCTGTGGTTGTATACGAGCCTCGGCGCTTCATCAGAAGAGCACTGAGCACGAAGCTCAGGCTGGGTCTGTGGCCATATTGCATAAGGTTTAATCTGGTGGTGCTGGGCTGCTGTGACTGAAGCAGAGGAGTGAGATTGAGAGTGAGTGAGTGAGAGAGGGAGAGAGAGAGTGAGTGAGAGAGAGAGAGAGAGAGAGAGAGAGGCAGCAGAAGGATCAGGAATGCTGGACGATCACAACAAACTCCAACATGCCCACGTTTTCTGTCATGTATAAAGGAGCAGTCATCATAAGCAGGTAAAAAAATGCATATTTTTCATACTGTAAACTGAATTAAAGCTCAAATCTTCAGCTCAGACAGTGGAGTTAGCGGGTTATCTCGTCTAAAAGAGTGAATTTAGAGTCTTTTCTTTGTGTTTGTCCACCAGAAAATGTTTGGAAGTAAGTTGGCGTCGTTTTCGCTAGCTGTCTTTTTCGAATTTTCCGTTCCACCTTAAATGGTGCAGCAGTTACATTGTGGCGCCTCGGGCGCCACAATGTAACTGCTGCACCATTTAAGGTGGAACGGAAAATTCGAATAAAAAGACAGCGATAACTGCAGCTTTATTTGAATTTAAAGTTTATTTGCTGCTTTTACGTGGAGATAGAAGTGTTTTTAGCTAAAACATGTTAAATTTTACCTCAGAAATATGAGTGTTAATGTTATGAATTGCATTAACCTGAATGGCACGTGCACTTGTTTGGCTACAGCTGTGATAAAGCAGCTCTTGGTGCACTTTAAGCTCTTTAGTGTCTTCAGCCTGACATTTTCCTGTTCATTACTGTTGGGACATTTTGGTTTTTATGTCTAATATCTTCATTTAGAAAGAATAAAAAAGCTAATTTTAGCCTTAAATTAAAAATCTAGGGGCCAAATTATAATTCAACCCTATGAGAACCTTCATGGCACTTCCTGACTCTGTTCTACATCATATTTCATATTCTTTTCATGTTTTTTTATGTTTGTAGATTCACCGATTGTAGATAATAACACTACATAAGGTTAAGGAAGGGGAATTCCACCCATTTTTTAGAATCTATAACGTAAAATGGTTCAAAAAACGCAGCTGCTTCGATTTCTTTATAATAATAGTGATAGGAATGATGTCTAAAACACAAATACAGACATTTTATCTGTGTTCTGAGTTTATATGGAATGTTGATGATGGTAAAATAGCGGAAAATCTCAAATGAAGTTTTCTTTGGGGACTATTTTGCCTCACAACGCCCTGCATGTACCCCGTCTGCCAAGAATGATGACGTTTAGGCCAAAATCTATCCTAAAACAGTGTCTCAGACATCATTTATAGCGGCATTTACAACCGGTTCATGTAGTAACTTTCTGTGAGGGAGCTTTTAGAGGTGGACGTCTGGTTCCTATCACCACCACTGTGAATAATTCTGACTCGGTACGTTACTCTAGAACAGAGCGTTTCACACCAAACCACTCTGAACCACTCTGTTTACGTCTTAACCATTTAATGATGTAGAATTTTTGAAAAATGGGTGGAGTTCCTCTTTAATGCTGCTAATTATGCATTATTTTATGTGATATTTGTGGAAGAAATACCCATTTATCATGTTCTAGTTGTGTAATTTTCACCTAAAAGCACTGCTGCTCCCTTAAAAAGGGTTCTTTAGTAAAGGCAATGTTTATATATAGAAGCAGGACATCTCAAAGAACCATCTGTGTGCATAAATGGTTCTTCTCTATGATTGAAAACCTGTAGTAGTAGGTTCTTTTTCGCACACTCAATGGGTTCCAGTGTTGTTACATGTCACAGAACCCTTTTTGTAGCACTAGAACCCTTGTTTGCAGTGAGAATACTGTTAAAATCATCTAAGGTTTTGAAATTGTGGATGTGTTTAGACCTAAATGTCCCATCCAGGAGTAGGACATTCTGCTGGACATTGTCACTAAATAATTGATGGTCATTGTTTAAGGGTGAAAACCTCTGACCTTCTCTCGTAGCTCCTCTTTTAAAGCCTAGTTTCTGTATTTAGAAGTGCAGTTACATTGAGCATCACTCACAATGGAAGCTTTACTCCGTTAAAAGGCCCATATCATGGAAAACTGACTTTTCCTCACATTTCTGCTGTAGGATATAAACATTGTTAAAGTTTCAAAACATACAGTTCATATAGTGAATATATGTGGTAACTACGCTGAAAAAACAGTGCATTTGGAATTCACTGTTTTTGTGATGTCACAAAATCGAATGCATTTACATATATTTACCTGTTCCACCAACAGAAGTTTAACCGCCTATTCAGTTAGAAGAAAGTTATAAGGAGTGTATCAGCCCAGAATGCTTTTTGAATGAGGCACAGTACAAGGCAGCCAATCATAACAGAGCTCATTTACATATTTCAGTCTTAAAGGGCCCATATGGTGGAAAACTGAATTTTCCTCACATTTCTGCTGTAGGATAGAAACATTCTTAAAGTTTCAAAACATACAGTTAATATATGTGCAAACTAAACTGAAAAAACTGTGCATTTTGAATTCACTGTTTTTGTGATGTCACAAAATCGAATGCATTTACATATATTCACCTGTTTCACCTACAGCAGTTCAGCCCCACCCATTCTCGCTGAAGTTATAAGCAGTGTTTCAGCCCGAACTGCTTTTTTGAATGAGGCACAATACAAGGCAGCCAATCAGAACAGAGCTCATTTACATATTTCAGTCTTTAAGGGCCCATGTAGTGTAAAACTGAATTTAAATTTCACTTTTTTAAAAGGAAATAGTTTGATGTAGCACAGTATCTACAGGGCAGCCAATCAGAACAGAGCTCATTTACATACATGCAGTAACAAAAACAGTCGGTTTAATTCTAAGGGATAAAGAGAGGCTGAAAAAAGATTGTGTAGAATGGATTTTGATTGTTTTTAGTATATAAGTGCACAGAAATGTAGTAAGTGCAAGTGAAAAATAAAGTGTAGGGAAAATGTGGGATATGGACTCTTTAAAGACATAGTAACTAAACCAATTTGTTTATTTCTAAAGATTCAACAGAGATTGATCGCTTATGTAAAAATTAATTATGACTATTTTTGATACATAAAATACAGAAAAAATGTGAAAAGTGTTAAAAAATAAAACACAAAAGTGTAGGATATTGGCCCTTTAAGGGGTTCACACTGATAAAGCAGTGATGTATTGAACTACATCTGTCTAGTGCTGTGGACTGAAGGGGTCCTGAGGGGACATTAAAACACGACCCCATATGGTGTGTTTGGTAGTGAATGCGAGTCACGGGCGGATCAATACTTCAGTATCAATAAACCTGTTTCCTATTCAGAACTCATATTGATACTGAACGTTTTGTTTTAACATTAATAATTAATAGGAAGCAGTGAACAGGAGGTGTGAAGGAGAGGAACCACTCTTTTATCTAAAATATTCTTTTTTAGTATATATAAATCATTGATGTCGCCCACTCCTGAGTGTTAGTTTTCTGAGCATGTTGCTTTTGTTTTCAGAGATTTTCAGTTTCTTCTTATTGCACTGTTTGTTTTTATTAGTGATTCTTTTTGGATGCTTTAACTAACTGAGCCTCTGTGATGAACACTGACCTGCCGAAGCACGAATAAAGCAATCTAAAATAAAGTGATTGCAAACCTCATCTCTCTCTCTCTCTCTCTCTCTCTCTCTCTCTCCCTCTCTCTGTCCTGCAGGACACTGATGGGTCCGTACGGAGTCGACCGCGCTGTGCATTCTATGGAATTTACAGACTGTGAGAATGGATTAGGTAAGAGTGACTGACTTTGTTTTTTTTGAAATTAGAGTTTGAATCACTTTGAACCATAACTGATGTACATTCAGAATCAGAATCACTTAAGAATAAGAATCAGAGTCACATTTGAACGAGAATCAGAATCACTTTTAAATGAGAATGACGTAGGATAGGAATCACTGTACAAATTAGAATCATTTTTGACTTACAATCAGAATCACTTTACAATCAGTATCACTTTAGAATGAGAATCAGAATAACCCCTGTTTGAGAATCATTTGAATCATAATCACTAACAATCAGAATCACTTTAGAATGAGAATCATAGTCACTTGTGAATGAGGATCAGTAAGAATCAGAATCGCTTTATAATCAGAATCACTTTGGAATGAAAATCATAATCACTTTTGATTGAGAATCATTTGAATCAGAATCATTTAAAATCAGAATCACTTAATCAGCATCACTTTTGATTGATGATCATTTCAATCAGAATCACTTTAGAATAAGAATCATAATCACTTGTGAATGAATATCACGAAGAATCAGAATCACTTTACAATAAGAATCACCTTAGAACGAGAATCAGAATCACTTTTGATTGATTTGAATTAGATTGTCTTAGAATCAGAATTACAGTCAGAATTAGATTAGAATGACTTTTGAATGAGAATCACTAAGAATCAGAATCACTTTAGAATGAGAATCATAATCACTTTTGATTGAAAATGGTTCTATATAGAGCCATGAACACTCAAAGAACCAAATGCATGCTTAAAGCGTTCTTTGCATTGTTAAAGAGTTCTTTGGATTGCTTGATAATGTGTTTTATATGGTTCTTTATAGAAACTTATTGAAAAGGTTTCTTTATAGCACCAAAAAGGTTCTTTAAAGAACCATATACATCACATTCTCCATCAATCTATAGAACCCTTTCACCATGCAAATAACGCTTTAATCATGCAAAGGGTTCTTTGAGTGTTCATGGTGCTATAGAGCCATTTTCTTTACTAAAGAACCCTTGAAGGACCATCGTTTGTACGTGTGTAGCTGTATATCCCGGTTTCTTTAGCAAAGATAGTGGTTCTAATAGAACCATGAACACTCAAGGAACCATTCGCATGCTTAAACGGTTCTTTGCATGGTGAAATCGTTCTTCAGATGGATGGAGAATGTGTTGTTTATGGTTCTATAGCCCCAAAAAGGGTCCTTCTGTTGTTATAATGCCAAGCTTGCAACTATAGAAGAACCCTTTTTGATGCTATATAGAACTATTTTTGAAAAGGTTCCATATGTAACTGTATGTAACATTCTCCATTAATCTAAAGGACAGTTTCACCATGCACAGAACCATTTAAGCGTGCAAAAAGTTCTATATAGGACTCATGGTATGGAACCATGGTCTTTACTGAAGAAACCTTTGAAGAACCATCTTTTCTAAGAGCCTATAGGGGACGAGGAGCTCAAATAGTGACACAAACCACCATTATTTCTCAAAACCCACTCAGGAACATGCACACTTGCACTCTCTTTGTGGTGTTTCCACCCAGCCGGCTCTTTCTGACGGAGCTCTAAGCTCCTTAAAGCTGTTCTCCTTACAAACCGACCTGCACCGTCAACAACCCGCTGCTTTAAGAACGCCCCTCCGCTACAGCTCGCGCTTTGATGTGTATAGACAGAGAGTGAAAACGCGGCGTAGCAGCGTCAGAGGGCTTTAGCCGGTTAGCGGAGGTGTGCGTGAGCGCTTTAATTGTGCCGGCAGGTGAATCTGCAGAATCTGTCAGGCTGTTGTGCTCCTCCTGAATACGGCTCCAGTGTCACGACCATAAGCTGCATTTATTTTAGATAAATAAAGAGCGCAGCGTCTCAGAAACGCCAGAAATATTGAAACGTTTCTCTGTAGTGAGCTCAGAATGGAGCTGCTGCTCTTTTGCAAGACTTTAATGGAGACTTTCTAAAGAAGTTCACTCTCTCAGACTCCTGCAGGTCATCTTAAAGGGGTAGTTCAACCAAATTTGTCCAGTGTCCCCCACCTCGCTCCAAATTTAGTCCATCAGACAAGATACATTTGACTGTTTCTTTAGTTTTAGCACTGAAGCTACGGCTGGGCGATTTGCGGAAAATGTGTGATTGCGATTTTTCGGACCAATATTGTGACTCAGATTGACATTATGATTATTTTCATTTAAATTAAGGAACGGGCTGTATTACAGAAACCAATATACTTAAAAAAGATGGTTCTTCAAGGGTTCTTTAGTATAGAAAAATGGTTCTATATAGAACTATGCACACTCAAAGAACCCTTTACATGATTAAATGGTTCTTTGCATCATGAAAGAGTTCTTCAGATTGACGGAGAATGTGCTGTTTATGGTTTTATGGTTCTTCTGTGGTTACAAGCTTAACATCATAACAACAGCAGAACCCTTTTTGGTGCTATATAGAACCCTTTTCAAAAAGTTTCTGTATAGGACCTTTACAGTACATTCTCCATCAGTCTGAAGAACTCTTTCATGATGCAAAGAACGCTTTAATCATGTAAAGTGTTCATGGTTCTATACGGAACCCTTTTCCTTACTAAAGAACTCTTGAAGAACCTTTATTTAAGTGTCTAACTTTTTGTCTTTAGTCTAGATCTGACAGGTCCAGATAAGATTTTTCATTAATTCTTATTACAGAAGCAAATCTGATCTTAATTTAGGAATCTTATCTTAACTTACAGCATTTATCTCCAGTTAGGAAATCTTAACCTGCTCTACTGAAGTTGACAATCAGTTGTCATGTCTGTTTCCTAGCAACCGACCACAAACACACACAGCTGAAACATAAACGCATCATCAAAGTAGTGAAGTTGGTCAGCCAGACAGCTGCAGTTACTGATGTAAAAAAGATCAAACTAAACTGAAGTGGGATAAACTGTAAGTTGTGAATACTGTGAGAGCGCCCCCTGCTGTTTATCAGAGCATCGCCGCTCACCAGTTTCAGTCTCCATTTCCCAAACGCTTCAGCCGAGCACGCTAACGTTACTCCTCCTAATAAACAGACACACGTTCAGCTCCGTCTCCTCATTATTCACCACCATCACTGTAATATTTCATCATCAACAATAACACACCTAGGTGTTACAGCCCCACGTTTTGTCTAGAGTACGTGGGATCGGCAACATGTGGCATTAAAATACTGAACTGGTGAGAATTAATTAGAAGCGTGAGGAACAGACCAAAATAGAGCTTTTAAAGCCATTTTTATTAAAACAAACATCAATAAAACCAGAGTGCTGTGATACCTAGTACCACTGGAAGAACCAAACTGGACGGCACCAAAGAAAAGAACATATCAAAACCGAACCACGCTTGCCTACTCTGAAACCAAAAGTATTTAGCTAATCTAAAAAAAAGAAACCAAAGCTAACTACTCTAAACTTCCCTTGCCAGTAACCAAAAGTACATGTGGCGGTGCCCTCTGACCAGGGAGCTAGACAGAGTAGACATCTACGTGGTGCAAATGTATAGGCGCGCCCCTCTTACCTGTTTGAAACCCCAGGTGGTACAAACAATCTCTTGTAAAAAAAAAACAAAAAACAAAAAGTTAAAAGCGTGCAGGTAAAATACCACAGCCGAAGTACTTCCTTTTAACATAAAAGACCATCTTACAAACTAAGTTAAAAGAAGCTCTGGTAAAATACCTAAAACAAGCACCCCCAACACAAGAGATTAAAACACACACTAAAACAGCACATGTAATCAGTCCTCTCTCTTCAGCCATCTTGAAGGCCTCTTTTAAAACATAAGCTCCTCCCCTAACTGCACCAGCCAGGCCTCTGATTGGTTCCAGAGCAGGTACCTCTATGAAGGAAGAGACCAAGAGAGAGGGAGAGAGACACAAACACTAAAAAAAAACAGAATAAGTGCTTACACGTAACAGAAGGTAATCAGAGGGGTGGTGGAGATCGAGTCTGCAGCGTCTGAGATCTTTAAAACGCAGAGTTAGAAAAGAAAATCATCTCACAGTGAAAGCAGCGTTTTACAGTAGAAATAAATGGAGCTCATTATGCTGGTAGTGAACTATGCTGCTGACTCAGCTGCCTAAAAACCAGAGAAACGGACCTTAAACAGAAGTGAGGACCCTGTTGGGGTTAAAAACAGCACCACCATATGCGTAAAACCTGAGTGAAATAAAAAGTCTAATGGCTGAAGATAGATTACAGCACAACACTGCTGTCTATCCAGCGGTCGGAGTTTAAACACAACATATGATGAACTACTTTCTGCCACAAATCTTTGCGCGTAGACTATTAATTAAAAATCAATTCTGTGTTTTTGAGAAGCGATACAGTATCACAAAACATAATATTGCGATGCTCAAGTGTATCAATGTTTTCTTACACCCCTGTTATGAACATCTGGAAACTTGTGTAGTTTCCACTTGCCCACGTGATTCGTTCTGTCCTTTCACTGGACAATCTCTGTATAATTAATCAACCAGCAAGAGAAGCTTATTAATTAGAGTTGGTGGCAGTTTGGCTTCACAAGCTGTGCTCAGCTTTAGCTCCACCTGGCTCAGGCAGTTAAATCGAGTGTTTAGTGCACCTGAGGTGATTGTGCTGATTGTCAGTGTCTATATGTGGGTAATGGGTCACGGGCTACTCTGTTCTGTTATACTGTTAAATTCATACTGACCCTTTAGTTTAATGTCATTAAACAACTTTTTTTAAATTTCTTTATAGAACCACACATCCAGACATCCATAACAGCATCAGTACCTCAATTTAAAAGTGCTATTCAACTGCTTTGATTTGGGAGAAAATTAGTAATTATTGCTTAAAATAATGCATGAAGTATTACTGATTCAGAATTGTTCACAGTGGTGGTGATAGGAACCAGACGTCCACCTCTAAAAGCTCCCTCACAGAAAGTTACTACATGAAATGGTTATGAATTCACTGCCTGATGACTGAGACACTGTTTATGATAGTTTTGAGAAGATTTTGGCCTTAAACTCCATTCATGGTGGAGGGATACATAATATGCAGGGTGTTGTGAGGCAAAATAGTCCCCAAAGAAAACTTATTATTTTAGATTTTCCACTATTTTCCATCATCAACATTCCATATAAACTCAGAAGACTCGTGTAGGTTCACTGGTGGTTCTGAATAGTAAATAAAATGTCTATATCTGTGTTGTAGTCATGGCGACCCCTGGTTCCTATCACCACCACTGTAAAGACATCTGAACCATTTCACACCAAACCACTCTGAATCACTCTGTTTACACCTCACACACTCAGTTACACAGGAATTTGGAAATAATTGGTGGAATTCTCCTTTCAGCACTGAGCTACCTGAGTGTGCGGTGACTGGAGGAGTGTAGAGTTGATCTGAAGGCTCGTTGCTGTTCGCCATTGAGCTCATAAGCTGGTTATGGTTTTAATTATCTCGCTTAGCGATCAGTTACAAATGGGACATACAGCCGTCATTGCGTGGGTGTGTGTGTGTGTGAGTCGGGGGGGTGGGGGGTTGGGGGTGCTGTGGGTGATGGCGTCCACTAATACAACAGTTAGACTTTCTCGTGGTTGCTATGCTGAGCCTCAGCGTAATCCAGTAGGTGACCTCCAATTACAGTGAACTTTCGCTGGAGTCTTTTCACCTCAGGCTGCCCAGGAGGGTAAAGTGAGGTTAAAACGACCTCATGCATCCAGACAAACAGACGAAATCTTATTATATCTGTGCTGAACAATGACATTTAGTGGAATTAGAACAGAATCATTGTTGAACATTTGAAACTACAAGTGGTTGCAACTTAGGCCCAGTCCCATTTCACCCCTCACCCCTACCACTCAGCCCTACCCCTCTGTTTTAGTGTGTTCAAATCTAGGAGTAGAGTGTCCCGAATCTTGTTGAGATAGAGGGGTAGGGTGAAGCGTTGGGGCTACATGGCCCTCCAAACGGAGGTTTTTCAGAGACTCCAAACAGAGAATTATGAGAAAAAAAGAAACACCAGCAAGATGGAGAACAAGAGACCAAAGAAACCAAAGAAAATGTGATCTTAAAAGTGTCCATTTTCTGTTTGTGGCAAAGTAAGAAGTAAGACGTTCAAATGGCTTGAGCATCTCCTACAGCTGTCGAAGTCGTTGCTTAGCAACGGTGTCTCAGCGGATTGATACAGTGTGAATAAACCGTGATGTTATGGCCGGAACTAACTGTTGTATAATACTGCAGTATTCACAAGTACAACTAGCACAATGACCTTGTCAATAAAAATGAACTAAAAATTACAGACACATATTTTTTTTATTTCAGGGGAGTCATGCGGCCTTCTCTAAAGATTGAGAACGCTCTGATGGTTTCACATTGCTAACAAATAGGGGAAGCTTATACTCCATCAGTTAGCATGGTGCTAACTGCACGCCTAAATCGTCACCACTCGAATCATGTGGAGTATTACGACATTACGACATACTGTTGTCTATAACAATTCTGGCTTTATGAGGAGGCTGTTATTGTTTTAGCTGTATAATATACCATATAGTCTATTTTATAGTTATTGATTTGTCACTAAGTCATCTGATCACACTGTTGATCCTGGAGATACTGCGTTATTCTAATGCAACACTAATGATGTAATGATGTTTACTGAATGCTTTTGTATGTCATGTCATCATTAAAATTACACACAACTGACCTAAATTACTTGTTTAAAATTCTAGGTCAGTCTCGCTTCCCGTGAACTCAGTTCAGTACTGATGTGCACAGTGTTTTTAAAGGCTGAATGAAGCACCTGCTGTCCTTCTGTTCCCCCTTTAGGTATTAAAGTGATTGGAGGAGTGAAGGAGTTAACAGGAGAGGAGTTTGGAGTGTACGTGAAGAGGATTTTGCCCGGTGGCCTTGCCTCCAGTGATGGTAACATATTACTGCTGCTTTTATTTCATTTTTGGGTTGTGAATGACTTAAAATGTCCATATTTTGTGTGTGCTAGTCAGACTCACCTGATCCCCCTGATGGAGCAGTTTGTATATCGTCGCTGTCAGGAACAAAACCTTGTATCTCCATTTTTGACATTTTTCAGTTTTTGACATAATTTAAAAATGCCTGTTTCCCTTTACATTATGTGTAAATTTCATGATGAATGGACTAAAAGAAATGACCCAAGATGACTTGGAAAAAAGTCTGGTTCTATTGACTTACATTAAAAGTAAAGTATGTTTTTTCCTTCTCCTGTAAAGTTACCATTTTGGAGATATGAGGTTTCCTTCCAACAACAGCGATATGCTGATGAATTGAATCAGGTGTGTTAAATTAAAATCCATTCAGAAAAGCCTGTCCACTCAGTGGCCTGTGGCAACGTACCTGGGCAGATATTTCCCCTCTTACAAGACCAGACTCTTATCTGTTTGACTGAGGAGAGACCTTCAAACCTGAAACAGCTATATTAATGTTTTAAAAGCATCTTTGAAATCACTGATACATTCTGACGAAAAATTGCCTAAATAGTTTGTTACATTTGAATCAAATAATGCAAATAATAATTTTCCAGGCTGATCTTTTCACAGAGCTTTTCACACTTGTGGCTTTACCAGCAAGCTGATTGGCTCGTTATGTTGAAAGGCAGGACTTTCCTCATATTCAGACATCATGTTGAGTGTTATTCATTTTTCAGCCGCTGAACTGTTCATCCTCGCTCTATGTAGAGACTCGAGCCCCATTCAGGCCCATTTCAGCCATCTTCATTTTCCCCTCTTCACGATTACAGCAAACGTGTGGCCAGTTTTGTTTGATTGTGAGGGTCTTGTGACTAATTTCAGTCTAAACACACATTTTCTGATGAGCTCATTTTAAGAAAAAGGTTTGGTGGTTCTAGAGTGGGTTAGTAGTTTTCTGTATTGCTTGGATGTATGGTGTTTCATATGGTTTCGTTGTTTGGTTTCATTGGTAGTTTTCAGTATGGTTTGATTATTATTGGTATGGATTAGTAGTTTTTGGTATGGTTTGGTTGTTCTTGGCGTGGTTTGGCAGTTTTTGATATGGTTTGATAATTTTTTGCATGGTTTGGTAGATTTTCTTGTGGTTTGGTAGCTAGGTTGTACAGAAGTCCAGCTAATGGGGACAATTTTTTTTTTTTTTAATTTTTACCCCGATTTTCTCCCCAATTCCACCCCGCTGGTTAGGATGCTATCAACGCTAGGAGGGTGAAAGCTAACACAGGCTTCCTCCGAGACCCAGCCACCGCTTTCTTTTCGAGCTGCCGCTCACGCAACGTCACTGGACAGCCGAACGCGCTCGGAGGAAAGCGCCAACCGCCAGATCTGTTACGTCAGCTAACAGACGCCTGCGCTGACTAGCATCGCGCTGAGGCCTAAAGGCCGTGTTAGACTCATGAACCACGTCAACAGTACTTTAGAAATTACGTAATGATTCGCTATAAACAGTAATGGTCAGTAGGCCTTTTTGTAAACAGCCTCTCACAGTGATTACAGACTTTGCAGCCAGTGACAAGTCCAAATCTGCTCTGACCTGCTGGTTTAATTAAATTGCTTTGATCCGTCTGATTGTGTACAGTTTTTGCTAATGAACAAAGAGCAGCAATCTCATTAGTGTGAATTAATTGAGTAAACAACCAAAATTAGAATAAAAAAATCAAAACTTTACCCAAATTAAATTGTTTTTAGTGCTGTAGTAAATGGCCAGAAAGAAGCCGTTAGCTGTCCCACTGTTGAAGGTGACAGTGCGCTGTTTAGCCCTGTGTTTATACAGTGCGTAACGCTGACCGTGTTTACGGAGAGCAGATAGTGTCTCGCTGGCTGCCTGTCTGTGTTCGAGTCACGTGTGGTGAAGAGTTCAGCATCATCCATGTGCTTAACGCTAATGCTGCTAGCGGGAATTAGAGTCCACCATGTGCTCCGTTATCTCTGCAGCGCTGCAGACAGTTAGCATGCTGCGCTACAGATGTTTTCACCATGAGGTAAATATGCAATAACTGAACTCAACTCAGACTTATTTTTGGAAAATAGTGTGCTTGTTTGAGCTGTGCACCTTCCAGTGGTGGACAGTGACAAAGTACATCTGGTTCATACTGTACTTAAAGGGGAATTCCACCAGTATTTCACATTTTTTTAATTTCCCCATAACTCAGTGTGTGAGATGTAAACAGAGAGATTCAGAGTGGTTTGGTGTGAAATGGTTCAGATTTCTTTACAGTGGTGGTGATAGGAACCAGGGGTCGCCATGACTACAACACAAATATAGACATTTTATTTACTATCCAGAACCACCAGTGAACTGTTTTGCCTTGTGTGTACCCCTCCACTGTGAACAGATTAAAAATATCAAAGTTTTAGGCAAAAGTCTGCTCTTAAATGTCTCAGACATCGGGCAGCATATTCATAACCATCTCCATTGATTTTTAAAATCTCTGCATAGTTAAATGGTTAAGATGTAAACAGAGTCGTTCAGAGTGGTTTGGTGTGAAACGCTCCAAATTGTTCACAGTGGTGGCGATAGGAACCAGACGTCCACCTCTAAAGCTCCCTCACAAAAAATTATTACATGAAATGATTATGAATTTACTGCCTGATGACTGAGACACTGTTTTATGATAGTTTTGTGAGTGTTTTGAACTTCACGGTGGAGGGATATGCATAATATGCAGGGCGTTGTGAGGCAAAATAGTCCCCAAAGAAAACTTATTATTTCAGATTTTCCACTATTTTTCCATCATCAACATTCCATATAAACTCAGAAGACTCGTGTAGGTTCACTGGTGGTTTTGGATAGTAAATAAAATGTCTATATTTGTGTTGTAGTCATGGCGACCCCTGGTTCCTATCACCACCACTGTAAAGACATCTGAACCATTTTACACCAAACCACTCTGAATCTCTCTGATTACACCTCACACACTGAATTATGGAGGAATGTAAAAATAAATAGGTGAAATTCCCCTTTAAGTACAGTTAAATCAAATACTTTTGTGCTTAAACTCTAGAAATACAGATTTCTAGACTATTTCTACTTTAATCACTATCATAATACTAATAAAAAAATATTTTTAATATCTTTAAAAGCACAGGTGTGACACTTCCTGCCTCTCACAAAGAAGATGAAACTTGCAAAAATCATTTTAATATGAGGAATATAAATATTGGCAATCATAATCTACAAATGGTAGCTTAGCCTTCTACTGACCTTTATAGCCTACTTGCTAAAGCGTCCCTTATTTGGAGATTAGAGTGTTGCAGTGGAACCGTGAGCCACAGAAATGTAATAAAATACATCTAAAAATACAAGGTTATAAAAACAAGTGACTTCAAAGACCAAGCTAAACTGGACACAAAGGCCAGTGCCTTTAGCCATTAGCAGCATTAGCTTATTGGAAGCATATCGTCTTCAGTGAGATGAAGTTCCAGCGAGTTAAAACTCCAGCAGCCTTAAAAACAGACTGTCGCTGGTAGTGACACTGTTAGTAATGCTGGCGGTAACACTGCGTTCCTGAGACCATCAGGACGTGCTGTAGTGTTCTGCGTTCTCTGTTGAAAGACACTGTTTATAGGAAGAGTCCCGTGAGGGGTGATGTCAGCAGCCGCGGGGAAACCTTGGAGCTCGCTTCCATTTTCAACCCCAAAATAAGCGACTTGATGCTGATGGGGGGAGACAGGATCTCACTTAGGAGATATAAAAAGCACAGGGCCACAGGTAACGTAAACCTGACCTACATCGGGACACAGCCCTCTCCAACATCAGGACAGGCCCGAGAGCAGCGCTGTTCCCCCGGCTTGGGGCCGTGTTCTCACTCAGCAGGCTTGGTCTGATTAAAATGAGCCCTGGTGTGATTGCTCTGTTAATGTGAATGCTAAGGAACGCTACCTTTAGAACTCTGAGTATATCTTTAAAAAGGCTGTGCAGCACATGAACCTGCTGAGGACACTGCACAGTTGCTCTATGAGCGGAGATGTTTTAGAGTTGGTCAGTTTAGTTGAGAGTGTTTTTACGTATAATATACATACTTCGTATGGTATCCTTGGTGCTAAGGATGAGACCAAGCTGTCTAGTGTTGTGAATGTGGCTGGGAAAATCATACATAAACCACAAAAACAGCAGAGGTCGGCAACATGCGGCTCTTTTACTGCCCTGTTGTGGCTCCACAGCTGAATCAGATTAGTAGGTAAAAATAAAATAATCCTCCTTTACAGTAAAATAAAGCTCTGCTGATCGTTCAACACAGTTTAACAATAAATGGTCTTAAACTCTGGAGTTAATGTAGAACTGCTAATTCACCCTTTAACCCTGAAGATCAGCGCAGACTGCTGGTCACCATAGCAACACAGACAACAGTCTCGCCTAGCTAGTAGCTAACGAAACGTCAAAGAGAGAGATTTATTTATAATCACTCCAGCTGGTTTCCTGATACGTTTAATCTGCAGTGAGAAACTGACAAACACTAAAAGTCGTGAAGCTGAAGTCAGTTTCTCATTCGCCAGCTTCTCGTTCAAACTGTCTTATTTGACCTTAAATGGTGCAGCAGTTACATTCTGGTGCTTCAGGCACCGTTTAAGGTGGAACAAGAAGATTCAAACAAGAAGCTGGAGAATGAGAGGCCTTAAATTTGACAAGAAACTGTTCTACTTTTGAGGAAAAGTTTCCTGCTGGAGATGCGAGAAAAGCAGCTATAACTGAGCTAAAGCTTAAAGCAGAGCAAAGTACATCTGAGTTTTTGTTTATATTTTTTAACCATCAGCACATACTGAGACATATTTACAGCCAAGAAGGTAAAATGTTTCTTCAATAAAATGGACATTAAATGTTGTGGCTCTTGAGGTGGTTTGGTTTTTGTTGAAAGGACAAAATGGCTCTTCTTTACATTTGAGTTGTGACCCCTGGTCCAGTAGTAGGAAGAAAGCCTCGAACCACATAAAATATTTTTAAGAATTCATTTATTCCTTACGGAGCTTCTGAGTGAGTGTGTATTTGAAGGTTTCGTGTGCTCTTAGGTGTGTTTTTGCACTTGTATGTACTTTTTATTTTATTATTCTGTGCAACCTGGTGAAGCCAAAGACACATTTCCAGAAATGGACAGTAAAGTTTATTCTGTTCTATTCTAATGATTTGATCTCATCCCACTTCTAAATGAAATCTGGTGCTGTTCTTTTGAAATACGAATGCAAAACCCTTTCTTCAAGGTGACTACATCAGAGCTACATTTCACAAACGCACTGCAAATAAAGAAACACCAAACTGCAGAAACACTGCAAAGCCAGACACAACGCAACGGAAGTGAGCCACAACACAACGGAAAGTGAGCCACAACGCAACGGAAGTGAGCCACAACACAACGGAAATGAGCCACATCACAACGGAAATGAGCCACAACGCAACGGAAATGAGCCACAACGCAACTGAAATGAGCCACAACACAATGGAAATGAGCCACAACACAACAGAAATGAGCCACAACGCAACGGAAGTGAGCCACAACGCAACGGAAGTGAGCCACAACACAACGGAAATGAGCCACAACGCAACGGAAGTGAGCCACATCGCAACGGAAATGAGCCACAACGCAACGGAAATGAGCCACAACGCAACGGAAGTGTTTCTGGAAGACTCAAAGTGGATGGAATATCTATGATGGAAAATCACTGACAGAAGCAGATCAGACCACAGACACTCGGACTCTCGCATCCCCAGTTCATGGTTAAGCTGGCTGGCTAGTTTGCTGACTGACCTGTCGTAGCTGTGCTGTGGTTGTTAATCTGGTGTTACTAGCTAAACATTTACAGTTACACTCTACGGCTAATTCCCATTACGATACAGTGATATTAATCTGCTCAAATAAAAGTTAACTTTCTTTTACCGTGAATGTTTGTGCTGCATAGAATTTAAAAGTCTGTGAAATGTAGCGTCATGTTGTCGTTTTGATAACAGTGTTCTCTGCGTTTGCAGCTCATTTTTACTTGCAGTTTGTTGGATCTTCTCTGAGATGTATGTAAATTAAAAAATAAGTATTTATTTAAACAGGGCATTTTTTTCGAGTGTTGATGAGTTGTACTTGTTGTAATTAAGCATAAATAGTGGTTTATGTCCAACAGTGCATGCATCATCTCCAAAATCATACAAATGGCATATTAATTTTTTCCACCGATCAGCTCTAAACTAAAGCCGTTAAGCGAGTGAGCAGCTGGTGGGTTTGTATTGTGTTTTGACTTGTATTGATCAGCTCAGCCTGACGAGTGTCAGCGATGAGCGTGATGGATGGTGTCGATTGATTCCTCGGTTTCCTTCCTTCTTGAGGTCACTGGATTGATTTTGCGAGCAGCTTTAGCAGCTAAAGATTAAACTGAGTGTGATTAATTCAGAGATGTTCTGCCGGCAGGTTCTGAGGTTCTGCTCGAACAGCCAGGTTCAGGTTTAGATCATGTTTTGCTGCGTTAGCAAACCGTTTGAACATGCAAATGTGATAATATGATCATACATATAATCATACAGCAGTTTGAGGGGTTTCTGCATATATGACACGTTTACATTTACATTTAAATTAAAAAAGTACATTTACATTTAAATAGGGTCGTTTCAGAATCAGCAGCTTTGAAAACACTGAACTAGCACAGTGTTAGTATAGCTTACATGGTTGTTTCCAAACAATTGAAGTATCGCTTTAGGTCGGAATATTTACAAAATGCTGGAATGTGTCAGTGTGTATGAATTTTATGAGGAATGTCCTCAAGTTTTTGGCGCTTTAATACTGAGTATCGACCAAAACGGATACCGCGGCTCATTTTTACTTCTCTCTCGGTTCTTTTTCTACTTCTGATGTTTAATGGGTGATGATATCCTGCCTCAATGCCCTGTAATTGGTCCAAACCATCCAAAATTGTGTTTTCACACTGCAAACAAACCGAACCACTGTTCAGTATCATCCAGACCAAGATCACCTCTTTTGGTCGGAGCAAATTTTGGTCCTTTGGTTTGGGCCGTGGTCAGAGGCACCTTTCACACCTGCTATTTCGTTTCAGACCAAACTGAAAAGTCTGAAGGTCCAAAACAAACAAGGTAGGAGTGAAAGCACCCTCAGACATCAGGCAGCCAATTCATAATCATTTCATAGAATAACTTCCTGTAATTAGTTCCACTGATTGCAAATTTCTGCGGAATTAAATGGTTAAGATGTGCAAACGTCTAGACAACGTGCAAGTCTCAGATTTACCAATGCAACTAAAAACCTCCACATAATAACACATCCACTCACTCACACAAACACACACACACACACATTTTCTAAACCGCTTATCCTTCTGGGTCACGGTGGGAGCTGGAGCCCATCTCAGCAGTCATTGAGCGGAAGGCAGGAAACATCCTGGACAGGTCCAAATAATAACACACTTCATTTCATTTACAGTAAAATAATTTCATTTTTGATATATTGTTTTTTTAAGATGTCAACAGTCATTCGGAGTGATTTGATGTGAAAAGCTCTTATCAGATCTTATCAGATCTGTTTATAACAGTAGTAATAGGAACCATAAATCCAAAGCGTTTTAATGTCTCTAAAAGCCTCACTGAAGGCTTTTACACAAAATGTATAAAATCCATTTACATATAAAAGGTAAATGCTGGCTGTTCTAAGCCAAAAAAGTCCCCAAAGAAAACTTATTATTCCAGATTTTCCACTATTTTCCATCATCAACATTCCATATAAACTCAGAAGACTCGTGTAGGTTCACTGGTGGTTCTGGATAGTAAATAAAATGTCTATATTTGTGTTGTAGTCATGGCGACCCCTGGTTCCTATCACCACCACTGTGAAAACATCTGAACCATTTCACACCAAAATGCTCTGAATCTCTCTGTTTACATCTCTCACACTGAATTATGGGGAAATTTAAAAAATTCCCTTTAATATAGCTGCTATATCAACACCCTATCCATTATATTATGCCTGTGAACTCCACTGGATCAGATTGGTACATGCAGAGTGTTAATAAAAAAAGTCCTTCGTGTGTAATGAGCTCTCTCTGTTGTGTTTGTAGATGTAGAACGTGATGCCAGACGTGAAGAACTAAACCATAAGTGTGTCACCATCTGTTCACTTTTACCTCATCTTTGCGTAAATCTGTGTTTAGGACACCTGCAGCCAGGAGACCAGATACTGGAGGTTAACGGAGAGAGCTTGATTGGAGTTACGAGTGAGAGGTACGTTCTGATCTTTTACATTTTAAATAAGATTGTATTGTAAGGCAGTGCTCTGTTTCTGCCTATCTAATGCCAATGTGAGAAACACAAGGCCCGCGGACCAGATCAGGCCCACGACACAATCCTATCCGGCGTGCAAAAGTATTTCTATTAATATTTATTTTAACAATTATTAACAACAATTTGTGCTGAAATAATCAAATTGTATAGAGTTTTGGAGAAATTTGATGCGCTGTAGTGCACTATTGACCAGGGTATATTTTGGTTTGTCCATCTGAATTAATGTGACCAAATTGTAGGGCAAATTATTCAGTAACTGCATGAAATAAATGTAAATTTTAGTTTTATTTATTTATTTATTTTTTGTAAAAGCTCCCCTCAGATGAACAGAAAATGTGTTTTATGATCATACACATATTGCTATATGCTTACAATTTACTACTGAAAGCCAAATCTTAGACGCTCTTTGTATTATTTTATAAAAATAATGTTTACAGAGCAGATCACTGAAGAGACGCCATCTGTTTATAGTTTATAGACCAGATTTGTGAGTTCAGCTTCTTTTATTATAAGCGTTTAAAATTACATCACTCATCTATTTGACTGGAAAGAAGACAGTTACAGCTCTCATACGACCCCCACCTTTAGTATGTAGCTTATGAAATATGAAAGTTATGAAGAATATGATGAAGTGCATTTTGGAACCACCAGTGGTCCCACAGAGTTGAAGAGGTTAAAGCTTGTTCTAAAGAATTGCAGTCATATTCAAATTTCTTATGTTAATTCTTTGCTGTTGTTTTTTGTTCCTAGAGCGGTGGACATCCTCCGAGCGGCCTCGTCCACTAATCACATGCGACTCCTGATAGCGAGGGATGAAGAAGCTAGGTAAGCTACTGGTCTGGAGTCATAACAACAGAGAAGGAGAGAGAGAGAGAGAGAGATGAATGTACTCTGACAACCAAATCTCCCTGTTATAGTAACTCAGCAGATTATACGACCCGGAGTCTATTTTAAACCCCACTCTGATGGGTTGTGGTGATTTTGTTTCCGTCGAGCTCTTCACCCCCTGCGGCCTCCACAAGTGTACGCTCTGTTCATCACATACCGGCACACTTAGTTCTGCTCTGTAGCACCAAGTCATTGAACCATCCTTACATAAGCTGATATATATATATATATATATATATAGTTAAGTTTGAGGATCTAAACTTGTGTCTGTGAATTAAAAGCTGTTAAACTATAAAAGTAATTTTGTTTAAAGTGATAGTTTGGCTGAAAATCGCATTTTTACCCCTTTAACATTTAAAGCAGCTGCAAAAATTTGCCTATTTCTGCTGTTCAGTCTGCTCTTGTTAATGTTGTGATTTGTCCTACTGATACGTTTGATATGTAAACAACGTGACCTTACTAAGCAAAATATTCTGAGATTTTTATTCAGTTTGTCTTTTTTAACAAGAAAACACAAATAGGAATACAAGTAACACATCAGTCACGCTTTATCGTTGCTCTGATCAAGAAACAGTAGAAAGTGGATTAAGTCTCTGTTTCAAAACAGGACTCAGCCACATCTAAAAGAAGTTCTTGAGATTAAGAGGAGATCTCATTCAGAATATCACTGCAGTCAGAACAAAATCTCGTATCTCTAAAATGATCATTTTACAGGAGAAGGAAAAAACATACTTTGCTTTTAATGTAAGTCAATGGAACCAGACTTTTTGTCCAAGTAATTTTGGGCCGTTTCTTTTGGTCCATTCATCATGAAGTTTACACACAATGTAAAAGGCAACAGGTATTTTCAAATTATGTCAAAAACTGAAAAAGGACAAAAATGGAGATAGAAGTTTCGCTTTATAAAGATGTTTTCACACATAAAAAAACCCAAAACTGTTTATAACAGCCACTTGTGACAATGCAGTTGTCTTTTTGGTCATTTGATATCATTCTAAAGCATATATTTTGGCTAATTAGCTGCTTTGCAAGCCAGTTACCTTACTGGCTGATATGAAATGATATTCTACTCTATTCTGCTCAAAAAAGCCTACATTTCCACAGAATCATATGTAGAATTAAACAAAGCTTCATTTTCTTTCCTGTCAAGTGTGGCTGCTAGCATAAATGTTAATAGTCTTAGCTTCTTATCTAGCTCATGTCAAACTCTCTACAAAGTAATAATTCTAAAAATAGCGATCAACAAGATCAATAAGAACCAATAAGAAGTGCTTGTCTGTCTAAATGAGCTCATGCACTTGCTTGGAAAACTGGAGCAACCAAAAATAAAGGAAGCCTTGTGCATCTTTAACAGTCATAGAAACATGGAAGCTCATGGAAAGCTCTGGTTCTACAGGCGGAAATGAGTAAAAATGATTGTGCTGTTGTCAACGGCGACGTGAACGGGACGGGATGGACTCCTTTAGCGGATTGTGTGGTTAACCCAAATGTAGTTGATCAGCCAGGACACGTTTAGTGTCTGAATCAGAATCACTTTATTTCACTTGTGTCTGAAGTTTGCTTCTTTATATTTAGCACTGGAGCTACAGGGCTAATGTACATGGGTCATTCTACAGAAACGTCCACTTTTTTATCTCTCCATAGGAGTCGCTGGTGTCACTGATCGTCATCGGTGTTCCACATAATAAAGGAACACCAGAGACATTTTAATGAACAATGCATTTTACAAAACGGCTGCTACAGAACATCAAACCACATGTTGACAATCATGGAATATCCACTAAAATATGGAATTTAATCCATTTGTATTCTATTCTTTCACAGTTACCTCAGAATAAAGTCGGTCACACCAGTGACTTCAGCTAAAAGCTTCGTATGAAATCATGAGCTAAATGAGAAAATCTCTGATAACTGAAAGACACAGTGGACTCACCATGTGCTTTTCTTCATAGATCCTCAGAAAACAGGTAAAAGGAAGTCGAGTGATGTCATCAGTGTGACTTTTATTTCAAAATAAGAGATTTTTTGTTACGCAGTAACACCAGTGACACAACTCCTGGGGACAACAACTCTCATTATATATTTTGTAATATTTACTTGCCATTTGTTTTCTTTATGTCATTCAAATCATATGTTTCATAATCATGTATAGATTATTGCAGTTAAACTTGAAGAAAAACGTTTTTTACCTAAAAATATGGCCTCAGCCTTCACACAAGGACGAGCTCTTCTGTGGTGCTTGGAATTGTATATGATTGATTTATAAACCAATATTGCTAAATTGAGGCTCAAGAAGGTGCAATTGTTAAAATAACTTATTGTTTTATTTTAAAATGTAAATAAATTGTAACCCTAACATGTTTCTCAAGTGTAATATATCTGTAAAAGCTAGGGACACAAGAATGGACATTTCTGTAGAATGACCCAGCTAACAAGTAATAGTAGCTTGCATGCATCTGTTAGCATGGTGCTAACTGCATAAATCATCATATAGATGCTGTATGACTCACTGTTATCTGCACACGTGGACTAAATGACTTTAGCATAGCTAAGAACAGTAGCAGCCACCTGGAAGACTGAACTTTGTCTGTACGTTAATCCATGTTTATAGATATAGATATGACATCACAAAAACATGAATTCAAAATGGGCTGTTTTATGTGTAGTTTGTATGGACCGGGGGGTGAGTGTTCACGTAGTATATCAGGAAAATTCAGTTTTCCGTGATACTGTCCCTTTAATTCTGAGAATTAAAGAGAGGTTGGAAAATAATCATGTGGCAATAAATTGTGTTTTTGGTAAAAAATAACCACACAAATGTTACAGGTGGACCTCAGGAGGGGAAATTAAGTACAAGTAAAATGAAGGATGGGGGCTCTTTAATCTACAGTCCACAGAGGAGCCTCAAATCGAGGATAAAAGCAAAGCGCTTTCAGACAGACGCGCTGTAAACACCTGTTTCACCCCTCTGAGCAGTTAAACCTCTCCATGGGCTCGTTTTAACACCCACTCACGCTGTGAGCTGACCAGAGGATGGACAAACCTCTTCATCTCAGTCCAGCTCGTGTGTCAGTGAAGAGGAACTGAGCAAATCACTCAAAACACCTTTGCTGAAAAGTCCATCACTCAAAACACCATCGCTGAAAAGTCCATCACTCAAAACACCTTCGCTGAAAAGTCCATCACTCAAAACACCATCGCTGAAAAGTCCATCACTCAAAACACTGCCGCTGAAAAGTCCATCACTCAGAAAGCTTTCGGTCTCCGCCTGTTCTCCGATTGGCCGTATTGATCTGTGGGTTCCTGACCTGCATCTCATCCCCTCTGAAATGTCCTCCTCTTAGCAGCGCTGGTGAATAATTCAAAGAGAGATGCATAATTTTGCTGGTAATCTAGATCTGGTCGGGTTGGCAGAAGGTGGAGATTTATTTGGCTGCTTCTTCAGAGAGTCTCCTGGCAGCATTGCGCTCGGTCTGGTCCTCACAGCTCTCCCTCTGTCTCTGCTAGTGGTGTGACGATGCACGTATTTTCAGAATCGATACGATCTTCGGTTCTGAGGTCCAGATTCAGCTCTGTTTTCAGTATTATGTGTTAAAACGTCTTGGTTCTCCAGAGCTTTTATTCTGTTCTGAGCAGGTTGCTGCAAGAAACTGAGCGAAAAGCGTCCGACTGTTATGAAAGGCACTTTTTTCAAGGCCACTAAAGCCAAGTCCAGGTCAAGACCGAGACCGGGACACAGCGGCCTCTTTTCCATTGCAGGGCCGAACGGTTCTGAGCATGGAGGGTAACCGTTCCGGTGGTGTTTCCACACGGACACAGCCTGGCACAATTAGCTCACTGTACTCGGGGCCAAAGAACCATTTGGTGGGATGACGTAATGACGTAGCTATTCGCTGGAGCTAGAGAGCTGGAGCCTCCTAGCTAAGCTAATGTAAGCCAGCTCCTCTCTCCCAGTTAACCTAGCCTAGCTGGAGAGATCCAGATGCCCCAGTGCAGGTTCGATTTAACTAACTGGTGCTCTGCGATCACAGGTAGAGATGATAAAAACTTACAACAGCGAGAGCAAAATCGACTGATCAGTGCTGGAGTGACAGAAAACCGAAATTGAACCTGTTCTACAGGCCTTTAAGCTGTAGCCTGCTAGGCTAAGCTAACGCGAGTGCACGGTGCCTCCCACTGCAATACAGGCTCAGTTCCAGCGAACCAATGATTAAAAACACCCGTTTAGAGGATAAAGACTCATATCTGAGAGCACAGACGCGAATGTCTGGTGTTGAAGTGACAGTAAGATAAAAAACAGAACTGTTCTGTGCTGCTTTGAGTTGTACCCTGCCGGGCGATGCTAATGCTAGTGTAGCTATCCGGCTACAGGTGAAACCCAATGCAGTACAGGCTGTTTCAGTAACAGATGCTTAAATAAACCCCGTTTATAGGATAAAGAAGATGAGATCATGTCTGGAGTTGGAGTGTCAGACGGAATCAAACGTGTTTTGTGGTGGGTGGTGTGTGCGCAGCTATTAGCCTGTTAGCAGTTAGCTAAAAACAAAACAAAACAAAAAGTGGCCACTGGTAATATTTTCTGATTAGGAGTTCCACCTTAAATGGTGCCTGAATGCCTCAGTGGCCAATGAAACTGCTAAGTTAACAGTTAAAAAGTAGAATAGGGCATTGCACAGTTGCTAAGATGTTGCTAGGCAGCTGCTATGATGTATGGATTGTTTACTGGGTGGTTGTTAGGGAGTTGCCAAGTGGTAGGTACGTGTTGTTGAAAATAAATGGGAGTCTATCAGAGGAATGATGAAACAATAACACATGGAGGAGTGCAGGTCAGTGTGGCTGTGGATTAGAATTTGAGGAGCTGCCCTGAGTGAGGACATGCATGCGGTTTGGTGGCTGAGGGGAGAGTAAAACAGTGACAAACAGATGAGTGCAGGTCAGAACAACATTGAGTTCATGCTCAGGGGCCTGCCCTGAGATGGTATATGTGAAATGGTGTCTTTTGGTGGAGCATAATTACAGTAGATTGACATGGGACAAAAATTTGTAATTTAACAAAGATTGTACAAAAACCGTATGTCGTATCAAAAAACTGTATAAAAGCACACCATTCCTGATCAGACTGAGCATTCCAGCGTCGGAACGGTGTTGATATCTCGAAAACTAGTTAGCGGATGAAAATCCGGCAGAAAAAAAGAAGTAGATGAAAAAGCAGAATATAAATCGGTTAACAATAGTGTTTATATATATATATATATATATATATAATATATATATATATATATATATATATATGTGTGTGTGTGTGTGTGTGTGTGTGTGTGTGTGTGTGTGTGTGTGTGTGTGTGTTTGTGTGTATATATATATATATATATATATATATATATATATATATACACACATGGAGATTCACTCCTGTTAGGATGAAGCAATCTGAACCAAAAAATCCGCTACATACCTTAACGTATGTGTAATCGATTGCATTACGTGCGATGCTGGAAGTGATCTCCATTTTCTGACAGACACATTTCGACGCGGTGCTCCATGTTCCTGAACGTATTGGCACCGACGCAGGGCCATCTCGGCTTATTCGAAGCTCCATATACTGAGGAGCTCATTGCACGTTGTTTGGGTCAGATTGGTTCGTCCTAGAAAGGTATTACAGAACATTCAGGGCCTCTTTCAAGTGAAGTTTTACTTACCTCAGATGGAGGCGTCAGACTCGGATCGTCTCGACAAAAATCCCCAACTCCACCTTAAACTGAGACCGAGATAAGGCCAAGTCCCAGTGAGGTCGAGACTGAGACCGGTAGTTTATGGTCTTGAGACCAAGACCAGGCTGGAGCACTACTACACTATTAATTCTCAATCTTAAAGCATAAAAATAGATGAGAAAATACTATTTTTACCCTTTAACCCTTCAAGGCAGACTCTGTTTCTGTGGTTTTATCTTCTTAAACTCTCCTTCAAAGGCTCTTCATATAACATGATCCTCATATGTTTCATATCAAAACGCTCCGTTATCTTCATCACTACTTTCCAAAACCGCTGCAGCAGCTTCAGCAGCTGTAAACTCTCTGCATGCCATTTCACACGAGTCTCCGATGTCAAAACAAAAGTTGTGAGTTCTGCATCTCAGTTAGATAAATTATATAGAATCTAGAATATAATCCCTCCTCATTGGGACTCTTTGCATCACACAATCCCACCAAGATTTTCCTCTTCTTGTGCTCCCACTTATGGTTGGCTGGGGCATCGCTGGGCTTCAGACTCAGGGCCTTCTTGCATTGAAGTGATTGATTAGACATTTGCACCGCCACAGATTTCTGTGTCCATAAATGGTTGGACTGCAGAGTTCTGCACAGGCAGAGCTCAGTCACACAATCTGAAATGGAGGAGAATCTCAGGAACTGCATGAATGGAAAGGCTTCCTGTGCTGAGGGAGCGAGAGAGAGAGAGAGAGAGAGGGGGGTTAAGCTGGGACTGTGAGGAGATGAGCTCTGTACTTTAATCTGCATTCTGTCTTTAACCCTGAGTGTGTGTGTGTGTGTGTGGAGGGGATTACACCCCCCCTCTTCATACGCACACCTCCACTGCTTTCACACACACCACCCAGCACCCTCCACACACTCCTCTGTGCTGTAACTGTGCTGATCTGAAGGAGACTCAGCTGCACTGGTTTTAAATTGCTATAATAAACTTAAATCTACTGTGATACCGCTTAATAAAGTATGCACTCATTTTGTGGCCACAATAAAATTCTCAAACCTCTTTTTTTCAGATGGACAGTCTCATGCATAGATCTTGGCCCCCTGGCCAAATCATGGATGTACAATTGTGTGCAAAAGTTTGTGCGCCCCAGTCAAATTCCATGTTATGTTGATTTTCTGAGTGTAATTAAGTGAACACATCCTACTACGCATTTTAATACACAGTTACTGCTTATTTACTGAATTTAACACATTGGAGAAAATAAACAAAGCCATAAAAGTTGTGGCACATATTTGTGTTCTTCCAACATATTAAACTTAGGCACATAACTGAAATTTTTCATTGAAACTTGCAGGAAAATGCCATGTTTAAGCGTATATTAACTTATGTTAACTCAACAAAAAATCAACAACAGCAATTTGACCAGTTACTGTTTATTTGCTGAATTTAACACATTGGGGGGAAAATAAAACATTTACAACTAGAATATTGCATTTCCTGAAGAAAATGCAGAGTGATTGCGCAGCGGAAGCTTGTTGCTGGATGGTTTCTAAGGTGTTTCTAGGCATTTGCTATGGTATGAGGGGTGTGAACTGAGTGGTTGATAGTGGGTCACCAGGTGTTTACAGCGTTTACAGTGTCCTCAGATCCTCTTAGAGAAGCCTGTGATGATGAGGAGCTTATAGAATCGACTTGTGTCAAAGTGTCCATTTCAGTGAATCAAATAGATGATTCAAGTGTGCATTGATTAAAAGGCCAAATCAGCTTTATCCTCATCCCCTTCTTATTAAAGTATACAATTAATACAAATATACAATTTTTTAGATCAACTTTATCCTCATCTCCTCTTTATAAAGTATATAATTAATACACATGTACATATACACATAGGCGGTTGCTAGTTGTTTTGAAAAATAAATGGGAGTCTATTGGAGGATCAAGGGATGAAAAAACGACATATAGAGGAGTGCGGGTCAGTATGGCTGTGCAGTAGAGTTTGAGGTCCTGCTCTGAGTAAGCACATGTAGCTTAGTGGCAATGGGCAACGAAGTAATAGAGTTTGTGCGGTGGCAAAAATGAATGGGAATCTATGGGAGAAATGAGGGACAAAAAAAAAAAAGACAAACGAATGAGTGCAGGTCAGAACAACATTGGATTCGTGCTCAGGAGCCTGCCCTGAGATAGTGTATATGAATCAGATTCACTGAATCATCTGTTTGATTCACTGAAATGGACACTTTGACAGAAGTCGATTCTATAAGCTCCTCATCATCACAGGCTTCTCTAGGAGGACACTGTAAACACCTGGCAACCCACTAACAACCACTCAGTTCACACCCCTCATACCATAGCAAATGCCTAGAAACACCTTAGAAACCGCCCAGCAACAAGCTTCCGCTGCGCAATCACTCTGCATGTTCTGTCTTTTTGTCGAGCACAAGTACAGTAGATGGTTGTGCAATTTCTCACCGCTTTCATTCCTATGAGGGAAAAAATTAGTAATTTAAAATAGATTGTACGAAAACTGTACGTCGGATCAAAAAGCCGTACACAGGCACACCATTCTCGATCAGACCGAACAATCTGGAGTCGGAACGGTGTCGATATCTTGAAAACTGCGGGACGAGTTAGCGCCAGAAATAGAAAAATAAGAAAACAAGGAAGAAGAAGAATAAAAATTACATAACGACAGTGTCACTAATAAAATGTGGTCTGTGCGAAAAGTTACGACACATTTTCTATTTTTTTTTCCAATATGTTAAACTAAATAAATGGAAGTTGTGCACTAAAAATAGCTGATAAATGTCTCTGTAGAGGACGTGTTCACTTACTTTTACTCTGAAAATTAACAAATTGTCATTTAACTGGGGGTGTTCAAACTTTTGCACATGACTGTAAATCATATTTTGTTGATTTGAATGAACATAAGTTAACACATCCTCTACAGCAGGGCTGTGAGCTTATTACATATTAATATCCTCTTAAAATTGTTCTTTTTGAAGTACTTTAGTAAGAAAACACAGGGCAGTGCTATAAAATACACTGTTTAGATGTGATTTGATTTGTGTGTTGTTTTGTCTTTTTGGCTCAGACGTTACAGTTTGGACATGGTTTGTTTATTTAAATCATGAAATAATTGATATAAATGTATATAAATCATGGAATGTGGCCTGTGCAAAAGTTTGGGCTCATGCCACTTTTTATGTTTAATGTTTTTTCCAATATATCAAATTCAAATAAATAGAACTGGTGCACAAAAATGTCATATTTATGATTGATCCCTGCAGAGGATGTGTTACTCATTTGTAGGTAGAAAATCAACATGTAATTTATTGTCTATATTGCAGTACTGAGTGATTGTTCCTCCAGTTACATTTGAATATTCAGTGCACTTTTAAACATGAATCAAAACTAAATAGCTGAATGTGTTCTGACTGAACAGTGAAATGTGAGATTTCATCATGTATTTAATTGTTTTCTGAAGAGTCGTAACTGAGTGGTCGTGAGGTCGGGGATGTGCAGTCCTTGTGTGTGTGTTTGTGTGTGCAGAGTCACTCCTGCTTCAGTACTGCGATGTTAGTGGAGCGATGCGTTCAGGATTGTGACCTGCCGCCCACCCAGTAATTCCCCCAGCACATTACCGCCTGACCTCGCTCTACCTCCTCCCTCTAATCCCCACTCAGGAGCTCCTCCGAGGGAGAAAAACACACCGAGTCCTTTTACATGTTCTGCACTGAGCTGTGATGAAATGGATCTTGCCTTCAAGGCTGTATCTGTAAGAATGAGCTGCAGTTTTAGAGGAACATGATCCTGCAGCAGATCCTCCATCACCACACAGTGTTTACAGTGTTTACAGCGTCCTCAGATCCTCCTAGAGAAGCCTGTGACGATGAGGATGAGGATATTATATATAAAGTATATAATTAATACATATATACATATACAGTTAGTCAGATCAGCTTTATTCTAATCTCCTCCTTATTAAGTATATAATTAATACATATATAAATATACAGTTAGTCAGATCAGCTTTATTCTAATCTCCTCTTTATTAAGTACATAATTAATACATATATAAATATACAGTTAGTCAGATCAGCTTTATTCTCATCTCCTCCTTATAACGTATATAATGAATACATATATACATATATAGTTAGTCTGATCAGCTTTATTCTAATCTCCTCTTTATTAAGTATAGAATTAATACATATATACATATACAGTTAGTCAGATCAGCTTTATTTTCATCTCCTTATAATGTATACAGTTAATACATATATAAATATACAGTTAGCCAGATCAGCTTTATTCTCATCTCCTCCTTATAACGTATATAATTAATACATATATACATATACAGTTAGTCTGATCAGCTTTATCCTCGTCTCCTCCAAGCTTTTGTTTCGACAGTGAAGATACAGACCTTATGCACCAAAAACAGTCAAAATTCATTTTTATATTTTCCATATTCCTCTATTTATCACTTAGAACTAATAAGGCTGTTTTTGTTACTGTGCTTTTAGCACTGATATATATGTAAATGAGCTCTGTTCTCATTGGCTGCCCTGTGTTGTGCCTCATTCAAAAAGCAGTCCAGGCTGACACACTCCTTATGACTTCAGTGTGCGTGGGCGTGGCTAAACTGCTGTAGGCTGAATATGAGGATGTATGTGTTGGTTTCTGTGACATCACAAAAACAGTGAATTGAAAATGGGCTGTCTTACCAGATACGGACTGAGGAGTGAACTGTACATGCCAAAACTTCAGCTTTATTGTCCGGGAGTCCAAGAGGGCACTATTGGCCTCGCTCTCTGGGTGGGTAGGATGGCCCCCCTCCCCCATCACTCAGCACAATGATAGTCAGCGCAGGCGTCTGTTAGCTGACGTAACAGAACAGGCGGTTAGTGTTCTCCTCCGAGCGCGTTCGGCTGTCCAATGACATCTCGAAAAGATGCGGTGGTTTCACAGGACTCAGAAGAAGACTGTGTTTAGCTTTTCGCCCATCCTAGTGCTGGTGGTATCATGTGATTGGTGGAGTCCTAACTAGTGGGTGGGATTGGATGTGACTAAATTGGGGAGAAAATTGGGGAAAAATCAGAAAAAAACCAAAAACCTTTAGCTTTATTTACATATTAAACTCTTTAATTTAATAAAATCAAGAAAATTGGTCTCTTTTATACATACGCAGTTTGTCAAATCAATTTTGTTCTCATCTCATTCATATATAATGATTCTTGATTCCACAGATGTTCTAATGTTAGTAGCAGTCTCCAGTCTACAGCACAGGCATGAGCATTAGCATAGATTTGATTCAGTCCATGTCAGTTTTGGTTGTACAGAATCAGGTTAAAACAGTGGGTGTGTGATTGGGACGTGGCTGAAAGCTGTGCAGGGACACTGCGCTGGTGTACGTCAGTTAAGAAGGTGAGAGTTAAGTTTAGGGAGTGTTTCTCCACAGCTAAAGTGGTCTGAAGCTTTTGGTAGAGTGACAGGATGTTTTTGCTGCCCTATATCTGCCACTCAAGCAGCGTCTGGGGAGCTGAGGCTGGAAAAGAGATGGAGTGGAATTATTTAAAGAGGACAGAGAGAGTGAACTCGGAGAGAGAGTGTAACAAGCGATCATGTGCAATTCAAATGCAGCTTCACTTTTTCTGATATTAATACATGAGAAGTCTAATTTTAATGTTCCTCAAAATGTAGTAAATCAGCCGAGACCTGTTTGGTGTTTGACGTTTGCTTCTTTGTTTGTAGCACTGGAGCTACAAGGCTAATGGAGCTAACGTGTAATGTAAGCTTTTAGCCCACCAACTAGCATGGTGCTCACTTCATACCTAAAAAAATAACCTGTCAAAACCTGGGCAGAAACAAGGAAAAACAGCTCTTTAATAATGCAGATTTCTGCTAGCACCCCTAGGGGATTCTAGTTGTATGTTAGCCATATAGGAGCTTTGTAGTTCTACAGTTACAGACTGTAGTCCATCTGTGGGCCTAGTATAGACCCCTGTGGTACACCATAAAGTATTTTAAGCTGCTTGGAAACAAGTTGGCTAATTTGACAACAGACTGTCTGTAAATTATTGTAGGTATCAGAAATTCCAGTATAATTTCCAGACCCTTTACTAGTGTGTTATGGTCAGCATTGTCCAAAACAGCCTTTGTTTCAAGACGAAAACAAGATTTATTATTTTAAAGCGAATGAAAACTGCTCTTTGTATTGCCCAAATCTGTTTTGGATGGCCTAAATTGATTGATTTGGCTTCCGGATCCAAAAGGAGTCATAATTTTGTGATTACTTTGCAATGCCCTGTGAGCTCCTCTTAGGTAATCTAAAGGTATTAACTTGGGTTATGTCACTTAAATATCAGAATGGTTTGGGATTATGCCTGATGTGATTTTGGGAACTCATCTGCCTGGTGTTTCTCAGGTTCGGTTTGGTAATGGGGTCCTTTCTTAATGGCATTTTCTCTTTTCATTTCTGCTGAAGGAGAGAATTCGCAGAACTCCTAGAAAAATACGGCTCCAGCGGCAGTACGGGCTCTACGAGGAACTCCCCCATTCAGCATGGTAAGCTCGTTGTTTTACATCCACTGTTCTCTGCGGCGTTATGTTTAGCTTATCAGTGTTTATATTTAGCTTGAGGCTAATTCTGACACAGATTTATTTATTGCTAGTCTGATTCTACGATTTTTTTTGTATGTCTTAATCCGTTTTGTCAAATATATTTAAAAACAACAACATTACACAACAGACATCTTACATCACGACCATAGATAGTGTTGAATTACACTCCACCTCCCTCAAAGGCCTAATCACCAACACAATTGCACAGATTGTCACACCAGTGTGTTTTATATGCAAACTGCTGTTTTGATGATGTCACTATGCACCAGTGGGCAGAGCAAAAATAATATTAACCAATAACGTTGTAGTGTTTATTGCTATTGAAGAAGAACAGCTGATACACAGGCTGTTGTGCTTTATTAACCCTTCTGGGGTCCATGAACTCGCCTGCCAGTCAAATTCTCTGTTTCTATATCTGTGTCTGTATCTTTGTGATGATCCAGCACAGAAATATGATTCAAACACTTCCTGAATCTGTAGAGTCGCCCTTTCCATCCCATCTTATCACGAGATCATACGAGACTCGCATCTGGAGTTATGAGCCTATGAAGAGGGGCTGAGATACACGTCATCTGCCTCTCACCGTGTGGAACTGGTGGATTCATGTGTCCGTCTACATTCTGTGTGAAACTGACCGATGGACACTCAGGAAATCACTAAGGACTGACCATCACGCCGGAAACCCTTCATTCTTCATTCAGTTCACATCGGAGACTCATGTGAAACGGCGTGCAGAGTGTTTACAGCTGCTGAAGCTGCTGCAGCGGTTTTGAAAAGTAGTGATGAAGATGACAGAGCGTTTTGATATGAAACATATGAGGATCGTATTTTATGAAGAGCCTTTAAAGGAGAATTCAAGAAGATATGAACAAATCCAAAAAATGACCTCAGACCACAGAGGGTTAAAAGCTGTAGTTGGCCACAGCCACGCCGTCCACAAGGAGAGTTTTGCCTGACAGTTCGCTCTGAGCCTCGCTGCATTTTGCTTCCTGTGCCATCAGCGTTAGGTTGACTAGTACCACAGCCGGTTTATGAGGAGCCTGGCCGCTTCCTATTTCCCACATTATATTAAAAACAGGACTGTGAAATGCCAGATGGCTTGAATGAATGGGAGTTAATGGAGCTAAACGGCGAAAAATGAAAAGTTAAAATAGTTTCTAATCACTCGCCCAGAACTTTCCTTTAATTTTACAAAGTAGAAGGGTGGATTTCACTAAAAAAGCAAACAGCAAACGGGTTTGGGCAGCAGGACGCTAAGATTACTGCTACTGAGTGCTGAATGGTTGGCGAGTGGAGCAGCTCATTGGCTGTTCATGCTCATTGACATTAAAAGACGTACATGAGGCGCCATTTTAAACTCCTATAACTTAAATTTAAAAGCTCTTAAAAATATAAGAGCAGTGTTTAAATATTTCATGCTGTTCTGTGTTCAGAATATGAATGTATAAAATTATATCTTAAAAATGTTTCAGCATTTATGAACTATGATTTTGCTCAAATCTTAACCCATTCATTTTGGACTCGCCCAGGAGCGCCATCTAGCGTTTGAGAAACCCAGAAGACATTACAGATTGTAATTCTCCTCTCTACAAATTCTCTGCTAGTTCTTCCTAATCGAATAGAACACAGCCAGCAAGCTAGGCCCGCCTTCACAATAAGAGTCCTTATTGAATAACCTAGCGGATAAATGCTGCAGAACCAATACTCCAAAATTAACGTGCGGAACATTTTGAAGATGCTACAATATCATTTCACCTGCGTATCATGGAGAAAAGACCCTCCCTGATACAGAGTCTCACAAATATGCCTTAAAGAATTATGATTTCTCATTCACGCCGAATTTGTTCAGCTAATAAACCACCTTTCAGACACCTGCACCTTCTAACGGCGGGAAATCCTCCGCGTCTCACGTACCGTCGAGCGGCTACCACTTCGCATTCGCGAAATGTGTTTGTGTGCCAAAGGAAATCTGTAGACTTTAAATCTTTAATCCTTTAAAGTTGGAGGGGGGAATAAATCGGGCTTTGAAAATGGCTTATGACAGCGCACTTGTCCATTATGCAATTCTGAACATCTGTTTGAGCCGGAGGAAAAGACACTCCGCTGGCAGAAGTGTTTAAGAACGGAGCGCAGGATCGCCGCTTTATCCCCGCGCTGGCAAATGTATTCACTGCCTAAGTATAGAATATTCTAATGATGTAACTCCTCTTAATCACCGCAGCAAGTTTGATTTGAACTATATAGCTTAAGAGGTCAAACGAGGATTGGACGGCTTGTTTTGGCAGTCTAGACGAAGTTTTATTGGCTGGAGAGAAAAGTCTGTTAGTTAGGTGTTTATTATCTGGTTGTGCTTTTATGTACTGCAGGCTGGTTCTGAGGATATTTACGCTCACTGGTTCATAGTAGAGCCTTTACAGTGGTGGTGATAGGAACCAGGGGTCGCCATGACTACAACACAAATATAGACATTTTATTTACTATCCAGAACCACCAGTGAACCTACACGAGTCTTCTGAGTTTATATGGAATGTTGATGATGGAAAATAGTGGAAAATCTGAAATAATAAGTTTTCTTTGGGGACTATTTTGCCTCACAACACCCTGCATATTATGTATCCCTCCACCATGAATGGATTTCAAGGCCAAAATCTTTTCAAAACTATCATAAAACAGTGTCTCAGTCATCAGGCAGTGAATTCATAACCATCTCATGTAGTAACTTTCTGTGAGGGAGCTTTTAGAGGTGGACGTCTGGTTCCTATCACCACCACTGTGAACAGCTCTGACTTGGTAATTCTTTATTTAATATTATAATCAATAATTACCAATTTTCTCATAAATTAAAGCAGTTAAATAGCAGGGTATTGATGGGTATTGATGCTGTTGTGGATGTTTGGATGTGGTTCTATGAAGAATTTAAAAACAAAGTATTTACAATAAGATTGAAAATACAACCAAATGTGCAAGTTTTATATATATATATATATATATATATATATATATATATATATATATATAATGTCAGATAGAACTAGTGAAATAGCATTAAATTAAATGTAAATTAAATTAATAAATAAAAATATAAATAAAATAGTACATTTTCTTTGGGGACTATTTTGCCTCACAGCACCCTGCATGTATCCCTCCACCATGGGTGGATTTAAAGGGTCTATAGTCTACATTTTTCCTGTATTTCCATTTTTCCCCTAGAGGTCCAGTTATAACATTTGTTTGGTTTTCATGTGCCAGAAACAGTCATAATTAGGAGTGCACAGAGTTGATTTGGCAGATATTTTGCTCAAAACACAAATTCGGCAATCGGCCAGTTTATCATTTTTATTTCGGCTGATCTGTGTTGCAGTTTTATGAGGTAAATAAGGTGAGGCAGGTAAGAACACTGGCGCTGTATTTGAATACTGCTGCTACACCTGTATGCAGATTTCGTGGCGTAATTATATACGACTCATTGTGCTACAAAGCCAGTCGCCTCTCACTTTCAGTACAGCACTTTCTTTGCTATATGTTGTTTAAATAGGAACCTGATTGCCCAGCAGTGCCAGTTTGGCTCATTAAAGAGCAAATAATGTTTATATTGCTAGTCTGGATGGTAAAAGTGCTGGAAATGTGCTGCTGTGTTCACGTCTTCACACACTGAGCTTCAGATTAAAAAACAGGCTGATAAAAATCAGCCAAAAAATCATCCACTGGCCAATTTAGCCGTATAGAGACTCAGCCTACAGATTCATGGTCAGCGCATCTCTAGTCATAATTATATTTGACATGACTGTTTTCCAACCTTTCTTTACCCCTTACAGTTAAACAGGCTGTTTTTGTTACTGTGGCTTTAAGACCGATATACAGTGGTGCTTGAAAGTTTGTGAACCCCCTTTTTTCTATATTTCTGCATAAATTTGACCTAAAACTTCATCAGATTTACACACACGTTCTAACAGTAGATAAAGAGAACCAAATTAAACAAATGAGAGAGAAATATTAGATTTGATCACCTTTAGGATTAGCAGATATTTTGAAAGGATAGGTTAGGGTCAGGTGTTTTCAAGCAATGGGGTGGCAGTCAGTTGTGAGTGACCACCCTGTTTTATTACAAGAACAGGGATCTGTCACAGTCTGATCTTCACAGCACGTTTTTTTTTGTTTGTTTGTTTTTATACTAATACTTTATATCTGGTGTGAACCAGAGGAGGATGGGTTCCCCTTTTGAGTCTTGGTTCTTCTCCAGGTATCCTCCTCTTGCTCTTAGGGAGTGACGCTCATGGGGGCTCGGACCCGGATTTTCTCTAAAGCTGCTTTGGGACAACACCTGTTGTAAAAAGCGCTATATAAATAAACTTTGACTTGACTTGACTTTGTGGAAGTGCATCATGGTGCAAACAAAAGAGATTTCTGAGGACCTCAGAAGAAGAGCTGTTGATGCTCATCAGGCTGGAAAAGGTTACAAAACCATCTCTAAAGAGTTTAAACTCCACCAATCAGTCAGATTGTGGACAAATGGAGGAAATTCAGGACCATCGTTACTTTTAGGACTTGTGAGAAAAGCTGATTAAGATTCGGGTCAAATTTATGCTGAAATATAGAAAATTCCAAGGGGTTCACAAAATTTCAAGCACAACTGTATGTAAATGAGCTGTGTTCTGATTGGTTGTGCCTCATTCAAAAAGCAGTCCACTTCTTCATCTTGAATGGGCGGAGCTAAACTGCTGTAGGCTGAGTAGGAGGATATAATGTGTGTAAATGTGTTGGTTTTTATGACATCACAAAAACAATTCAAAACAGACTTAGTTTCCAGACGGTAGTTTCCAAGGTTAATATCATATTTTGAAACTTTAACGAGGCCAAAATTCTCTAAACTATCATAAAGCAGTGTCTCAGTCATCAGGCAGTGAATTCATAACCACTTCATGTAGTAACTTTCTGTGAGGGAGCTTTTAGAGGCGTCAAGATTAATAACTGAATAAATAAATAATAAATAAATAAATCTCCAGTTACGTCACTCTGGTGGGAGCAAGGGGTTGATTTGAGACACACTCAGTATTTTATAGTCTTTTATATCAGACGTTCTGTATTTTCATGCCTGTTTTTCTTTTGTGCAAAAGCAGGCAGATATTTGGACAGCACGTCCTCAGGGTCCTCGTCCAGATCCCAGAGTCCACTACTGCTGAGTCCAGCTGGGTCACAGAGCACATACAATAACACAGGACCATTACTGCGGTCACTCAGGTAACACACACAGACATACATGTACTGTATGTACTATATATGTACAGGTAATTATGTAATAATAAGAATGTCCCATATGTACTTTATATACAGTACTGTGCGAAAGTTTTGGGCATTTAATAACATTCTATATGAGAAAAACACTAATATTACAATAAATACAAATCACACAATACGTAGTGATTTTTAGATGTCACTGTGTTTGTTTAACCACTTTCAGCCCTTATTTGTAGTACCAGTTCCTGCTTTATCTAATAAATAGTTTATTAAATTAAATCAGGTGCTGCTGATTGAATTCAATACATTTTTAAGATTTCTGGAGGCGTCCAGGTGAAAACTGGAACTGAATATTTGCTTTAAACCAGCTCACAGGACATCCACTAGGTTTTTGTTTTTTAAAAAGTAAGAAATTCCTGTTACTTTTTACTGTATTTATGTTAATTTGCATTCGAACATATATAGATACTTTACAAGCAAAATACTCTTATTGCCAAGATTTTAAAACAACTTTTTTTTTAAAATCAATACTGTATAAGTAATAATAATATCCCCCATATGTATTTTATACATGTGGGACATATTAGAGAGGACACACTTAAATATGGCATTTTTCACCAGATTTCAGTGGAAAATGTCTGGTTATTTGCTGAGTTTAACATGTTGGAAAAAAAAACAAAAATGCACCTCAGCTTTTATGTATTTGTTAATTTTCTCCAATGTTCAGTAAATAAACAGTAAGTGTGTGTTAAAATGTGCAGAAGTGAGTCTCAGTAGAGGATGTGTTCACTTATTTACACTCACAACTGTGCACAACTTTTGCACACAGCTGTATATATGACTGCGCTCTGTGTGTGTGTGGTGTGTGTGTGTGTGTGTGTGTGTGTGTGTGTGTGTGTTTCAGTCACCCAGGTGAAGGTGTTATTCAGCTGATCTCTGTCGCTCGCTGCTCCAGTCTGGGGATCAGTATCGGCGGCGGCTCCAACAAACCGGACGGTCCTGCAGTGTTTATACAGGAGGTGTTATCAGGAGGAGACTGTCACCGGGTGAGAGGACACACTCCCACACACCCTCTTACACTCTCATACACTCTCTCACACTCTCACATACTCTCTCACACACTCTCTTACACTCTCACATACTCTCTCACACACTCTCTTACACTCTCTCACACTCTCACATACTTTCTCACACACTCTCTCACACTCTCTCACGCACTCTCACACACTCTCACACACTCTCACTCACTCTCACACACTCTCACTCACTCTCACACTCTCTCACACTCTCTCACACTATCGCATGCACTCTCACACACTCTCACTCACTCTCACACTCTCTCACGCACTCTCACACTCTCTCACACTCTCACATACTCTCTCACACTCTCTCACACTCTCTCACACTCTCTTACACTCTCACACACTCTCTCACACTCTCTCACACTCTCTCACACTCCCACCACTCTCTCACACTCTCTCACTCTCTCTCACACTCTCTCACACTCTCACATACTCTCTCACACTCTCTCACACTCTCACACTCTCTCACACTCTCACACACTCTCTCACACTCTCTCACACTCTCTCACACTCCCACCACTCTCTCACACACTCTCACTCTCTCACTTACTCTCACATACTCTCTCACACTCTCTCACACACACACACTCTCACACACTCTCTCACGCACTCTCACACATTCTCACATACTCTCTCTCACTGTCACACACTCTCACACACTCTTTCACACACTCTCACACTCTCTCACACTCTCACACTCTCTCACACTGTCACACCCTCTCACATACTCTCTCACACTCTCTCACATACTCTCACACACTCTCACACACTCTGACACTCTCTCACACACTCTCACATACTCTCACCACTCTCTCACACTCTCTCACACACTCTCCCACACTCTCCCACAATCTCTCACACTCTCACGTACTCTCACACACACTCCCACTCACTCTCTCACACTCTCACACACTCACACACTCTCTCACACTCTCTCACGCACTCTCACACTCTCTCACGCACTCTCACACACTCTCACACACTCTCTCACACTCTCTCACACTCTCTCACGCACTCTCACACACTCTCTCACACTCTCACATACTCTCTCACACTCTCACACTCTCTCCCACTCTCTCCCACTCTCCCACACACTCTCACTCATTCTCACACACTCTCACACACTCTCACACACTCCCACACACTCCCACACACTCTCTCACACTCTCTCACACACTCTCACGCACTCTCACGCACTCTCTCACACTCTCACACTCTTTCACACACTCTCCCACACACTCTCACACACTCTCACACACTCTCTCTCACTCACAGGATGTAGCTTCACATAGTGAAGTGTTTATACTTCAGAATGTCCTTTTAACTGTCTCCCCATCTCTGCCTGAAATGGTATAAAAAAATAAAGGGGGCGCTGTTCCCACATACTTACTCATTTGAAAGGAAACACTCTCAAGTTATTTCTCAACCATCAGAATAACTGTATGTATTAATGACACAGAGTAAAAGACAGTAAAAGACTAATTTTTTCTGAAAAAAAAACAGTATGTAAGACAGCAATAACTTCCCATCAAGCTCAAATCATAATATAATAGCTCTTCTGCTTACAGACACTAATGTGGATTGGAAGTTTATAATCTGTAGAATCAACATTCTCTGCTTGTTCAATGAGTTACGAGTCAGAAATAATTAAAGGGCCATATCCTTCATATTTCTTGCACTTTACATAGTCCACATATAAAGTTTGTGAGGTTTTATGAACAAAACAATTCATAAATAATTTTACATGACATTTTTACAGCCTGCCTTTATCCCTTAGAAATAAACTGGCTTTTAGTTACTGTGCCTTTAACACATCACACTGACATTTGTGACATCACAAAAACAGTGAATCAAAACTCGAAAGCCAACACATTTACACACATCTGTTTAGCTCTGTCCACTGACCCTGAAGTTATAAGGAGTGTTTCAGCCTGAACTGTTTCTGGAATGAAGGCACAATACGAGCCAATCAGAGCGTATTGTGGTACATTTAGCCACACAGATGTTATAAATAAAGACAAATGTAGGATATGGGCACTTTAATAACCATAAGAGGACATTCAGTTTTCAGTGATATTGGCCCTTTAAAGACACTGTAAGTAGAGGTGTTTGAAGCTTTGTCCACCACGGGGGCACAAGGAGGGTTAAGCTGTAATGCATTAGCGCAGAGTTAAGTCTTTAACTCACGGGGGGTCTGACGTAAATGCAGGGGTCTGATCTGTGGTGTCCACTCCCTGCTGTTTTGGCTGTGGTCAGTGGAAAGAGTCCTTCTTTAGGACAGTGAACGTTCCTGTGCTGCTGTAATCTGTCTGCAGAATTAACCACCTGCAGCACATCGTCTTCTTACGCTTAGACCCAAGACTTTAACCTGACAGAGGAGACACGGTCAGTTTGAGGTCAGCCTGCCTTCTTTATAAATTTCAATCTATTATTTCAGTGAAATAAGACAATAAACCCTGCACAGGTTTAGTTTATCATAAAGCAGCTCTGTGAGAATATTTATCTTCAGCACTGTGATGATGTTAAGTTACCCTTACACACCACCAGGACTACAATTCACCTTTCCTCAGTAAATACTATGGTGACTTTTATTTTGACAGGCACTTTATTGTATTAATTTAAACTTCTACTTACCTGAGGTCCAGGGGGATCCAGGCGAGGTGGGAGCCAGGTCGCTGGTGCCTGTAAAGACGAAAATATAATGTTAAATATAGCTAGCTTAGCAATCATTTCTAAGATAAATGTGCACGTATATATATGAGGAAAATGGCCATTGTATGTATGTATATAGGATTTATGTGTGTATTGCCTGTTCTATTGTCACCCCTAGACTGTGGATAATGGTATGACCCGGAGCTAATGTGGGCGGGGCTACCAGGTTAAAAGGGAAGGGGGACAATGGCGGGGGGAGAAGTATGTTTGGGGAAGGTCTGTGTGGTTTCGCAGCCTCAGACCCAATGCAACAGAATCGCACTGTGGAATTGAGTTCTGACGTCCAAGAGTGTTGAATGGGGAGCCTCCAGACCACTTATTGACCACTACACCACCAAAGTGGCAACCACACTTACCACAAGCACCCAGCTTTCAGTTCATCAAAGTATGTTCCCTGGTGTGAAGAGCAGATTTTAACCGTCCATATCATGGAAAATCACATTTTCTTTTCATTTCCAGAATAAAGGAAATTGATTTTATGTATATATATATATATATATATACATATATATATATATATATATATATATATATATATATATATATATATATATATATAATATGTGGGTGTGTATGCACTCCTGGGCATGGGCGACATTTGAGACTTATGTTGGGGGGGAGCAAGCCATCTCAGTCAACTATATAGTAAGTATAAAACCTATTTTTAGCAAATAACTTACATTTATCAAAGTATAAACAATGTCCTACCTTAGTGAAGTGCAAGACGGGCCCACCGGGCATCAAACGCACGTGAATGATCTGTTCAGTATTCAGCACTGGAATGTCAGACAGTCTCTCTTGACTCAGATTCAGTTTCTCATGTAAGTTTTCAGTCGACACAAGCAAGAAAAGTACCCTTCGCACGATGCGCTGCTCACTGGCGCCGTCAGAGGTTACCGACGTTCACTAGGCCATCGCCCAGATCTGCTGCTTTAAAAAGTGCTAATCGCTGGTCGAAGCCGATTTCTTCTGATTTCGTAGCCCTGAAGAGGGACAGCTCTGCGCTCGTCTCCTCTTCGGGAAATCCATAGTGATGATAAACAGACACCAGGTCTGCTTCAGCGTGTGTTCTAGAGCTGAGCATGTTGTTCAGTGCGATCAGGCTTTCCACGTCGTTTTCCTGAAACCGTTGTTTTGCCCAGTACACAAAAATACCCTATAAAGTCCTTATGGTAACCTATATCAGAGTCAGCACCTGATCCAGTCACTGTCGCCTTGCCTGACCTCTTCCATGGACACTGTGGGCCTTGGTAGTTGTTTTGAGCGCACAAGTTAACGGTGTGAAGAGTTTTTGAAAGAGTAGAGACTGTGACGTGGGCAAAAAACAATGGGCCAAGCCAAAAATATAATGTCTTTTTAATGATGGTTTTGGCTGATCAGAGTCCAGGTTTAAGCTCTATGGAGAATATTTGGTCTCTCTTTAAACACAAACTAGCTCTGCGATGTTCTTCAGCTGTTTGAAGCCGTCAGTGCTGAGTGGATCAATACTGACTCTTCTTTCTGTAAAAGACTGTCTGCAAATTTACACACAAAACTTCAACATTTAAAGAAATTTGTGAAAAGCTCTCCACACTGACTTACTGCAGCTGTTTGTTTAATGATTTGTTGTTAAGACCATTTAAAGCATAATGTTTTGCCTTTTTTGTGCTTGGCCCATTTATATATGTATAATATATATAAAATCCCAGGTTATTGTTTGTTACAGGGGGTTCAGTGCAAACTGGTTGAGCTATTCCTAAGTTATAGAAGTGTGTAATAAAAAATAATTGGGCCATTTAAGGGATTAAGGAGCGCTTCAGTCCACACTGTTTTTCAGCCAATCAGGTCAGAGCTTATTTACATATATTAGTCTTGAAAGTACAGTAACATAAACAACCTGTTTGATTCTAAGGGATAAATTGAAGTTGGAAAATGATCATGTAGAAATGAATTACGACTGTTTTGCTACATAAAACAAAGGTACAAAGGTGGTTTAAACAAATGGTTTGAGTGTGGATGTGACAACAAGGGTAGAAAGTGGGCGTGGCCTGTTGGCTTCATTCCCCAGTGCAGCACTGTCACTAATATTGGTACAAATATTTACAGGTGTGAAATTGTTTCTCCCTAAATAAACTGGATTAAGCTTAATGTTAATGCTAACAACTAAAGAAAACATGCTTGTTTATATTTACCAGCATTTTCAGAGGCTTGATGGTCAGCGTGTGGAGGTTTGGTGGAGAGAGAGCGGTGATGGATGGTGGTGTTGTGGTGATGGAGAGCGTTGGAGGTTTGTGTGCTTTGTTTGTCTGACTGAGGCTCCCCAGAGCTTTGGGTCAGTGTGTAGAGGTCAGTGGAATATGAGCCTGAGGACAGCAGGAGTGCCGCCGTGCTGAAACACAGCCACCTGATACAGCTCTGCTTATTATTATGGGGAAATACTGCACAGTCATACTGTCACCTGCACTCTGGTGCGATTTGTAACGTAGTTGGAGGCCTTTTTTAACTAAACCCTCTGAAAACGCAGGAATAAGACAGTAGAGGAAGAGGAAGTTGACTCCTTGAGTAGCAATGAAGATGAATTCCTCTTTTTTCTTTTAAGTACTGCAGCTAAATGATGCTCACACTGGGTTCACCCTGTTCTACAGAAAGCACAACAACACAGCGATCCACCGCCTCATACTGGAGCTGAAGCTGCATAACAAGCGATTCTGAAGGTATTTTCGTCAGTCGTTGGGGAACTCGAGGCTTCTGCTTCTTTATCCTCTCAGTAAAAAGCTGTTGACTCTCTTCTCTTTCTGATCAGCAAGGTGGCATGTTTTTAGCATCAGACACGAAAAGCTATTCATTCATGAGGGAATAGTTTGCGGTTCTTCGTGGGCATGAACAGACTAGGTACACTTAGATAAACTGAAAAACGGCCGCTGTAACATGCTCACTAGCTGCGTTCCAGAGCCTAGGCTGCAGCTGAGGTAGGGCGGGTCCTCGGTGGGACTGTCCTTTGAAAGACTCCTCCTCAGTAGCCTGTTGGTGACACAAATGGAACAGTCCTAACGAGGCTATGTGGTGATGTCACCAGAAAGGCCCCGCCTCTTGCAACTGCGGCGTGAAATCATGAGGGAACGGTGAGAGAGAATGGAGCTCGTTGCGTTGTGTTTGCGATGTATGGACGAAAGCTTTAATTAATCAGTCGTTTTACACTTTATAAGGTAACAAAGACAAATTCAAAGACCTGAACAACTTATTAAAACAAGCTCTGGTCCAACGGCTTAGTTTTCCGTCATTTTCGTTCTGCTGTTTTTTTTTCCTTTGCGTCGTTCGTGTGCAGAGAACTGTGGGTAACCGAAGGACTGGATGGATACATGAGTTCCTGGAAATCACTCCAAGCGTAGGCAGCATTTCTAGGCTGTGTACGAAGGGTCCTTCACTTTGGAACGGCCTTCTATGACGTAGCGGCCGAGAAGTGCAGCCTAGACTTTGGAACGCAGTTATTGTCATTCTCCGTCCTTTCAGCTCTGCACAAGATGAGCTGTTCTGCTGCATTTGTTTGGACACAACCGTGACAAAAGAGCTTTGATTGGTCAGCTTGATTTTTAACGCATCCATAGAGCGCAGAAAATCAAGCAGGCTTCAACAGTTACGCAGTGTGTTCATTTTCAAAACCAGAATTTTCAGTCTTGTGGGCGGGAAACCAGCCCGCTGCAGACGGGAGCGGGATGAAGCACGCATGAAGAGAAATCACATGGAACCATCACTAAATCATAAATATAAACAATATAAAATGATAACAGTAAAGCAATTAAAATAAATATCATTCTAAAGAGCTGCGGAGCAACAGCATGCAGATTCTCGTAGCTCACAGAGACGGCGGAGCCTTCAGTCTGACAGCCACAGCTGCCCAGCAAAACACCAAAAATAACCGCTCTGTGGTTTAATTCCTGCTTTTTGTTTCACTGGGAAAAAACGGCGTTTGGTGAAGTTACTCACGGTGAGCCTGATGACCATGACTGACCTGTAATTTTAGATAATGGATGTCAGTTTCGCCTTGACAGAGCTGCGTGGGCGGGAGCGGGACAAAACGTTTCGATTGCGGAAGGGGGCGGGACAAATGATACCAGTATTCTGCGGGAGCGGGATGAAATCTTGTAGGAACGGGACTGAAAAAAGTCTTGCGCAGACCTCTAGCTAATACCCCACCAGTTAAAGATTACTTAACAACTCAACACAATATAAAGCAATTGCATGATGATTTGGGCATGCGCTTATCATGATGCTAATTAGGGGAATATAAAAATATATATTTATTTATAGAAAGTAAAGCAGTTGAGGTAGATCTACAGTAGATCTGTCTAAAGGAGCCACTCATTCAGGAGAGAATCAACACAGGAGCCGCATTTACAACCAATCACCAAAGTTCTGCCCATTTAGGAAACTTGTCTGGCTAATTTATCTGCCCCCAACATGCAGCGCATCCCAGAAATTCAGCAAATATAAACTGACACATAAAAAATGTTGTATGTTAATTGATTTGCCTTTAATAATAAGTGGCAAGCAGGTTATTTTGGAGAGGATCAGGTTAATGTAGCTAACTTCTGGTCAACACTGGATAGCAAAAATTGTCTGTGTTTAATCTTGTTTATTGTTAGCTTAGTGCTAACCTACTATTGGAAATCCTATAGTAGAAATTAGCATTATAGCAGAGGTAATTTTTTCAGTTTTTGATTGAATTTTGACATTTCTGGTCTGAAATGAAGGCCTAGGTCTAATATTTGCAGTTTGGCACTGCGCTGTATGATGTAGTGTTTCCAAAAACAGTACATTGGACAAAGAAATGGACAAAAGTAGGTTGCACAGCTATAAACAGAAACCACATAATCAAGTCTAGAGATACTGAACAGCTCCACACAGTTTCGAGGCAGACGTGGAGCTGTCTTGGCTGTGGCGTCTCGAGGCAGATGGAGCTGCTGTTCTGAGCTGCAGAGTGAGATGAGAGATGAGAGTTGGCTCTGGGCGGACTGAGCCTAAAGGAGCAGCGCTGCTCTAACCTGAACCTGCGCTATCAGCTGTGGCGTGGTCAGCAGAGCAGAATGAAACTGTCCTCCTTTCCTTCTCGCCCGCAGGACGGACGGCTGAGGCCCGGAGATCAGCTCATCGCCATCAACAAAGAGTCTCTGATCGGGGTGACGTTCGAAGAGGCCAAGAGCACCATCAACAAAGTTAAATTCAGGTAGATGTTGTTGGAGACTTTTTTGGTTTGTTTCTCAAGTCCCCCCCACACCTTTCAAGCCCCCTAGTCCCCAGAAAACAAGGGTGTTGTTAGGCACGATGCGAAGGCACGTCCCGTCAAGTGGCTTATTGCTTATTATTAGTTATTAGATATTAGTTACTATTAGTTGTTATTAACAATAATCACCATAAACATGTATTCCGCCAGGAAATGTAGTTCCTGTAGAGTACGGTATTGTTGCCAAGCAACTATGAACCGCTGAATGAGAATGTTGGGTCACCCATTGTTGTATACTGCGGTCATTTCATGAATTTTTAACTTTTTTTGTCGTATACCAGTGAAGAAATGATAACACAGCACTGTTTAATGCAGAAACCTTCGCTTTATAAGTACTTTTTGGTCACTAAATCACCACCGCGAGGCTTACTTAGCACCAATCCAGCGGCCCCTCTTCTCACACTGGGGCTGAATCTCAAACAGCTCCCTGCTCCCTACATAGTGCACTACGTAGGAGTTTAAATACTGGATCCTGCAGCCCAACAGAGCGAAAGATACAGCTAAGAAATAGTCATTTGGGACTCAGACACATCCACACTCGATACATGATGCACTGTTTGGCTGTAGAGGCTGGAATTTCTAAACTTTCATAGCTAGAACACTGTTTAGGGAGGACAGAGCCGTTTGGGATTCAGTCTGGGTTTGACGCGACTTCTGACTGAAACACGGACATTTGAAGCGTGTAAAACGTAAGGCACTTTTAGACTTTTATACTGCAGTTTTACAGTAAATCATATCGCAAGTGCTTTAATTCAAACCTGTGATATTAATGATGGAGCTGTTTAGCCTGTTTGCTATCTTTTAGCCTGTTAGCTAGCTAACCAGCCTGGTTCTAGATAAGAAAATAAGGTGCCAGCTGCTCAGTTTAAACAATCATTAGTACACTCGGTGGTTCCCGTGAGCAGCGTGAGAGTCGAAGGTTATTCCATTAACAGCAGAAGGGTTTCTCCTGCCGTGGCGCAGTGATACAGAGTTCATTTGCTGTGAGGCGGTCATGGTATTGGTTTTTACAACGGCTTTGAACATGGCTCAGCCAATCAGATGTTAGGACTGGAACTATCTGTTTTATAAATATATGTATATACACACAGAGTGAGCTAGATTGCTGATGACATCACAACATACACAGTGAAGTGAAGCCACGAATTCTCACCTATGGATGAAATGTAAACACACTGCCAAAATGGAGAACAAAAATACACAGTTCATGGCTGTGACACTGCATTTGTAAGTGTCTGTGTACAAGTATTATTTCATGACTCATATAGTCTAATCTAAATGATCTGATACATTATTTCATTGGATGTGGCTACTCAAATACATGGATGCCTTTGTAGTTTGGAATAACAAAAAAGTAAATAAACTAATAGTGAATAGAATTCTTAAACAGGTTTTGGACAAAGTGTGAGTTTATATGAGTGAAGACATAAAACGTATGTTTGTAGTCACAAACTGCATGTATATGAAGTAAACTGAAATTGTTCTACACACAGCCTGTATAGGAGCACTGGGCCTCATTCACCAGTACCTTCCTGAGTTTGTTCTTAAACGTGTTCTTGAGAAAGATCCTAAGAAAAGGTCTACGTCAGATTCATGACGCGTTCTTAAAGCACAGAACTGTTCTCACCTTTGTGGTGTGTAGATTCTGTTCTTACCTAAGAACAAGTCCCAGATAAGAGAACACTGTCAGAATCTTCGTTAAAACTGCGCACGTGGGTTTTAAGAAGAAATTTCCTCTTAATGATGGTTGGTGAAAGAGGCCTATTGTTTACTTGGTGAGCAATTGCGGAGAGAGAAAGAGAGAGGTGGAATTTCAGAGAAATGATAAGAGGAAAGGGGAGGATGGGAACTGTAGATTCACGGCAATACTAATTCATTAATATTATTATTTATATTACAACAGTGGTAGACTTTACAAATCAGAGACATATTTCACTGACAGTGGTTTATTTTACGTTATATTAAGTATCACCCTGTGAGTTTCGTTTGGTAAATGCACGTTCGGTTCTGCTCTGGTCTGTTCAGTCAGGATCCGGTGGTGGAGATCGCCTTCATCCCGGGAAAAGGCTCGTTCCCCTCCAGTGGGTCCTTACACAACGGGGTGCAGCGGGCCGTGGGGAACGGGTACAGCTCCGGCAGGTTAAAAGTTCACGTACGGTCTCCTGAGGTGAGCACAGCAAACCCTGAAACACTGAAAGACTTCAGATCTTTAAGAAAACTCAATAATACATCGATTCTTTTTGTTTGAGTCGAGACTAAATGTTTATAGATTTTGATTTTTAACCTCTTAAACGTTTACAAAATTCCCACATGTGGGTCCAGACTTCAGTTCCTCACTCTCATCACTACACAACTTACACACTGGTTTCATAATAGATGCTGAATAATTCATAATAGATACTGAATAATTCATAGTAGTGACTGAATAATTCATAGTAGATACTGAATAATTCATAGTAGATACTGAATAATTCATAGCTTACAGTGTATACCATATAATTCATAATAGATATTGAATAAGTCATAATAGTTAATAAATAATTAGATACTGAATAATTAATAGCAGATTCTGAATCATTCTTAGTAATTATACTGTATAATGCATTAATCTTCAGATTAATCCCTGAATATTAAATTTAAGGCTGAAGGGTTAATGTGTTTGCTTCTGTGTTCTCACAGATTCGAGCAGATGAGCCGGCGCCCTCGTCCTCTCCTGACGTCTGTCCACCAGACATCCATGTCTCAGGTACTGCTGTGATGGGAAGATCAACCAAAACTGCTGATTTTTCACACACACACGCTGCTCATTAGGCTCTGTTCATACTGGGTATTAACATCTGACTCAGTGGTCTGATCATTCAGCCGTTCACACTGTGTCTTCAATGCGTCTCCAGTGAACGTTTATGATGGGAGTTCATGACTGGAGAGGAGACAGTCTTCCTTTACGACATCAGTCTGTGTGTTTGTTGTCAGACAGAAACATATTGTGAGTCCTTGTTTGGGTGAATGTACGAGCTGTTACACACGTTTACGACCTGTAAAGAAAAGGGAGAGGGAGGAGTTACACAGCTGCTTTCATCCCTGCTGTGATGACGCAGTTGATTAGACAGCGAATGGAGCCTCAAAGGCGAGTTAATTTTTTATTCAGTTCAGCCTTTAATTTAACCAGGCATGCCATCAAGAACATATTCTTATTTACAGTTGTGGCCTAATTCATAGTAGATACTGAATAATTTGTAGTAGATACCGAATAATTCATAATAGTTACTGAGTAATTAATAGTAGACACTGAATAATTAACAGTAGATACTGAATACTTTGTAGTAGATACTAAATAATTCACAGTAGACACTGATTTATTCATAGTAGGTACTGAATAATTCATAATAGTTACTGATTAATTCACAGTAGTTACTGAATAATTCATAGTAGATACTGAATAATTAATAAAAGTAACTGAATAATTCAAGCACACGACAACAAAAAAGGAAAAGGAAATGATAAACATGTACAAGTATCACTAAAAATATCCTTGATGCGGCTTGTGGCTTGTTCCAGTCCTTAGCAGCAGCAAACTGAAATGAGGAATAGATATTAATACAGCACATTTCATACACAAAGGCAATTCAGTGTGCTTTACATAAAGGAAAAATAAAGACAAAGAAAAAATTGTGTTGATGTAACATATTTTATTCCTGTTAAACCGATGTACATTTGAATCAAGTAAAATCAGCATGTTTTTCAGTGCAGTGCAGATATTAAAAGGAAGCATAAAGTGCATAAAAGCAAAATAAAAAGCGAAAAACAAAACAAAAAAACTAAAATAATAGTGTTGGACAGTTTTCGGAGAAGGTCATTTAGGCTGCAGTGTCTCAGTGTGTCTCAGTCTGAGCGTCTCTGTACGTTACTGAATACCCCTCTGTCTGTGAGACACACCTGCTAAATATGCAGCGTCACACTGAAGGTGGAACCGAACGAAACCCGAACCCTCAGTGTCCTCTGGCAGCGCTCACGGTTTCAGTAACACCTGAGTAGCTTTAAAGGGCCCATGTTCTACATTTCCCCTGTATTTTCCACCCTCATGAAGGTGCACTTATGACGTTTATGTGGTTTCTTTACCAAAAGCATCATTGACCATTTTCCCGCCTCTTTTATCCCTCAGAATTAAACAGGCTGTTTTTGTTACTGTGCCTTTAAGACTGATATATGTAAATGAGCTCTGTTCTGATTGGCTGCACTGTATTTTGCCTCCTTCAAAGAGTAAATGAGTGTGGTTTACCTGAACAGGCAGATATGTGTAAATGTGTTGGTTTTTGTGACATCACAAAAACATTGTTCAGGGCTGTTTTTTTTTTTATATTGTTTGAATAAACCTGCAACCAAGTGCAGCGTACAAACAACAAAAGTGTAAAGCAGTAAAGTAAATAATTAAAGGTAAAACATAAAAAAATGACAAAATTATGATTAAAATAATAAAAATAATGATAATAAATGAATGAAGTGTATCTAAAGAGAATGAGTTGGGTTCAGGGCTGTTTATAACAGCTTATAACAGTGATTACATGCAATAACAGAATCATTTAATCGAAGAATTAAATTTGTTTTCTGTTATATTGGCCCTTTAACATCCATGGTAGAAATCACTTAAGTACTTGTTAGGGATGCACAGTGATATCGGAATCACATCACTGCCGGCAGATGATTGTTTAAACAATGTTATGTAATGTGTTTAGCTAGTTAATTACCGCAGTGCGGTACACTGTAATCTTACAGCACTGCTGCCACCTTCAGGTGAGAGGAAAAACTGCAGCGTACTGGCTGGCGGACCACTTATAACACACTCTGAAACATAAGACACGATTAAAATCTGTCCGTGGGCCGCGTTTGGCCCTGAGGCCGGACACTGAAGACCCTCTGACTGAGAACTTCCAAGTTCCCGTTACAAATCTCGAAGGTTCTTGACAACCAGTTGAGTTTCGGTGCGTTTGGATGAGTTTTTTATTAAACCATCCAACCAAGCGATGCCTATCGGTGTAAAATATAACCTCCCACAAATATGACAGATAGACAGATAGAGACAGACAGAGTGAGAGAGACAAATAGATAGAAGGGAACGAGAAAGAGGAAGAAAAGTGAGCGAGAGAGGGACAGAAAGAGAGAGAGAGATAGAGGAGAGAGAGAGAGAGATAGACTGGAGTTTTGGAGTTTTTAAACACTGTGTCCACTCACTGTCCACTCTATTAGACACTCCTACCTTGTCAGTCCACCTTGTAGAGGTAAAGTCAGCTGCACAGTTTGTGTTGGTCATCCTCCAGTCCTTCATCAGTGGTCACAGGACGCTGTTGGCTGGATATGTTTGGTTGGTGGACTATTCTCAGTCCAGCAGTGACACTGAGGTGTTTAGAAACTCCAGCAGCACTGCTGTGTCTGATCCACTCGTACCAGCACAACACACACTAACACACCACCACCACGTCAGTGTTACTGCAGGGCTGAGAATGATCCACCACCCAAATAGTACCTGCTCTGTGAGGGTCCATGGGGGTCCTGACCACTGAAGAACAGGGTAAAAGGGGGCTAACAAAGTATCAGAGAAACAGATGGACTACAGTCTGTAACTGTAGAACTACAAAGTGCACCTATATAGTAAGTGGAGCTGATAAAATGGACAATGAGTGTAGAAACAAGGAGGTGGTCAGAATCTTCTGCCTGATCAGTGTATAAAATAACTCATTTTCAGTGTCTTCACTCTGTTCACCCCCTACACATTTATATTACATGTGTGGTGTTGGGGGAACCTGTGGGGAGTAAAAGTGTGGAGGTGCTGTGTCCTTCGCTCAGGCCAGTCAGCAGCCTGTCCGTGTTGTAGTACAATCCAAGTCTCAAAACACCAAATACAACACTCAGAATTATTATGAAACAACAAAAGAAGACCTCGCACTGAGCCTGTGTATGAACCTATATATGATCTTAAATACTTCACTAAATGGCCACGGATTAGGAACAGGTGTGGCACGAAACTCAGTGTTCAGGAGAGCGAGACCTCTGTTGGTGAGGAGGAGAATTGGCAGCAGATGTGACTATGTATATACAGGGTGATTCGAAAAGCTTCATCCGATTTCAAAATGATTTATTTCACTTGTAAATCATTACAGAACAATGCAGTGAACTGTAAATGGTTTAATTGAGCATAAAGTTTATTATGTAATTGTACAAGGTCTCAGTCTGAACCTCCTCCAGCTGTACAGACAACATCAACACCATAGTCAAACTCATCCCATACTGGATTGAGCATGTCGGTGTCACTGCACTCACGGCTCTTTCAGTGCGATTTCGGAGATCATCCAGTGTTGTGGAACCAACGCCGAACGCTCTGAGCTGTTGGAGCTTCACTGCCCACGAAAATCACGCTGCACAGTTATGACTGATTCACTCTTATTGAAGTGGAGAACGCAGAACGCTTTCTGCTCAGGGGTCTCATCTCCTCTCAGACTGAAGGGAGCCATCTTCCACTGACGGTCAGAAACTCTATGACCCCCTCTTTCAGTTGGATTGTGATTGGTTCCTAGACGCCTTACAGTGGTAAAAAAATATGGTCCTTTGAAATCGGATGAATCTTTTTGAATCATCCTGTATATATTCTGAAAAAAAAAAAGTAACCTGAACTCGATCTTGACTCTGACTCGACTTCTGAAAGTCTCAGTCTTGGATTAGGCTCCAGTGGTCTTGACACTGGTAGATCATATATACAGTAAGATACTTAATCAATTATACAATAATAAAATAATATTTACAGCAATAACCTGTACAGTTCTTTACTGGAAATTTGTTGCCAGTAAGTTACTGCAGTTTTCAATGTCTGGTATGTTACTGGAAAACATTGCATCACTCTGAATGTTACAGTATGATCCTGTAAAATAACAGACCAGTATTTTACTGTAAAATGAATACCGTAAATTCACGGCATTGTTTTTTGCAGTGTTTCTTTAATGCACTGTAAAGAAAGCGTCAGTGTTGTTCAGTGACTGTAATTTCTGTCCCTGACGTCCCTCGTAAGTCGCTGTAAGTCTTTCAGGGTCTCCAGCAGGGCAGCTCAACAAATCAGAGACTAATTTGACTGCAGGAGCTTTAGGTGCTTCACTAATTAATCTCAGAAGTTAACGTAAACACATGTGACTCGTCCTTGACCCCGGGGCAGCGGCGGGCGGCACAGACTCCGCTCGCCTGGCTGTGAATGAGGGGGTTGTTACTGCAGTATGTGGGCCGTGTAGAGCTTAATTACTGGAAATCCCACATCAGTTAAAGTGATGATAGAAATCTGGCTTATTATGTAATAATGACTCTTAATTATAAGAACAGTAGTGTTGTCTCTGCAGTCTGGATTAAAGGCTGTTCTGAGTGAGTGGCTGTGTTCTCGGTGCAGGGATGAAGGATGCGTTTGAAAGAAAACAGCTTGTTTTATTCTGTATTTTTATTCGGAGTTTGCAGTGTGCTGGAACTGCACTAACTGCACTAATTCCCTTTGATTGTAATCCAGTTTTCCACGGATGAATGGCAGCCCTTAAGACACGCCGTTCACACCAGCCCTGTCTGGACTGTCTCTGATCTGCTTACTTACTCAAGTGCATTTGGCCAACGCTGATGCATTTTATCCTGCACGAGTGCGCACGGCTGAGAGCAGCTCAGGAGAAATCAGAAAAACACTTTATTCACCGATACGTTGTCTGATTACAGTATGCACAGGTGTACAAACTCATTACAGTCTGCTAGTGCAGAGAGGAGAGGAAGGTGGTGGATGCTGGACAAAACAAATACCCATACTGGTCTTGTAGAATACAAAAAGCAAATAATTAACCTGTTAAACTCTGAGGGTCTGTATGTGGGGTCTTAAACTCTGAGGGTCTGTGTGTGGGGTCTTAAACTCTGAGGGTCTGTGTGTGGGGTCTTAAACTCTAAGGGTCTGTATGTGGGGTCTTAAACTCTGAGGGTCTGTATGTGGGGTCTTAAACTCTAAGGGTCTGTATGTGGGGTCTTAAACTCTAAGGGTCTGTATGTGGGGTCTTAAACTCTGAGGGTCTGTATGTGGGGTCTTAAACTCTGAGGGTCTGTGTGTGGGTTCTTAAACTCTGAGGGTCTGTATGTGGGGTCTTAAACTCTGAGGGTCTGTATGTGGGGTCTTAAACTCTGAGGGTCTGTATGTGGGGTCTTAAACTCTGAGGGTCTGTGTGTGGGTTCTTAAACTCTGAGGGTCTGTATGTGGGGTCTTAAACTCTGAGGGTCTGTATGTGGGGTCTTAAACTCTGAGGGTCTGTGTGTGGGGTCTTTGGCAAGAATTGAATTGATGTGATACTTTATTCATGTATTCAACCAGTGTATATAAATCAAGTCAGCATTCTTTTTATTCAGTGTTACCGAGTATTTCATAGAGTTTCTAAATAATTCATAGTGGGTACTGAATAATTCATAGTGGGTACTGAATAATTCCTAATAATTACAGAATAATTCATAATAGATCCTGAATATAAATAGTAGATACTGAAAAATTTATATTAGATACTCAAAAATTCATAGTATTTACTGAATAATTCATCAAAGATGCTAAATAATTCATAGTAAATACTAAAAAAATTCATAGTAGATACTGAATAATTCATAGTAAATGCTGAATAATTCATAGTAGATACTGAGTAATTCATAGTAGATACTGAGTAATTCATAGTAGATATTAAATAATTCATGGATTGTAGCCACATGTTTAACCCTCTTCCACCTCTCTTACTGTCTCATGTTTTTCCTCTCTCTCTCTCCCTCTCTCTCTCTCTCCCTCTCTCCTCTCTCCCTCTCTCGCTCTCTCTCTCTCTCTGTTTAAATCCCTCGCTCTGTGTATAATCTTTATTCTACTACAGATCGCGCTCGTTCATTTGTCTCTCTGTTATTTTTAATCTCTTAAATTCAGGCCACAGTTTTAAATGCAGTGAACTTGCACTACTGGAGTAAGAGTGACCGCATCACTGTTGGTCAGATGGGTTTCAGTGTGAATGTGACCGTCTTTCTGTGTGTTTATTTGATCCCAGCAGCCTCCAGCACACAGAGGAGCTCCACAGTCCCCAAACCGAAGATCACTCTGGACCCCCACATCCGCCTCAGATCAGAAAAGCTGGACCTGGTGAGCATCACCACTGTGTTAAACAGTGAACAGTGGGGTCATGCATGAACACCTGCCTCATAGAGGGGCTGATAAACTGTACAGTACCAGATGGGCTTCAGTCTGTGACCACAAACAAAAACAAAAACAAAATATATATCATTATTGTGATGAATTATGTCACAATACGAAACAATCTGCTTTTCTGAACATACTGTAAATATCATCAGTGCTTGTAGACACTGACCAACCGCATGTTTCATTATAAAGAGAGCAAAATTAGTCCTGTTTAACTGGATTTAGGGCAACGCAATATGCCAAATATGGAATTAAAATCATTGTGTTGACAGTTTTTGATAGTAATTTTTAATGTTTTTAATTTTTTCTCTGTTCTAACTGATCAGATGTCTTAAAAAATAAATATTGTGACATATCTTTTATCTTTTGTTTCTCGGAGTATCGCGATATTATATTCTTGCCATATCACCCACCTATAAATGTTTCTGATAAAATGAGCCAGGACAAGATAAGGTTATCTAATATACTGTGTGTGATAATATGTCTCATATATGTTCTATGTAAGTATCTATGCATCTATGTAAGTAATAAAAATGGCTAACATATTATAAAACGGATAGTTCCAGTCTTAAAATCTGATTGGCTGAGCCGCGTTCGAAGCCAGCTTCACAGTGACTGAGCTCTGTATCACTGCTCCACAGCACGTAAACCCCTTCTGCTGTTAATGGAATGATCTTAAACTCTAATGCTGCTCACATGGAGCACCGAGTATACTGATAAAGTAAGAACCCCTTGTTTGTTTAAACTGAGGGGCGGCTTATGATCTAGAACCAGGCTGGTCAGCTAGCTAACAGGCTAAAAGATAGCAAACAGGCGAAACAGCTCCATCATTAATATCACAGGTTTGAATTAAAGCACTTACAGTGTGATTAACTGTAAAACTGCAGTATAAAAGTCTAAAAAGTCTTACACACTTCAAATGTCCGTGTTTCAGTCAGAAGTCGCGTCAAACCCAGGCTGAATCCCAAACGGCTCTGTACTCCCTAAACAGTGTTCTAGCTATGAACGTTTAGAAATTCTATCCTCTACAGTCAAACAGTGCATCATGTATCGAGTGTGGATGAGTCCCAAATCATTATTTCTTAGCTGTATTTTGCTCTGTTGGGCTGCAGAATCCAGTATTTAAACTCCTACGTAGTGCACTATGTAGGGAGCAGGGAGCTGTTTGAGACTCAGCCCCAGTGTGAGAAGAGGGGCGTCGCTGGATTGGTGCTAAATAAGACTCACGGTGGCGATTTAGTGACCAAAAAGTACTTATAAAGTGAAGGTTTCTGCATTAAACAGTGCTGTGATATCATAAGTTCATTGTTATATGACAAAAAAGTAAAAAAAAGAAATCATGAAATGACCACAGTGCACAGCGATGGGCGACCAAACGTTCTCCTCATTCAGCGGTCCATGGTTGCTTAGCATTGATACCATACTCTAAAGGAGCTACATTTCTTGGCAGAATACTTGTTGATGTCGATTATTATTAATAATAACTCAAATTATTTTCTGAAAAAGTGTATATTTAATTATATTTGTTTTACAAAAGCAATAAGCCACTTGAGGCCATGCATTACAGTGATTTTATCAAAGGGAAGGAGGTTTTACTTCACTTCGCCTTGTGCCTAAGATCACCCTTCCCATGATAAAATCACAGTAACCTCACATGTAACTTGGCTTATTGCTTTATTAATGTACATGAAGTACATGAGTTTCATTCCAAAATGCTGTGCATCCATTTCTCATAATTTAGTAAAAGAATAACAGCTGATGTGTGATGGAAAATAGGTTTTTATTTCTCTAAAGAAGGTGGTGTTAATATAATACAGCTTTGATATTTGTTGTATGTGTGAAGCCTGTAAATAGTCTATATTGTATATGTAAGTTTCTGTATGTAATAATAATATGTCTCATACAAAGTACATATGTAAGTCTTTATATATAATCTAAGCCTAATTCAAAGTCTAACCCTGATCTTAACCACAGGGACTAAAAGAAATGCCTCTTTCAGTTTTAAAAATTGAAACATACAGCATTTCAAAAAATAGAAACAGGACAATTTTGCTGGTTCCTTCAGGTTTTCTGTCGTTTTCGTACATATTTGAGACTTTCCTGTCCTGAAAATGTATGAAAACAAACACATTTACAGTATTCCGGTGTGCCCTGTGAAGGTCTGGCTGCCAAAATGAGACTCAGTGTCTTTAAGTTGAGCTTCCAGTTCCTGAAACTCAGGGTTCTGAAGCGTCTCATCGTCTGTTGGAGCTCTCGGTAGCGCAGGATTAAACCGTGTAGTTAAAGGAAAACATAAGGTGAATTTAAAGGGTTAATCCTCTGTAATCTGCTGTAGAATCTACAGGGTATCTGAGTGGAAAAATCCCACAGTGCCAGGCAGACGGTTTACTCAGAGACCCCCCCGGCGGATCCCCCCCCGTCTTCTGCCTCGTTGTCTCCTCCCTCGTCCTGCGCTCTTTGTCATAATGCAGTTGTTTAGCAGTGATTTAATCTGATCCCACTGATCCTGTGGCTGACCCTAATCTAGCGGTGCATTAATAGGATCTGGGTCCGATGGGGAAGGAAAGCACTTTGATGATGAGTGTGGACACAGTACGCTTCAGCTGTAGTAGAGAAACAGATACACTCACTGACTCAGATACTCAGGTTAAACTTGTTCTTCACTCGTTTATTCTCCACATAGTGAATCTGTAGTTTTGCGTATTGTGGCAGCTGCAGTTTTGTAAACTGGCGTTTTTAAAATGTGCAGCTCATATAGGCAAATTATACTGGCAGTATTTGAAATGAATTGTTTATTAATTTAATAATTAATAATAATAATTATTATTATTATCTTATTTTGTTATTATTTCCATTCTGGGCCCTTAACTCTGCTGCCCCCTAGTGGAGACAACTGTCAGTGACTCACTGGTACTGAAGCTCTTCAGCTTCTCTGACTGAATGTGTGTTTTTCATGATCTTAAAGTCGACCTGAAGTCAAAACTGACCATTTGAAGCTCATTAGTTCCTATTTGATCTAATCATACACTCTTTAAAAGATGGTTCTTCTTTATTAAAGACAATGGTTTCATGTAGAACCATGAACACTCCAAGCTTAAATGGTTCCCTGCCGGGTGAAATGTTTCTTCAGATTGATGGAGAATGTGTTGTATATGGTCCTATATAGAACCTTTTTGAACAGCGTTCTATGTAGCACCAAAAAGCTTGACATCTTGATAGCAGAAACTTTTTTTATCATCAGCAAAGTTTTGTCATCAATAATTAAAATGTATTTTCATTATTACTTAGAGTTTTTATGTTTAGTACACACAAAAAAGATGGTTCCTCAAGGGTTCTTTAGTAAAGACAGTGGTTTTATATAGAACCATGAACACTCAAAGAACCGTTTCATGCTTAAATGGTTCTTCAGATTGATTGAGAATGTGTTGTGTATGGTTCTACATAGTACCGAAAAGGGTTCCGATGTTGTTACGATGTCAAGCTTGTAACAATAGAAGAACCCTTTTTGGTGCTATATAGAACCATTTCATCATGCAAAGAACCATTTAAGCATGAAAAGGTGCTATATAGATCTCATGGTACTACATAGAACCATGGCCTTTACTAAAGAGCCGTCTTTTTCATGGGTGTATGTTTATTCAAAAGCTAAATAAATTAAATATTCAATTTGATGTTTGCCATAATTATGTAATTATTTTATAGTTTTGATGTCTTGATTTTTTTTTAAATATAGAAAATATTAAAAAATAAACAAACTCCCTCTGTGTGTAGGTCTGTCCAAACGTTTGGCAGGTATCTAAAGGTCGTTAGTATCTCCTTATGACCCTACCCGCTGTTCTGAAGGGTTATAATGAGTCACAGCTGGACGTGTGAGATGATGCTGCTGTTCATGTTCCAGGCGCTGTCCTATCTGGGGCTGGACGTGACGGAGGAGAAGAGGAGGCAACTCAGAGAGAGTCTGTCTACGGACCCTCAGGGGACGGTGGCGTACGGAGGTGAGCTCAGGTCTTTTAACCCCCCCCGTTTTGTTGTGGGTCAAACTGACCCATTTCACAGTTTAGAAATACAGCAAAAATGGGCTCCTGAGTGCCGCAACCATCTAAGCGTTGGCCCCATTATTAGGAGATCGCGAGTTCGATCCCTGGTGATGCTACAGCCGTCCGTGGCCGGGAGTCCAAGGGAGCACAGTTGTCCTCGCTCTCTCTGGGTGGGTGGGATTGCCCTCCCGTCACCTCCCATCACCCAGTGTGATGCTAGCCAGAACAGGCGTCTGTTAGCTGACGTCACAGAACTGGCAGTTAGCGTTCTCCTCCGAGCGCGTTCAGCTGTACAAAATACATTTATTCATTTTTTTACATGTTATTTATCCTAAATTGGGGAGAAAATAAAAAAAATACTGGAGAAATATTTTTTGCAAGATAAAGTTTATTTATATAGCACTTTTCATACACCATGGTCAGTCAAAGTGCTTCACAAATGAGAAAATACAGAGATAATTCAAATTACAATTTAAATTAACAACAAACTAAAGGAGAATAGAAATTAGAAACACGATCAAAACAGTAGATTTTAAAAGAGAAGAATCATCAGAATTAAAAATCAAAATAAAAATGAAATTAGCATAAAAAACCTGCACAAAAATAAATACATTTAATTTATTTTACATATTTTTTGGAGCATGACACCTTTTCTGCTCGGCTTAATTAGCGTACTGAACATCTGGCTGGAAAAAGTCTTGTGTTTGCGAGAAAACTTATTGTTATTTCAGATTTTCCACTATTTTCCATCATCAACATTCCATATAAACTCAGAAGACTCGTGTAGGTTCACTGATGGTTCTGGATAGTAAATAAAATGTCTATATTTGGGTCATATACTCTTAAAAAAAGATGGTTCTTGAATCCAAGCGTTCTTTAGTAAAGGGAATGGTTCTATTTAGAACCATGAGTTCCATATAGAGCCATTTGCATGCTTCTTTTCATGGTAAAATGCTTCTTCAGATAGATGAAGAATGTGTTTATATGGTTCTATATAGCACAAAAAGGGTTCTGCTATTGTTCCAGTGTCAAGCTTGTCACAGTAGAGGAACCCGTTTCAGTGCTATATAGAACCATTTTCATTAAAAGTGTTCTATATTAAAGCGCTGATGTGTTTTTTCTCCCTAAAACAGTTTATTTTTCCTTATGAATCAGATTTCGTGGAGGCGACGCGCAGCGTGTACCATGATAAGCTGGAGGAGGCGGGGCTAGCGCAGGGACCCTTCATGTTCTCCTATCATGAAGCAGCCAGTCTGATGGACACCTCCGCCTTCCACTCACCTGTAAGTCCACCATGAGGAGTTTAAAGGAGCACATGGAACTGCACTGCCCATCAAAAGTTTAGGGACACCAATTTTTCAGCTTTGATGGGTCATAATAACATATTCCCCACATTCCCCAGATGGAGTCGATCAGCCAAGACATGTTTGGTGTCCACATTTTGCTTCTTTAGTTTAGCGCTGTAGCTACATTGCTAAAAAAACACTAGAAGTCAATAGTCACCCAAATGTTTTGCATAAAAATACGTCCCCGAAACGTCTCTCAATCCGCTCAAACCACACCCAGGTCTTCTCTAAGGGGGTGCAGACTCGTAGATGTGGTTTAGGACACAGTGTGACCTGCAGGCATGTACGCGACAGATTACTGTTGTTGTGAGATCTTCAGTTTGAAAATTCAAGATTAAGAGTTATGTATGTATTTTTTCAGTACCTACTGTAAATCATACAGTGTGAACTATAGATTATTCACCAAGTTCAAGAACAGTTTGTACCCTTGAGCTGTTAAACTGGTCACACCCGCAGCCCCAGGGGCCGTATTACAGAGACTTCCTGTCTTTGTGTCTTATGATCTGACAGGTCCAGATAAGATTTTTCACAAAATCACATTAAAGAAGCAAATCTGATCTTAATTTAGGGATTTTATCTTATCTTACAGCATCTTATGCCCAGTTAGGAAACTTTAACTTACTCAATTGAAGTCAACAATCAACTGTAATGTCCGTTTCCTAGCAACCGACCATAAACACACAGCTGAAATGTAAATACGTCATCAGAATGATTAAGTTGGTCAGTCAGACAGCTGCAGTTACTGATGTCAAAAAGGTCAAACTGAACTTAAGTGTGATAAACTGTAGGTTGTGAATGCTGTGAGAGCGCCCCCTGCTGTTTATCAGAGCGTCGCCGCTCCCCAGTTTCAGTCTCCATTTCCCAAACGCTTTAGCTGAGCGCGCTAACGTTACTCCTCCTAATAAACAGACACACGTTCAGCTCCGTCTCCTCATTATTCACCACCATCACTGTAATATTTCATCATCAACATTAACACACGAAGGTGATCAGAGGGGCGGTGGAGATCGAGTCTGCAGCGTCTGAGATCTTTAAAGCGCAGAGTTAGAAAAGAAAATCATCTCACAGTGAAAGCAGCGTTTTACAGTAGAGATAAATGGAGCTCATTATGCTGGTAGTGAACTATGCTGCTGACTCAGCTGCCTAAAAACCATAGAAATGGACCTTAAACAGCTCATCTGTGTGGTTCTTTGTGTCAGACGTATGAGTCGGAGTGCAGCTCCAGCAGTGAGGAGATGGAGCAGTTTCAGTCAGAGGTGAAGCAGCTCCAGCTGCAGATGAAACAGCTGAAGGTGAGGATCATTACAGCAACAATTTACTCGTAGTTTACTTATAGAGTCGGTAGTTATTAGTGTAGTTTTGCTATGCAGTTCACATAATTACAGTGTTGTGTAATAAATTACAGTCACAGTTGATTTTTATTCTGTATGGACGGATCTGAGTCCGCACTTCTCATGTTCTTCTGTTTGATTTAATCCAAAAAATCACAAAGACATCAGACAGAATGTAAAGGATGCAAAACAATTTAAATCATAATTAAAATCAGTCATGTGTTACAGGTTTAACGTTTAGAATCTGCACTTTCCACACAGTTTCTCCACTTGTTTCAGTGAACTACAAATAAAAAGAATTTTCATTTAAGATGCAAATTGAAATTGTTAGTCATAACTGGATCATAGTCTACTGAACTGGTTCAGAGTCAGAGCTGAAACACATTTGGGACTTTTAACTGATCTTAGACTAAAATCCTTTTGCTCTGAGTGACTCTAAACCTTAATTATGTTTATTTTATTAAAACTTTATATTGAATATTGCTTTTTCACTGCTGATACAATCATAACTCTACCAAACTTTACCAAATGTTTCAGTAGTGACTGTTTCGGTGACAATTTTAACTCATTTTGAGCTCAAAAACCCAGCCAGTACATGACTAAGAAGCATGGCTTTGAACAGCTGTTCACACATAAAACCATCATATTTTTATTAGAACACAAAAAAGTTTACATCATCATAAAAATTTTGCGGTAGTGACAGTTCCTAATGTTCCACACTGATTTTCAGACTTTGGGACACATTTACTTCAAAACAATGGGATCTAACTGCTCACCATGTGGCCATGAGGGACCATGCAGCCTCACTTCCTGCTCTAAAATGCAGGGGCGTGGCTAAAATAAAGCTATTCGGTTGTGACGTGAAATGGTGGGACATTTTTGAAAATTTGTTTTTATTTAAAAAACAAACTCATGATAAATCTAAATCTTTATTATTCAGTTCAATAAAAATCAAAAAGATCTTAAAAAACATGAATGAAAAAAATACAAAAAATGTAAGCATCATTTCCACAAGTGTAAATTTAGGGGTTTGGTTTTCGGACAGACACCCCCCAATAGAAAGTACCCTATTAATGATGATTTTTGATATATTTAGCTTATTACTGTTTCTGTTAATGCCTTGAGTTTAAATAGATCAGAGCATTATCCTTGGAAATGTGTAAGATATGAATACTTGATTTTTTAAGTTAGTTTACTGTGAGAGCGCAGTTTGAACTCAGTAAAATGGTCCAACTATGCGTTCTGATCATTAAACAGATGGCAGGCTGTTGTTATTGGTGCACGCTCCATGCTAAATCCTAGCCTTTGAAGATGTTTGCTGTGTAACTGAATTTCACTGATTTTCTCAGGGTTTGCTGAAGGACACTGAGAACAGTAAGAAAACTCTGGAGGAGGAGCTTCAGAAGACAGCCGAGGTAAAAATCAATAGAATTTAATGAAGCTGTACTGCATTGTAAGCCCAAACAGGTATACATGAAAAAGTTAACTACCAATAAGCCAGAAAACACAAACAGTGTGATACACATTAACAGTAGCTTCTTACCTGAAAGGCTGAGCCAGGCTTCTCAGTCAGTTAGAGTCTGGGTTAATGTTAGTCCAGGTTAGTCTAGTTCAGGGGTTGACAACATGTGGCAGGCGGCTCTTTTACTGCCCTGTTGTGGCTCCACAGCTGAATCAGATTAGTAGGTAAAAATAAAATAATCCTCCTTTACAGTAAAATAAAGCTCTGCTGATCGTTCAACACAGTTTAACAATAAATGGTCTTAAACTCTGGAGTTAATGTAGAACTGCTGATTCACCCTTTAACCCTGAAGATCAGCGCAGACTGCTGGTCACCATAGCAACACAGACAACAATCTCGCCTAGCTAGTAGCTAACGAAACGGCAAAGAGAGAGATTTAAGATGAACATTGATAATTTGGAGATGAATGGACTTATTTGTGTTTATAATCACTCCAGCTGGTTTCCTGATACGTTTAATCTGCAGCGAGAAACTGACAAACACTAAAAAGTCACGAGGCTGAAGTCGCTTCTCATTCGCCAGCTTCTCGTTCGAATTTTCTCGTTCCATCTTAAATGGAATAGCAGTCACATTCTGTCGCCTCAGGCACCATTTAAGGTGGAACAGGAAAATTCGAACAAGAAGCTGGCGAATGAGAAGCGACTTCAGCCTCGTAAAAATCAAATGTTGAGAGACGTTTTACAAGAAACTGATCTACTTTTGAGGAAAAGTTTCCTGCTGGAGATGCGAGAAAAGCAGCTATAGCTGAGCTAAAGCTTAAAGCAGAGCAAAGTCAGTCTGTGTTTTTGTTTATATTATATTTTTTAGCCTATACTAGTTCATCAGCACATACTGAGACACATTTACAGCCAAGATGGTAAAATGGACCTGAAATGTTGTGGCTCCCAAAGTGGTTTGATTTTTATTGAAAGGACAAAATGGCTCTTCTTCACATTTGAGTTGCGACTCCTGAGCTCAGTTAAGGGTTTCAGCCCATAAATGTTACGTTTTTCTGTGAAGTCTCCCATCTGAACGTTGACACGCGTGTGTTTCAGAAAGCCACAGCGACAGTGGAGGAGAATAAGTCTCTGAAGAGCCGGCTGCAGGTGGCCGAGGCCGTGCAGAGAGAGACCAACAGCGCAGAGCAGGACTACGAGGAGGTCATCCAGCTTCTGGAGGCTGAGATAAAAGACCTGAAGGACCAGCTCGCTGGCAAAAAACGCAGGAGCACAGAGGTCACTAAGGTGAGTCTTCCTCTTCCACTGCATCTCACTGCAGAGACGCTTTTCAGAGTCAGGACTCTGATAAACTTTAGTGATGCTTAAAGGAAAATTCAATTGTAAGGAGGCACCAAAATTTCAGCCACCACAAATTTTGGTGAAAAGGCCAAAAGGCTGGGACAGGCAGCAGCAGTAATGCGGTCACTGTACCAGACTGTAGAGGTGAAGAGGAAGCTGAGCCATAAGGCAAAGCTCTCTGTTTACCGGTCAGTCTACATCCCTACCCTCACCTACGGTCAGGACCAAAATATTTTGGTAATGACCAAAAGAATGAGTTTTGCGGATACAAGTGGCGGAAATGAGCTTTCTCCTTTGAGGTGGTTCAGGCATCTGATCAGGATGCCTCCTGGAAGCCTCCCGGTGGGGGTGTACCAGGCACGGCCTATTGGGACGAAACCCCGAGGTTGTCCCAGGACACGCTGGAGGGATTATATCTCCAAGTTGGCCTGGGAGCAGCTCAGGGTCCCCCAGAATGAGCTGGAGGACGTTGCGGGGGACAGGTTTGGGACTCTCTGCTCTCCCAACTGCTACCGCGACCCTGGACCCTTAGCAAGCTGTTTAAAATTAAATTCGACCTCAGTTGTTCATTTCAGTGCGGCCTGGTCAAACCTTTGGTGGTGCCGGATAGGAAATAGTTGAGCTCACTGTACTGTAGCTACCGTAACAATAGAGAAAAAAGTTTACACATTTTGTTGTGTAATTGACAGTATGTCACTCCTGCCATTCATAGCACTAGGCAGGTTAGCCTCAGTGAGCTAATCAAATAGCCATGCAAACTTTTTAATGCAAAACATTTCTGGAGAAGTCTGAACAGACTGTACATATATTTTTAAATAATTGCCCTGCCTGGTTATAAACGTGGTGTAGTGCCTTTCTTTTTGTTGTTGTTGTTGTTAGCTGTGTAGCCTTTAGCATGCTAACTAGCATGCCTAGTAATGAAGTTGTTTAAATATGTAAACGCAGTGGGCAAAATACGTATTCAAATCCGATACGTATCCGATCTGCGGCAATGCGACTCTGTCTGAACAGCCAGATCGGAATTCATGTGACTTTTACATCGATCCAACTCCACATTCGTCATAATTTCGCGCTGCTGAGACTCAAAAACATTTAGTCTGATGTTTCTGTACCAAAACATTAGAAGAGACTGATCAAAACCCTCCGTGTTCGAAGAGGTTTCGAACGAAACAGCCGAACACGGCCGGAGGAGACCAAAGGCTGCAGCGTCAGAGAACAGTTTAAAGAATCCAAGGACACGAACCAAAGAAGTGGCCGAGGCCGAATAACGAGCCCTTTTTACGGTGAACTCAAACACATTCTGGGTGATGAGTCCAGCTGTCAACCACTGGAACTTCATACTCGCTCCTGTGATGCTGGCGAAGACGAAACTGAAAGCTGCGGGAGCGACTGGCGTTCACTGGCCGTCATGATTGTTTACCTCTGGACGAGCCGCCATGTGAAGCTCTGTTCTTTTGCGCATGTGGGTCAGTTTAGGAGCTGTTCTGTTCAGACTGATGTCGCACACAGATCACATTTAAAAGGTAATGTGAACAGACAAACAACAAATCGGATTTGGTGAGAAAATCAGATTTGGGCCACTTTTACCTGCTGTGTAAACGCAGCCTTACTGACAGTGTTTTTGGGAAAACTCAACGTCATGATTACAGATGAGTTTGTGTTCAGTAGAAAATTCTCGTCTAACTTAAACCACCCAAGACGTCCAAAGGTGGAGCTCCCAGCCTGTTTTCAGGCAGCATGTCTGCTGTCAGAGCACTGCAGACTCGTTTAGCCCCCAAATCCTTTTAAAGCACTAATGCTGGATTTTTGAAGCAGGTTATTAATGGGGCTTTTTTTCCCAACAGGAAGAAATGATGGAGCTGAATAAGAGGCTTTCTATCATCGACAGTCAGCTGAGACGGTCTGAAGTGTCCAGGAAACATTTGGAAATCTCCAATAAGAAGCTGCTGGGATTTGCTCAGGTAAACTTAGCTCACCTGTGTGTGATGGCAGGCGGACGTGCCGACAGATTCACAGATGTTAAAACTGAAACGTTCTTTTTTCTAATATAAGTCCATTTCTTATGATCTTCAGACTGGCAGCTGGTTGTTTCCTAAATCCTTGAGTTTAGATTTCTTTTTGCACTTTGCTTTCTAACAGAACGTCCATAAAGTTCTCAGCACCACCAGTTTATTTGGGACTGAAAACGGGTGAGTTAAAGAAAAGTGAATTTCTCCAAATATCCCAACCCACACACTCTGCTACGGACTGTAATCTGGACTGATGTGAGGTCACTTCCTGCTTCTACAGGAGCACCAGATCGTCCCCGGCGACAGACAGCCCGGACACGCCGTCCCCCATCCCAGACCCCGCGTGCCAACTGGCTGCTGAGGCCAAAGAGCTGCTGGACGGAGTCTGTTCACTCTGTGTAGAGGAGCACAGTAAGTGTTGAGTATTATTATTTATAAACCTACTTGCACTTCCACTTACTGGCCACTTTATTAGAAACACCTACCTTGTGCTTCCACTTACTGGCCACTTTATTAGAAACACCCACCTTGTGCTCCCACTAACTGGCCACTTTATTAGAAACACCTACCTTGTGCTTCCACTCACTGGCCACTTTATTAGAAACACCTACATTGTGCTTCCACTCACTGGCCACTTTATTAGAAACACCCACCTTGTGCTTCCACTCACTGGCCATTTTATTAGAAACACCTACCTTGAACTTCTACTAACTGGCCTCTTTATTAGAAACACCTACCTTGTGCTTCCACTGACTGGCCACTTTATTAGAAACACCTACCTTGTGCTTCACTCACTGGCCACTTTATTAAAAACTCCCACCTTGTGCTTCACTCACTGGCCACTTTATTAGAAACACCTACATTGTGCTTCACTCACTGGCCACTTTATTAGAAACAGCTACCTTGTGCTTAACTCACAGGCCACTTTATTAGAAACACCTGCCTTGTGCTTCACTCACTGGCCACTTTATTAGAAACAGCTACCTTGTGCTTAACTCACAGGCCACTTTATTAGAAACACCTGCCCTATACTACTGTCTCTAACTGAACACCAGCAAGGTGGATAGGGGTTTCTGATAAAGTGGCCAGCGTGTTTACATTGTGCAGAACTGTAAGCGTGTTTTGCTCAGATGTGAACAGATGAATACAGTAAACCTCTGTAAACTGAGCTGCTGTTCTGAAAGCTGATTTATTACTGAATGTCTCACTGATATTTGTTGCCTGTTTGTTGTGGAAGATGTTCTGAGTTATCAGCACGTTTTGTGTCAGTGCTGATTAAAGTGAGCTGCAGTCTGAAGTGTTCGGACATGCTGACCAGTCCTGCAGATGTTAGAACACGTGTCCAGTGTGTGCTCTCTCAGCCGGACACACAGCACGTGCTGCATTAAATCACACTCAGCGAGTTCAGTCTTACAGTCTTACATAACATCGCTGTACAGTGCACAGAGCTGAGAGATGAAGCTCTACTGTTCACCAGTCTGGAATCATATCATATTCAGCAGCTCTTTTATATACAATAATAACTTATACACTGTAGAGTATCCAAACTAGACATCATAATGTATTATTTATTCCCCTTTAACAATTCATCTGTAACATCAGGACAATTTTACAAACATAGCTATTTTATTTACTATCCAGAACCACCAGTGAACCTACACGAGTCTTCTGAGTTTATATGGAATGTTGATGATGGAAAATAGTGGAAAATCTGAAATAATAAGTTTTCTTTGGGGACTATTTTGCCTCACAACACCCTGCATGTATCCCTCCTCCATGATTTTTTTAAGGTTTTAACCACAAAACAACTGTATGCTTATATTAAACTGGATGGTCTACACAGCTTTAATTTCTCATCACTAATAGAGCCAAACAACTACGGAATCTGTAACCTAAACTGAGCAACTACTGGAGCTAAACTAAAGCATGCTCATTTAGCTAGCAGTGTTGAGTGAGTGCTCCAAATTTAAAAAAAATGAATAAAGGAGTTTACATTTTACATGAATATGGAAAAATTTGCCTTAAAAACTAAATTGTTTTCAGTAAAGCGCCTCATTTCTGGACAGCCAAAATGAAAATGGCCTTGCTTTACCTCTTTGGTCATTAAGTGCTTTGGCTCTCAGGCACACCATCATACTATGATTCAGTCAAATGATTATTCATAAACATATTTATGAGTAATTTACTGTCCATATAGTAAAGTGACATGCAAAGCAACGAATGATGAAGAAGAAACAGATAATAAAAAAAATTAAAGTACAGATAAAATGTGCTAAAGCACTTAGCGATCAAAGAGATAAAGCAAGGTCATTTTTATTTTGGCCTGTCCAGAAATGAGGCGTTTTACTGAACATAGTACACTTTTTAAAAATAAAAATTGAGGACTTTTATTTTGAAAAATGTATCACAGTAAAATGACATAGTCTATATTAATATCATGTAAAACTTGTATACTTTATAAATGTTTATTTAATCTTTCATTAACATGCTACCGATTTTAGATTATTGAATTTACACAGATCAGGCATAACATTCTGACCACCTCCTTGTTTCTACGCTCATTGTCCATTTTATCAGCTCCACTTACTATATAGGTGCACTTTGTAGTTCTACAGTTACAGACTGTAGTCCATCTGTTTCTCTGATACTTTGTTAGCCCCCTTTTACCCTGTTCTTCAGTGGTCAGGACCCCCATGGACCCTCACAGAGCAGGTACTATTTGGGTGGTGGGTCATTCTCAGCACTGCAGTAACACTGATGGTGTGTTAGTGTGTGTTGTGCTGGTCTGAGTGGATCAGACACAGCAGTGCTGCTGGAGTTTTTAAACACTGTGTCCACTCACTGTCCACTCTATTAGACACTCCTACCTTGTCGGTCCACCTTGTAGATGTAAAGTCAGAGACGATAGCTCATCTGCTGCTGCACAGTTTGTGTTGGTCATCCTCTAGTCCTTCATCAGTGGACACAGGACGCTGCCCACAGGACGCTGTTGGCTGGATATTTTTGGTTGCTGGACTATTCTCAGTCCAGCAGTGACACTGAGGTGTTTAAAAACTCCAGCAGCTCTGCTGTGTCTGATCCACTCAGACCAGCACAACACACACTAACACACCACCACCACGTCAGTGTTACTGCAGTGCTGAGAATGACCCACCACCCAAATAGTACCTGCTCTGTGAGGGTCCATGGGGGTCCTGACCACTGAAGAACAGGGTAAAAGGGGGCTAACAAAGTATCAGAGAAACAGATGGACTACAGTCTGTAACTGTAGAACTACAAAGTGCACCTATATAGTAAGTGGAGCTGATAAAATGGACAATGAGTGTAGAAACAAGGAGGTGGTCAGAATGTTCTGCCTGATCGGTGTATCAGCTCCACGTTTGAAAGGTGATTCCATATGTTTTAATGGCTGTTCTGTATTTTTAATGGTGACTTCGTACGTTTGAACGTGAGTGTAAATGACTGTCTTTGTGTTTTCGTTGTGCAGCGCTGCCGCAGGTCTCTGAGGGGGGCGTGGCCGGCCAGGTGGTGGAGTGTGCCGTAGAGTAAGTACCACAGGACACTGAACATTCCGCGGACGCTCAGCGTTTTCCTCTCTGCTGCTGCGTTCAGACAGACGAGGAGGAAACAGTCCTCAGCTCAGTCCACTTCACTGTCACACCACTCAGCGTAGCTGCCTGCAGTGATCCGCTTTGACGGAGCTTTAAAGAAACGCCACAGTGCTCATTAGCTGCACAGTTTAGCTTTGAAGTCCATAAAATGTGAGCAAACAGGATTATAGGAAATATTTGTGATTAATTCCTCACTCACAGAGTACACGGCCTGTCAGAAGTCCCAGGTTTTCTTTGTTGGTTTTCAGTAATTTTCCTGCGGGGGTCTCAGGAAGCAGGGTTTCTTACTTAGCCAGCTAACTTTAAAGGCCCACACACTCACTTTAAACAAATAGAGAAGTTTGCTGTACAATAAACACTGTAAAACACTGTTTTTATGACGTCACACAAACCATCATATTTACACATATCTGTGTAATCAGTTTGCAGCAGTTAACTTTGGACGAGGCCGAATGAGGCACAACACAGGGTAGCCAATCAGAACAGAGCTCATTTCCATATATTATACACTGTTGGAAATAAAGGTTCTGTGCAGGTACATTTTTAATTCATCAAGGTACAAACAGTGTAAATGTTCCCTCAAAGGTACAACAGTGGTGACGAATACAGTTTTAGGTCTGATCTTAAATCAGAGTTGATGGGCAGCTTCACTGAGGAGCTGCTGCTTAGGATTACAGCAATGCCCAAGAGTTTAGCAGAAGGCTGTGGTTGGACATTTATTACAGCCACACCCCCTTTCTTCAGAAGAGGGCTGTGATTGGACAGTGACTGGATGATGGATTATATACTTCTGACAGAAAGTCAGCATTTAATTCTAAAACAGAGAATTTAAACAAAAAAAAATACACTGTTAGTAATAAAGGTTCTGTTCAGGTACATTTTTACTTCATCAAGGTACAAACAGTGTAAATGTTCCCTCAAAGCTCCAACAGTGGTTTTAAGGTCTGATTGTGAACCTTAAATAAGTTTCTCCAGGTGAAAAGTTTGTATTTGTACCTTTTCATAACCGAATGTTTTAAACAGAACAGTAAAATAAAAGCCTGGAGACGAGACGGGGTGTGTGGAGTCAGTACAGCTTAGAACATATCATTTCAGTGGATTATGTTTCAGTTATGTTCCCTGACTAAAGGTACTGAGATGGAGCCTTGAGGGTTCCACCCCAGTGACAAGAGGGGCATTGACCCAGTGACAGTTTAGTACCTTTATTTCTGAGAGTAAAGTAATGTACACTATATAATATAAATATATAAATGTGGGTTTGAATATATTCCTGGTGTCGGAACAAAACCTTGTATTTGAAAATGCCTGTTGCTCTTTTTTCATTGTGTGTAAATTTCATGATGAATGGACCAACAGAAATGACCCAAACTGACTTGGTAAAAATTCTGGTTCCATTGACTTACATTAAAAGTAAAGTATGTTTTTTCTTCTCCTCTAAAGTTGCCATTTTGGAGATATGAGATTTTGCTCCGACAGCAGTGATATTACAGTCTTAAAGGTACTTTAACAAAAACAGCCTGTTTAATTCTAATGGATACAGAGAGGTTTTATCTCAGTGTATAGAATGTTTTTTTGTTTGCTTGCTTTTAGTTGCTTAGTTTTCCCCTAAATCAGTGTTTCCTAAACTTTGGGCCGCAATAACATGTTTGTTCCACATGACGGGGAACAACAACATCTTTGACTGAGACACATTTCTGCACATTTTAATACACAATTGTTGTTTAATTACTAAATGAAACATATTGGAAAAAAATAAAACAAATTCTAAAATGCACAAAAAACTTTTGCACGGGCCACATTTTAATGTATATATATTTATATATAGGGTACATCTCAGTGCTTTTAGTCAGGGAACATAATTGTACCATAATAATAAGCTGTACTGACTCCACACACCCCGTCTCGTCTCCAGGCTTTTATTTTACTGTTCTGTTTAAAACATTCGGTTATGAAAAGGAACAAATACGAACTTTTCATCTGGAAAAACTTATTTAAGGTTCACAATCAGACCTTAAAACCGCTGTTGGAGCTTTGAGGGAACATTTACACTGTTTGTACCTTGATGAACCAAAAATGTACCTGCACAGAACCTTTATTTCCAACAGTGTATAATATTTGGTGGGTTCAGGTAAAATGGGACAGTGCAGCGTTATGTTCTCCTGTTTAGTTTGCAGAAAATCCTCGTGCTCATTTATAAAGCGTAAGCTGACGTTTAAATAAACAGCAGCTTCTTAAATTGTCCATTTAAGATTCAGCCAAATCTGCCCTCGACGCTCTGCTGAGTCTCTCTGTCCCGTCAGTGAGCTGAGCTCTGTGCGTAAAGTCCTAAACTCAGTGTTTCCTAAACTCTCTGTTTGCTAAACTCTGCGTTTTCTTCTTGAGTCCCAGTTTGGGATCCATTTCCTCATTTGAGTCTTTGTGTCACATTCGGCACATTTGTATGAAGATCATTTGAGACGCTGGGTGTCCCTGAATGTGTGTATACGCACACTTTAATAAGGCTGTTTCTGCATCTGCTGATGTGTGTTTTTGTTCTGCAGAGTGAATCACTGGCCGCCCGGAGCTCCTGCTAAAGAGAAGCGCTGTCTGTAAGAGGATCAGCTGGAACTCGGAGTGAGAGAGAACGTCCACTACTGTGAACAACTCCCGCACAGAGAGAGAGAGAGAGGGAGAGAGAGACCGAAGCTTTCAGTCTGATTTCTTTTCCTCCACAGACAGGAGTAAAGGCCCAGCGTTAGTTAAGGCTCGAGAGCGAGGAGTGCTTTACTGATTAAACCACTCGTTAGTGTGTTTTTAATAAAAACATTGTATATTTACGTATTTAACTTACAGTGATCAGTGTCCAGAAGCTCAGTCAGAATGCTGAAGGCCACTTTAACAGGCAGAGACTGAACGTTTAACTGTGCTTCATCAGGGGACAAGCTGAGAGTTCAGATCAGTCCAGTCCAGACCCCGAATTACACAGGAATTCCATTCTGCATAATTAAGTGGTTAAGATGTAAACAGAGTCGTTCAGAGTGGTTTGGTGTGAAACGCTCTGTTCTAGAGAAACTGACCGAGTCAGAATTGTTCACAGTGGTGGTGATAGGAACCAGACGTCCACCTCTAAAAGCTCCCTCACAGAAAGTTCCTACATGAAACGGTTATGAATTCACTGCCTGATGACTGAGACACTGTTTTATGATAGTTTTGAGAACTTAAACTCCATTCATGGTGGAGGGATACATAATATGCAGGGCGCTGTGAGGCAAAATAGTCCCCAAAGAAAACTTATTATTTCAGATTTTCCACTGTTTTTTCATTATCGGTTCACTGGTGGTTCTGGATAGTAAATAAAATGTCTATTTGTGTTGTAGTCATGGCGACCCCTGGTTCCTATCACCACCACTGTAAAGACATCTGAACCATTTCACACCAAACCACTCTGAATCACTCTGTTTACACCTCACACACTGAATTATGCAGGAATTTTGAAACATTGGTGGAATTCCCCTTTTTGAATAAGTCTTGGACAATATTTGGCCCAAATAATAACCCAAATAATATCTAGTCAGGTGGTTCTGTGGTGGACCACTGATGACTGGGGTCGAGGGGGGCTGATAAACTGTACAGTAACAGATGCAGATACACAAGGTGCACCTGTATGGTAGGTGTTTCTGATAAAATGGCCAATGAGTGTAGTTACAAGGTGGGTGTTTTAAATAAACCGGTAACTGTTTCAAACGCAATAATGTCTCTTTAAATGTTGTATGAGAGAACCACGTTCCTCATCAGGGGGCTCCCAACTGGCGCAACCCACCCAGTGTCGGCTTTATTGCCAGAAAGGTTGTGATTTTGATTCCTAGTGATGCCGGACAACCGATACCCAGCTAGCAGGTGGCACTGGACATTGGATTAAAACATTAATGTGTGAATTTTCCACTTTATTTGAAATAAAGCTGTTTAAAGTGATGCATAAACACTGTTGAAGTTTCAAAAACCATACCGTTCACTGGTAACTCAAAGTATGTTTGGAGAATCTTCAAATATGAAACGAACCGGCAGCGTTCTGACTTTGCTTCAGTCTAGCTGAGTTTAAAACTCTCCGTCAGTAAGAATCCTCTGAACTCATGTGAACTCGTGGCTGAGCGGCTCGCAGCGTGAGCAGAGTGACGTGCAGACAGAGCGAATCCAGTGGTCTCGTAGCCGAGTGCTCGTCTACAGCTCACGCCTCATCATTTGATACGAGGCGTATCTTTGTCCTGAGAAGTGCTGTAACGTTTGGAGGTTTTATATTTTGAATCTTTTATTATAAAGCAGAAGTGAGTCCGTGCGCTGCTGCTGTTTTAGACCGAAACCTACCAGTCGTCTCCTCTTCACATCAGTCCTGCTGTCACAGCCACACTACCCTGTTACCACAGACCATCTCAGACTCAGATTGTGTTCCAGTGTTTAGAGGAGAATCACTCTGATGGACAGTGATGGGCCTTTACAGTAGGGCCTGACCGCTATACTGTTGGCTGATAAAATAATCCAGTATTAACACTCTGGGTTCTGATTTGATCCTCTTAAACTCTCCTTTAGAGGCTCTCCATATAACATGATCCTCATATGTTTCATATCTAAATGCTCCGTTATCTTCATCACTACTTTCCAAAACCACTGCAGCAGCTTCAGCAGCTGTAAACTCTCTGCACGCCGTTTCACATGAGTCTCCGATGTGGACTGAATGAAGAATGAAGGGTTTCCGGCGTGATGGTCAGTCCTTAGTGATTTCCTGAGTGTCCATTGGTCAGTTTCACACAGAATGTAGACGGACACACGAATCCACCAGTTCCACACGGTGAGAGGCAGATGACGTGTATCTCAGCCCCTCTTCATAGGCTCATAACTCCGGATGTGAGTCTCGTATGATCTCGTGATAAGATGGAATGGAAAGGGCGACTCTACAGATTCAGGAAGTGTTTGAACTGGATTTCTGAGCTGGATCATCACAAAGATACAGACACAGATATAGAAACAGAGGATTTGACAAGCATTAATGGACCCCAGAGGGTTAATAATTTACGGATTTATTGGTATTAGCAAAAATCCCAGAGATAAAACAGAAGTAATGTGTGTAAATATATATATATATATATATATATATATATATATATATATATATATATATATATATATATATACATATATATATGAATGAAGTATATGTAAAATGATCTGACACTCACACCCATCAGTAAAGCACTGTTTAACTCCAAAACTCAATTTTTTTACCAAATGTAATGACAGTATATCAGCTATTATTATCACTTCTCTGGATTTTTCAGCTCCTTAAAGTCAGTTTTGCACAGTGTCCATATCAGTCAGGCCCTATTTTAAACTGCCCATCAAAACTTTGGGGACACCCAGCCACCATCTCAGTCATTTTTGTAATAAGTGAGCACACTTCCTTTGCCACTTTGCAATAATGTAGCATATTAAACAGAAAGCTGTTTAAATTTTGACATTTTTCTTTGTACAAAGCTGAAGAAGCTTCGGATAAAAGTGCTGTCTTGGGAATAAAGCCAAAGGTCACACAGTCTACCCCTTTGTTGTGATGTGAGCAATCATATATTTAGACAAGGCAAGGTGTCCCCAAACTTTTGACAGGCACTGGACCCTCACGTCACTGCTCCTACAGAGTGACCCTGGAGGTCTCATTGCACCAATATCTACACAGCTCAGACTGACCATCCAAATCAGAAACCACCAAATAGTACTGCACTTCATTTTGATGGTCCACTGTCTTCATCTGCAGGTGCTCATACAACCTTTAACCCAGCGTTAGAAACAGGTTCTGGATCAGCTTTGGGTTTATCTTTAGAGACAAGTTGAATTTAAAGGGGAATTCCACAGATTTTCCAAAATTTCTGTATAATTACGTGCTTAAGATGTAAACAGAGTCGTTCAGAGTGGTTTGGTGTGAAACGCTCTGTTGTAGAGAAACTGACCGAGTCAGAACTGTTCACAGTGGTGGTGATAGGAACCAGACGTCCACCTCTAAAAGCTCCCTCACAGAAAGTTACTACATGAAATGGTTCTGAATTCACTGCCTGATGACTGAGACACTGTTTAATGACAGTTTTGAGAAGATTTTTGTCTAAAAATGTATTCTTTAAATCCATTCATGGCGGAGGGATACATGCTGAGGCAAAATAGGCCCCAGTAAAAAATGTTCTATTTCAGATTTTCCACTATTTTCCATCATCAACATTCCTTATAAACTCAGAAGACTCGTGTAGGTTCACTGGTGGTTCTGGATAGTAAATAAAATGTCTATATCTGTGTTGTAGTCATGGCGACCCCTGGTTCCTATCACCACCACTGTAAAGACATCTGAACCATTTCACACCAAACCACTCTGAATCACTCTGATTACACCTCAATGACTGAATTACATAGGAATTGGTGGAGTTCCCCTTCAATAGACGTTCAGCTGAAGGTGAGCGTCTAACTGCATCCACAGTGGACTCTGAAAATCCAGTGTCAGTGATGCAGTAGACTGTTTAGTGTTGAGCACCACTGAGCGTGTGATACGCCGGTCCTCCTCGCTGCGGCGCGACTGTGTGGAATATTGATCTTGTTTATATTACTGGTTGCACTCACTCTAATATTACTGATAATAATGTAGTTCTGTAATGTAGATCGCATCATATGTGTGGCCTAAATATCTTTTATGTTTTGTTTTATTGTTTTTATTAAAGGGAAGAGAAGAATGTGTTGAATGCGTCGGTGGTTTTCATTCGGGAGTTTTCACTCCTCTTGACCGCAGTGTGTTACCACGACAAAAAGCAGTTACTATGGCAACAGTAAAACCAGAGCCGGTTTATGAGGAGCCTGGCCTCTTCCTATTTCCCCCATTATATCAAAAACATGACTGCTAAACAGCAGAGGGCGCCCTCGAGCAAGTCCTCAATGAATAGGAGTAAATGGAGCTCAACAGCTAACGGCTCAACGGCCCATTTAGACTGAAGTTATAAGGAGTGTTTCAGTCCAGACTGCTTTTTGAATGAGGCAGCATACAGGACGGCCAATCAGAACAGAGCTCATTTACATACATACATTAGCCTGTTTAATTCTAAGGCTGGGAAATGATCATGTAGAAACTTAAGTGTTTTAAAACCCCACAAATTTTATAAGGTAATAACGGAAATAGAAAAATGTAGTCGGGCTCTTTAAGTATGTGATGATGTTCTCTCTCTCACACACACACACACACACACACACACACACACACACACATCTTCTAAGCCCCTTATTCCTCTGGGTCACGGGGGGAGCTGGAGCCTGTCCCAGCAGTCATTGGGTGGAAGGCAGGATACACCCTGGACAGGTCGCCAGTTCATCGCAGGGCAGACAGACAGACATATACATTCACACACATTTTAGCATGTCCAGTTCACCCGACTGCATGGTTTGGACTGTGGGAGGAAACCCATGCAGACACAGGGACAACATGCAAACTCCACACAGAAAGGACCCTGCCCTGGTCACCCGGCGACAGGGCCACCCACTGCACCACTGTGCCGCCCCTCACTCATACAGTACCAGCCAAAAAAAACAGACCTTTGAAGCTTCATTGCTGCGCTGCGTCTTCATTAGAGCAGCGTCCTGCGGTGGTGAACGTGCCTCTGTTCAGAACGCAGGCCGTTCTCCGAGCTGGGGGTCGTGTGAGGTGCAGACGTGTCCCACAGACACTCCTGAGCTCGACTGCTACTTACAGACATACAGGATTTGTCACTCAGACTCAAATCCCTGCCTGCAAACCGACAGCAGATACAGAGTCCAGGATTTTCCTCATTAAACGCTCCGCAGTCGGGCAGCCCACACCACCGGTCAGACGTCTGGAGACACATAGGGAGCTTTAATGTGTTTAAAGGGCTCGTACTACAGAAAGTCTAACTGTCTTTGATGTTTTTAGGGGTGGACAATAAGACATTTTATTGTTATCACAATAAATTATGTCAATATTCTTTTCGGAGCATATCATGGTTTCATTACAAAGAGAGCAGAATTAGACCTGTTTAACTGGATTTAGTGAAGTGCAGCTTGAAAAACAGCGAATTAAAAACATTATAGCTGTAGGTTTATCATTATCGTTACTAAGTTGGCTTGAAAAAGATGGAACTGCATTTAAGATGGAACTTCAGTTAAGGTGGCACAGAATTTAAGGTGGAACTCTATTAAAGGTAGCACTAAAATTAAGGTGGTACTGAATTTAAGGTGGAACTACATTTAAGGTGGCACTGAATTCAAGGTGGAACTGCAATTAACATAGCACTAAAATTAAGGTGGCACAGAATTTCCGGTGGAACTCCATTTAAGGTAGCACTAAAATTAAGGTGGCACAGAATTTAAGGTGGAACTTTACCATCCACCTTGGATACTGCAACAAGCACTTAGCAACATTTTAACAACCATCAACCGTCTTCCACCATTTTAACGGTGTAACGCGATTAGCTGGCTTTTTCAAGCCAACTTAAAGTTTGTTCATGAACTTTCCCTTCCTAGTTATTATTATAGTTTTAATTGTGGCAAAGCAGGTTCTATTTTGTCTGTTCCAACTTACTGAATCTCAGAAAAAAGAAATATCGTGATGCACATTTGTGTATCGTGAAAACGTCTAGAATTTTTTGCCTTAAGTAATGTGAACACTGTTAGTATCAGAACACATTGAGTGTTTTTACATGCACTCAATAATCCAATCATAATCAGATTTCCGCATGCAAACAGCATACTCCAATATCTTAGATCAGAGTAAGGTCTAGAAATCTGACAGATTAAGAAATCTGATTAATAAAGAGGCTGGGTTCTAGCTCAGTAATCAGATTTCTCAGTTCTGTAAACTCTTACTCTGATTTCTTTCAGATTTCTCAGTCTGAGCATGTGCGAAACAGATGGCGGTACCAGAAAAATAAGTAAGCTGTGTCGCCGCGAGACGCAGCACAACACTTTTGGAGCGACGCTGAAACCAAATACATGCCTGACGAAATGAAGGATTTAAATATTCTTCATCTTCTAGATGATGTTTGTTCATATTTTCAGATAAAGTGGTGCGACGTTTTAAAAAAAGCCACTGCATGTTGAAGTTTTATGTTATGTTTACGTCTCGTCTTCTTCTGTGAGTTTATTGGCTGGTTGTAAAGCAGAAATCTGATTACTGTCTGACTCATGTAGACCCAGAGTTTCCCCATTATCTGATTACTCAAGTGCATGTAAACACGTTGATCGGATTACTGACCAAATCTGATTTTCTGCAGATCGGATTATTAAATGCATGTAAACACTCAGTGTTTGCTCCCCGCTCCATTTATGGAAACGAAGCTGCAAAAACAGCCTGTTTTGAATTCACTGTTGTGATGTCACAAACACATTTGCATACATTTGCCTATCCAGCCTACCACCGTTTAGCCCCGCCCATTCACACTGATGTTAAGAAGTATTTCAGTCTGGACTGCTTTCTGAATGAGACACAATACAGGACAGCCAATCAGGACAGTGCTTATTTACATACAGGCACAGTACACAAAAGAGCCAGTTTAATCCTAAGTGACAAGGAGTATAAAAAAATAAAATAAAAAAATAAAACACCAGGGAATGTAGGATACGGTCCTGTGTTTTTGGTCAGTTTGCAAAATATATTAAAGCTGTTTATATTTTGCCATTTTTTTCCTGGAGAAACTGCAGAACTGAAGGAAAAGAGCTTCAACGTGTGAGTTTAACAACAGTTTGGAAGAGAAAACAGTCGGATCACTGTTTAAAATCTGCTCTTCACACCGAGGAAGAGATTCTGATGAACATGAAGCTGATGATGATGAACAATATACACACAAAGCAGCATCACCGAGCTGCTTTACGATGAACTGAACCTGCGCAGCGAGATTTCTTACTGAATCAAACGCAGAACTTCTGAAGGGAAGGCAAAGCGTCCCCAAACTTTTGATGAGCACCGTGTGTGTTCTTTAATGCTTGTGTAATCCAGCTGCCGCCTCAACAGCTGGAGCTGAACTATTTTTAATATAGCTGAACAACTGAACACGCTTCACACCAGATCTGACCTCCACCTCAGACATCGGGCAGTGAATTCAGAAACACTTCATGTAGTAACTTTCTGTGAGGAGCTTTTAGAGGTGGACGTCTGGTTCCTATCACCACCACTGTGAACAGTTCTGACTCGGTCAGTTTCTCTAGAACAGAGTATTTCACACCAAACCACTCTGAACGGCTCTGTTTACGTCTTAAACATTTAAATTATGCTGAGAATCTTTCATTCTTACCTGAAATCAGCATATCTAAGGTTAGGGTGACTGACTGGTAACCATAGAAACAAAAATGAACCATTCAAAACTGTTTATTATTGAGGATGTGAAACTGACCAATCGGAACTTGTGGGTGATATTTTGTTTCCTCACTGAAATGCAGTCCAGGAATATAAAACTTTAGTGGACACTGTCAAAACACTCGACACAGAAGAAAACAGCCAGGCAGCACAGCGAGTTAAATACCAGGTCATAACTACAGTCTAATCTTCATACAACTTACTGTACAGGCTCTCCTGATTAAACACCCAATCACCCAACCACTCACTCACCGACCCACTCACTCAATCACTCACCCACTCACTCAATCACTCACCCACTCAATCACTCACCCACCCACTCACTCAATCACTCACCCACTCAATCACCCACTCACTCACTCACCCACCACTCAATCACCCACCCACTCACTCACCCAGTCACTCACTCACCCACCCACTCAATCACCCACCCACCCACTCAATCGCTCACCCACCCACTCAATCGCCCACCCACCCACTCAATCGCTCACTCACTTGCTCGCTCGCTCACCCACCCACTCACTCACTCACCCACTCAATCACTCACCCAGTCACCCTCCCACTCAATCACTCAATCACCCACTCACTCCATCACTCACTCAATCACCCACCCAATCACCCTCCCACTCAATCACTCACCCACCCACTCAATCACCCACCCAATCACCCTCCCACTCAATCACTCAATCACTCACCCACCCAATCACTCACTCCATCACTCAATCACCCACCCAATCACCCTCCCACTCAATCACTCACCCACTCACTCAATCACTCACCCAATCACTCACTCCATCACTCACCCACCCACTCACTCCCTCACCCAATCACCCACCCACTCAATCACTCACTCCATCACTCACCCACCCACTCACTCACCCACTCACTCACCCATTCACTCCCTCACCCACTCACTCACTCACCCACCCATCCACTCTGCCTTATTATTCTATACTAATAAGGAAGTTATACACTTTTAAAAATGTACCATTTATTAAAGGCCCATATTACAGAAAATTCAACTGCTCACTTTAAAAAAACGTATATAAACACTTTCAAAACATTATTTGACTCCCCACACTGTAAAAATGGTCTCAGTGCAACCTAAAATACTTCATGTGGTGACTGAATTATTTTTATTCAATCTGAATACATTTTTTTTTAGATCAAAGTAATTTTTTGAGTTGAATAAAACTCGTTCAATTACTTGTTACCACAAAGTCATTTTTTGGTTAAATTGATACTGTGCAGCCCATACAGTCCATAAACTGTAGAATTAGGCCATTTTCACTTGTTGTGATGTCACAAACACATATTTACATTATTCCACCTAATCAGCCTACACCAGTTTAGCACTGCCCGCTCACGCTGAAGTTATAAGAAGTGTTTCATCTCTGAATGCTTTTGAATGACGTATAATAGAGGGCAGCCAATAAGAACAGAGCTGATTTACATATCTCAGTCTTAAAGGCACAGTAACATTAACAGCCTGATTAATTCTAAAAGATAAAGAGAGTCGTCTAACAGTGAACTACAGCTGTTTTTGGTGCACACAGTGGATCTCAAAGCGGGAAAAAAAACAAATGCAAGAAAAACGTAGCATACAGGCCCTTTAAATAACGGTACAAAATGACGGCTGCCATGAAGAACCACATCTGAAACCCAACTGAAACAAATGAGAGGGAACCTAAAATGGTTCTTCTATGACGGCGCTTTTTTAGAACCCTAATTTGTTAAGAGTGGAGTTATTAGAGTGAGGAACTGAAGAACATACAGGCCCTTTAAGAGTTTAAAGGGTTAATAATCACTGCTTTACATAACTGTCCTGTCTGACATTATCATAAAACGATTATACACAAAAAAGCCACATATATAACAATTTACAAAGATTTGAACTGGTTTTACCTTCGAGTTTAGTCTCAATGTTACTGTGCAGGTTTTCAAAAAACAGGAACAACAAATTTGCAGTAAACCAAATAAAAGAGGTTTCATTACCCAGACCCAGACGTCCCCTCTGAATAATGCTGTTATAATCACTAATATACGAGTATCAATCATCCAGGAAACACCTTTATGATCACTTAGGCAGTTTTCAGGATCAAAATATTCCCCACATGTAATAAATAGGAAAATATAGTACAAATATGATCAGATCTGCTCAGCTGAGTGAGCAGAATGTGGTCTGTATTTCTCTGTACTGCAGGTTCAGGAGTGACGCCGCTGAGCCGCTGAGCCGCTGAGCTGCTCGTTGATGAGGTTTTTATGCTTTTTCTCCGTCAATAAAACCTGTACAGAGTGATTTTCACCCTCAGTCCTCCTGAAAGATGCTACTGAGTACAAACAGAGAGATTTCAGCACTGAACAGAGCATTTAAGGGTAAAAGAAAGCAAATCTGCTCAGTTCTGTGCTCACACACAGTCAGGTGTGTCATCAGCGCCCCCTTGCGGTCTCCTGCTGGAAGGTGCAGTTTGCATTTATAACATTATTAGGTTAACACTTTCTTTTACAGTCCTTTCAGTTCTAGATATTAACCGGGTGAGTATGTGGTGTGAACTCCACAGCAATGTAATTAGTTTGTGTATAATTTTATATTTATATGACGTTAATAAAAAGGGTTTTATACCATCTGCACCTATTCATCACCTGTAAACTAAACTCAGTCTGAATGTGGGCTGGAAAGACAAAAGCAGTGATTATCGCTGTGCTGCTACTTCAAAGACTGTCGTTGCACTTTATTCTGCTATTCTACGCCACATACAGTCATATGCAAAAGTTTAGGCACCCCTGCTCATTTTCCATGTTGAACACATCCTCTACAGAGACACACTACTGTATATTTTAATGCACGATTACTGTCTATTTGCTGAATTTAATACGTTTGGAATAAAATAATCTTAACCTCAAACATAAAATGTGGCCTGGGCAAAACTTGTCACATTTTAATTTGATGTATTTTTCCAGTATGTTCAAACTGTGTGCATCATATTTTACTGTGTTCTCTGTAGATGATGTGTTCACTTATTTTCATTTAGAGAATCAACTCAACGTGATTAGACTGAAATTCAGTGTCTGATTCTATTTACCACCTTATTACTTCAAATAATTGAGTTGGTTTTCCTTTATCAGTATTAGTACCTTAATATCTAGAACCTGCTAGTCATTTTAGTATAATTTAATTAGTTGTTATGCACCATTATTACACAGCACTTTGGAATTTGTACTTTACACTTATTCGAGTAATATCTAGAACCTGCTGGGGATTTCAGTGCAGTTTAGTTAAGCTGTCTCAGAATGTACTATCATTCTAAAATAGTTTTCTAGTACTCTGGAGTTTGCACCTCAGACTTGCTCTGTTAACTACCTAGAACCTAAAAGAAGGTGTTGCGTGTTATTTTTTTATCTCATCTATTTAAAAATGACTGTACTTTCCATTATGGGAACCTTTCAGATGAACAATTATTGAAAAAAAAAATACTTGAAATGAATAAACTTTACATTGATGTACATTGAAGTCACAGTTACAAAGTTACAGTTGTATGCAGAACTTTGTGCACCCCTGGTCAACTTATTGATTTTCTGATTATGAAAAAAAAAAAAAAAGTGATTTTTAAGTGATTTTCTGAGCGTAAATAAGTTAATAAGTAACATCCCCTACAGAGACACACTTCTGTACATTTTAATACACAATTATCCTTTAGTTGCTGAATGTAACATATCGGGAGAAAAATAAAACAAAATGTGGATTGTGAAAAAGTTACAGCATATTTTATATTTTTTATATCTTTTATGGTTTTTTCCCCCCCAATATGTTAAACTCAGCAAATAAATTAAGACTTAAATTGTGCACTAAAAATTTAAAAATCTGAAAATCTACAAAGCATTTTTGACCAGAGATGTAGAAACATTTGCATATGACTGTATGGATTTTTTCCCCTCTTCTATAAACCTAACATTTCCTAGAGGTTCTCTTAAGACAGCGACGAGCTGTTCTGCCTTCAGTTCCAGCGCTGGAGCTAACGGAGGCGCATGTGGCCAAGAATTAATGGAGTTTATTCCCCACCAATCAGCACTGTGCAAACTGCATGTCTGTAAATGTGAGTATGTGTGTCAGAACGGCCGCTGCAGGAAGGCTATCGGTGGTGACCCCACACTGCTGGGGCTCCGCAGGTGAGAGTCAAACGAGCCGGGAGTTACGCCCATCATCACGTCACCCTGAGGGGTTTCGCCCTGCAGGAAATCGTCCTCATCCTCCGCAGAACCCTGAGACAGAAAGAGAACACGGTTAGAACATAAGTAGTTACCCAGGATCACTAACGAAAGTGATACTTAAAGGACAGTTTAATGGGAAATGAAACGTACATGGTTTGCCTTCATACCACACAAACGTATCCGACCAAAACATGTTTGATGCTTGAAGTTTTTCAGTTTTAGCACTGGAGCTACGAGGCTAATGTAGCCAAGAAGAAATGGAAGCTTATACCCCACCAATTTGCATCAACAACAACAGACTTGCTTGTTTGGTTTCTGACTCCGTATAACATACTAATCTCTCCAAACAAAAAATTAGTCACCTTGCATGTTTTCGGTGGTAGTACCTTCAGGTTCCTGCAGACGGCGCTGCACGGGGATGATGCAGGGTGTGTCACGGGATTCATAGATTGAGAAAAGGTGGTACAGTGCAGTGAATGTCTCGTTCGATGTGTGGAATGTGTGATTATTAGGGGTGGGAATCTTTAGGCACCTCACGATTCGATTCGATTATGATTCAGAGGCTGCGATGCGATTATAAAACAATTATCGATGCATCTTGATGCATCTTTTTTCTCTATACAGGATTTCTATCTTCCTACTGTCTAAAAACTTGGTAGTTTTAAAGCAAAGTATTTGTAATGATCCATAATGTAAATGCATTACGGATTAATACAAATACTTTGCTTTAAATATCTAAAATATCTTTTATTAATAAATCAAATGGAAGTGATGTGGCAAGTGAACTAGAAGGCTCTCATTCAGAGACGCTGCTGCCGAAATATGATTGGGGGGGGGGGATCTCGGCTCCAAAGTGTGCAGCATAGCGCGAAAGCCCTGGTTCTCAACGACCGAGAACAGACAGCAGACAGCAGGTCACACAGCACCGAGGTCTGGCCTCGCCAGTAGCGAACGAAAACACAGATTAAGTCGAACATTTGGAGGACTTATTCGCATTTATAAGCAGCGCAGTTGGTTAAATCTGCAACGAGAGTTAAAAAAAAGTTGCGAAAATGAACTGGCTTCTCTTTCGAATTTTCCCGTTCCACCTTAAATGGTGCAGCAGTTACATTCGGCGCCTAAGGCAGAATTTAAGGTGGAACAGGAAAATTAGAACGAGAAACTGGCGAATGAGAAGCGACTTCAGCCTCCCGCACCCCTAGTGAACTATACAAATCAATGTAATGATTATTTTAATTGTTTGACCGCCCAGATAATCAAATCTTTTTTTAAGATTGGTGGGGCCCATCAGCGGAGTAAAGCTACCCATTACATGTTAGTTACATTAGCCTTGTAAAAGCAAACTTCAGACACCAAACATGTCTTGGATGATCAGCTGCATGTGGAGTACAGGTGAAACTGTTCAAGCTGAATCTTTTTGACAAATTCTTCCTTCACCTGCAATAAAAACGTTTTACCTTTCTAATATCTTTCTTTGGAGCGTCCACCATACAGTCCGATGGCTCCTCCCACACTTGATAGATCGGTTCAATGAGCTTTCCAGACCTGATAACGAAACAATAAAACAACAAAACACATAAAAATAAGCCACTTCGATCAACACAGTAGAAAACTTGTACTACTGCTATTAATTTACTTAACCTCAACATTTAGCACGCTCAGAGTAAGCTAGGGCTTGTTTGGCTTCTGTGTGAATATAAAAAAACTCAGTTTTTACACCGTCCACTTTTTATTTTTCAAAAAGTGCACCGACAGCATGAAATCAGACATCTGTATTTACAGCTACTTGAAATGGTGCACAAAACAGTTTCAAAGCATATCACTCAAACAGAAGCCCATGCGTCTACTTAATAGTAGTTAAGGGGGACTCTCACCAATAACTGCCACCAAAACTGCATAATTAAATGGTTAAGATGTAAACAGGGTCATTCAGAGTGGTTTGGTGTGAAACGCTCAGTTCTAGAGAAACTGACCAAGTCAGAATTGTTCACAGTGGTGGTGATAGGAACCAGACGTCCACCTACGGTTCCTATCACCACCACTGTAAAGAAATCGGAACCATTTCAAACACTGAAATATGCAGAAATTTTGAAAATTCTGTGTAGTTTCCCTTTAAGACACACCATCATTTCTTGCTTATATTAAAACGCTAAAGGACATGAGAATTGCAGAAACTGAAGTTGGAGTTCAATAACAGTTCCTGCTCAGTCATGAATGTCGGCTTTGCTCTGACCTCTTCAGTAGGTAGGGGTCAAAGGGGAAAAACGTGTCCAGTGGATTCGTATTGGTGGATAACGAGTCTCCGCCCACTGAGCTCCTGATGACCGGCAACATCTGACGATTATTCCTCTCGATGATGGTGTAGCAGAAGACCAGCTGATACTTCCTAAGAACAGATTCAAGAGTTTGTCAAATGCACATACAGTCAGTTACACAATGAAATTCTGTATTCATTAAAACTACCTTCAGAGTCACTGTCCACTCTATCAGCTCCACTGACCATACAGGAGCACTTTGTAGTTCTACAGTTACAGACTGTAGTCCATCTGTTTCTCTGATACTTTGTTAGCCCCCTTTTACCCTGTTCTTCAGTGGTCAGGACCCCCATGGACCCTCACAGAGCAGGTACTATTGGGGTGGTGGATCATTCTCAGCACTGCAGTAACACTGACGTGGTGGTGGTGTGTTAGTGTGTGTTGTGCTGGTACGAGTGGATCAGACACAGCAGTGCTGCTGGAGTTTTTAAACACTGTGTCCACTCACTGTCCACTCTATCAGACACTCCTACCTTGTCGTTCCACCTTGTAGATGTAAAGTCAGAGACGATAGCTCATCTGCTGCTGCACAGTTTGTGTTGGTCGTCCTCTAGTCCTTCATCAGTGGTCACAGGACGCTGCCCACAGGACGCTGATGGCTGGATATTTTTGGTTGGTGGACTATTCTCAGTCCAGCAGCGACACTGAGGTGTTTAAAAACTCCAGCAGCACTGCTGTGTCTGATCCACTCAGACCAGCACAACACACACCAACACACCACGTCAGTGTTACTGCAGTGCTGAGAATGACCCACCACCCAAATAGTACCTGCTCTGTGAGGGTCCATGGGGGTCCTGACCACTGAAGAACAGGGGAATAAAGTATTTGCAGGCTGTGGGCGTCTGAGCGGTCAGCGTTGTACCTGGTGATGGCGGCGAACAGGTTGGTGACGGCGGGCAGACAGACTTTCAGAGGGTTTAACTGACTCATCACGATCCGCTCCAGATTCAGACTCTGCAGATACGCCAGACCTACACAAACATAACACAGCGTCGCACGAACATAACTATTACACTACAACGTTACACAAATATACACATCACAACACAGCCTTACACGAATATACTGTAACTACAACTCCACAACACATTTACACAAATATAACTACAACTATACAACAACTACACAACACAACACTACACGAATATAACGACAATTACACAACACTATGTGTAACACAATTACACAAATATAACTACAACACTACACACATAACAACTACACAACATTGCTACACAAATTCACCTACAACTACACAACACAACAACAAATACATCTATAGTTACAAAACTCAGCTATACAAAAATAATTACAACTACACCAGTTATTTAAATATAACTACAACGACAACACAACCTTACACGAATAAAACAACAGCCCAACACAACACTACACAACTATAACTACAACTACACAACACGGTGCTTTACAAATATAATTACTTGTAGTGACTAATTAAAACCTACTAATCATGGCTAAAGGCGAATTCTCATCAACGTGTTCAGAAGTGAGGACACACCTTTCTTCATGTTTCCCTCCAGGATGGCTTTATGTCTGAAGATCAGCGTGTAGAAGACGGCCTGGCAGGCGGCGTAGAACGGGCCGTGCAGAGAAACGTCACAAAACGCTTTAGAACCCGAGTCCTGATTCTCTATGTACAGATGGAGCCACGGAACCAGCAGGTCCAGACACACGCGCACCGTTCTAGAGAAGCACACAAACACACTAACTTAGTCCCCGAGATCTGCAGTGTAATGACTGTGGAGTGATTTTAATCCAGTGTGAATCTGCAGTGTGTGTAGTTTTACAGTCTGACTGTAATAATTGTGGAGTGATTTTAATCCAGTGTGAATCTGCAGTGTGTGTAGTTTTACAGTCTGACTGTAATAATTGTGGAGTGATTTTAATCCAGTGTGAATCTGCAGTGTGTAGTTTTACAGTCTGACAGTAATAATTGTGGAGTGATTTTAATCCAGTATGAATCTGCAGTGTGTGTAGTTTTACAGTCTGACTGTAATAATTGTGGAGTGATTTTAATCCAGTATGAATCTGCAGTGTGTGTAGTTTTACAGTCTGACAGTAATAATTGTGGAGTGATTTTAATCCAGTATGAATCTGCAGTGTGTAGTTTTACAGTCTGACAGTAATAATTGTGGAGTGATTTTAATCCAGTATGAATCTGCAGTGTGTAGTTTTACAGTCTGACAGTAATAATTGTGGAGTGATTTTAATCCAGTATGAATCTGCAGTGTGTGTAGTTTTACAGTCTGACAGTAATAATTGTGAGTGATTTTAATCCAGTATGAATCTGCAGTGTGTGTAGTTTTACAGTCTGACTGTAATAATTGTGGAGTGATTTTAATCCAGTATGAATCTGCAGTGTGTGTAGTTTTACAGTCTGACGGTAATAATTGTGGAGTGATTTTAATCCAGTATGAATCTGCAGTGTGTGTAGTTTTACAGTCTGACAGTAATAATTGTGGAGTGATTTTAATCCAGTATGAATCTGCAGTGTGTGCAGCGCTCCAGCTTTTGCTCATCATGAGTAGCAATAAGAAATGAGGGACGTACGCAATGGGCAGGAACTTTGCTCTGGCCAGAAAACTGCCCATGTATGCGGCGGCGGCCTGCCTTATCACTGCAGGGCTGGGAGGGGCTCTGCAGCAGCTTCCACAGGTGATCCAAAAACGCCTCCGCCAAACCCTAAACAACAGCAGAAACACTCACACTTCCAGCTACAACCGGAACAGACAGAATAAACCAGTTCAGGGGTCGCAGCATGCGGCTCTTTCACTGCTCTGTTGCGGCTCCACAGCAGAATCAGATCTGTAGGTAAATATATGGTCAGTACTGAACACTGAACTAAATCAGAGAGAGGGGATAATTAGTCCTGTTTACCTGGATAATTGTAGAGTGATTTTAATCCAGTATGAATCTGCCTTGTATTCAGTTTTTATGAAACATAATAATTATGGAATTGTGGAGTGATTTTAATATAACATGCTTAATGTTATATATTTCATTTTTACAGTTTCAAAACATCATTTATTTATTTACAACCCCAATTGCAGAAAAGTTGGGATGCCGTGTGAAATGTAAATAAAGAACTGCCATCAAGTTCTAAGAGAGTTGAAGTTTTCCATGAAATGGTAAAATGTCTCACTTTCAACTGCTCTGAATCTGATATGTGTTCTATGTTCTATTGTGAATAAAATATGGGTCTGAGATTTGCAAATCATTACATTCTGCTTTTATTTACAATTATTTACATTTTACACAGCGTCCCAACTTTTCTGGAATTGGGGTTGTATTTATTTCATCCAAACTGTAGAAGGATACCAGCACACTAAGTGAACATAACCAAACCTTTAAATCTGTTGGGTGCTATTATCTCCTACATTAGGGGCGATTCTAGGAGTGCACCATTAATTTGAGTTCAGCCCTAAAAGATAATCTTCATTTTATTCAGCAATTGACTTCTCCCGACTGACAAAGCATTAATTAGGATAGGAAGTAGCACAGGAATGCTGCAGAATCTACTGATCTACTATTGACAGTTAAGAGCGGCGCAGGCGATTTGCAAAAAACTAAACAACTTGTTTCTTTTAAAGTGTTAATCCTGAAGCCGTTCATTATTTAAGCAGTAGAACCCGAGAGGGAGTGTGTTATCGTGACATCACGGCTGTGATTTGGTCGCCGTAGATCATCACAGCCGTGATGTTATTGGCGATAACACACTCCTCGAGTGTTCTACTGCTTTAATACAACAGTTAAATGAATAAAGTAATAAATTAATAAACTGGGCCGTGAACGCGGCGTTTAATATGTTTTAATGTTCGCAGTTCCTTCACCAAATTATAGTTCCTTAACGAGCAGCTTGTTGCTACGTCAGAGTAACGAGCTCCGCCCACTCGCTGCACAGCCAGCAGTTCGTTCTCCAGCTCCTAACACTAAATTCCCAAACTGTCATCACCACTGAGCAGCTTTTCAGTCGGCAGCTGAGACAGAAGAACAGCTGAACAACCTGGAATCAGCCAGAAATGAACCCAACACCATTCGCCAAACGTGTAGTCTGATCTGCAGAGTCTGACCAAATCAGACTGAGCCATAAAACTGCCGCAATATCAGGTTTAGCTCAGTTTTGTCAGTTTTTAGCCAGAGCAGTATTAATGTTGTTTTGTTCCAGCCAGTCTGTAAAACATCTTACAGCCCATTTAGTTTGGCGAATGGTGTTGGGTTCATTTCTGGCTGATTCCAGGTTGTTCAGCTGTTCTTCTGTCTCGGCTGCCGACTGAAAAGCTGCTCAGTGGTGATGACAGTTTGGGAATTTAGTGTCGTCTCATCTTCAGAGTCTGACCAAATCGGCTGTCGGTCAAATGTGTTCTTGAAAGTGTCCATTTTCTGTTTGTGGCAAAGTAAGAAGTCAAAACGTTCAAATGTCTTGAGCGTCTAATACAGCTGTCAAAGTCGTTGCTTAGCAACGGCATTTCAGTGGAGTGATACAGTGTTTGTGAAAACGTAACAGCACAGTTAGAACGCTTCTCAACCAATCAGCTTGCGTGGCCGGAAGTAACCGTTGTGTAAATAAATGTATCTGTTTGTTTGTTTGTTTACAGTGTTGTTACTCACCAGGCGGAAGCTGCACAGGTAGAACATGCAGTACTGAACGTGGCAGGACGCGTGTGTGGGCAGCACCAGCTTATCAAACACACCCACCAGGTCTCTGTACACACCTTTAGCCCTCTCCACGTCCAGAACACCTGGAAAAGATAGTACAGTGTAAATGTTTTGCTCTTTTGGTCAGTTATGATCACATTACAAGCATTTACATGAGACAGTCACACATGCCATACACTCTACTATATGGGCTACTCAGATATGCCACTGTTATATACTGTTATCTTTATTGATTTGGGCATTGTTTCTGTTTAAAAATTTACTTGCTGACTCCTAAATTTTGTAAATATTTGCTTATACAAACTTCAAAAGTAACTGTCAGCTCAGATATCTTTTCAGGAATTGTTAGACTAGAGTGTCTGTCACCTGAACATCCAAGGATTTTGATGGTGGTTTATTCTATTGCTAAATATTGAGTGAAAATAAATAATAAGGCATAAAGCGGCCATGTTTTTTTCTTTCCTCTTGGGTCCGTGCTGAGTGCTTAAACTCTGACGGCCAGCGAGACAGGCCTTAGAATTTTTCCTCAGAGCCAAGATAAGAACCTCCGAAATGACTTTTAATTTTAGATCTGATGCTTACTTTTAGCTGTTTTTACTTGAAATGAATGGAAATTACTTGAAAAAACTATTATTATTATAATTATTATTACTATTACTACTATTACAGACTTATTACTATAACTATTGAATATTATTTATAATATATTAATATTATTAGTTTATTTCTTATTTGTGAGCTTAAATAATCATTAGTTCCTAATCACTCTCACTTTGCCTTGAAGAATTTGAATCGGAACGGACCAATTCTTGCTTATTGGAACACAGCCCTCTTCTCTCTCTCAGAGCAACGCAGAGGAACTTGTTCATGCATTTGTTACAGCAGAGTTGATCACTGTAATGATCTTCTTACTGAACTTCCTAAGAAAACAATACATCCTTTACAACTCGTACAAAATGAATCAGTATCCTAACAAAAACAACACAGAGAGATCAGATCAGTCCCGCTTTATAAGAGCTGCACTGTCTGTATCACTCAGGACAGATTTTAAAGCTCTGCTACTGGTTTTTAAGGCTCTAAATGACCTTAAAGCTCCTGAATGTGTGTCTGTTTATGATCTTAGATCTGCAGATTCTGACCTTCTACAAACACCTTCAGTAAAACACAGAAAACGTGGAGAGACTCTTTCAGTTATACTGCTTCTAAACTGTGGAGCTCAGCTCAGCTTTTATTAGACAGTCGAGCTCAGAGCTCACTTTTAATAAACATCTGAAAATGCAGCTCTTTAACTCAGCGCTTCAGTAAAACTACGTTTTGTGGTGTTTATCTTTTAATATGATCTGTTTCATTTTCTTATATGTTGCTTAATTAATACTTATAATTTCTTGTATTACCGTTAAGCTTTATCTCCTGTCTGTAAAGCACTTTGAGCTGCCAACGGCATGAAAAGTGCCTTATAAATAAAAATCATTATTACGTTATTACGTTACTTAACCCCCCCCTTACTCTCTCAGAGAATAAACAGACTACAGGAATCACAGCAGAAACAATCAAAAACAGCCATGCAAACATGGGTTCGAGAGTTAAAGCACACCACACACTTTCAGCAGTTCACTTTGCATGAAGTATCGTTGGGACACACCGGACCAGTTATCGAATCTATGACAGTTTGAATTTCTGAATAAAGGGCTCAAAAACTGTCCATGATAACTGCATACCATTAACATGGCACATGTCTTTAATGAAGGCCAGCAGGATGCCCATTAACGTGTCCAGTCTTTCAGCTACGGGATGAAGCATCAGCGCCCCATCCACAGACTGCGAGGTCTTCAAAGGAGAGTCGTCGCCGTCATCATCATCATCATCCTTAAAGCACAAAAGAGAGACATCTGTTAATGATTACTGACGCTTCATTATTTAAAAACAAAGCCTCTATAATGTTCATATGATCCACACAGTCATTCTGACAGACTGTAATACACTACAGGAAGTGTAGGGGGCGATATGGCTTCTACTGTTCCATTTAAAAAGCTCTATAATGTTCATATGATCCACACAGTCACTCTGTAGACTGTAATACACTACAGGAAGTGTAGGGGGCGATATGGCTTCTACTGTTTCATTTAAAAAGCTCTATACTGTTCATATGATCCACACAGTCACTCTGACAGACTGTAATACACTACACGAAGTGTAGGGGGCGATATGGCTTCTAATGTTTCATTTAAAAAGCCTCTATAAAGTTCATATGATCCACACGGTCACTCACTACAGGAAGTGTGGCACCTGCTGTTTTAATGCACCATAAACGATTCAGCTAAGTTAATCGATTAATAGAATAACTGTCAATAGATTCATTGTTACAGGTACTGTTGTAAGTTCTCCTGCAGCTCACCATGTCGAATAAGAAATCCTCCTGAGACTCCGCGCTCTGGTTCTGTTGGCCTGAACTCTCCACTTCCTCAATCTCGCCACGGGGGGCGCTCACCTATGAATAACAATGCACCCATTTCAGTAGGTCTTCAGGTACCTCTATGTTCCATGTAACACACATCCAACATATAAAGCAACTACATATACCGTTCACTGTACAGTCTTGTTTTTGATATAACGAGAGAAATAAGAAGTGTCCAGGCTTAGTAAAAAGAGAGATGAGATTGTTCTAAACATACATACATACACACACACAATATATATAATATATATACATATATATATATATATATATAAATATAAAACATATCATGCGGGTATCATGTACGCAAAACATATATGCAATAATCAAGAAAACACCCTCAGACCTCGGAGGGTTATTTTCAGTGACTGGTGTTGGAATAAAAGCTGAACTAGGCTTGTTCTGTGGTGAACAGAGCCAACGTCCTTAAAGGAAAGTCTGTTCACTCTGCACTCATCTTTGCGACATCGCAGGGCAGTTATTTCCAGCCATACAAGACCAGAATCCGAGTTTGACCACACGTTTAAAATCACTGACGAAATCGAACACAAATATCATAAATAATTTGTAGTGTTTGGCTCAAATAAGCACAAAAAACATGTTTTCGGTTGTTCTGGCTACGGTGCTTGTGCAGATCTCCACAACTGAGGGGGGCTTTTCCAGCTTGTGGCTTAACGAGTAAGCCGCCTGGATCTGTTTCCTGAAGGGCGGGACTTTTCCCACAAACAGACGCCATGCTAAGCATTACGAGCTTTCCCAGTGACAGTTCTCCTCCTTCATAACGTCTATGGTGTAGCTCGCTATCGTGCTTATGCATTTTTTGCCAGATTTTAACCCTGATTTGCCCCATTTGCAACGAATTTTCACAATCTGAAGCGATTTTCCAGGTCGGGAGCTCGATCAGAAGCGACTGACAACGTGGATGATCTGTAGCGTGAGAGGAGAAACGAGTGAATCTTTAGTCCTCCGATCAAACTCAAGTGATCAGAGACCCTCCGATATTATTGTCAAACATGTTTGACATTTACGACTCGAAACGGTCCTGAGTCCTGCAGTGAGAGACGGTCAGAGATTTACTCAACCAGTGATTCAAACAGCCAATCAGAGAGCTGGAAGAGCAGAGAAACAGGCAGATAAGAGTCAATATCATGTTTATCATGTTGGATCCAGACGTCAAAACACTCCCTTTACGGTTTCAGCTCAGCTGCCGGTCTGTAGTGAAAACATTCCTCCAGCTCTCACTGTAATATCAGCGTCTCTCACCTCATATTAATCCCCAGTTTACGCCTTTCACTGAGCATAAAAGCACAAACAGGTCCAGTGAGTTCAGCACTGTTTGGGTCACGTGATCTGAGGAGTTCTGGGAGTTTGAGTTCTTATTCGTAGCCCAAACCTGTTCTGTGTGTTATTCTCTCTCTTAGCCCTGTCGTCTAGTCTGAGCGCCTCACCACGAAACAGACAAGACATTCTGTGACAAACTGGTGTTCAGTTTGTGATGAGCTCCGTTTTCAGACAACCGATAAGATTTTAAAAGTGGTGTAGTGACGCCCAGGCTTAGTTATCATGAAGCTGTTCTTAGTTCTGATTTATCTGATTCTATCAGCACCACCTATGGGAGAATGACTTGCTAATGCTTTAGCAGCCATACACACACAAAAACGTGTGCTTTAGGTGATGAGTTACATTTTCTATACCTGTTTTAAGACCTTATAGGACTTTTTCAATTTCTTGTAAAACTTGAGCTTGATACAAAAAAAAGCGTACAATATGAATTAAACACAGAAAGAAGAGGAAGTGGAATAAAGAAGTGTCCTACGTCCAGCGTGAGCATTTTGCTGACGATGAGCTCCAGCACGTCTCTCCTCAGAGTGGGGATATACACCGCGATCCTCAGCAGGTTATGGACATAACATTCCTGCACACACACACACATGAACAAACCTCACTAAGCTAAAAAGTGAACCAGCATGGCGCTGACTGCACGTCTAAATCATTACTCTAAAAGACTGTGTGTTTCTGAAACTCTTATCTATAAACATGGACTGAAGTGCAAACAGTAGAAACCTTCTTGAAGGTTGAATGTACAGTATCAGAATCCACTTAAGCAACTCTATTAGATTACTTAAAGGGGAATTCCACCAATTTTCAAACGTTCAGAGTGGTTTGGTGTGAAACGCTCCGTTCTAGAGAAACTCAGAACTGTTCACAGTGGTGGTGATAGGAACCAGACGTCCACCTCTATAAGCTCCCTCAAAGAAAGTTCCTACATGAAATGGTTATGAATTCACTGCCTGATGACTGAGACACTGATTTATGATAGTTTGGAGAACTTAAACTCCATTCATGGTGGAGGGATACATAACATGCAGGGTGTTGTGAGGCAAAATAGTCCCCAAAGAAAACTTATTATTTCAGATTTTCCACTATTTTCCATCATCAACATTCCATATAAACTCAGAAGACTCGTGTAGGTTCACTGGTGGTTCTGGATAGTAAATAAAATCTCTATATCTGTGTTGTAGTCATGGCGACCCCTGGTTCCTATCACCACCACTGTAAAGACATCTGAACCATTTCACACCAAACCACTCTGAATCTCTCTGTTTACATCTCACACACTGAAGACTTAGACAGCAGGGTATGTATTTACAGACCACCTCAGTAGTCGAAGCTGATCTACAACCACTATTTGTAACAATGACCGTCATAAATGCCAGAGAATCTGATCCGAGATCAGTCCTGCTTTGTAAATATCAGCTCACATATAGCTCACAGTGAGTCATACTGTGTCCTAAACCACATCTACAAGTCTGCAGTCACCTTTATGAAGGCCTGGATGGGGTTTGAGCGAGTTCAGAGAAATTATTTACGCATTTATTTATTTATTTATTTATTTATTTATTATTCAGCATCATTGCAGGTTTTTAAAAACTACAAACGCTGCATTACTTTCCTGTTGCACTGAAACAAGAAATGACAATTGTAAACAAAATTCATAAAATATAAATCCATTAAAACTGTACACATTTAAAGAGTGTATTCACAGATTAGATTTGGGTGACTATTGACTGTGTTTGTTAGCAACGTTAGTCTCATAGCTCCAGCTCTAAAACTAAAGAAGCCAAAAAATTTGGACCCCGGAACACATTTTAATCGACTACATTTGAGGTAAGGCGGTTTGGGGGGTGGTTGTGTATGAAAATCTGAACTGTCTGAACCTTTACTTTAAAAAACATGAATGTGCTGAGAAAGGAAGCTGAGCTCACCAATGTTCGGGATGATTTCTGCACAAAAGGAAAGTTATCGTTGAGGATTGGCATCAGGAACCGACTGGTACTGTAAACAGAAGGAGAAAAAACAGCTTTACTTCGTTACGGATCAAATAACGACAACCTACATAAAAAAACACAGCGTTTCAAACTGTGACTTACGATGGGACGTATCTGGCGATCATCTGCAGGGCCTGATGACACAGGTCGAATATCCTGGGCAGGTCTAAATGTGAAAAAGATGAAGAATTACAGACGGGGACTGTGCAGTAGACAAGTCTCCCAGCACACGATGCCACCAAACTTGGATGGCATAGTCTTATGTGAGCTTCCTCTGAAACATGAGAAGCCCCGCCACATCTTTACAAACGGCCACTAACAGCACATCACTGGAGCTCAACACGCTTGGAGGAGAACCCTAACTGCCAATTCTGTTACATCAGCTAATTTTGGACAACCACTGTGGCTGGCATCGCGCTGACGGGTGGAGAGGGAGGATCATCCTACCCACCGAGAGAGAGAGAGGGGACGGTTAGGCCCAAAACATACTTCACGCAAGGACGCGAACGCAAATGACGGAGCTCGTTCAACACACTGTAAACTCTCAGTCCTCCTGTACAAACTCACTGTGCGTTATTACGTTGCTGTAGGGGGCGATAGTGGGCAAATTAGAGAGGGATCTACCGTTATTCCAGCAGCCACAACAGATAAACATGGACAGTAGAGGAGAGTGAGCCGCTTTACCTCTTCTCTTGAAATGGAAATGCGATAATGTATCCACCTGGTCATGTCGTCGTTATAGCGCCCCCTGCTGTAATGCACTTGCGTTGCATTATGGAACGCGTCAAGACATTATTTTTTTTTTTTTGGTTTTTCCCCAATTTAGTCGTCTCCAATTCCAATTAGGACTCCCCCAATCACACGATACTACCAACGCTAGGAGGGTGAATGCAGCACAGGCTTCCTCTGAGTCCTGTGAAGCTCCACCGCACCTTTTCGAACTGCCGCTGACTAGAGATGAAACGGTTACTGGTTTCACGGTAAATCGCGGTAAAATTAATGACGGTTAGTAGTACCATTTGAACTTTAAAGTATCGTTAAAACCGCGGTCGATTACCGCGGTGTGAAAATCTCGGAGATTCAGAGAAATTTCAGCCTTCTAAGAAGACCAAGTCTGACGTTTGGTCATGTTTTGGGTTTTATAAGGATGCAGAAGGATAGTTAATTGAAGATGACCACCCTGTCTGCAGATGACCACCCTGTCTGCAGATGACCACCCTGTCTGCAGAACAGGCCTAAAGAAAACAGCGGTGAAAGGGGGCAACACATCAAACCTTACGAGTCACCTTCGTGACCACCACCCGCTACTTGCAAGAATGCAAGGTTAACTTTAACGGAGAAGTCTGTGGACTTCGAAATAGAAGAAATGTCCTGGTCTGTGTGGTTTAACTTGTGCTTATGGTTCGATAATAATATAAAATGAAGCTTTTAGCGTCAAAAAAAAGAAAACAATCGGTGAATCAACTGTGAATCGAAACTAAAGCTTTTACCAAATATTTTTGTGGAGCAGAGTCTCCAAAATGAGCTCTGGAACGAGACGCTGCAAAAGTTCTATCTGCACAGCTCTGCTTTCTCGTCTCGCTTGCAGTGTTTACTTTCTGAGAGGAGAATAACACCGTCTCAAATCACTCAGTGTCCCCTACATAGTGCGCTACTGTTCAAACAAACACGATCATCATTAACAAGCAGCTGAGTTGTAAATAGGGAATTTGTAACCTGTTGTTAATGTTGATTATAGATGACTTAGTCGAACGTTTCTTGCACTCTTTGGGTGAAGGATTTGCTATTTCATGATCCACGAAGTGCACTACATAGGGAAGATAGTGTGCTTTGAGACGGGACCTCGCGCGAGTAACGCTGTGTGCTGATTTTAGGAAAAGCAGAGTTTCAGAGATTAAACTTCAGGAGTGTTTCTGCCGCAGCTCAGATGCGCGTTAATTTTAAGTTATGTTTTAGTTTTGAAATGCTTTTAGAGAAGCAGCTCCACAGGTGAAGAAACACTGTGTGAGTTCTACACTGTCTGCAGCTCACAGCGCGTCACGCAGTTCCTCTGTGATTTTGTTTTTCCTGGTGCGCTGTATTGATTAGGGGTACAGCGCCACAACGGCACAATATGCTGCAACTGCAGTTCGGACAGAAATCCCCCGAGTGCAGCACTTCTTAGAAGTAGTAATTTTCCATTAAGACGCACCTCAGAGTTGGTCGTGATTTAATTCTCTATGCAGGGAAATCCCTAGTTATTGTAATTAATAATAATAATAATAATAATAATAAGTATAATAATTATAACAGTAATAATAATAAGAATAATAATAACAGTAATAATAATAATAATAATAACAGTAATAACAATAACAATAATAATAATAATAATAATAACAACAGTAATAATAATACATTTGCTATTCTTTTGTTTACAGAGTATTACAAGTATTGTAAGTAATACAAAAGTAATACTAAAAATGCATTGACCTTATTTTTTAATGTTTATGCGAACAAAAAGTGCATATTGCTGCCAATTCTATTTGTGTTAATATAAAAGTTGGTGAAACGAGTTTCAGTTTGTGTATCAGTATTTATTTTTTTATTTATTTTACTTTTCAACACATTTGAACAATATCGCGATAATACCGATAATCGTGATAATTTTGGTCATGATAATCATGATATGAAATTTTAATATCGTTTCATCTCTACCGTTGACACAACATCATTGGACAGCTGAACGCGCTCGGAGGAAAGCGCTGACTAGCATCGCGTTGAGTGATGGGGGGAGAAGGAGGGGCCATCCTACCCACCCAGAGAGAGCGAGGCCAATTGTGCTCTCTCGGACTCCCGGCTACAGACGGCTGTAGCATCACCAGGGATCGAACTCGCGATCTCCTGATGATGACAGAGCCAACGCTTAGACGGTTGCGCCACTCGGGAGCCCCTGTGACACATTTCTCAACACAACTACGTGCAAAAACTCCCACCTGCACAGCTTGAAGCGTCATCCTTGTGTGAAGTATGTTTCGGGCCTAAGGCTCATCTTGGCCCGTATTACAGAAATCTTTTTGTCTTAAGATCTGACAGATAAGACAAGATAAGATTTTTCACAAATTTGCATTACAGAAGCAAATCAGTGGCCGGTTGCACCAGCTGTGTGCAAGTTCAAACGTAGGCTAGCTGCAACGTTTAACTGTTAAAATCAGTTTTAACATTGAACTTAGTAGTTACTAACTATTGACACCCCCCTCAGCAGGTGTAAGTGCTGGGGAAATCATCTGAACAGGTTGTCGTCATGTTAAAGCGACGTACGCATTAGTTAGGTGTTACTAGTTAAGAAATGACTTACGGACTTGCGGTGAAACCAAATTTAGTAAATGTACAGCTGGAAACTAAACAGTGTAACTGAGGACTCAGTAAAGGCTTTTTATGGACAGACTTAATATGAAAAATATGACGTATCTATGAAATATATAACTATATGAACATTATATACACACTTATAAATGAATCTATGAAATGATTTACACCGATCAGGCATAACATTCTGACCACTTCCATGTTTCTATGCTCATTGTCCATTTTATCAGCTCCACCTACTATATAGGTGCACTTTGTAGTTCTACAGTTACAGACTGTAGTCCATCTGTTTCTCTGATACTTTGTTAGCCCCCTTTTACCCTGTTCTTCAGTGGTCATGTGAGACAGATTTGTTGTAACTTAATTCACTTAACATAATTGTTTAAACTGCTGACTGTGATCTTTCATGTTCAAAGTGTTGGGTGGCAGATTTCAAGTCAGTGTTACATAACTCACTTTCATCGTCGTCGTCTGAATCCGAAATATCCACGTTTCCTTCCTGGACTTTTATTCTTCCTGAAAAATACGACAGAAAACACTATGACTCACTGCTCAGGTCTTACTGCTCATTCCAACACACCTAAAAAGATGGTTCTTCAAGGGTTCTTTACTAAAGAAAATGGCTCCATACAGAACCGTGAGCACTCAAAGAACCCTTTGCACGATCAAAGGATTCTTTGCATTGTTAAATGGTTCTTCAAACTGATGGAGAATGTGCTGTGGATGGTGCTACATATAACCTTTTTGAAAAGGGTTCTGTATAGGCTGAAAAAGGGGTTCTTCTACTGTGACAAGCTTGACATCGTAACAATAGAAGAACCCTTTTTGTTGCTATATAGAACTCTTTTCAAAAAGATTTTATATAGGACCATCTACAGCACATCCTCCATCAATCTGAAGACGGTTCTGTACAGAACCTTTGAAAATGGTTCTATACAACACCAAAAAAAGGCTTCTATTGCCAAAAGCATGACATCTCAACAACAGCAGAGCCCTTTTTGTTGCTATATAGAACTCTTTTCAGAAAGGTTCTGTATAGAATCAACCACAGCACATTTGTACCATGCAAAGAACCCTTTAATCATGCAAAGGGTTCCTTGAGTGTTCATGGTTCTACACAGAGCCATGTTCTTTACTAGAACCATTGAAAAAACACATAACTGAACAATAAGATCAGTTACAGATCTATCAGAATGGAACTCACTCGGTGTGAAACTGGAGATGAGCGTTCTGAGACACGGCCGAAGGTAAACGGTCTGCGCGGAGATCAGACTGCTGAGGAACGCCAGATACTCCTCCGCCACGGCTGGACTGCGGTCGAGCCATGGCAGCCTCTGACCAGGAGAGAACACACACATACATCAGACTGGGGTGTGAAATGACCACATTCAATATCATTATCGTGATAAATTCCACCACATTACCCCTTTCTGAGAGTACCGTGTATAGTGTCAGTACTTAAAGAACCCCAACTGTAGGGCTGAACGATCTGGGGAAAACTTCTTTTTATCGCTGTTGTCAGAACAAAACCTCGTATCTCCAAACTGGTAACTTTACAGGAGAAGTAAAAAACACACTTGACTTTTAACCTCTTATTCTCCAGGGTATATTTTGGTTTGTCCATCTGAATTTACGTGACCAAATCATAAGGCAAATTATTCAGTAACTGCATGAAATAAATGTACATTTTTATTTTATTTATTTATTTATTTTTGTAAAAGCTCCCCTCAAATTAACAGAAAATGTGTTTTATGATACACATATTACTATATGCTTACAATTTACTGCTAAAAGCCAAAAATCTTAGACGCTCTTTGTATTATTTTATAAAAATAATGTTTACAGAGCAGATCACTGAAGAGACGCCATCTGTTTATAGTTTATAGTCCCAGATTTGTGGAAAAATGAGTCGACTTTCAGTAGACAAACAAATATGAGTTCAGCTTCTTTTATTATAAGGGTTTAAAATTACATCACCATCTATTTGACTAGAGAGAAGACAGTTACAGCCTCATACGACCCCCACCTTTAGAATGTAGCTTATGAAATATGGAAAGTTATGAAGAATATGACGAAGTGTGTTTTGGAACCACCGGTGGTCTCAAGGAGTTTAAGAGGTTAATATAAGTCAATGGAACTAGACTTTTTCCAAGTAATTCTGGACCATTTCCTTTGATCCAATCAGCATGAAATGTACACATAAAATAAAGGGCAACAATATTTTTTAATGATGTCAAAAACTGAAAAATGGACATAGTTTAGTTCTGGACAAGGTTTAGTTCTGACAGCAGTGATATATGAGTGACAGACCTGTTTTTTAGTGACAGGCTAGTGAAAGTTTGGTCATTAGTGATAAATGTTAAAGTGAGTTTGCAAGTCAGATGTTTAACAGGCAGATTATGAGGACAGTTCAGTGCTGATGAGCTGCTGGAAGAAGCTGGTTGAATTCCCTTGTCTTGGAGGTCGGCACTCCCGCGGATTACCGCTAGACCCGCCACAGTATCTTGCGGCATGGGACTAATTTTCAGTGTTGTGTGCGGGAGCGGGCGGGTAACCAGCCCACTGCAGGCGGGAGCGGGACGAAGCTCGCATGAAGAGAAATCCCGCAAATTAATGAACAGCCTGAATAAAGTAGAACGATTACTGAATCATACTTTAAACAATATAAATTGATAACAGTAAAACAATTAAAATGAATGAAGTCGTCCTAAAGAGCCGTGAATCAGCTGATCACGTGAACAATATGCACATTCTTGTAGCTTAAAAAGACGGCAGAGCCTTCAGTCCGACAGCTGTGGTTTAATTCCTGCTTTGTCTTTACTGGGAATAAATGCCGTTTGGCGTTATTCACAGTGAGCCTGATGACCATGACTGACCATTTGGAAGCAAACTGAGACGTGTGGAGCATCCAAGCACCGAACTAAAGAAAAACTAAGGCTACATTTACACAGCAGGTAAAAGTGGCCCAAATCTGATTTTCTCACCAAATCCGATTTTTTTGTTTGGTTGTTCACATTGCCTTTTAAATGTGATCTGTATGCGACATCAGTCTGAACAGATCAGCTCCCAAACTGACCCACATGCACAAAAGAACAATGCTTGACGGGGCTCGTCCAGAGATAAACAATCATGACGGCCAGTGAACGCCAGTCGCTCCCGGAGCTTCAGTTTTGTTTTCGCCAGCATCACAGGAGCAATTATGCAGTTCCAGTGGTTGACAGCTGGACTCATCACCCACAGCGTGTTTGAGTTCACCGTAAAAAGGGCTCGTTATTCGGCCACAGACACTTCTTCGGTTCGTGTCCTCAGATTCTTTAAACTGTTCTCTGACACTGCAGCCTCGGTCTCCTCTGGCCGCGTTCGGCTGTTTCGTCAAAACCTCTTCGAACACGGAGCGGTTTGATCAGTCTCTTCTAATGTTTTGGTTCAGAAACATCAGCCTAAATGTTTGAGTCTCAGCAGCACGAAATTATGACGAATGTTGAGTTGGATTGACGTAAAAGTCGCATGAATTCCGATCTGGCTGTTCAGACTGAGTCGCACTGCCGCAGATCAGATACGTATCGGATTTCAGTACCACATATGAAAGCGTCTCAAATCGGAATTGAAAATGTCAGATTCAGTGTGTTTATCTGTTCACACAGACACACATCTGAGTCACATATGAAGAAGATGATCAGATTTGGGCCTCTTTTACCTGCTGTGTGAACGTAGCCTTTAATAGGTCTGCGCCATACAAGGCAGGCGTGGATGTGTCTTCTGTGTGGCAGCACCTCTTACCAAAACACAGTAGATTAACTGCTCGTGTTCTTTGCCGAGCTGCGTGACGCAGGTCCTGAACTCCTGCAGCCAGTTAATGATCTGAGCATCCTGTAACGAGAGGAAAGAGAATAAACAGATCACATTTACATACAGCACTGTATGCGCAGTGATACATCTGGATCATGCCACCACTGGATTCTGGAGCAGTGGAAACGTTCTCTGGAGTGAATCCCAGTCACTATCTGGCAAATCTGGGCTTGGCGGTCGGGATAGACTACCAGAGCATGTGCCACTGTAAAGTTTGGTGGCGAGGGTGACTGGGGCGTTTATGCCTATGGTTTTGGATTAGGATCTCCAATAAGCTCTTATAGAAATATACAGATACAGGCCCAGTCTCATTTCTTATTTTTACCCCTACCCCTTGTTTTCGAGTGTCTCCTTGCTCCTTGGAACTCAGGGTAGTGGTTGAAACCTTCCCTCTGAAATGGGACCCTCAAATAAAAAGAGCATCACTTCATTAACAGCTACCAGCGCTGCTCTGTAGGCGACCCTGCCAGTCTGCAGTGACAGCAGAGGAGGGTAAAAGTTCAGCTCCTCACTGCTGGGCTTTAGTTACATTTAGGGCATCATATGCCTTCAAAGAGGGGGGGCAATTATTTATTAATCACCAACTGCTAATTCTTCAGTGATATGAAGCTGAAGTCAGATATTCACCAGCTTCTTGTTCAAATTTTACGTTCCACCTTAAATAGTGCAGCAGTTACATTCTGACGTCTGAGGTGCAGGAATGTAACTGCTGAACCATTTAAGGTGGAATGGGAAATTTAGCTAGCTACTGAGACATGAGCAATTTTTTATGCTTGTTATGAAGAAAACAACCATAATACACTGAAACAACATTAAACTAAGATGAAACATTGGTTATCGTAATTTTTTAACAGAGAAAATTCTCACATTTGTGTGTTTCTCTGGTCTCTTGTTCTCCATCTTGCCGTTTTTTCTTTTTTTCTCATAACTCTCTGTTTGGAGTCTCTGAAAAACCTCAGTTTGGAAGGTCATGTAGCCCCAACACTTCACCCCACCCCTCTATCTCAACAAGAATCAGGACTCCCTACCCCTAGATGTGAACACGCAAAACAGAGGGGTGGGACTGAGTGGTAGGGGCGAGGGGTGAAATGGGACGAAGCCTTAGTCAGATTAGTAGCTGTGTCCTCAGCAGAGGAATTGTTAAGTTATTTTCACACAGAAAACAAAACATGTAATTTGACCAGGGCAGCCAAACTTTTGCATATGACCGCATATTGAGTGGAAAGAACTTTTGAGAAACTGCTTTGGAGTGGATCTTCTGGGCTGTGTTATGTTCTGTGGTCATTAAGAGACCTAAAACACACCTACCTTAATATCTGGGTCAGCAAGTTGATGCTTTATCAGCTCAAAATCACTTGTATCTCCCTTAAAGAGGAAAAAGACAGATCAATAATAGGTCACTGTATGCCAGTTAGTAGACGTTACTGGAACACTGTGTATCTAGCACCTTGTATGGGGTGTTATAACTGGACAGGTACTATTTGGATATTTCATTCAGAAGACTTTACTCAGCTCACCTGTTTCAGCTTGGCCACTGCGTTGACCACACTGCCTCCAAAACGCACCGTTTTCATTAGAGGCGTGTTTAAAAAATCTTTTTCCACTTCCATGCTGGATCTCTGATACCTCGGCTAAACCTGTAACTGTAAAATCAAAAATAAATCAGTAACCACAACATGAGCACTTTCACGCTTCCAAAACAATTTAATCCAAAAGACATTTTAAGACATTAAAGGAGGATCCCAGCAGTTTTTTTAAAATTTCTGCAAATTTCAGTTGGAATGTAAAGTCACTCAGAGTGGTTTGGTGTGAAATGGTTCAGATTCCTTTACAGTGGTGGTGATAGGAACCAGGGGTCGCCATGACTACAACACAGATATAGACATTTTATTTACTATCCAGAACCACCAGTGAACCTACACGAGTCTTCTGAGTTTATATGGAATGTTGATGATGGAAAATAGTGGAAAATATGGAATAAGTTTTCTTTGCGGACCCAAAAATACAAGTCAGGGCCAAAACTTTCTCAAAACTATCATAAAACAGTGTCTCAGTCATCAGGCAGTGAATTCATAACCATTTCATGTAGTAACTTTCTGTGAGGGAGCTTTTAGAGGTGGACGTCTGGTTCCTATCACCACCACTGTGAACACTTCTGACTTGGTAAGTTTCTCCAGAACGACGCATTTCACACCAAACCACTCTGAATGACTCTGTTTACATCTTAACCATTTAATTACGTATAAATTTTGAAAAATTGGTGGAATTCCCCTTTAATTCTATTACACAGTAGCAGTGATATTGACATACCTTACATTTAGGTTCAAGTCTCTTATAGATCTGGTTCTAATATCTATAGATAGATACACAAGAACCATTTACAGTGGTTACACTACATTATGTACTGTGTATATTGGAAAATCATAAATAGGTTTTCTTTGGGGACTTTGAAATGACTCATAAGCAATAAACATATTTGGGATTTTACAGGTGTCTTATGGCATAAACGTCTAAAACTGAAATCAGTAATAATTTAACACCGTGTGACACCTGTTTTGTTCTTAAGTAACATATTCTGAGAGCCTTTGTGGAAAATATACAGTTTAGAACCAGATCTATAAGAGACTTGAACCTAAATGTAAGCGATGTGTTGATATCACTGCTACTGCGTAGCAGAATTAAAGGGGAATTCCACCATTTTATCAAAATTTTCTGCGTAATTAAATGGTTAAGATGTAAACAGAGAGGTTCAGAGTGGTTTGGTGTGAAACACTCTGTTCTAGAGAAACTGACCGAGTCAGAACTGTTCACAGTGGTGGTGATAGGAACCAGACGTCCACCTCTAAAAGCTCCCTCACAGAAAGTTACTACATGAAATGGTTATGAATTCACTGCCTGATGACTGAGACACTGTTTTATGATAGTTCTGGGCTAACATTTCTATGCATATACATATACCCATTATATATACACACACATACACACATACATACATACATACACACACACACACACACACACACATACACATATATGGCACCAAAAAGAGTTCTGCTTGTATTACAATCACAAAAGAAGAACCCTGTTCTGAATGCTATACAGAGCCCTCTACAAAAAGGCTTCCATATAGAACCCTAGAGAACACATTCCCCATCAGTGTGAAGAACCAAAAACCACTCTGAATGACTCTGTTAACATCCCAGCCACTGAATCACACAGTAAACTGCGAAAAACCAGCGAAAATCTAGTTTAACCGAACTGTGTCAACAAGGAAAGCACTTGGATTCTGAGTCTACCTGACTTTGCGGGCAGAATATTGACATTTTACCCGAACATTTTCTGTGTTTTCACTCTGAACAGCGCTGAAAGTGAGTCCAGCCCCGCTGCCGCTGTGATAAACATAAACATGCCCAGACTCGTTCCTTCACTCTGACTGACTGACCGCTAGCGCGTCTCCGCTACTCAAGAGGCTCCAAACACACAGAATAAAATATACAGATACGTACCAGCGAGTCTTAAACGTGCTGACCAACGCGCTCATTTACAGCTTTAAATAATCCTACATGCTGCGGAGGCACATGCAGCATGCCGACAACAAGAAATATGGAGGAAACCCGCACCCTCACAGCGCCCCCGACCGGCCTGGAGGATAAACACCGGCCACAACAGACAACACTCACTCTCCATAAATATCAAAACAAAAATAATCTGGAGAAAATAATAATATGATATCTGGAGAAATAATAAAAATTATACTAACATTCTTATACTATTTTTAGCACTTTTTATGCTTCAATTGGTACTTTTATTATGATACAGTACTGTTTACTGTCCACACTTAGCCATTTAGCCCCTGTGATTCTCACAAATTAAACTGTTAAATCATTTTTTAAAAATGTGTAACCCATCTCAGGATCAATATCGAATTTTTATTAAGATGTATTTGCTGACTGTGGCTTAAACGTGTATCAGAATGAGAGTAGCAAGGTTTAATTTTTAGCATCATAGCATTTAGCAACAACCGAAATGGCTAATTAGCATCCATGCTAACGAGATGTTGTTAGGGACGTTCTAATATCAAAATATCATTATAAACAAAGAAAGGAGAATCAGAAAAATGTACTTTTTTCTTCCAGTAACGTTCAGAACATACAGACTGTGCAGACTGCGCAAATTCATGTTCATGCCAGGCCGGAATGGTTGAGTGAATGTTAGGGGACTGAAATATACATTTGTTTTACAGCTTATAATGGATAACTCACAATAAAGGATGTTTCAAGCATACGATTTTCAACAGATCCACATGAGAGTAAGATAATAATACGATTTTTGAAGTATTTTTTGAAGAGTTTATTTCTGAGTTTGTTAATAAAACACTGACAAATGTTAGAAAGACACATTCAGACTAATAAACCCCCCCTCCCCTCTCTTGTATATATATATATATATATATATATATATATATATATACACACATACATACACACCTACATATAACATAAGTGACAAATAATAATTAAATAAATACATAAAGTCATACAGTCATCCACAAGGGCTTAACACAATTTCTTAATGCTAAATTTCCTTCGGGATCAATCTATCTACAATACACCCAAATTATTAAAGCACATTACGGGATTCAGGAGGGAACCACGACACATCAATGCAAATTTTTGAAGTATTTTAATGATCATACTTTAAGGTAAAGTGTAGCTTTAGAGGCCTGGGACTGTTGTCTAAGTGCTGAAGGGTTTATCTTCACAAAGGTTATTGTGTAGGACACTTTGTTTGTGTTGAAAATGTCTTGCCTCTTTATTTTACATACATATTAGCAAATGTAATGTCAGTGAAACACAAGCAGCACCCCATTCATGGAATCACCCAGAGGCCTATAGGCTATATTTCTGCATAATTAAATGGTCCAGATGTAAACAAAGTTTGTTTAGAGTGGTGTGAGACACTCTGCTCTGGAGAAACTTACTGGGTCAGAATCGTTCCCAGTGGTGGCGATAAGAACCAGACATCCACCTCTAAAAGCTCCCTCACAGAAAGTCATTACATGAAATGGTATGAAATGCATTACATGAATGACTAGGTATACCTGATTATGCAAGGCACTTAACCCCCCACTGCCTCAGGCGGTGCTGCTCCCAGCTTGAGCAGCAAAATGACACATTTTCCTGGTAGAACCAATAAAGTACATAACAACATTATGAATCACTGCCTGGTGACTGAGACGCTGTTTCATGACATTTTTGAGATGATTTTGGCCTTAAACTCCATTCATGGTGGAGAGATACATAATATGCAGGGCGCTGTGAGGCAAAATAGTCCCCAAAGAAAACTTATTATTTCAGATTTTCCACTATTTTCCCATCATCAACATTCCATATAAACTCAGAAGACTCATGTAGGTTTACTGGTGGTTCTGGATAGTAAATAAAATGTCTATATTTGTGTTGTAGGCATGGCGACCCCTGGTTCCTATCACCACCACTGTAAAGACATCTGAACCATTTCACACCAAACCTCTCTAAATCAATTATGTCATGAAAGTGAGCAATGTTAACATTTATTATTATCATTATTATTATCATTATTATTACACCCACTCCACCTTTTCAGTTCATCTTAATTTTTAATTTATTTGTGTGTACTTGTAGCTGTGAAGACCCTGAATTACAGATTACTGACAAATCTTAGCACACAGCCCAACAGTAGCCTAAACTCTGGTTAAAAAACAAACAGGGAGGAAGAAAAAAAAGCTCTCCGAAACAGCCGGCGTTGTAGCACCCTCTCCGCACATCAGCAGCCTAAATTTATATGAGCAAACAAGAGATAAGAGGAAGTCCCTATATAATACTTCTTACTGTCCAAAGGTTGTTCACATCATTTTACACAGAAAAGACGTTTCGACACTGCAAACAAGCCTACAAATCAGTCTGAAACATTGCATTTAGAAAAATACACTTCTGTTTATTCATTATTCTATAAGGCCTCCATAGTCAGTGTTGACAATTTTGACCATTATGTGCCTTGTTTATGAGTAACTGAATACAAACACGTGGAAAAAACATACATATATATATTAAAAAATGACTGTTAAAGTCACAACGCAGAAAAAAAACAGCAAATAAACATACATTTACATTTAGGAAAATGTAAAAAAAAAAATCATTTAAATGTCATTTACTACAATTAAAATATAGATGGACACAAATCAGGATGAACTACTTATATACTATACTATTATATTATTGATCAGGTCATCAATAACCTGTGTATGAACATATTTTGAAAACTAATCTTCTCAACCCTGAGTAATACTAAATTAATTAAAACAGATAATAATCAGATCAACATTGTCAACAGAATGTAAACAAATGAGCATAAACTACAAAAAAAAATTCCTGAACATTTACACTGTAAAACATTGATCTACACAAGCTTTTTTTACTTTATCCAGTAAATCTCAAAGCTAAATATGTGTTGTTGCACATTTTCTTGAATATAAAATAAAGTTCTGTCTAATTCAGTCTTGGATTAATTACTATTTTGTACTATATGAACTCCAGAGCAATAACACTAATAAAAGCTGTTAGACCTCATTTTTCCATCAGGTAGGTGTGGGTGTTTTCACAGGGCAAGGCTTTGGTATAATGGAGTTAATGGTTAACAGAACGATAAGTAGTGCAACTAATCATGTTCTCATTTCTCAACTTCCTCAACCTCGACATATGAAATTCTCATTGTTTTTGAGGCAAAAGGCCAACAAAGCACAGCTCATCAGTATACACTGAAATTTCAGGCCTACACTCTTAAAAAAGATGGTTCTTTAAGGGTTCTTTAGCAAAGGGAGTGGCTCTATTTGGAGCCATAAGTTCTATATAGAACCATGGTCGTTCAGCTTGATAGAGAACGTGTTGCATATGGTTCAATATAGTCCTTTTTTGGAAAAGGCACCCAAAAAAGTTCTTCTGGTGTCTCAAGCTTGACACTGTAAACAACAGAAGACCCATTTCTGGTGCTATATAGAACTTTTTGTTCCCAAAAAGGTTCTGAAGAGAATCATATAGAACACATTCACCATCAATCTGAACATCCACGTAAGCTTGAGATGGTAATATTTAGAACTCATTGTTCTAAATAGAACCATTCCCGTTTTAGAACCATCTTTTTTAAAGAATGTAGATACGAGCAAGCGTTGCTGAATCTAGCTCCTTTATTCGAATTTTCCGTTCCACCTTAAATGGTGCAGCAGCTGCATTCTGGCGCCACAGGCTCTAAATAGAACCACGGTTCTAAATAGAACAATTCCCTTTAATAAAGAGCCCTTAAAGAACTATCTTTTTTAAAGAGTGTAGATACAAGCAAGCGTTACTGAAGCTAGCTTCTTATTCGAATTTTCCGTTCCACCTTAAACGGTGCAGCCTCAGGCGCCAGAACGCAACTGCTGTACCATTTAAGGTGGAACGGAAAATTCGAATGAGAAGTTAGCTTCAGCTACGTGAACATGTCACAAAGTGCACCTCATAATGAGTCAAGAAACACTATTAATGCTATTACTATGCTGATATTGAGCATATTTTCAAGCCATAAACTAAAAACAAGGCATCCATCCTCTTTCATGCCAGCAGCACCAGTGAAAGGATGAATGTGGATCATATAGCTGAAGTGTGTGAACTTTCCACAGCAGCCACAGAGTCACAGACAGTGTTCAGGTCTTCTGGGTTCATCGCCAAAGTGACCGGGCCTCGTTTGGCCGCTCTGGCGCCGTTGGGGGTGTTTCTCCTCAGAGAGGCTCTGATCCCGCTGGACAGCCGACTGGAGACCCTCCTCAGCACTCCGCCCAGGCCCTTGTCCTTCTTCAGCAGGCCCACGTCGTCCTCCAGCTGCTCGGGAGGCACCTCGATGTTGCCCGTGTACCAGAAGACCCACCAGATGAGGCTGAGGAAGATCACGATAGCTCCTGCGTAGATGAGAAAGTCGTAGAAGAACAGGTCAGCGAAGACGCCCAGCAGCAGCACCACCAAGCCCAGAGTGTCAAACACCACGGCCAGCCAGAAGGCCCAGGAGCACCGGCCAAGACCTCCAATCACCTCCTCCATGCTGCACAAGTAGCTTTTTAGCAGTTTTTTGGGGTCTTCAAGCTGGCATTAGCCTCCAGCTAACACCCTGTGAATGTGTTTATGTGGGCAGGTAAGGCTCAGGTGAGCAGGAGGGAGTGGCAACGGTGGGCAGGAAGTGAGATACGAAAGGGGAACTCCATCCATTTTTCAAAATCTCTCTGTCATTAGATGGTTAAGGTGTAAACAGAGTTATTCAGAGTGGTTTGGAGTCAGAATTGTTCACACTGGTGGTGATAGGAACCAGACGTCCTCCTCTGAAAGCTCCCTCACAGAAAATTATTGCATAATATGGTTATGAATTCACTGCCTGATGACTGAAATGTTGAGAGATTTTGGCCTTAAAATCAGTTCATGGTGGAGGGATACATCATATGCAGGGTGTTGCGAGACAAAATAGTCCCCAAAGAAAACTTATTATTTCAGATTTTCCACTATTTCCCATCATCAACATTCCATATAAACTCAGAAGACTTGTAGGTGCACTGGTGGTTTTGGACCCCTGGTTCCTATCACCACCACTGTAAAGGAGACTAACCAAACCACTCTGAATCACTCTGTTTACATCTCACACACTGAATTATGCAGAAATTTTGAAAAATAGGTGGAGTTTCCCTGGAGTCCAGAAACTAGCAAATGTGATTTTCCAGCTCAGATGCATCTCACCTGGGTTCAGTTGACCTATCAGAGCAGATAAATTGCCGTTCTGAGACCTGTGGGTAATAGCTGTATAGCTCCCTTTTACACACTTAAAGGGAAAATCCACCAATATTTCAAAATTTCTGCATAATTAAACGGTTAAGATGTAAACAAAGTCAGAGAGGTTCGGTGTAAAATGCTCCATTCAACAGAAACATGCCGACTTTAATTTCTTTACAGTGGTGGTGATAGGAACCAGGGGGCGTCATATCTAGAACCCAGATATAGACATTTTATTTACTATCCAGAACCACCAGTGAACCTACACGAGTCTTCTGAGTTTATATGGAATGTTGATGATGGAAAATAGTGTAAAGGTTTTCTTTGGGGACTATTTTGCCTCACAGCGCCCTGCATGTATCCCTCCACCATGAATGGATTAAAGAAATTTTATCAGAACTGTCATAAAACAGTGTCTCAGTCATCAGGCAGTGAATTCAGAACCATTTCATGTAGTAACTTTCTGTGAGGGAGCTTTTAGAGGTGGACGTCTGGTTCCTATCACCACCACTGTGAACAGTTCTGACTTGGTACGTTTCTCTAGAACAAGTAATTGTCTGGATCCAAACTTCAGTTCCTGTGTTCATAGATACTGATGTACTAAGTAGTTTCACTGCAGTTTCAGCTCTTGTTTGTTTGGGTTCACCTGATGAACGGTAACCATGCACAGGTAAATTACTCCACCTACTGGCCCTTCTAGCATATGAAATATGCAGTATGTTTGTTTATTAATGTGCATATATGATATGCTAAGTTTCCTTTGGTTCATAAATATCTTGTCTAATCATGAATCTTAATTTTTTTCACACTAAATAGCTAAAAAAAGACTTTTTATCACATTTTTGTCATTGTTCATTATTAAATTCAGTCTTTTGGTCACGTTGGACTACTGATTGTTAACAAAAAATATTAAATCGATGTATTAATATGAAAATGATGCACATGCAAGATGTAACCACACAGAGTTTCATGACTTTAGACCAATCAGAATAAGTTGTGTGGCATTTCAACATGTCATCACACTAAATTCAGTTGTTAAAATGGACATGAGACATTACTCAGGCAGTTTTAATGATATATAAATCTCTTTATTCACACAGCAGGATTAAACAGTCCATTCTCCACTCATATAAAATGCAGAGGCAGTATTTCAACACCACAGCAATCATACAAACAAATCTCCAAACACAATTCATATACAGTTTTATTCACTTCATCTCATTATGACCAAAACAAACACAGTTAACTATGTGACCCGAATGAAAGGCAGTTTTCTTTCACCTGTAATTAACCTAATTAGAGGAGTAAAAAGGTTCACCTCAAGGTTTCTCCCTTGCTGTATCTGAGGGAACTGTCTCAGCTGTTTCCTTTGGCTTAATCACACAGGATCTGAGCAGTGTTTACAAGCTTAAAGGGGAATTCCTCCAATATTTCTAAATTTCTGAATAATTCAGCATGTGAGATGTAAACAGTGTGATTCAGAGTGGTTTGGTGTGAAATGGTTCAGATGTCTTTACAGTGGTGGTGATAGGAACCAGGGGTCGCCATGACTACAACACAAATATAGACATTTTATTTACTGTCCGATAACTTTCTGTGAGGGAGCTTTTAGAGGTGGACGTCTGGTTCCTATCACCACCACTGTGAACAGTTCTGACTCTGTAAGTTTCTCTAGAACAGAGCGTTTCACACCAACTGGAATGACTCTGTTTACATCTTAAACATTTAATTATACAGAAATTCTGAAAAATTGGTGGAGCTCCCCTTTAAAGCAGGAACATGCTGTGCTGTATTAAGTGTAAATAAATTCCATTCCGGCTTCTCACAACATCAACACTTCAGAGGAAAACTGAGTCCACTCTCAAAAAAACGGATGGTTCTTCAAGGGTTCTTTAGCCGATGATAGTTCTATATAGAACCATGGACACTCAAAGAACCAACTGCATGGTGAAATGGTTCTTCAGATGAAGAATGTGCTGCAGGTGGTTCTATATAGCACCAAAAAGGATTTTTCTATTGTTGTAAGCTTCACATAGCAACAATAGCAGAACCCTTTTTGGTGCTATATAGAACCATCTACAGCACATTCTCCATCAATCTGAAGAACGCCTTTATGATACAAAGAACTCTTAATTATGCAAAGGGTTCTTTGAGTGTTCATGATTCTATATAGAACCATTTTCTTTGCTAAAGAACCATTGAAAAACCATCTTTTTTAAGAGTGTAGAGAGATTTAGATACAGCTTTGCATGAAATATAGTAGTGTGCTATATAATTGATTGACTTTACATATATATACATATATATATATATATATATATATATATATATATATATATATATATATATGTGTATATGTATGTATATTTACACACACGTGTATAAGGTATTGAGGTTTAATGGCAGTCTAATGTAATAAAGGTATTTCCAGTGGAGGAATGGCTTTTCATCCCTGAAATCTCATTTAGAATAAATAAATAAATACACCATAATAGACTCATCATATAACAATACAGCTAACAAAACAAGGAACACAGATGAGTTTGTGCGAAGCATCCAAACAGCGCTGACCGCTGCAGGACAGAGAGTCGTTCAGTAAAGCAGCTGTTCTCAGTCAGGTCCTCAGAGACCCTCAGCCAGTCCATATATTCACTAATAATAATAATGATAATAATAATAATATCGCTGCTGTCGGAACAAAACCTTGAATCTCATTTTTTTTGTATTTGAGTTTTTTACATAATGTGAAAATACCTGTTGTCCTTTACATTGTGTGCTAATTTCACGATGAATGGACCAAAAGAAACGACCCAGAATGACTTGGAAAACCGTCTGGTTCCATTGACTTACATTAAAAGTAAAGTCAGTTTTTCCCTTCTCCTGTAAAGTTCCCGTTTTGGAGATACGAGGTTTTGTTCCGACAGCAGCAATATTATGAACTGCTTTGCCAAGGTCTTTACAGGACGGTTGACACAAAAACACAAACAGGTTAAAATAAAATAATAATAATTTCACAGAAAAATAAAAGGCAGAATAAAAGTCTTGGTAGATGCGGATGGTTTACATTAAAGCGATGGTTAGACGAAAAATCTCATTTTCATAATTCCCCCCTTACCCTAAACACAGCCCACCTGATAAATAATCCCACTGGACTTTGTGGTTCCTGACACTGTATTTTGTACCTAAGCCCATGTTTATATATACATACATAGACCTTTTAAAGAAATCCTAAATAAAATCCTGAATAATTCAGTGGTTGAGATAATAATACAGTGCCAATGTGGCCTTGTAAGTGCATGCATTAAAGGGGAATTCCACCAACATTCAAAATATTCTGCATAATTCAGTGTTTGAGGTGTAAACAGAGTGATTCAGAGTGGTTTGGTGTGAAATGGTTCAGATGTCTTTACAGTGGTGGTGATAGGAACCAGGGGTCGCCATGACTACAACACAAATATAGACATTTTATTTACTATCCAGAACCACCAGTGAACCTACACGAGTCTTCTGAGTTTATATGGAATGTTGATGATGGAAAATAGTGGAAAATCTGAAATAATAATTTTTCTTTGGGGACTATTTTGCCTCACAGCGCCCTGCATATTATGTTTCCCTCCACCATGAATGGAGTTTAAGGCCAAAATCTTCTCAAAACTATCATAAAACAGTGTCTCAGTCATCAGGCAGTGAATTCAGAACCATTTCATGTAGTAACTTTCTGTGAGGGAGCTTTTAGAGGTGGACGTCTGGTTCCTATCACCTCCACTGTGAACAGTTCTGACCCGGTCAGTTTCTCTAGAACAGAGCGTTTCACACCAAACCACTGTGTACGATTCTGTTTAGATCTTAACCATTTAATTGTGGTACAAATTGGTGTAATTCACCTTTAACAACTAAACAAAGTTTGAGGCAAGTGTGTAATTTAGGCGTGCAGTTCGCACCCTGCCAATTAGTGAAGTACAGACTTCGAGTATTACCACATCAGCCTCGTAGCTCCAGTGCTAAAGGTAAAGAAGCAAACCTCAGACACCAAACCTGTCTGATATATAATATATATGATATATAAAACTTAATAATAAACCCACAACTACAGTTATATTTATTCAGTGTTTTACAAACTAAACTGCACTAAATCCACTTAAACTGGCCCATTTATGCTCACTTTACAATGATTTATAGCTATTTAGTTCTTTTTAAGTACTGACGGTATCCAGGATATGCTCAGAAAAGCGTATTATGACATAATTTATCACAATAACGATTGTCTTATTGCCCACCCCTAGCAGAGTGTATACTTAACCAGAGCCACTTTGATTTTCGGCCAAACTATAGCTTTAAATAAGTGTGTTTTAAAGGGCACATATCATGGAAAACCAGATTTCTGGAGCTAAAGGGTCTGATGTAGTACACACAGTAAAGTTTTAAGACACTCCCCAGCCCATACAGCCCATATATGGAAACTAAACTGAAAAAGCAGCTGGTTTTACAGTCATTGTTTTTATGATGTCACAAAAACCAATGCATTTACATAGATCTGCCTATTCAGCCTGCAGCAGTTCAGCTCCACCCATTCACACTCAACACTGCAAAAAATGGGATCTTGTCAATTAAAATGATCTTAAATATAGTCAATAAATCTAATATTTCTCCTGTTGAGATTGTTGTAAGCTTAATTTAATTATTAGTTATTTTTAGATATTTTTCTACTTGTTTTTATTATTATTTTATTTTTATTATTACTTTTTATAGTACATTTATCTCATTATGTTGTCAGATAATTTTGAAATGAGCTTGAAACCAGCAAACTTATCTGCCAGTTTAGTGATAATTTTACTACTTTTACTTTTTACTTACTTAACCTAAAACAAGTAAATAATGTCTAGAAATAAGCTGGATAATCTCATAATCAGTGCAGAACCATCTCAAAATGGAAAATATTAAATATACTGAGTAGATTTAAGATCGTTTCACTTGACAAGATGCTATTCTTTGCACTGAAGCTATAAGGAGTGTTTTATTTGAATGAGCCTCAGCCAATTATAACCAAGCTCATTTACATATATCATAAAGGCACAGTAACCAAAACAGTCCGTTAAATCACAATGTATAAAGAGAGGCTGGACAATGGTCATGGTCATGAATTATGACTGTACATAAAATCACAAACATCAGGGTGAAAAAAAATAAAATGTAGGAAGAATGTAGAATGTAGGATATGGGCCCTTTAAGGTGTCGGTCACTCTCAGGTTCTCTAGTGGAGATTTTTTAAAGGGACATGTGTTGTGTTCCACGAGTTCCAGGTAATGGAGGCCTGCAGGGAGCTGCTCACCTGGCTCAGGTGTTTCAGGAAGTGGAAGAGGACTAATAGACTGGACTGGACTGGACTGGCTGGAGGGGTCACTGAGGTTTGGCCCGAGAGCCGCTGCAGTGAAGGCACGGGCACTGCTGGCGGTGTGTGCTGTTATTTCTCCTCGTTGGTCTTGCGGCTCAGGAGCCTCTTTTTGGGGGCCATAATCCAGGCCAGAGCCACGGCCGCCGTGCCGTCGCCGTTCTGCCTCGAGAAGCAGAGGAACGTGGCCCAGAGGAACGCGGAACAGCCCATAAACGCCGTGCGCAGGTACAGCGGCATCAGCACGAAGTTCAGAAACTGAGGAGAGAGCGCAGAAAGGACGGAGACGGTGGCGTGTTAGGAGCGTGTGCGCCTAGACCTAAAAATATCTAACATGATGAATGAAAAAGCATGAATGGCGCACGTTTACAGTGTTGACAAAACAGAAGAGCATGAGGGTTCACCGTTAACCAGCGGCTGACTCTGTGTATGTATCTACAGAGTGAGTAATGGAATGACGTACCTGCATGAAGGGCCAGTACATGAGGCCGGTCTGAAATTCAGAAACACACGATCAAACCATGTATTCTGGACAGGACAAAATCACAATAGCCACGTTTACATGCAGCCTAATAATCCGACTAACGGCTTAATCTGAATATGTCCATCTAAACACCTCAATCAGAATAGTCTAGTCTGATTGAGGCCATTCGGAATACAGTTTCTATCCGACTGATTGAGGTGGGTAATCCTGTAAATAATCCGTTAAATAGAAGAATAATATCCGTGTAAACGCCTGTATCTGATTACATTCCCTATCGGAGCAAAAACTGGTCTGCAGAGGAGACGAAGTTTATGCTCTGATCTTTAAAAGACGGCGGTGGGACGGACGTCCAGCTTATGTGTCTCAGAGCACGACGTCTTCCTCTCGGCCTTCTTTAATAAGGACATGTGAAGGACGTTTTCCTGAGTCTGACATCATTTTAAAGCAGTTAAAAACACAAGCGCTGCTCACTGCTGCTCATCTCACTCTGACTGGACTCACGTGATGCTGGTTGTCATGGTAACGTCTACACTAAGTGGTTCTCTGCACACGAGCGTCACTTTGGATCTGATTACTTGTAGTGAGAATGTAAACAGAGATTTTCATCAGATTGTTGGGTGGAGTGAGAATAAACACCTCAGTCTTAATCTGTAATCGGAATGTGTTCAATCAGATTGTAGAAAATCTTTGCATGTAAACACAGCCAACGGAATTTACAATTACAACATATATGTATATGTATGTACACACACACATATATATATATATTTAGCAGCACTGTGTAATATTTTTTGTGTTAAAACTGCAAGAAGTGTTGTTACTGAGGAGGTGAATATAAACAGGCTAAAATATGGTGAGCGTGCGCTGCTGTTAGTCGCCCTGTAAAGCCTGAAATAATCATGTAAAAGGGTTTTTTTTACACCATGTCGTACATCTTTACGTATTAACATCACACAGACTCAAAAAGAAGGTCCGGCTCGATGTTTAGGCCTCAAATGATCTCAAAATCAACATCATTCTGATGAAGATGTGATGACCATAGTAGATAATTCACTCCCATCCTCAGAGACGCTCCTTCACCAAGTTTAGACTTGGTTCTCTTTGAATTCTCCTTCAAAGCAAACGCAAAAGTCAGATTCATCTGCTTGTGGGGATCCAAAGCACAACTAACACTGTTCTTCCACACGTTGTGTGCAGTTACATATTTCCGCCAGAGAGGGCTCCAAATCCCCAAATCTTACATAGCGTGGCTTTTGGTAGAAGTTATTCATTTTTCAGCATCAGAAAAAATCGCCTCAACAGCTAAATCTAACCTCAGCTGTCTGAGTGGTCAGGGAGTCACTCTTTTCCTTCATTCCAGCTTCCACTCTTTCCAGGAGACTCACTTTCAGTTCCTCAAAGAATCTGCAGACACACCTCCAAAGCTCAGTCTTAGAAGCTGGTTGATCATTTTCTGAAGTAATCAAACACATTCAGTGGTGTTGAGGTCTGGACTCTGGGGTGGTCAGTCCATTGTTCAGCTTCTTTGTTTGATGTGTCCGTCTCCTTTTCGCAGTGAGGTTCTTCTTGACAGCTACACATCCTTTCATTCTGTTTATTTTGAGATATGAACAGAAAAAAAAACTACCAAAGCAGCAGCACCACAATTTAAAAAGGCTACTGAAAGTATGAAACGGTGCTCTAGGTTTAGAGCAGGACGGTCATCCAGCAGGGTCGGAGCTGTTCTCCTCTGAGTTAACTGAATTACGCTGGCAGTGAGCCGCGCCGCCGCGCTAACGTAAAGTAGGTTAATCGCTGTACAGCCACCAAACGACTTCTTCACCTGGTACATTCGTCTATACATCCTACCTTATAGGTGTTAAAGAACTTCGCCCTCCAGTCTTCGAAGATGTCCTCCTTTCCCTCCAAGAAACTCACTCCTGTGGAAAAAAGAACATCTTAAAGGGGAATTCCACCAAACTTTTCAAAATCTTTGTATAATTAAATGGTTAAGATGCAAACCCCTGGTTCCTATCACCACCACTGTAAAGAGATCTGAGTCTCTACAATCAACCACTTCACACCAAACCACTCCGAATGACTCTTTTTACATCTCAACCACTGAATTATTTAGAAATTCTGAAAAAGTTGGTGGAATTCCCCTTTGAAGTTTCACTAGTCTGTAATGTGTGTATCAGTTATTTCCATATTAATGTAAGATTATCAAAACAGGTAGATTAATAAAACTGATGTTTCATATTTGCATCATCATCATGATATTCATACAAATATAATCATGTGCAAAAGTTTTGGCACCCCAGTCAAATGACAAGTTAATACGTCCTCTACAGAGACACACTTCTGCATGTTTTAATGCACAGTTACTGTTTATTTACTGAATTTAACGTAATGTGGATTATAAAAACATAAAATGTGGCCTGTGCAAAAGTTCTCCTGCCCCCCAGGTATGTTTAATTCAGCAAATAGTGATTAACTGTGCATTAAAATGTGTGGAAATGTGTCCTCTGTAGAGGATGTGCTCATAATTTTTTACTTAGAATATCAACAACGTCAATATTAGACCAGGTGGGTCAACATCTGCATATGACTGTATATATACATATACATACAACAAGACAGCAGTCATTTAAAGAGGCTTTAGAGAAACAGAGAGTGAAAAAGTCTCGTATCCATATCATCGCTGTCATATCAGGACCTCGTTTTCTGCATTATTTCACTCCATTTGAAAACAACAGCTGTTCTTTACATTGTTTGAGTATTTTTTAATGGTGAACAGATCAATAAGTACTTATAAAATCATATTGGATTAATGTACATTAAAGGGCTGAATCATGGAAAACCGAGTTTTCTCACTTTAATGAAGTGTTTCCACAGTACTGTTTACTCTCCAATCTATACAGCCCATATATGGAAACTAGACTGTTTGTAATACATTGTTTTTGTGATGTCACAAAATGAAAAATTACACAAGTTTTCTATTCAGCCTACAGCAGTTTAGCCCCGCCCACTCACACTGAAGTTATAAGGAGTGTTTCATCCCGTGCTGCTTTTTGAATGAGGCAGCCAATCAGAACAGACCATGTTTACATATATCAGTCTTAAAGTTGGTTCTTCAAGGGTTCTTTATTAATGACAATGGTTCTTTATAGAACCATGAACATTCAAAAACCATTTGGATGCTTTGAACTGTTCTTTGCATGGTGACATGGTTCTTCAGATTGATGGAGGCTTAATACAGCACCAGAAAGCGTTCTGCTATCGTTAACAATGTAAAGTGTGTAGCAACAGAAGAACCATGTACATCACATTCTCCATCAATCTGAAGAACCATTAAGCACACAAATGGTTCTTTGAGGCTCCATGGTTCTATATAGAACCACAGTCTTTTCAAAAGAACCACCTTTTTTAAAGAGTAACAACATTCTAAGTGATACACTCTTATAAATGTGGTTCTTCAAGGTCTCCTTAGTAAAGAAAATGGTTCTATATAGAACCATGAACACTCAAAGAACCTTTTTGTATGATTAAAGGGTTCTTTGCATCATGAAATGGTTCTTAAGACTGATGGAGAATGTGCTGTAGATGGTTCTACATAGAACCTAAAAGGGTTCTGCTATCGAGAACCCTTTTTAGTGCTATACAGAACCATTTTTTAAAAGGTTCCATATAGAACCACCTACAGCACATTCTTCTTCTGTCTGAAGAATGCTTTCATGATGCAAAGTGTTCTTTGAGTGTTCATGGTTCTATATAGAACCATAGAGTGTCCAGTGGGTGGAAATTGGTCATGTAGAAATTAATTTGATATCACAAAGATGTTCTTGAGAAACAAAATGCAGTAAAATGTAGGTTCTGGGCCATTTAAATATAAGAGCTTTACATTGATTGAGCATTTCATAGTGAATAGATCAAGAATCACTAAATAATCAATAGAATCAATAAAGTCATACTACATTAATGTACATTAAGAACTCATATCGAGGAAAACCGAACGTCTCCTGTGAATCTCCTACAGTTTTATAATGAATAGCGGCACTATAAACACCAGCGTCTCATCACAGACCTTCACCTTAGCCACCCTAATGTGTGAGTCTGTAACCTGCTCTAACACCTGATTCAGCTCCAGGAGGACCTGCTCGTCAGCCAATGACGGGAGGGCAGGATCGGTTGGACCACAACAACCGGTTTCACCAGCTCTCCTTAAAGGAACCCTGCAGCGTTTCTCAGCCTGACCTCAGTCTGCTGCTTCTGCATTGTACAGTCAGTGACCACGGCCAGTCGTTTCAGCACGTTTCCCTGAACTTAGAACAAAACAGACAACATGTTGACTCAAAACAAGCCTGACTCACTCCACGAGATCGCCGGCCAAAGGACACGCTAATCTGAGTGGTCAAGAAATGACACTTTATGTTCTTCATAGCTCCAATTTGACCAAAAAACCAGCTCAATAAGCATTTTCATTTTTATTTTGCGCCAAAAAACACCGAGACGTCCAACCTCCTCAGAACTGGCCACGATGCTGCCTTTTGTCAGGCCTTTTAATGTTATTAAACTTTAAAGTTTAATAAACTTTATGCTCAATTAAACCATTTACAGTTCACTGCATTGATCTGTAATGATTTACAAGTGAAATGAATCATTCTGGAATCAGATGAATCTTTTTGAATCACCCTGTATGTATGTATGACTCCAATTTCACTATCCTTTAAAATATAAGGATATGAAAAAGTACAAATATGTATGTTTCCTCTGGGAAAAACTTATTTAAGGTTCACAATCAGACCTTAAAACCACTGTTGTTCCTTTCAGGGTACATTTACATAATAAAGGTCCTAAACTGTCACTGGGTCAGTTCCCCCTCTTGTCACTGGGGTGGAACCCTCAAGGCTCCATCTCAGTACCTTTAGTCAGGGAACATAACTGAACCATAATCCACTGAAATGATATGTTCTAAGCTGTACTGACTCCACACACCCCGTCTCGTCTCCAGGCTTTTATTTTACTGTTCTGTTTTAAAACATTTGGTTATGAAAAGGAACAAATACAAACTTTTCACCTGGAAAAACTTATTTAAGGTTCACAATCAGACCTTAAAACCACTGTTGAACCTTTGAGGGAACATTTACACTGTTTGTACCTCGATGAACGGAAAATGGACATTTTCCCGTTCCACCTTAAATGGTGCATCAGTTACATTCTGTTGCCTGAGGCTGCACCATTTAAGGTGGAACGGATAAATTGATGGTGTAGGAAGGTGCTGCTGTGAAAATACAGATTAAGTAATGATGTAACTTCCCTACAGTGCTTACTCAGCATTAACAAGCATTGTTAATAAATGAATAGAACTACTACATCAAGTTATGATCAACTCGATAGGCTATTAAATGAAACAAGCTTAATATAAAAACAGCTGTATATGTACTACATAGCACTAGAGGGGGTTCTGTTATTGTTATGATGTCAAGCTTGTAACAATAGAAGAACCTGTTTGGTTCTATATTGAAGCCTTTTCAAAAAGGGTCCATCTAGAACCATATGCAACACATTCTCCATCAATCTAAAGAACCATTTCACTATGCAAAGAACGTTTTAAGCATGAAATGGTTCTTCAGATTTCTGTAGTTATTCATTTAAAAAAAAAAAAAGGTTCTATATAGCACCAAATGGTTCTTCTGTTGTGACAAGCTTGACATTGCAACAATAGCAGAACCCTTTTTGGTGCTATATAGAACCAACACATTCTCCATCAATCTGAAGAACCATTTCACCACGCAAAGATCCCTTCAATCATGAAAATGTCTTTACTAAAGAACCCTTAAAGAACCAATTTTTTAAAAGAGCATTCTATTGTTACAAGCTTGACAACGTAACAATAGCAGGACACTGTTTAGGTGGTATATAGAACCCTTTTCAAAAAGGGTCCATCTAGAACCATATGCAACACATTCTCCATCAGTCTGAAGAACCATTTCACCATATAAAGAACCATTTAAACATGCAAATGCTTATTTTTGTGTTCATGGTTCTATACAGAATCATTGTCTTTACTAAAGAACCCCTGTAGAACCATCTTTTCTAGAGTGTAGTTATAACATAGTAATGTATGTTTTTTTTGCCAAAGTGTCTATTTAGAACCATGAGTTCTGTATAGAACCATTTCATGTTTAAATGGTTCTTCAGATCTATGTGGCTCTTCAGATTTTTGAAAATGGTTCTATGTAGCACCAAAAAGGGTTGGTTCTTCTGTTGTGACAAGCTTGACATCGTAACAACAGTAGAACCCTTTTTGGTGCCATGTAGAACCAAACTAAGACCACAAATTGAATCAATTGAGACTGAATCAGTCTGAAGAACCATTTCACCATGCAAAGAACCCTTTAATCATGAAAATGGTTCTTTGAGTGTTTCTTGCTTTATATAGTACTGGCTTTACTAAAGAACCCTTAAGGTACCATCTTTTTAAAGAGTGTTGTATAGTAACAAGCTTGACATCATAACAATAGCAGAACCAATTTAGGTGCTATATAGAATCCTTTTCAAAAGGTTTTACCTAGAACCATATGCAACACATTTTTCATCAGTCTGAAGAACCACTTCACTATGCAAAGATCCCTTCAGTCATGAAAATGGTTCTCTGACTGTTCATGGTTCTATACAAAACCATTGTCTTTACTAAAGAACCCTTAAAGAACCAGTTTTTTAAATGCGCATTCTATTGTAACAAGCTTGACAACATAACAATAGCAGGACACTTATTAGGTGGTATATAGAACCCTTTTCGAAAAGGGTCCATCTAGAACCATATGCAACATTCTCCATCAATCTAAAGAACCATTTCACCATGCACAGAACCTTTAAGGAGGAAAAGGTTCTATACAGACCTCCAGAACCTCTTTTTTAAAAGTGTGTATAAAACTAGCCTACTTTTAAACTTGCCCTAGAACTGGAGGTGGGGGAACCCTTAAGTAGCGCAAAAGAGACACTGAGCTAGGTCAAGAGGTCAGTGTTAGGGTAAGGACCAGCGCCAAAGGTCAAGGGTCAGGCCACCTGTGTAGAAGACACTTGTTGCCAGTGGTGATGCGAAGCTCTGGTCCAGAACCAGCTTGCGGAGAACCATGCCCAGCGACCTGCCCGGGAACCGCCGCTCCAGGGCCCTCAGCCAGAAGTAGTTGAAGTTTCCTTGAAAGCTGAGGGCCACGATGGCCACGTGCCTGGTGTGTCTCCAGTCGATGTGGTCCGGGTGGGCCAGATATTGGTGCACCAGGTCCCCCCCGGCGAACAGGCACCCATACAGGGTCACGTTGGTTATCCACGGGAACACCTTGGCTTTTTGGAAAAGAGATTTTCTCATTTTTTAATTGTTTTATGTCAGCAAATGTAAATTAGCAGGCAGTTACTGAGGTCCCAGTGTCCTGTAGAGGCTTTGACCTCTGCTCACAGCAGGTCAAAGACAACAATGAACAATCCCTCCCAGTCCATCTGCTTAATTAATGAATTAATTCATTAATGAGGCTCCATCAATCCATGCCAAACCTAGTAGAATGAAAACAAAAACATTTAGAAAAAGCCTTAATTCACTTGCTGGACCTCCAATACAGTTATGAATAAGCAATCCAGTAAATAACTTTTCTTTTGTGGGCTTTTCAGTCGAGCTCGGTCCCTTTAAAAGAGTCTGCGAGGTGAAAGCGGGGCTGAAGATGATTTATCCGCGTGGTAATTAAATAAAAAAGCCTCCGGCCGGACCTCCATCAGCAGTTTCCCCGTTGCTTCGTCAGGAGCTCAATAAATCCCAGTTAATCTGCCGCGTTTGCCCGAGTTAGAAGTGTTATAGGGCGACTTTGGGCAGATCTGTAAGTAATCCGGAACGGTCTTATGTTGCAGCGCAGCGCAGCGCCGGTTCAGTCCATGCGTGAGTAGATCAGACTGGAGTCTGCGCATGCGCACTTCATTCTGTAGCGAAAAACGTTTTTAATTGTATTTATTTAAATAAATTTTATGAACTTTTATTTAAAACTATCGTGCACAGGGGTAAATTTAAACTTTCAATTACATCTCTTGAGAGTTAAATATGCATATTTATACACATAAATTACGAAGTAAAATAAATAAAAATGAATAATATAATAAAACAAAATTGAGTGAAATTGAATTAAATTAAATAGTAACAATAAAATAAATTGAACCGGAATATATAGTCATGCATGTATATGATCCGTGTTACTCAATGCAGTGCGTTAATAATTTCATTTTCATTTAATAATTTCACTCAGAAGAGATTTTTTTTTCGCTTTTTTGGTTCTGTAGTGGACTATTTGTAATGAGTAATCATAAACAAAAATCCAGCCTAAAATTAGGAACCGATGCCATGCCTCTGGATAAGGTTAGTAGAGAAACACCCTCGCTTGTCATACTCGATTAATATTTTTTTTACTATTTATTTGAGCCGATTTTGATGGTCTGATGATACACAGAGCTACGTTTTTAGGACTTTGTCAAATGGTTTTGGCGCTGTAGTTTCATATTCATTTCCTGCGCGGTACAACAACAGAGAGAAATTATTATTATTTTTAAAAGGTAATTATTTGTATATTTATTTTTTTAAATGTGATTTACGCGATTTAACACACGTGTGATGTTTTAAAAATACTTTATTCGCTTTAATAAATATATTAGTAAAAAAAAATACAAAATAAATCGTCGCGGTTGCCATGGAGGCTGGAATGTAGGGGCGTGGCCTGCTCTTGCTACGTCAGCGCTGCCAGCACACCAGGAAGCTAAACCTGCACAAACAGCAGAAAGCAGAGACGGGGAGCGGGATATTGTACATATATTTATTTTTTATTTTCTAAACGTTTAAACATTTAATCCGAGGCTCCGCGAAAGGCTCGCGGAGATTCCGTGCTCCTCAGGTGTCCGCATTCCGAGGAAGGGCTGATTTTGAAAAGGTATGAGTGAGAGACATAGAGAGAGAGAGTGAGAGAGAGAGAGGGGGAGATAGAGAGAGAGGGGGAGATAGAGAGACATTGACATTGCCCTCAGTCTGATTTACAGTCTTGGGGCTCGTGATTAGACAGCAGTGCAGCTGCTTGGACGGTCGATGTCCTTTACGTGGTCAGATGATTCATTTGTCTCTTGTGAATGAACTCTATGGGTTCTCACCCTGTGTTATGGCCACACACTTAAAAAATAGGGTTCTCCGAGGGTTCTTTAGTAAAGAGAATGGTGCTATGTAGAACCAGAAGTTCTATATAGAACCATTTTCTGCTTAAGTGTTTCTTTGCATGGTGAAACTGTTCTTCAGATGGAGAAGGGATGTGTTGTAGATGGTTCTGCACTCTTGTTCCATATAGAACCTTCAGACACCTCCTGCTGTTAGCTACGAGACATTGTGACATTAGCAGAACCCTTATTGAAAAATAGGTTCTATATAGAATCATATACAACACGTTCTCCATCAATCTGAAGAACAGTTTCACTGGTTTCACCCTGTATTTTGGCTACACGCTTTCAAAGACGTTCAAGGGTTCTTTAGTAAACGTAATGGTTCTATTTAGAACAATATAGAACCTATATACCCACCTATATATTCTATATAGAACCATTTTCCACTTAAATGGTACATTGCATGGTGAAATCGTTCTTCAGATTGTGGTATATATTTTTAAAAAAGGTTCTGTGTAGCACCAAAAAGGTTCTACCATTGTTACAATGTCTTATAGTTGACAACAGAAGGTGTCCAAAAGTTCTATGTAGAATAAGACTGCAGAACCATTTTTGGTGCTACACAGAACCGTATACAACACATTCCCCATCAGTTTGAAGAACCATTTCACCATGCAAAGAACCGTTCTTTAAGTGTTCATGATTCTATGTAGATGATTCTGTGTAGTTTCACCATGCAAACGGTTCTGTGTAGAACTCACGGATCTAAATAGAATCAATGTCTTGACTAAAGAACACTTGAAGAACCATCATTTTTTTAAGAGTGCAGAACCTTTTTCTTTGATATATAAAACCATATACAACACATTCTCCATCAATCCGAAGAACCCTTTCGCAATGCAAAGAACCCTTTGATCTTGCAAAGGGTTCTTTGAGTGTTCATAATTCTATAAAGAACCGTTGTCTTTAATTGAATGATCCCTTGAAAAACCATCATTTTGAAGAGTGCAGAACCTTTTTGGTGCTATATGGAACCACATACAATGCATTCTCCATCAATCTGAAGAACCATTTCACCATGCAAAGAACTGTTCTTTGAGTGTTCATGATTCCATAAAGAACCATTGTCTGCAAAACTATTTTGGTGCTATAGAACCATTTCACCATGCAAAGAACCATTTAAGCACGCAAATGGTTCTATATAGAACTCATGGATCTAAATTGTCTTTACTAAAGAACCCCTGAAGAACCATCCTTTTGTAAGTGTGTATCTTGTGAGTTACCAGGAGAACCACCGGAGACCAAAAGCCCAGTTCAGTAGTGCTAAACTAACAGAACTCCACTTCAGTGTTATTGTTTGGGCCCCACGCCGAGAAATGAGCTGATTGATTGATGAACTGACTGAACTGATTATGATTGATTAATAAAATAACCGATCTGGCGTTTGATTGGCTGGATTCCTCTCGCACTCCCTCGCTGTCAGAGACGGTTCCTGCCGTCCCGGCTCTGTGGAGAGGATCCTGTTTGGTGGTGTTTGTGTTTGTGCTCCGGGCTGACGGAGCCGCTCCCTCACTGTAAATGATCACTCCTGCTACATCTGCTTCAGCTGGAGGCTGCTTTAAAGGGGAAGTCCACCACAATTCTAAAATTTCGACACAATTCAGTGGTTGAAGTGAGTCATTCAGAGTGGTTCAGATGTCTTTACAGTGGTGGCGATAGGAACCAGGGGTCGCCATGACTACACAATTAAAAAAGATTGTTCTTGAAGGGTTCTTTAGTAAAGAAAATGGTTCTGCATAGAACCATGAACAGCATTGCATTACATTACATGATTAAATGGTTCTTTGCATCATGAAAGAGTTCTTCAGATTGATGAAGAATGTGCTGTAGATGGTTCTATATAGCACCTTTTTGAAAAGGGTTCTATATAGCACCCAAAGGGGTTCTTCTGTTGTTACAAGCTGGACATCATAACAATAGAAGACCCCATTTTAGTATTTAAAGAGCCATTAGCATGCTTAAATGGTTCTTTGCATGGTGGAATTGATGGAGAATGTGCTGTAGATGGTTCTAATAGGACCCTTTCATAAAGGGCACTTTATAGCACCAAAAAGAGTTCTTCTGTTGTTACAATGTCAATCTTGTAACAGTAGAACGCTTTTTGGCGCTGTATAGAACCATCTACAGCACATTCTTAAGAATCTTTCATGATGTAAAAACCCTTTTATCATGAAAAGGGTTCTTTGAGTGTTCATAGTTCCATATAAAAACTTTTTTATTTACTAAAGAACCCTGTTTCTTAAGAGTGTACAACACAAATAAAGCTATTTACTATCCAAAATGTTAAGAAGAGCCGTTTTGTCCTTACAATAAAAATCAAACCACTTTGGGAGCCACAACACTTTATATCCATTTTACCATCTTGGCTGTAAATGTGTCTCAGTATGTAATGATGAACTAATATAGACTAAAAATATAATATAAACGAAAACACAGACTGACTTTGCTCTGCTTTAAGCTTTAGATCAGCTATAGCTGCTTTTCTCACATCTCCAGCAGGAAACTTTTCCTCAAAAGTAGAACAGTTTCTGTAAAATGTCTCTCAAAGTTCAGTTTTTTTTCGAGGCTGAAGTCGCTTCTCATTCGCCAGCTTCTTGTTCGAATTTTCCCGTTCCACCTTAAATGGTGCCTGAGATGCCTGAATGTAACTGCTGCACCATTTAAGGTGGAACGGGACAATTCAAACGAGAAGCTGGCGAATGAGAAGCGACTTCAGCTTTGTGACTTTTTAGTGTTTGTCAGTTTCTCACTGCAGAATCAGTGAATATCAGCAGAATATCGATGTTCATCTTAAATCTCTCTCTCTGCCGTTTCGTAGCTACTAGCTAGGCGAGATTGTTGTCTGTGTTGCTATGGTGACCAGCAGTCTGCGCTGATCTTCAGGGTTAAAGGGTGAATCAGCAGTTCTACATTAACTCCAGAGTTTAAGACCATTTACTGTTAAACTGTGTTGAACGATCAGCAGAGCTTTATTTTACTGTAAAGGAGGATTATTTTATTTTTACCTACTGATCTGATTCAGCTGTGGAGCCACAACAGGAC